>NC_089842.1:151989811-152646998 GCF_035609145.1 Eleutherodactylus coqui | reverse complement strand
TCCGCCCGTGTGCATTAGGCCTATGTTAAGGTCAGGATGAGGTTTTTACCATATGTTCTTCAGCACATTACTCTCTGTGGTTACAACAAACTGATGCGTTGATCCGTGTGCAAAAGCGGCTTCCATGACATAGCGGTGCTCTAAACACACAAGGTAGAAAAAAGTAGAATCACTTGAGCGGTGACATAAAACTATACATTGGGATGCAACACACATAATAGAAACTCATCAATAGTTTACCAATACTACGCTTTAAGCTTCTTTCACACCTGCGTTGGGGCTCAGTTCAGGGTTTCCGTCTCTCTGCTCTGTTTTTGGAGGAAACTAAAATAAAACAGATGAGTTTTTTATCCTATTGATTTCAATGGGATTTTTTTTTAAATGGAAAGCAAACACAAAGGCTTCCGTTTGCTTCCATTCTGTTAGGTTTCTGTTTCTTTAGGATAGGAGAATAGCGCAGATTCATTTTTTTCCGCTTTATTTCAGTTTCTCTCCTCCAAAACTGGAGCAGACACAGAACCCCTGAACTGATCAGCTTCTTCCCAGACAGAAATGGCTGATAACAGGGACCAATAGCTACTATTCAACTGCTCAGCAAATGGATACAAGACAGGCAATAGGTGTAGTAGCCTTTATATCCATTTCATCTCATATTATTTATACTGTACCTGGTGTTCCAATAGCCCGGACATAAGTGAAAACGATGTTTTTCTTCCCTTTTATGGCGTCCTCTAATTTCTGAAGTTCCAAGATGGCGGTGATATATTTGACTTCGTTGTAAAGTAGAACACTGAAATATATGGATGCATGAGTGTTAATGAATAAGGGTTTCTCCATATAGGCAGATATAACCTTAAAGGGGTCTTCCCAATAAAAGTATATCACTAGGATGTGCGATCACTTCATGATCAGTATACATCCAACCGCTGGGGTCTTGATCCCAAGAAAGGTAGGACAGAAACACTGTTGGTAGTTTCTCTACACAGTTGCAGTCTTGTCCTTGTACAGTAAGCCTTTTCCATGGCCTCTTCTATTCTGGGGATCACTGGGGTCCTACAGTGACACATTCTCTGCCTCCATATCTATGCATAACTAAGAGGAATTGTCCGTGAGAGCCCAGTGGCAGCCGATTCAGGACATTCATTGCAGCCACATTGGTTGTCACCCAGCTATCCCCAAAACACATGTAACGAATATATGGCTGAAGACTATTATTTGCAACTAGACAGAAGAGTCGTTGCTTATATGATGGTAGAACAGATGATACTCACAATAAAACATTGGCGACTATGGCGTTGACATCAAACAGCGTATCTGTGGGAAATTCTCTCAATAATTTAGATCCCCTGGAGATGGAGAAGCAATGGATTATACAGTGATGTTTTGCACGTGTCATTAATTAGCCGCTCATTATCTTATATTTAATGGAACAAGAATTTCATTTGAAGGAGTTTTTGAAATCAGCGCTAAATCTCCATCCCAGGTTCACACAGTCCGCATTACCAACATACAGTATAGAAACAGGCTGTAATAAGAAGAAGGAAGGGAGACAGTGATAAAGAAGAAAGGAAGGAAGGGAAAGAAGGAGGAAGAGATGAAGGAAAGAGGGAAGAAAGGGAAAAAAGGAGAAGGAAAGCAAGAGAGGGAAAGAAAAAGGAAGAAAGAAAGAAAGGAAAAGAAGGAGAAAGAAGGAAGAAAGAGAGGGAAAGAAGGAAGGGAAAAATGAGAAAAAAAGGTAAGGAAAGAAGGAAGGGAAGAAAGCAGCCAAGATTAAAGGAGAGGCAGGGGAGCAAAGAAAAGAAGGGACTGAAAGAACGAGTCAAGAATAAAGGGAAAGGGGAAGAAAGGAAGGGATGAAAGGAGGAAGGAAGGAATGAAGGACGTAGATAGAGAAAAGGAAAGAAAGGAAAAAAGAGGGACAAAGAAAAAAAAGGAAAGAGGAAGCACATAAAAAGAGAGGAAAGAGAGTAAGGAAGAAAAGCAAGAAGGAATGAAGGAAGGCAAGGAGGAAGAAATTATGTAAAGGAAGTAAAGAAAAGGGGGAAATGAACATGAGAGAAAAGACAGGAAAGAAGGAAACAAGAACGAAACAGAGGTAATAAGGGAAGGAAAGGAATTAAGAAAAAAACAAAGAGAAGGAAGGAAAAGGGAGGGAAGGGACAGGAAAGAAATCTCACAGCACAGCTCCTAATGAAAAGCAGCAGCATATAAATCTCTGCATAGCTTCATCCCAGTGAATTGAACGAGAGCAAACATAACTTCCATGTCACAATGTGGTCTCTTACCACAAAGCACATTTCTGTGTAGGGGATTTCTAAAAATCTTACTTCAATGGTAATGTTACTCTTACAGGAAAAGAATCATTGGATGAAAAATGTCATTACCTAGTAACAAAAAATACACAAATTGTAAAGGGGATTTCTGGTTTTCTATCAAAATAGTGTCATTTCTGCATAATGAAAAGTTCTGAAACTCATATTTTTTGTTTAAATTCCTCACCATTTTTAAGATCTCCACCAGCCGTCAGTAAGGCCGGCTGCACATGGGCATAAGCACAATTACGCGCCTATCAGCGCTGTGTCTTAGCACACTGAACAAGGCCTTCTGCCTGCGTCTTGTAGTGCACTTTATCCGCCTGCAGGGTATGCTCATTTGTGCTCAGCAAACAAACGCAACGATTGAAATGACTAATTAGCTCCAGATCTGTTCTTTTTCCAGCACAATTACGTAGTGTTTCAAGCATCTCCTTGCAAATTGCGCGTGCACTTGCACATCCCCATGGGACCCTTAGTGCGCAAACCAGGAAAATATAGCATGTTTTATCTTTTTTGAGTGGCCGAAATGCCCACATAAAATACATGCATGTGGACGAACCCATTGAAATAAATGGGTTTTATTCACTGTGTATTGTACACGCAAATACGTTTGTGTGAAGCCGGCCTTAAAGGGGACAATCATGTTTACATCCAGAGGCGTCTCATGGTTGAGGGTTTTCTGCAATGTAACCAATCCATGTAATCATCTGTGGCCTAAAGTGTGAAGCTGTGCACATCCCCTAAAGGTCCATTTACACACAGAGATATCTTTCAAAAGATTGAAAGATCAGCGATCGTTTAGCATAAAAGTACTTATAGGCACTAATTGCAATTAGTACTTGATTAGCTTCATTTGCATGCAAAAGAGCTTCTGGAAACTGCTACAGAACTCAGCAGGAGGTCTGAGCTCTGTAATTAGCTCCATTGTTGCAGCCACAGGCTCCCCATGGAGAATTCAGCACCATGGACAGCAGACACAGCCTGTGAGAACAACTGTAACAATGTTATCAGCTGTTATCAGATCTCTGCTGGCAGAGCACAGCCTGCTGTCCTGCTTATCAGCTGTTGTGCTGAAGGATGGTTTTCAAGCACAACTGAAAAACGTCATACGGCAGAAAACTGAAAGATGGGCACATTTGGACACAAAGATTATCGCTCAAAAGACGCCTTCTGAGCGAGTTTTGAGCGATAATTGTTGTGTCTAAATGGAGTGTAACTAAAATCTCAGAGTAATGCCATTTTTGCTCAGGAGGAGCTATAGAGCTATTTGTTGTAGAAATCAGTAATGATCCGAGCGGATGTGGTCAACAGACATGTATCTATGGCAGATTTCAACATCATTTTGAGATGCATTTCCACTTTAAAAAGGAAAAACCAGCAAGCGCTTATCAGATGTGGCCAGATATGAATTGATATGATCATATGACCCCCCCACTCTTTTCATACCTGAATAAATAGGCATTTTCCTCGGCACAGAATCGTAGCATCGCATCCTTGACACAGCTGACCTAATGAGTGCAGACCAAATATATGAATGTAGGAATCGCTCTGTAGTACAACACCCAACACGCCATCCAATGTTCCAGTCTTAGCAATTTAAAGGGACAGTGTGAGGGACATTTATAAAACATTTTACGAGAGTTTCTAGCATAAAAAGTTGAAAAATTTTGTTATGACACTTTTACATTTCATCTTGCAACATAACGTGTTTCTGTTTTGTATACCTGTTGGGATAACCAACTACAGAGGGAGATCCAGCCATTTCTTGGTGTGTTCCCCCATCCTCCATTCTTTTTCTTGTGCTGTCTTTTGTTCTTTTTTGGGGTTTATACTTTGCTTCACACTAATGTCATCACTATTGGCTATGATCAGTTATTAACAGTTATATTTTATCATTATCCTCTCGGTGATACCCTCATATGTATAGCCAGCTTAAGGGCTCATTCACACCAGCGTATATACGCCATGCATTTATGCATTTTTTTTCACGCACGCAACACCCGCGGATTGAACACATTGATTTCAATGGGTTCATTCACATTTGCGTATTTTCTCTGCATATTTTGGTCGCATTAAAAAAAATTGCAGGATGTCCTATCTTCATGCGTATTTACGGACCAAAATACTGTATTAAGTATATGGAGTGTGTATTTCCTACCTGTCCAGTGCTTCTTTCAGGACATGCTAGGGGCTGGAGCTGTGCACCGGAGAGTAAGCGGGGATTTCCTACATTCGCCTCATTGCCTAGTGTGAATGGAGATTTCCTTACCTTAGCTACAGAAATCCCAAAATCCTGTAGAACACCGGATGACTTCTGTAATTCTTCCAGGAATATGAGATTACTTGAAGGACCTGCAATGAAATGTTTCCAAAAAAATACTGTAAAATACAAGTTACCACCTGAACCGCTGCGTAACTAGACTAATTGTCCTTTCAGACGTCTGGAAAAGCTGGGACAAAATGTTTGTCCGACAACTTTCCAAAAAACAGATATATCCAGAAAATGGCTGAATAAAAGTTTTACTAAG
This sequence comes from Eleutherodactylus coqui, assembly GCF_035609145.1. NCBI lineage: Eukaryota > Metazoa > Chordata > Amphibia > Anura > Eleutherodactylidae > Eleutherodactylus > Eleutherodactylus coqui. The sequence goes on along the minus strand of NC_089842.1, from coordinate 152,642,155 downwards.
TATACAAAATAAGACAAGGTTTCCCAATATTAGTAGTCAAGTCCTCCAACAGGCCATATTTTCAGGATTTTCTTAGTATTGCGTTGGTGTTGTAATTACTGTCAGTGCCTCAGAAATGGTCACGTAAATAAAATAAATCTTGTCATTTGTATAGCGCCAACCTATTCCGCAGCGCTTTCAGGTAATTTATTTATTACCCCCCACCAAGCTGGGTTCTCATTTTACGGACCTCAGAAGGATGGAAAGATGAGTCAACCTTGAGAAGGCTACCTGAACCAAGCGGTGATTGAACCCACAACCTTCAGGTGATGAGCAAGAGCTTAGGACTGCATTTCTGCTGCCTTAACACTCGGTGTTCTCTCTATAGGATATCTTTAATTTATGATCTGCCAGGGGTACTTCAGGACTGGAGATGAGAAATGGTGGAACAGGACACTTGTATTCTATGGGTCTTATATCCATAATGGCCACAAGAAAAACAGTATTTCACGGCCGTTAACTCCTTATGTGCTGCTGTCAAGGTTTACAGTGGTAATTAAGCAGCTAGACAGAGGGAGGCTGCTCCAGAGCCACATCGGCTCCTCCCTGCAGCGTGATCTGGGGCACTGATGGGTTCACAAAGCAGCCGAGAACTGGAGCTCCCGGGTCTGCCAATACTAAGGCTCTTTTTACGCAGAGCGATAAATCGCTCGCACAAGTGAGGGGGCTAACAATGACAGGGTTCGCTTGTGCAGACAATTTTATATAGCCTGAAATTTAGTTGGAGGATCATTCAGTCGTTCAAATTCATTGTATCAGTGAATGTGAATGACTGAATGGTCGTCGTTTACATGTAACGAGCAAACATTGATATGTATGCCTGCATAAAATGAACAATGAATAATAAGCAAATGAATTATCACTAATCGTTCACTGTAAACATGGCCAACGAATGAACAGTGATCATTCAAATTTGCATGATTCAACTTTTTTTTTTAAATGAATTATTCCGTGGTAAAAGGGCCCTAATGCCTGCCTGGGGGTAGGGCTTAGTATGATTATATTAGCAATACAATCTACTGCAGTACTGAAGTATTGCTGCATACTGTACAAGCAATCAAATAATCACAAGTTCACATCTCCTGTGGGGGCTAAAGAAAAACATAAAAATAAATAAATACCACTTTAAAAAAATATAAAAAATTAATTAATTAATTAGCATTAAGGCTGGGTTCACACAGGGCGGATTCCCACCGGAAATCCCGCGGTTTGGCCGCAGCAAAAACCGCGAGATCTCCGCCGGGAGAACCGCCACGGAAAAACCCGCGGCGGCTTTAAAGCGGCCCGGCCGCTCGCTCTTCCGCTGCGGCCGGCGCTCCCATAGAGGAGAGCGCGGCCGCAGCGGAAAGAAAAAATAAATAGACATGCTGCATTTTGGAAAGCCGTGGCTGCGGTCGCCGCTGCCACGGTTCCTGCCTGACTTACCGTAGCGGATTGGCCGTCCCGTGTGGACGAGATTTCTAAGAAATCTCGTCCACATGGCTGGCGAATCCCGAGACTAGCGGCCGCAGGCGGATTTGCCGCGGCGAAATCCACTCTGTGTGAACCCAGCCTTAAAGTTCAAAATAACCTCTTTTCCCATTTTCCATATATAAAATAAACATAATTAATTTTGCTGTGTCCGTAAAAGGCCAAACTCTTAAAATATTGCATTATTTATCCTGCATAGCGAACATCACAAAATAAAAAAAAAAAACATAATTCCAGAATTTTGGAACGGGCATCCTGTCTTCTAAAAAGAATTTACTAAAATCTGACTAAGGCTGCATTCACACGAACGTATATCGGCTCGGTTTTCACGCCGAGCCGATATACGTCATCCTCATCTGCGGGGGTGAGGATGGAAGAGCCAGAGGCAGGAACTGAGCTCCCGCCCCCTCTCTGCCTCCTCTCCACCCATCTGCACTATTTGCAATGGGGAGGGGCGGGGGCGGGGCTAATTCTCTGAACTTAGCCCCGCCCCATCCCTCCTCCTTTCATTGAAAAAATTGTGCAGAGGGGCGGAGAGGAGGCAGAGAGGGGGCGGGAGCTCAGTTCCTGCTCCTGGCTCTTCCATCCCCCCCCCCCCTGCAGATGAGGACGACGTATATCGGCTCGGCGTGAAAACCGAGCCGATATACGTTCGTGTGAATGCACCGTACGTCATATGTGCCCCAAAATGATACCAACAAAAAACTACAGGTCGACTTACAAAAAAAAACAAGCCCTCACACATCGACAGAAAAAATTTTACAAAGTTAAGGGGGTCGGTATATAAAGCTAAAATAATTATTTACAAAAAACAAACTGGATCTTTAACTTTTTAGAGGTAATAAAACATTAAAAAATTGCATATATTTTTACTTACCCACAGAATAAAGTTAACATGCCATTTTTGTTCCACTGTACGCAACATGAAAACAAATCCCCCAAAACAATGGCGCATTTGTGTGGTTTTCTTCCATTTCACCCCAATTGAATTTAAAGTTTTTCAATACAATAATTGGTACTATTTGAAAAATAAAATAAACTCACAGAAAAATAAAATAAAAATAGCTCTGGCTCTTGAAGAAAGGGGATGAAAAACTTTAAAAAAAATTCGAAAAAATGCTGGCCATTTATGGGGTTAAAGAGATTTTCATTGCTTTAGGTACATTAAGCCTAATCATCATAAAATGAAAAGTACTGTAATTTTCTAATACTCCAAATACTTTAATCCCTTAATATTATCAAGATCTCTGCTTGTTTTCAGTGAACAGGAACATTCTACTTCAGATCGCAAGGCAGAAAAACACTGTACAGACCCAAACTAGAGTTATGAGCTCTTAGGAGCTGGGGGGCTGAGTCCCAGCATATCACACTCATACTCGCCTTCCTCCCTTATTTTCCCACTGTCCACCCACAAAGCCAGCACTCCTTGTATACAGTGGACTATCTAAGTGCACACTCAGAATGAAAGGTATATTGATCATTGCACTCCAAGCATGCTCTAAGTGCAGAACACATGCTTTGGCTGTTCATCATTGCCTGGAGCATGTTTGGAGCACATGCACTGGCTGTTCATTATTATTGGATCACAGTCCACAGAGCATACTCAGAGTCTGCTAGCTGTGCTCCATCCAAAAGCAGGGTTTGACGCAGATTATCAAAATAGCAGCGCCCGATGCAAAAGTCCAATTTATCCTGGACGGACAGCTGTGCAGCATAGAGATGGATGCAGAAACTGCAAGGATGTACTGATCAAGTATGTATATAGCCAGTTCTCAGTGTGATGAATATTTAGAAGCATCTATAAATCAAGCCCTCAAAGGGAACCTGTCACATCCCCATAGCACCATATTATAGTTCCGTTAGAGGAAATGACAGGCAGCCGGAGGGATGTATTTTGTTATACTCACCCGCTCCTGTGACCCAGCGCTGTCACCCACTAAAGTAGGCGTGCAGCAGGAAAACCTGTATATGCACTCTCCCATAAACTTGTATGGGAGAGAGTGTGCAGAGGACTCTGAAAAGAATCGGATTTTCCTGCCCCGCGCATCTACTTTAGCGAATGACGGTTTAGTTTATGGTGATGTGCGGACGTGACAGGTTCCCTTTAAGAACCAGATTTTTTTGTGAATTTAATTCCTCAAAAGCTATAACTTTTTATTTTTCAACACTGCCATATGAGGTTCATTTTTTCTGGTACCATTTTAGGGTATATATGACTTTTTGATATTTACACCTCTATTTTATTTTTTCAGGATGTGAAAGGAACAAAAGCAGCATTATTTTTTAAAAAGTTGCCTTGCAGGATAAAAAGTATGTTCAATTAATTGTAGGGGTCATTATGGGGGCAACAATACCAAACAGATTTTCCTATATGTTTTTTTTTTTACATTTCTCTAGTCTGTTGTTAGTTTTAATGCTTTAATCAGTTTAATTGTTTGGACCTTTTAATTGTTCTGTACTATAAAATGGCGCTGTATTATGAGTATACTTGTGTGCATTAGATATTCATGCCGCGTTGTATCTTCATGCACTTCAGTTTGCACTGTAACCTTATTCCTGAAGTCATAAGAAAAGTTTTTTGATTTACTCAAAAGCTTTTAATACTGCACTTGCCTCGACATATCATCCTAAGGCCTTAGTCAGACGGGCGTTTTTAGCCGCGATTTGCGCATGCGCATGCGTCCGGCGATTTTATAAAGCCATTGCTTTGCAATGGTATCGGACACATGAGCGCTTTTTATGCGCTCGTCCAATAAATTATAGAACAAAAAAATCGCAGATCGCACCTATGTGCGATCTGCGATTCCTGTTCTCTTCTCTATATGCGCTCAATGGGGCCGGCGGCAGCAGCGCCGACCCCATTGAGAACATATAGAAGACAAATCATTCTTCTCTGCCACAGCTGTAACAGCTGTGGCAGAGAAGAACGATGTTTGCCCATTGAATTCAATGGAGCGGCAATACAGCTGACTCACACCCCCTTCAATGACTCACACCCCCTTCACACCCACTGCAGGACGGCCGTGCGGAGCTCCGGCTGCCGGGAGAAGGTGAGTATACAAATTTTTTTTATGTTTACACATTTTAGGATGAATTGCAGGGAAGGGCTTATATATTTAAGCCCTTCCCGACAATTCATCCCAGGCTCGCCCGCAGCGCATTGCTTTAAATGGAGGCGGCTCTATTGCCGTCTCCATTGAATGCAATGCGCTGGACAGCTCCGGCCCGTTTCTAATGAAACGCGGCTAGGAGCAGATTTTCGGGCGATTTGCGGGTGACTTGCGCGCACCGGTCACGCGATTTGCGGATGCGCATCCGTCATGCGATCCGCAAATCGCGCGAAAAAACGCCCGTCTGACTAAGGCCTAAAAACGCAGAATTGTTTTATCAAAGTACTTAGAGCTGCATACGCACTTTTTTTCCCTTTTATTCAAAAATAATTGAATGCCAATCATATCATCACCACTGTCCTCACTACTCATTAGCTCATCCAGATTGCTGCTATTAATCCATTTTCTGGATGATGTGTATTCAGGCTGCTGCTCAAACTGTTCCTCATTGCATCTGCTGCAGTATGAGCACTCTTCACTGCAAAGGGTCACATGATTCACTCTATGATGTCACAGGTTACTCTGGGAGTAATCCTAAACTGTAATAATGAATACACCTAAGGCTGGGGTCACATGGGACCAAAAATCCTGCGGAAATCTCGCAAAATGACCGCACCGAAAAAATGTGTGATTCCCGCGGGATAGGCACAGCATCAAATCCTGCGGCCTTTCACAGCGGGGTTTGGAGCAGCTTCGTCGTCGGCATTCCCCATAGAGAGGTGAGAGGCCGCCACAGAAAAGGGAAAAGAATTGACATGCTGCGGGTTTGATTTCCGTGGTGCATGTCCATTTCCGCATGGCTTGGCCGCCGAGTGTGGATGAGATTTTTGCAAAATCTCATCCACTTTGCTGGCTAATCCCGGGATTAGGAGCCGTGGGCGGAATTGTCGTGCAGAATTTCCGGACGGAAATTCCACCCTGTGTGAACCCAGCCTAAAGAGACCTAGTGATGTCATTATGAGTGCATGCATAAGTTGTCTGCTGTATTCAAATAGCGTCCGCCTTGCAGGGCACATAGCAGGGAAGAAGTTAAGTATGAGAGTAACATCTCCGAACTAAGCACCTCAGTATTTAGGGGCCCATAAATTTAGTTTATGGGACTCATGGGAGCTCACCCAGTCTCTTTAAGGCCAGTAGCACACGGCCGGATTTGAATTGTGCAACCCGCGATGGTCACCCGCGTGGATAATCCGCGGCATTCAGCATCCATTAGCAAGAATAGAACATTCGCATGTCCGCTCGTGTGATTTCTGCTTGTGGAAAAAAAAATCGCAGCGTGTTCTATTTTTGCGTAGATTCCACGCAAACTGCTTCCACTGAAGTCAATGGAAGCTGTTCAATCTGATGCCCTTCCACAATTAACATTGTGGACAGGTCACGGATTCCACTGCATAGCCTAGCGACAGCGCGGGAAAAGTAGAGATTAAAAAATAAATTTGTACTGCGCATGTCCGACGGCAAGCCGGCCAGACCAGCCGAGGTACAGATAAATACAGATACGGGCGGATGCTAGCCAGGCACAGGGTCGGATTCCGCTGCGGGCTCCCGCATGAGGATTTCGACCCATTCGTGTGCAGCCGGCCTTACTCCTTAGGGACGTAGCCTAGATCACATCTATGAAATTCCGATCTTCTTGCGTGAGTTTCACGTGCGACAGAGGATTGGAAGTGAAGTCTTTCCCACTGATTTCAATGGGAAGCCTCGCATCGCACTTGTATGCATACCGCACGGCATGCGGAGCCATGAGATGTATTAAAGGTCCCATTCAATTCAATGGATAATGCGTTACAAGGAAAGCAAAGTGTATATGTTATTAGTATATCAGTAAGCATATGGCCGCTCTCTGTGATTTTTTATTGGACTTAGTATATTTGGACCGCCTATTCCTGTAATTGCCTTTGTCTTAGCGCTTTAGCATACATGTAATAAAGATTTATTATTTTCATTTTGGGAAGGTATGACAAATAGGCCATTTTTTAGCTTTTGGCAATTTGAATTTTAATGCGATCTCCAGATCACTCAGCTAATAGTACACTGTACTACAGTATATTATCACTACTGCTGCCTACGACAATCCATGGCACACCAGGGCGCTATTGACTGCCATGGCAACCTGTTAGCGCTCTGTGATTTTATGGTGGTGGGCCTACGGTGTTACAGAGGGAGTACCCTCTCTCTGTTAACCTCGTATATGCCACAATCAACATTGATTGGAATATGCAAGGGGTTAACAGCAGGAATTAGTATTCTGACCAATCCTACTGTTGCAGTAGGAGGCGGGCTGTCAGTCACAGCTGGCCCCTGCTGCAGATGGCACGGACTTAGCTTCCAAGCCTGCATTATCTACATGCTGTAAATATACTGCATTTCGCCCTAACCTCCCACTTCCCATGTTATACATGTACATCAGGGGTTAAACAATCCATGTTCCAAGCTGCTCCTTTGTGCAGATCATGGGTTTAGAGTTACTGCAGATCATTTACTTACCTGAGCTACTAAAATACAAGAGTGATGTCTTCCCAGGCGTCAGACTGTCTGAATAGTTATCAGTGGTGAGTTCAGGTAGGAGAAGTTTGGCGCGGTCCATAAAACATCTATGTACATAGAGGAGAAGTATGAAAAATTTGCGGGACACAATCATTTTTTAATTTCGGAGGGATTCCGTAGCAGCATTACATGGAAGGAAGCTGAAACAGAGAAAGAAGGGAAGAAGTGTCAGAAGATGGTAACAGTGGTGCAGCGTATCACTAACATATAGCATGGGGACACGGAAATGGGAGACGGAGGGAAAGGACTACAACTCCTGGACTGCAAAGGTAGGCAGATCTGAGGTACAACTCTTGTGCTAATGCTGAGGAACTACACAGATTCATAGAAATACAGTAACCCCACTCAATCTTCACTTGTAGTTTTTGGCAAATACTTGTATTTCATCTAACAATTCCTGGCATCACTTCCTAGAGCCCTGCGATGTGCCCTTCCTCTATTATCCTCCTAGAAATTTATGAATAAATTGACAACCGGATGTTGTCAATTTACAAGCGGTGTGTCCTTACACAGTCTGACACTGGCACTACTGATTTGACAATGTAGACTGTACAAGGATTCCCCCATCTGGTAACACCCAGCTGTCAGCGCTGTGTCCCCCGAAGTTGCCGCCTGCACGCAGCGTGACACTTTTCAGCCGGCTGTGCGTGCTATGCCATTGAGATGAATGGGAGAACAGGAGTGGGTGCGTATCAAACACAGCGCCAAGGATCCCTGTTCTCCTATGTTTGAGCCCCTTAAGTTGTTTATGGGCCTCAAACATGATGACAGGTTTCCTTTAAGGACAGATCTTTAACCCCTTAAGGACGTGGTCTAGTTTGATACTTAAGGACGCCTTAATTTTTGGGGCTTTGTACATCTGTATGGCTTTTCAATAGCCATAATTTTGTTATTTTTCCATCCACACAGCCGACTTGTTGGTCGCACGCTGAGCTGTAGTTTTTATTTCCACCTTTTTATGATACATAATGTATAATGCATTGGATAATTGTTAACCCTTTCCAATCCACTGTCTAACGTCTAAAGACATTCTGATTGAAGGCTGTACAGCTCCGATATCGGAAGACATCCGGCAGGGTATTCTTACTGTAAATTACTGGCCGATCTGTTGTCGGGGGCCTTGCCAGCATGTCCCATACAGCCGTACTGGCTCGAGCCAGCAGATGGCGCCATTGTATAATGGCAGAAAGAGTAAGCCCCCTAGGAAACCCTGAATCCAAAAAGGGACTGCAAAGGGTTAATAATTTCTTCAGGAGGACAGCATGAAAATACACATCAATTCTGCTATTGCTTTTTTGGGGGTATTTTTTTCGTTAAGGATGCCGTGCTAAAAAATTATGTATCTCTTTTTAAATAAAATAAAGGAATAAGTGTGAAAAAGTGTTTAATAATGTGGATGTTTTTCTGTGTGTTTCTGTAGGAGACTTGAATCTGCAATCCTATTATTTCTCAGATACTACACAGCAATATTTTTTGTATTGCAGTATATTATTGCCTATCTTTTATGCAGACAGCCAGAGCAGGCTTGGAGACCAATGTTAAGGCCCATTGAGACACAATGATTATCGCTTAAAAATCGCTCAAAGCCGTCTTTTGAGCGATAATCGTTATGTGTAACTGCACTGACATCGTGCAGTTTTCGTTATCCCGTTGCTTATCATTGTCTTTCAGCATGCTGAAAGACAAGGATGAGTCTTATCAGGGATTCACAGTGGGATACAGATGATACTATTGTTTCAACTATATCCTGCCCTATCCCGCTCCCTGATGACAGGCGGGGTAAGAAGAATGCAGCTGTGCAGCTACATTCTCCATACCCCACACGAAGCGCTTGGCTGTATAAGGGCGCTCCATGCAAAAAACAGCTGGCTGCAGAAGACAAGCGGGGCCACCCTGCTTGTCTTCTGCATACTCCGCTCAGAGCGCTCGGCTGTATAACAGCCGGGGGATCCGAGCAGGGAACAGCTGGATGCAGAAGACAAGTGGGGACACCCCGCTTGCCTTCTGCATCCTCTGCTAAGAGCGCTTGGCTATCTAACAGCCGTGCACTTGGAGCGGGGAACAGCTGGATGCAGAAGGCAAGCGGAGGCCTCCCCGCTTGTCTTCTGCATCCTCCGCTGGGAGCGCTCAACTGTATGACAGCCAGGCACTCCCAGCGGGTAACAGCTGGATGCAGAGAACAACCTGTCCCCCGCTTGTCCTCTGCATCCTCCGCTGGGAGCGCTCGTCTGTATGACAGCCGGGCGCTCCCAGCGGGGAACAGCTGGATGCAGAAAACAAGCAGCCTAACGTTTGAGCAATCATCTTGTTCTGTAAATGACACAATGATTATCACTCAAAAGACATCTTTTGAGCGATAATCATTGTGTCTAAATGGGCCTTTAGGCATCTGCTTGCCAAGGCAACCTATCAGCACTCTGTGATTGCAGTCCTTTTCTGTTAACCGCAGTATCTGAGCAGTGAACGTCTGGGATTGGAGTTCTCCGATTCCGCCTGTTGCAGCTGAATCCTGGCTGTCAGCTACAGCCACGGTCCACAGTGACGGTGCAGGCAGAGCTCCCATGCCCATAAAATCACCATCAAATTGTGCAAATGTTTAATAGAACATCACGAGGCTTAGAAGAGGTTAAAGCAACACTGCAGGCAATCCTGATGAGTGTGTAAAGCCTAAAATAGAAAAACTAAACATGATGTAGCGATTCCCTCTCTACTGTTCTGAGACTTTTAAAAAGTTGGGTTACCTTGTAGATGCATAACATTACTTATGTACTGATCCTAAGTTACGTATTGTAATACGTTATGTATTATACTTCAGAGCTGCACTCACTATTCTGCTGGTGGAGTCACTGTGTATATACATTAAATTACATATTCTGTATCACATCCTCTATTATACTTCAGAGCTGCACTCACTATTCTGATGGAGTCAGTGTGAATATACATTACATTACTTATCCTGTACTAATCCTGAATTATACTCCAGAGCAGAATTCATAATTCAAACTACTGAAATCTCCAACCATTCTCCATTTCCTGTAGCTGGCTGTTTAGTCCCCTCATGTAGGGAAAATAAACTTCCCTGCATTATAGGAGCTCAGCGATGCTGTTAAGAGGGTGTCTGTCAACAACAAACTGTTGCCTATTGTGAATACCAATCCTCAGAATTGTGAATTTTGGACTATACACCCTGCCCGGGCCGGGCGATGGGGAGAAGTACTGGTTTTGCTATTAGTGCTATACACTGTGCAGTACAGATGTCCATGCTGCGCTACACAACACAGTGTATATACAGAGTGCTCACCTGGGATGGTGGGAATGTGCTAATTATCCACCTAAGGCTACATCCGGACGGGCTACAAACATCGCTACAATGTGAAGCCCATGGTTTCCAATGGGTTCTTTCACATGAGCAAGGTTTTGTAGCCAGATTTTGTAGCCCGTGCGGATACCGTCTAAGTGTGATATTGGCAATGCCCAGCAAGGATGGTGTTAATGAGGCTACTTATCAGGTAGTCTGGGGGACTTTATAATGCATAGCTACAATATCATGAAAAGGAAGGGGCATGGGGTCCCAATTAGTAAGCGTGGCATGAAAGTAAGGGAGATGGAGAAAAGATTGCATTTCTGGTATGAAAGTGTAACAATGCTTGACATAAGACAGCAGACTACTAGACTTCACCTATAGTAGTTGCCTTTCCTGATGTTTCCCACTACTCAGATACCCACAGAATGATGATGATGATGATGATGATAGTATCAGATAATGGAGCAGAATGATGATGATGAACAGATAACAACCTGACAATACAGAGCTTAGTTCTAGCTTTCCATCAGTCTTCCCCTAATCTATCCCTGATTCTGACCCTAACACCAGACACCACTGTCCCTGAGTTTCCCTAAATATATCCTCAATGGAAACCCTATCTGAAACACTGACCATGACAAATAATGAGAGGGCAGGAAGATTCAGAGACAAGAAAACCAAATGAGCAGTAAGAAAGAAAGAAAAAGAGACAAAAAATGGGGGAAAAGCAAACAACAAACTACAAGACTGATGTCTCTTTTACACGGGCCAAAAATCTCATAATTCCCATTTGCCCGAGTGAATGAGCCGGTGACGTCATCAGCATGATGCTTATTCCTTGTTGACTCATGTTTAAAATTCGGTTTTGCTTATTCGAATGATTTTCTGAATGATAATCGTTCCGTGTAAACGCAGCATAAGGCCAGATTGACACGGGTGTAGTCATATTTGCATGTGCATAGCGTTTTTGCGCGCAAATCGGCGTATTTTACTGTATTTTGTGCACCTGCAAGGCATGTTTATTTGCACAGCAAAGATGCACTCATTGAAATGGCTAATTAGTCTAATGAGTTCCAGATGTGTTGTTTTTGCAGCAGAATTACGCAGCGTATCACAAATCTCCTAGCATATTGCATGCGCATTTACGTACGCCCCCATTGACTTCTATGGAGATCTCTGGTTCGCAAATGCGCAAGAAAATAGAGCGTGCTGTGTTGTTTTTTTCGCAACCAAAATGTGCATGCAAAATGCAGACATGAACGAACCCATTGAAATAAATATATTCTCTGTGCATCACACGCATACATTTTGCGTGTGCATATATGTCCGTGTAAATCTGGCCTAAAACTAGAAATAACCACAGAAACAAAACTACACTGACACAAAACAAATTTAGACTAGAAACGCGATACTAGAAGCAAACAAGGAATATTGGATCTAAACACACATAGTTTACACTATAACCAGCAACACACTGCAGAAGCTAAAAATATTTAAAGAGAGGCTAGCCAATAGGGAATCATCCCTAAAAGAGCCTGAGCTGCAGCAATATATATTTCCCTACATAGTAACAGATCATCATTGAAGGTTTATGCAATCACACACTTTGGGGATCAGCTCAAAGATGGGAGAGCTGCCACACTAAACGTTGAAGTTCTGATGACACAGTCCCTTTAAAAGCCACTCATCATTAGTCACCTAATCACGTTGTTCAATTTTCATAGAAGCTTAAGAGGCATTCCTGTTATACTCTATGACTTATGCCCCTTTTACACAGGCTAAGACTCTCACGATTCTTGTTTACCTGAGCTGGTGATGTCATCACCATCTCGTCGACGCTCGGGCAGTCTATTTAGAATGAGAATTGTGTAGTTCTCGTGCCCTAATCATTCAGAGTTTCACAGTCCTATGAACGATCAGTGCTTAAAGGGGTTTTGTTATTAAAAAAAATATATCTAAACTTACCTATTCCTTCCCTGTCTGTCTCCTTATCACATCTTCTCCTGGTTGAGCTTCTCCAGTGCCCCAGGTCAGCTCACTGCAGGCTGGGCCCAGCTTGTTATGACGGCTGCTTATCACAAATTTCTTCCGGCTGGGTAAGTGAAGGTCACATCCCTGTGCTGTAGCTTCACTGCCTAGGAAGGAATTGTAATCTATTTCAGAGACAGCTGGCATGAGCAATCTCTGAAGAAGATAGGCAGTCCTCCTGCTGGCCTGTGAGCTGTGGTGTAACATACATTGGCAGGCTGCCAACCTAATGTACTTAACCTCACAGGAAGGAGAAGAATCAGGCAGCTGGAGGTGAAGTGACCTCCTGGACTGCAGGAGACAGGAGAAGATAAGGGAGGTGAAAATCTGGTAAGTAGACTGATGGGGGAGGAATAGATAAGTATAGCATTTTTCTTTTTTAGTGACAGAACCCCTTTAAACTACTCGACAAGCGAATGAGCCGGCGCTGATTTTTATGCGGCTGAAACTAAACAAGAGGCGCACGATTCCTGATCGTCATTCAGTCGTTGGCTCATGTTTAAATAATCGTTCTGTGTAAACGCGGCATAAGGCATTGTCTTCTGTAGTGTTAAGCTTTAGTTTACGTCTTTCATGGGTTTTTAGGGCAAAATATGAGCGTTTTTTGTCAACCTCGCTATAAAAAAGAACCCGCATGACCACGTATTACCACTAGGTGGAGGAGGGAGCAGCTTTTCTTAAGACGGCCCTACACACTAGATAGAAGTAGGTTGAGAGTTGAACAACCTTTGCACGATTGTTTCCTAGATGCAGCCGTACACATTGTAATCCATCCTGGCTGTCACAGTCGTTGCCATTGGACATATAGTGACACCGCACAATCCCAGTTTTACGGCAAACCATAAAAGTCTATGAGTGGAAAACCCCTTTAATCATTAAGCAGTGACGAAGTGTACGGAAAGAGGAATAGACTTTCCATAAAGCCAGCAGCATACGCCTGTTATCTGCTGTCAGCCTAGGTTCTCCCTGGCGCTGTACTTTAACCTTACACGGGCCCTACACATTAGATAGAGGGAGGGTGCTGATTAATCCACAACTGAAGGAATAATGGTGTGGGGAGTGTTCATTATAGGGGGTTTCCAGGAAAATACTCATGGCCTGTCCTCAGGATAGGTCATCAATAGCTGATTGGCTGGGGCCTGCTGCTTGGGACCCCGGGCGATCAGCTGATCAGGCGCTCACTGTTAGTGCCGTGATACACAGGGGTCAGAGTAGAAGCCACAGCGCCAACCCCTGTGTAGTGGCCAGTGCTTGTAACTGCAGGCACAGATCCCATTGATTTCAAGGGTCAATCAACTGATGTCATGTTGGTCCTTGAATATTGGACATGCTGCAATTTTTTTTTTTTTTTTTTTACATGCAACACTGGTCCGCATATAAAAACACGTCTGCATACACCAATCACATTATTCCGTCCGTGTGCGGTCCATGATCAGTCAGTAGAAACATGAACGGAGACTACACCTGTGTGAACGGGCCCCTAGGATCTGCGAACCATACCTATTAGTGCAGCACCCGCCGCCGTCCTACATCGGCATCGCCATCTGTCATCCACAAACCGCCTGCAATAAGAAAGAAGCAGAAAGTGTCAACATGATGAACACAAAGCCTAGAGGAGCAACAGTACCCCCACTGCAGCCGTTCCAGGACCGCCAGCTCCTACCGGGTGACCAGGATTTCATCAGGCAACATTTCCATTCACTGACAGACAGCAGAGATACGGAAAATGGGAAAAATATCCTTTCGTTACTTACAGAAAACTTGCGATCTCCTTTAATGACCAATCAAACAGGAAAGTCGCCTGAGGCGTTCTCCATGGTCACATTTGGGGGGCAGCGCCCTCCGCCGGGATGCCCCCAGGATGTCATGCCTGCACTATCACTCTAGTACAGGGGAGATACCCAACCACTGTGGATCCCTCTGTTGGCCATGAAGGGGGTTGCTGTTCTATAACAAAGCAGCCATGCCCCAGCTGCCACACTGGTGCTGCCCATGTTGTGCCTGCCTCACTTACCATCACCCTCCAGCAGCAGCAGCAGGGTACCACTAACTACTCGGCTGACAGCTGTCCCAAGCAGCGCCGCCTGAAGTCCCGCCCAGCCGTCGCCATAGCGATCACCCCAGACCAACCAGCATCCGGTGGTGGGCGGAATCTAATCTCAAACAAAGGAGTAACAGACGTTCTTAGCGACCAATCACATTCTTTACGTTAGTAGTTCAGAGTCGCCTTCGTCCAATCAGCTGCTACCTCCGTCCACGCGCGGGGGAGGCGGGTCAGGGAGCTTTTGATTGGCATTCGCTGCGTCCTATAGAAAAAGAGAAGCACTAGTGGGCGTGAATCTGAGTGACCAATCGGCTGCAGGCAGAGTACCTCAAATGGTCGGGCTCAGCTGATGTCTTCCAGTGGAGTTGTTTTGAAGAGAGGGAGAACTGCAGCGGAGAGCGGCGCCGGTGACATGCTCTGACTCACCATGAGCGCCGCCATCCCCTGGGCAGTGGTGCTGGGGCTGACGGTGTTGTACACGGCGCTGTGCTCCCTGCTCTTCCTGGCGGTGTACGTGCAGCTCTGGCTGCTCTTGCACTACAAGCAGAAGCGGCTGAGTTATCAGAGCCTGCTGCTCTTCAAGTGCCTGCTGTGGGCCGGCTTCAGGATCGTCCTGTTCTCCTTCTATCTCACTAACTGTGCCCAGGCCAATGCCCTGCAGCCCTTTCCGCACAAGCTGCTCTACTGCGCCCCCATCTGCCTGCAGTTCTCCACCCTCTGTCTGCTCAACCTCTATTTCTCGCAGGTGAGTTCTCGTCTTTAGCGTCTGTGACTTTTCTCTTTTTTTGAGGGCTGCAGTTCCGGTGTGCGCCGGCAGGGGGCGCACGGCTCTCCTCGGTGATAAGAGGACGGTATCTGGAGGCTTCCGTCTCCCCGTCCTTGGAGGGGGAGTCTTAGAACTTGTTGTTTTGCTCATGCAGTGGGGTGACATCACTGCTAAGCTCCAGAGTCACTGGCGCTGTGTGCGAGCCTGTTCCCCGGGTGGCCTGTAGAGGGCGTGCGTGTTCCCTCTGGACAGGTAAATAAGTAGCGAGGAGTCTCGGCGCTGCTTCGTTCACCGCTGGCCTCTTGGGGGCGCTGCACTCCTAGAATTACTGAAATGACATGGTCTGAACGTCTGCTTTTGTGCAAGACTGGGTGACATCACTCTGCTGGCTGTGGCCGTTAGGGGGCGCGCTGCTCTCCTCCAGTATTCCGAAGCTGTGAGTGCCGCGCCCCCTGTAGGAGGTGTTGGTGCTGCAGGACGGCGCTTCCTACTTCTCAGTTTAGTCTTGTTTTCCCCTCAGTGCAGTAGTGGGTGACGTCACTGTTTAACTCTGTGCTCCCCGGTGCTTTTGTGGTGAGTGTTCATCCTTGGCCTGCAGGTGGCGTTCTGCTCCTCCAGTGTGCAGCAGTGAGTGACATCCCTGGTTAACCCTCTCCTGGCAGGGGAGAACTTCCTGCAGAGGAATTGTGTGGCTTCCTACAGCTGTGGTTATGGTTCCTCTGTCCTCAAGAATGAGCTGTGGCGTCCGATCCCCGTCAGCTAGCCTTGGTGTTGGTGTGCTGTACGTGTGTAGCAGAGCGGAGACTGTCACCGGGCATTGCCAGTCATACTGGGGCAGTGCCGGTCATACCAGGGCACTATACAGGACCTGCTGTAGTTATGGTAAAGGGTTTGTCTAAGACATGGCCGAACTTTACCTTCTAGATACATGGTGGCAGCACCGCACGCTTGTGAAAGCTGCCTGAAAGAATCTTGGTTGCCCATAGCAACCAATCACAGCGCAGCTTTCAGTTTACCTCAGCAGTATAAGAAATGAAAGCTGCGCTGTGATTGGTTGCTCTGGGCATGCCCGTATGGAAACTCCACCAGCCTACGCAGTGCCTTAGTGACAACTGGGGGTCTACACCACACACTGACCCTACCGGTGGCAGCTGGCGCTCGGACTCATTAGACCATGCTGCTAGCCCTCTATGGTCCAGTTAGTGACCTCACAAGCCATGGTGTGTCCCATGCAGGACGAGGAGCGCTGCAGCGACGTGTGGGGACTCCTGCATTGTCACTCCTGTCGATGCTCCTATTCACACGGACAGTCCTAGCCAGAAGCAGCTGGTTGCAGTCATTAACGCCCTCGATGCTTTGGGGCGTACATGTACACCCTCCTGCATCAGAGCTTGTATGGAATGGGCTGATTCCGCCCCACACATGGCGGGTATCGGCTGTCTGACAGCAAACACCAGCCACCATCGGTGCTGACACTGACTGTAGCTGTTCACTTCTTTAAATCCCCTGGGTCCTAAACGGGCGCCCCCCTCTCCCATGGCATGTATCACTGCTTATCAGGCCTGGCCTAGTAGGTCTGCAGAAGTACCATATACTGCAATACTGAAGGATTGCAGTATGTGGCCTAAGCAACAAACTAACAAGTTCAAGGTAAAAAAAAGTTAAAATAAGGGAAAAGATTTTATTAAAACTTAAAGGATGCTAAAACTGAGCCCCCTTTTCTGAGTCAGAGGGATACATTTTGGCATGTCGGCAGAAGCTTGGTCTATCACTATGTATCCAGCATGGTGAATGTGTGCAGACAAATCCACAACACTAGCATTGTACTGTGACACAAAGCCTGTAACAACTTCTAGTGCAATCTACAACAGTGGACGCCCCCCGATGTGTACAATCATGGACTGCATTGAAGGAAACTTTTTTTTTTCTTGGCACTTAGTTTCTGTGCTTAGAATAGCGCCACCTGCTGTTTCTATTGTGTCCACCTCAGTAAGGCCTCGTTCACACGGGCTACAAAATCATTGCTAGGTTTTGTCGCCTGAAAGAACGCATTGGAAATCATGGGCTTTACATACACGCGCCTTGTAGCCCGTGTGAACAAGGCCGTAACGCTCCACGGTGGTCAGTCCTGCTGTGTGGCGGGCGGCTGCTTCTGCTGCTCCAGTGTCTTCTCTGCTTGTGATGGGTAGGACATTGTTCTGCATCTCTTCTGACGAGCCGAGGAGGTGCAGCCACGCTCCAAATACTCCGATGGAGGCATGTGTGACCACCGCAGAATACATACTAAGGTGTACATAGGAAGGCAAGCCAGCAGAAACAGCAGGTGGCGCTATTGGTGTTAGTCCTGGAATATAGAAATGCTGTAGTAAATTTTAAAATGATGGTCTGGATTTAGCTATAAAGTGTTTGCCCTGTGGCTAATGAAGTGTTATGTCTATAGGGATGATCAGCCTACCACTCGTGCACGATTCGTTCCTTGCTCAATTTCAGTTTTCTAGAATTGAGCGATGAACACTTATCTGCGGTGCAGGCTGTCATTAGTCAGCAGCACTGAGATTCTTTCAGCTTGTGTCCTGCTGGTAGTTCACACCGGGATGCGAGCTGTAAGCGCAGAGAACAATGCAGCTGTTTGCTTATGCAGAACAGCTGTATTGTTCGCCGAGCGATAGCGGCCGTGTCCTACTCAGCCTGCATAGCTCTTTAGTAGCTACTTGGCTACTAGAGACTGAAGATGATCGCTCAAAACTGTCACTCAAACTGTCGTTTGAGCGATCATCTATCAGTGTAAATGGGGTCTCCAATTCTCCAATCTAGCATATGGGAGTGACCCAGTGAGCATGCTGTGTTTCCTCATCTCCCCCTCAGCATGGATAATATGTATTCCCACCGCCTCTATTTACAGTGAACATGTTGCCTCCCCATAGAACACGTTGTGGTGCTGTTAGGGGACTGACAGGGAGCCGGGTGGTGGATGGCTATATGTATATGTCCGCTCCTGCCATCCAGTGCTGTTACTTGGTGAAAATGTGCCAGGTTTCTGAGTCCTGTTCTCTGCCAGTCTATGGGACATCCCATCTCTCTTGTAGATTCCACTCCTGGCCTCCTTGTATCTTGTCTCTGGCAAGGTTGGCAACTGACACTTCAAAAATGACCACCCTGGTGGAGGTCTCCTGCATGTTGGGCAATAGTTCTGTGCCTATTTCAGCACAACTACAGAAGGCGAACAGTAATGTTCAGGGAGAATTTCAATAATTGGGTCAGGAGTGACCTGACTTTTTTTTTTTTTTTTTCCAGGTCTCCCAAATCTGACTGCCATTAAAGTCAATAGGGGTAAAAAAAAAAAATTAAAAAAAATCAAGTTCTCTAATTGAAAAGAGGAAGTGGCAGCGGCCCCACTGGTTAGCCCTGCCGCCTTGCAGTGGGGTCCCAGGTTCAGATCCCCATAAAGGTCCGATTCATAGCTAGAACTCCAGCACCACAAGGCAGCGGTGCTAATCCAACACATCTGTCCTTCCTACTCCATGCAGAGGGCCAAAACAGCCTGACTCTATCACAACCAGCAAGACTAGTGTGCATCCGTTACTGCCCTTTACTACACGCTAGCATCGCACGGCTCTGGATGTTCTCCTCCTATGTACCTGCCTATAGGCTCTTGGGTTTTGTATGCTGTTATACAGTAATGGGAGATGGCAGTACCCCCTCTAAAGTGACAGCTGGCATCTGCTGTATCAATGGCAGAGGTTTACATTCAATCTCAGTGAGAATGTTGGTCTTCCCTCAACTCAAAAGCAATCCTCAGTGACTGGGCTGCTTCTAGAAGGCGTGGGGCCCATTCACAAAGGTGTAACTTGTGACTGTATATAGAGGGCACATGCCACCATTAAAGTAAGTTGGTGTATCAACGTTTTTTTTTCTTGTGCACAAACTGATGTGTGTAGTAAAAAATATAAATAATGCACATAAGCAACAAAATGGTGAAATCGGTCCGATTTACAGACAAATTGTATATGCCTGTGTGAATAAAGCAGTCTTTGAGGTGCTATAGTGATATCGGCCAGGAGTTACAGTAGGATGCTATACCCGCTGGGTGTCTACCCCCCCCCCCCCCCCCCATAGTATGTGTTATGGCCCCTTTGCTTGGGCCAACAACTGTTTAAACGACCGCATAAGCTGTAACATCGCCGTTGAGGTCATCAGCGCTCTTGCAGAGAGTTTAGACTAAGGGCTTATTCAAGAGCATGGGTGTTTTTACATGCAGGTGCCATAAAAACGTGGGCACCAATCTGCAGTTTGTGCGCCCGTTCAGACGCCCCTGTCTGGTGCATATACACCGAGCCCGGATTGCCGTTGAGCGGGGAGAGACGGTTTAGCTCTGCTAAACTACCTTCCACCTTTCTGCCGGCTCTCAGCAAGGGAGCTAGTGTGCTAAGCTCCCGCCCCTTGTCTGCTGCCAGCAATGGGAGGGGGAGTGAACTTGGCAACCAGCTCCTGCCCCTCCTACTGTTGAGGGGCAGAGGGTAGGGGGTGTGAGTTTAGCAGACATGCCACTAAACCACCTCCCTTCAGCAGCTACCACTGGCTCCTATAGTCTATGCAGCGGCCGACATATTCCGGAAAGGACTATAGTTACTGAACTGCCTTTCCTGTCTGGCGTAAAAGCGCCTGGCCGAAATGCGCTATCTTGGCCTGGCGCTAATACGCCCACGTAAACTGATGCATTATAAACCAATGCATGAGATGGGCAGCGTATATCGGCCGGGTGTGAAGCGCAGTTGATGTATGCTCATGTGAATAAAGCCTAAGACTTATTGCTGGCTTCTCACTCAGCGCCCTACCTGTATGGAGCGGGGAACATTTATACGTAACGAGAAGCCAGCGCTCCAGCATTTAGCGGTAACGACAAGGGAACAAATGGGGAGGTGTCTTTTGCACTCATGCCAACCAATTATTGCTCAAACTCTTTCATTCAAACGAATTTTGAGCAATAATTGTTACATGTTAATGGGCCATAAGTCAACTGGGAAGGCTCACTCCAAATGAACAGCTTGTCATATTTGGGTGATTAAAGGCCAACCCCCTTAACAGCACAGGACACCTCTTCATCCTGGCAGGGTGGCTAGTAAGGCAACAGGACATAAGCATACATCCCGTGGATGGCTCAGAAGCTGAGCCAGCTATGATTGATTGCCGCCATCCAGCTGCAACAGTGGGGATCAAAGAGACCACCGATCCCCCTTTCATGCCGTGATCAATGTGCATGATGGCATGTAAAGGGTTCAGAAGGAGTTTTATTTTATTGGTACAATTGTACCAATAAAAACTACAGTTTGCTACATAAAAAATGGCCATGTTAACAAAAATAAAGTTATGGCTTTTGAAAAGTGGAGATGAAAATCCACTAAGTCACTGTCTTGCTGGCCAAAATAAGCCAGGCTGCTGATGGAAGGGGTAAGGCGGTGTTCTTGATATAGGGGTATGAAGCTTCAGTCTGTAAGAGCAGTTTTCACTGCTTATGTTCAGGTTACCTGTATTTTTACTGTATATATGCCAGTCTTTGTCCTTGTTGCATTTTTTTCATATAGAAGAAAACCTCAAGAAGGGCCAAGTAATGTCAGCTTTGTCACAACCCATAGAAAATGGGGTGCAGCACAAAAAATGGTCAACATGGATGCTAATGCATGTGTGATGCATTGCATCTTTTTTGCATTTAGTCCTTGAATTGGTTATTTTTTTATTTTTTTTTTAAATGATATACGATGTGAATATTTTATTTTTTTCTTTACATGCCACATTGGTCTCATGGGGGGAGGGGGTGCAGTCTGACTATAATGGGTTTGTCTGGCTCCATTATTATGTGCTGCATCTGGGATCTTCTGCCATATGTTACACAGGCTCCAGAGTCCTCGGTACGGATGTGAGCGTGGCCTTATTGGATGGGAGTTTGCGGCTTTTTCAGGACTCTGCAAACACTTGGTTACCACACAATAAGGAAAATAAAATGGCTTTCCGTATACTATGTACTAGCTGGGCATATGCCCCAGGGTGCCCGTGGGACCAGCTGCAAGAAACAAGATATTCCCTGTACTGTTGGGAAAATCTACCCTGTTAGAGCTTGCATAAAAACATTATTTGTAATGGGGAGAGGTGGATGGGCTTCTGCTGGACAGATCTGGCGGTGGCTGTTAGTTGCCTGATAGCTGACACTCTGCTGCTGCAGTCCGATGGTTCCAATCATGGCTCTTAGAATCTGACTGCAGCATTTAAATGTCTAGATGGAGGGAGCTCCCTCGGTCAGCCAGCCAGTTGTTCCCCAAATGAGATCAAGGGCTGCCATGGCTGTTTGCCTATTAGACTGTGCCTGTGGAAGAACTTAATAGACATACTCGTACTGAAGTATTGCTATATATATATATATATATAATAGCGCTGAAAGCCCTGACTGACTGACTCGCCAAAAGTTCTCCAACTTCCCAATGTCGTAGAAACATGAATTTTGGCACAAGCATAGATTATCTCCAAAATAGGAAAAGCTAATGGGTCCCAACTCGATTATTCAATTCTATGCGCAAAAGCATTAGCGTCCAAATTTTACGTACGGAATGTAATTTTTTCACATAGAAACTTAAAATTTGGCACGAGCATTGAATGTCATAAATAGGAAAAGCTAATGGGTCCCAACTCGATTATTCAATTCTATGTGCAAAAGAATTAGCATCCAAATTTTACGTACGGAATCTAATTCTCTCACTTCCCGGTGTCATAGAAACTCAAAATTTGGCAGGAGCATTGATTATGTCATAAATAGGAAAAGGTAATGAGTCCCAACTCAATTATTCAATTCTAAGTGCAAAAGAATTAGCGTCCAAATGTTACGTATGAAATCTAATTTTCTCACTTCCTGATGTCATTTTATATAAAGGAAACTTCGCATGGTTAGCTTCCCATGATGTTTCCTGGGTAACGCAGAGAACTATGCAAAATGGTGAACATATGTTTTTCCGGTATCTCTAAAGTAACCACGGCTTCAGAAGATTTTCCGTCTGAACATCAGATAAACACCAGTACCAAATTAACTCGGGCGAAGCCGGGTATATCAGCTAGTATTATATAAAGTCAGTCTAATGGCACTTTTTTTTTTTTTTATCCTGCATGGTGAATGTCAGAAGAAAATGCATAAACTCAAACTTTTTTTAAACACATTGTAAAGTTATGGTCAGAGGATGGTGACATGAAAGACGTGCCAGGTCTACCATGTGCCTGGTTGTAGAGTATCCCCACTGTAAGGGGCCACAGGAGGCGGCACACATGCCATAACCATACTCCTCAAATTCAGTACAACCCTTGTCCTTGTTGCTATGACATCCCCTGCAACTATAGATTAGCTAGTATAGACCATTGAAGGTCTTCTATAGGTCTCTAAACAATTCATTCAGACACAATGGGATTTTGATGACTATTTCTAGGCCTTAACCTAGAATTATGAGCACCAATTAATATGAAGGTGGTCTTGGTGATGATAGAAACAGAATCCTGGGGTTGGGGACCAAGAAATCAAAGGCCACCATACTGTGGAACAAGGGTTGTCGGGCTCACTAGTTACAACTGTAACGCTGTGCGCAGCTTTCCGAACGACTTGGTAAATGTCTTGCACGGTTTCTTCTGTACTTGTGTCTCTGGTTGAACAAGATGTCTGCTAACATTTTAACTATATTTTCTTTGTTTTTTCCAGGTCATTTTTAAAGCCCGATGCTCCCCAGAATACAATAGATACAAGTAAGTATCAAGATATGAGGGAGCCCTACCTTTCATTGAGACTCTAGCTATCCCAGAATTGGAACCAGACCACTGAACTGCCTGTAATGTATCTTGAAATTGTCAAATCGGCCAATTTCCTGTGCTTACTGTATATTGAGGTCTCGGGAAGCTTACTATTCATTTGCAGTCTATCGCTGACCTTCAGTCAGCATGAAAACCGTCACTGGATCGTGGGCTAGTCTTTCCATGTGAACGCTCCCCGCTCAGCACTTCACATAGGGGAGGTGCTGAGCTAGAAGCCCACACTACCATAGCGGTGACGTCAGTGCTTGCGCAGTCATTTGCCTGATAGTTGTCCTGTGTAATGGCCCTTTTACATGGGGCGACTATCAGCTGAACAATTGCTTAAAGAGTGAATTCAGACGGTATAAGTGTCAGCATGGCCACCGATCAGGTCATTTGTATTTCATTGTCTTGCATGAACATTTTCTCTTCCCTCTGCTAAAGGTACCTTTAAATTATTGGCCTTGGGTATAAGGTCACTGAACAAGAACTGGCTGAAGACTTAAGGCTGATTCAGACACGAGGAGAATCGCTCAAAAGAATTTTTTGAGTGATTCTCATTCTGTCTAAACCCACTGACATCATACAGTTTTTGTGCACGAGTCATTGATTGCTGAATTCTAGCGTGCTAGAATTGAGCGATCAGCTGTTATCAGTTGAGCAGGCTGTTATCAGCTGGCTGCGCTGCTAAGATTCTCTGTGCCTGTGTCCTGCTGTGAACTTACAGCAGGGTACGGGCTGTAAGCACAGAGAACGCTACAGCTGTTTGCTTATGCAAAACCGCTGTAGTGTTTGGCGAGAGATGGTGGCAGTCTCCTGCTGCGCCTGCATAGCTGTGTAGTAGCTAACTGGCTACTATAAAGTAGGCAAAGATCACTCAAACTGTCATTTGAGCGATCTGTCAGTGTAAATGGGATAGTATTCCTGATTATTGCCCCATGTAAACAAGGAAGTGAACAGCTGACAAAGGTGCAAATGCATTTGGAGTCATGAGAAAGTTTGAAAGCTCATTTAGACAACTATTATCGCTCAAAAGTAGAGATGAGCGAGTATACTCGCTAAGGCACATTACTCGAGCGAGTAGTGCCTTAGCCGAGTATCTCCCCGCTTGTCTCTAAAGATTCGGGCGCCAGTGACAGGTGAGTTGCGGGGGGGAGAGACTAGCGGGGAGATACTCAGCTAAGGCACTACTTGCTCGAGTAATGTGCCTTAGTGAGTATACTCGCTCATCTCTACTCAAAAGCCGTCTTTTGAGCGATAATTGTGTGTAACTGCACTTACATCGTGCAGTTTTCGTTATCCCGTTGCTCATCGTTTTTCAGACTATGATGAGGCTTATCAGGGATTCACAGCGGATACAGCTGATACTATTGTTTCAGCTGTATCCCGCTCCCTGATAACGGGCTGGGTATAGAGAACAGAGCGGTCCAGCTCTATTCTGCATACCGGGCATGGAGCGCTCAGCTGTATAACAGCTGGGTGCTCTGTGCAGAAAACTCTGGATCTGGATACAGAAGCCAAGCAGGGCCCCCCCCCCCCCCCCCTTGTCCTCTGCATCCTCCGCACCAAGTGTTCGGCTGTATAACAGCCGGGTGCTCGGAGCGGGGGAATAGCTGTATTCTCCACTGGCAGCGCAAGGTGATCGATCATCTTGCACTGCAAATGACACCGACTATCGCTCAAAAGTCACTTGAGTGACCTCTTTCGAGCGATAATCGTTATATTTAAATAGGCCTTAAGTCTGTAGACATACTATGACAGCCATCATAAGGGTTCCATCGCCAGCTCACAATTAATGGAGTGCCCTTGCTAAATCAACTTTTACAGACTTTCTTTCCCAAGTTTCACCATATTGAAAATGCACTACAACTTCTACGGACTCTAAATGGTAAATGGCTCTGCTTTATCTGTTTTATGAGCACCTCGGTACTGACACTTCCTCACTTCTTTCCATGTACAGGATTCCTCTACACTTTGGATTTATATTCACTACTCTTGCCTTTGTGATAGTGAATTTATCTTGCATATTGATTGCTGATGGGGCCGATGACCAGCATGGATGGATCACAATGATCAGGATGATATTCAGTGACTGTCTCTTCTTTGCCTGTTCCATCTCCCTGGCCAACAACGTCTATAGGATTGCCAACATGTCTCCTGCGTATGTCTATCTAGAATCAAAAGTACGTATTCAGCAACTTATTATAGTTGGGACTGCCTATAGAAGGCCTGGTATTATGGGGACAGCAGCAAATCTGATCAACTTATGTCTTGCCTGTACTAGAGAGATTCTGAATTCTGGAAGGGACAACCTGTCCCTTCTCCAGCACAAATGCTGTATGGGGCCCACTGCGTAGATCCAAATGTCCATCCATATCAATGTCTGCATTCTAGCAATATCCATGTTTTGGGTTTCCCTCTCCATGCCAAGACTCATCCCAGAAGTCATATACAAGAGCCATTTTAAAGGGTTATCATCTCTAACCCCTTTACACTGCAGGGCATACACTTACATCCTGCTGTGAAGGTATGTATGAAGAGAGATCGCAGGGTGATCTATTCATACAATGCGTGCACCAGCGGTTTCTTACAGCCAACATCGGGCAGCAGTGGCTCCAATAAGCGGTGGAGGGGAGTGGGACTTTTAACCCTTTAAATGCCGCTGTCAATTCTGACAACAGTGTTTAAATCCCCTGAACGATGTGTGGGGGTCCCATACAGCCCCCTGCAATGAGATCGCAGGGAGCTGCTGTGCAGGTGTTCCAGGAGCCTTCTGAAAGGCCCCAGGGCTGTCTGGTCAGAATGCTTATCAAGCCATGCCCATGAAGGTGTCTGGACTGCCTGTCCAATCGCAGTATAATGTAATGCCACAGCATTACATCATACTGCAGGAGCAATCAAAGCATCACAAGTTGTCCCCTCTGGTGACTAAAGAAAAAGTAAAAATGAGATCAAAGTTTTACAAACTTAAAAAAAAGTTCAACCTTCTCCCCTCTTGCCATAGTTATAATAAAACTAAAATTCATATTTGGTATCACTGCGTCTGTAAACATCCGATCTATCAATGTAACGCATTACTAACCCCACATGACGAACGTCGTCAGAAAAAAATAAAATAAAGAATGCCAGAAGTGCACTTTTTTGGTTACCCTGTCCCCCCCCCCCCCCCCCCCCCCTCCCCAAAAGCAATAAAAGGCAATCAAAAAGTGGTACTAACTCAGACTACAGGGCATCCTGCAAAAAACGAGCCCTAGCACAACTATATCAACAGAAAAAGAAAGGTATGACGTCAAAATTATTTTTAAAAAACGCGACTCACCGAAAGATGGCGTTAAGGGGATAAACGGGATGCCTTTAAAGCATGATGGCCTAGCCTTGGATATGCTGTCAATATTTGATTGCCAGGGGTCTGCCTCTTGAGACCTCAACCAATCAGCTGACCAAAGGTGCCATGGCACTCATCTAAAGCCCCATTTACATGGGACGAATGTTGGCAAACTATGCCCAACACTCGTCCCCGCACATGCACGCTCACATGCTCCTGCACTGGAGCTTGTATCGCTGGCTCGCAGGAACAGATTTCAGTTCTTGCACCTCCTGCGCCTCTCCATTCAGTTAACATAGTGGCCGTTAAATACAGAATGGCTGCTATTTACACTGCTGTCATAGTTAAACTTATCGTTTATGCAGCATAAATCTCTTCCAATCTCTCCTTTCCCCCTACATCAATCTCTGGCCCAACATGTCAGCTGCACCTCAAGAACATCACAAGAATCCGCTCTTTTCTCACCGTGGACATGCTAAAACGCTCACTGTTGCCCTCATCCACTCTCAGCTTGATTATTGCAACACGCTGCTGATTGGGCTTCCCCGCACCAGACTCTAGCTTCCAGTTCCCTAAACCAAACCCCTCTGTACTCCGCCTGATAACATGCTCCCTGACCTACTGACTGCAATCCCTGCTAGCCACCATCAACTGCTCCCTGCAGTCATACTGATTCAGCCACACAAGTTGACCGTTTGTGTGTGTGTGTGTGTGTGTGTGTGTGTATATCATCCCTTACACTCCACCTCGCCATACCGTGCACATCTCCAGCCCTTTACCTTCTGTATCACCCCATTATTTGTAGTATGTAAGCTCGTTGGTGCAGGACCCTCACCCCTATTGTCTCATTCAACTGATTACTTCATGTAACCGTGGTCTTGTTTTTTATTCCCCCTGTCTTGTAAATGCTGCTGAAAATGTTGGCGCTATATAAGTTATCTATTATCTCTGTGTAACCCTTTTCCCACGCAGTCCTACACTCTTCTCTGCTGTGTGTGTCCCCCCCCCCCCCCCCCCCCTCAAGCCCCAGGGACATCCTGTAAAGCCGGTGGAGC
This sequence comes from Eleutherodactylus coqui, assembly GCF_035609145.1. NCBI lineage: Eukaryota > Metazoa > Chordata > Amphibia > Anura > Eleutherodactylidae > Eleutherodactylus > Eleutherodactylus coqui. Next base: position 152,614,649 of record NC_089842.1, on the reverse strand, counting down.
TGCATCCTCTATATGGATCTCTGAATATAGAGATAGACTTGACTATATGCATATAGGTGTTTTTGTTTAGGATGGTTAGCTTTTCAACTAGCACATCTCCCAGCTGGTCTTTCAAAAACTTTTTAGAGTTTTTTTTTTTGTGTTTAAGATGAATTAAAAATAAAACCTATTCATTGACATATGATCTAGTAGATTTTGTTTATCCAAATTTCATCTTCTGTGACTTGTATGCTTGACATCTAGCAGTTGATGACACTTTGGTGGGAATCACACAAGCATGTAGTAAAACGCTGCATGTATAATGCAGTGTTTTTACTGCTGTGAGCCCTCCTTATTTGCCGTTTGCTATCTTGTAATTCTCATTGGCGGTTTGGCTTGTTATATTTGACAGCTGTAATGGAAATCTGCTTTTGTGCTTATACATGGCAGCCAATATGAACAGGCTGAGCTGCAGTGCAAAGCATGGAGGAAGAACAAAATGCATCGTTGGCTCGTTCAAACAAGAAATTGTTCAGTTGTTCACATTCACCGTATAAGTGAGATTGACTGAACGAGGTGTATATTGTGTTTTTTTTTTTCTGTTTTTTTTTTAATAAAGGAACACTTATCTATTTGCTTTCTTCTAGGGCACTTCTGGAAATCAAGCTGTTGTAATTGGCTCTGTAATTAGCGTTCTCTATATCCTGAGAGCGTTATACAACTTGGTTGTGGTTTCCATTCAGCCAGAAAACAAGCCAAGTCCCTTCAGCTATGGCTGGAGAACAGTCCCTGATCATGTAAGTAATCGGTAATGTTGGGTCTGCTGGGTTCCTGGATGTTCTCTGTGGATGTGCAGTATTTGGTCACTCCTGTAGGAAGTATATGAAAGGAACACCTCCATTAGCTGTAAAGTAGACCTGTCCTTCATCCCTGAGGTTCTTCTGGAGTTAACGGCCGGCTTGGGTGAGGGTCCAACCAATATGATGCCTTGAAATTGGCTGAAGGACATGATCCATAAGCAGGAGTATTTTTGGAGCTGTAGCAGTCTATGCAGTGAGCTCCCCCTGGTGGTGGCTGTGAGCAGACAGATTTTTACTTGATACTATGGCTGTGTGGAAATGGTTTGTTAGTTATGTCTATAGGGAGGTAGAGGCATCTTAGATGCCTTAATGTGAACCCTTTACCAGTAACCTTTTCTCCTCCAGGTTGTTACAGAAGAGACTAATAGTCTGGAATATCTCATTTTTGGGATTATTCTTCTGTTCTGTGAGCTCCTGCCAATGAGCCTGATGGCCTACTTCTTCCGGGCTAAGAAGCTGCGACAAAACCTGGTGAGTTCACCTTCTATAGCCGATCAGCCATCCTCTAAAGGACACCTTAAACACAAGGCCTGCAACCTCACTTTTATGTGGTCCATAGACCGTGCAGCAAACCTAATGGGCATTCTTCTCACCCAGCCTGGCGGTGGCAGTGCGGAGTCTGACTGACCCTTCCTTCCCCACATCTGCATGTGATATCTTGTACACAGCGCAGATGGCAAGGTGAGACGTCAGACTTGGCTGTGGCTACAGGTGGGGTGAGTTGGATGCCTGTAGGTATGCTGCTCAGTAGGGGTTCATGGTTAATACTGGGGTCACTATGGGGGTCACAGTACTACTCGTTCAGACTTAAGTACACTTTGTTTCTACAAATGAGCTGTGTATTTGTGAACACAAAAAAAACAGACCCAATGAAATGGTGCATGAATACACCGGTTTCCTGCATATTTGTGGCAGTCTATTCACTTCCATGGCCTCTTGTGCTGTATATTGCGTGACAAAACGCGTTGTGCCGCCTTTTTCCCTCCACACAATCACGCATTTGAGGAAAAAATACTCATGTGAACAAACCCATTGCAAACTGTAAAATATACTCAAGTGCTTACTACAGCCCAATGTCCTAGGGCTAGTTTGACTTGCAGAATCTGTGCGGGAGATCTGCCAATCAAGCAGCCCATAGAGATGCATGGGCGTCTGCAAATTAAAGCATGCGGATTTGTTTTCCAGACCTTTCGCTCCAGAAAACAGATCTCACTTTTGTGCGTTTCCGCATGGACTGCTTCCATTTAAGTCAATGAAAGCTGTCTGATCTGCAGTACTCCTGCAGTTGACACTGCAGACATGCTACAGACCTGCAGGAAAGCAGGAGATTAAAGTGTACTGCGCTTGTCCCACGGCAAGCGGTAAGGACCATGCACAGTACAGTGAACCTGGAATTCGAGATGTCCACATGGACGCCGCTGCCAGGGAAAATGCAGGTACGCAGGGCTTGCTGACCGCAGGCAGGGCTAGATTCCATGTGGGATTTCTTGCACACAATCCAACCTGCCTGTGGACATGAGGCATTACAATTGGGTCTTTGATGGCAACCATAAGGCTGATGTGACCATTGGTGAAGAGGAGTTTGCACCTAGCACCAACTAAACCATTTGCAGCTGGACAGCAAAAATGTAGCGCTCCTCCCACATCCCTCGTTGGCACCTAATGCCAGCATAGGTCGACTGCCTCTTAATGTTTCCCATGCTGTATGTTAACTGTGCCTAACCAGTCTGCATGGGTCCAGGTAATCTCTGCCACCTGCGGTGTGCTCAATAACCCAGCCCCTCCACGTGAGTGACCTATGTTGTCCCAATCTCAGTGTACACACAGCTTGGCTGTATGGGATGAACTCTGTATACAACAAAATCCATACTCGTGTTAAACTTTTTTTTTTTTTTTTTCAAACTCTTTAACAGCTGCGGTCAAAAACAGCCAGCCTCTGCATTGTATAGAGTGGGATTGGCTCCTGAATCCCCCTTCATACAAACCATGATCCTCTAGGACATAGTTATGTGTTAAGGGGTTAAACGCCTCCAAACTGAAAGGTGCCATTTTAAGACTCCAAGGAAGAACTTTTCCATGGGGCCTCCTGTTCCATGTAAAGCACTAACTTGCAAAATGTTTTTTTTCCTGTTCTTGCAGGAGCCAGCTGGTATGGTGAATAGTCACAGCTTCGGGTCAAGAGCTTACTTTTTTGACAATCCTAGAAGATATGACAGCGATGATGACTTGCCCAGACTGGCAGGTGCCAGAGCAGAGCGAGGAAGGTGAGCTTTAAAGTAAAGTTTTCTATATAAATAGGGATGTCCCCTAAATGTCAGAGGTAACTGAGGTGTTCCCATGTTATAAAGTGACCATGGAATAGGGTTTGGTTGGTGGTGCAACCACTGAGCAGCTCCACTAATCCTGGAAGAGGGGGCTGCAATACAGATGTACCCCCCCCCCAGAGACCCCATACTTGCCTCCGGCTCCGGCGCCCATGCACAGTAGAGCACATGACATGCCGGCCGCATCATGACGCAGCCGGCGGTAGGCAGGGAAGCGTTTTCATGCTATTCTCCGCAGTGCTTCAGCTGTACGCTTGCGGCAAATAGAACATGCCGCGGGTAAATCCATGGGGCGGAATTCCACACCGTGAGCATTGCACTATTAAGTTCAATAGAGCCTAATAACTGCAGGGCATCGCCATGGATTTCCGCCACGTATAGCGGCAGAAATCCAGCGGTGGGAATTGGCCCTTAAAGGAGTGCTAATGTTTTGTTGACAGGTGCTGGGTTGAGGCAATTAACATAAGTGTTAACTGTGCTCTAATAGAGGCTTATTGAGCACAGATGTGACACTTGTGTCCATTCATCACATGGTCAGCCATGCACTTGCATTGGCACCATGTAATGCTACACTTCTCCTGCAAGGGGTGTGAGTGCACACTTCATTTAGAACCGCATTAGACTATAGGCCACCTCAATGACTGACTCCTGTGTGGATGTCCATAGCATAAGTATTAAAGGTGCAATATTCATGTTACTTGAGACTGATTCTCCTTCGTCATTTCAAAGCTGACTCCAATATGGAGGAGGGTGCAGATCACATTAGGATGAATCATAGAATGGTAGAGTTAGAAGGGACCTCCAGAGTCATCGGGTCCAACCCCCTGCTCAGTGCAGGATTTACTAAATCATCCCAGACAGATATTTGTCCAGCCTTTGTTTGAACACTTCCATTGAAGATCTCGCCACCTCCTGTGGTAACCTGTTCCACTCATTGATCGCCCTCACTGTCAAAGCTTTTCCTAATATTTAATCTGTGTCTCCTCCCTTTCAGTTTCATCCCATTGCTTCTAGTCTTTCCTTGTACAAATGAGAATAGCGCTGATCCCTCTGCACTGTGACAGCCCTGCAGATATTTGTAGACAGCTATGAAGTCTCCTTTCAGCCTTTTTTGCAAGCTAAACATTCCCAGATCCTTTAATTGTTCCTCATAGGACATGATTTGCAGACTGTTCACCATCTTGGTAACTCTTCCCTGAACTTGCTCCAGTTTGTCTGTCTTTTATAGTGGGGTGCCCAGAACTGGACACAGTATTCCAGATGAGGTCTGACTAAGGATGAATTCGGACAACCGTATATCGGCTCGGGTTTTCACGCCGAGCCGATATACGGTGTCCTTGTCTGCAGGGGGGAGGATGGAAGAGCCAGGAGCAGGAACTGAGCTCCCGCCCCCTCTTTGCCCCTCGCCACTATTTGCAATAGGAAGGGGCGAGACAGGGGTGGAGCGAAGTCCTGCCGCTTAGCTCCACCCCTGTCCCACCCCTCCATTTACATACAGCTGGGCTTTAAGTGGGGGACCAGGTGCCATAAATTTACAGTGCTTTGGTCCTAAATGGGGTTAAGTGCACTTTTAACCTCTTAGTGAGACAAGTAATTTTGTACTTAAAAAAAAAAAAAAAAAAAAATTATAAAATTCGTGTGTTCCAGTGGTCATAATCTTTTAATTTTAAAAGCTTTGTGTAAAGACTTTCTTTTTTGAGGAAGGGAGAGAAAAAAAACTTTTAGATGTAGTCAGCAATGACTGCAGGATTAAATGGTGTAGATAATGTGCTCCCTGTTTTATGGCACTGTAGATCTTTACTTTATTTTTTTTGTTCCAGTTTGTCCTCCACCCCAAAAGCCTCTGGATGGTATGGAGCAATATGTCCGACCAGCAGCTGTGCACTGGCACCACCTCTAGAGCCGGCATCAGGGACTCCTATCCTGTTCACTTGTGGAGCTAATGCACTGGCATGACCCTACTGACAGGACAGTTACATGTGCATCTTCTGCAAGCGAGTGTCGCTCTGACACAGTAAGGCGCATCCAGTACCTTGTTTACGTTAACGCTGCATTTGAGAATACACATTCCGGTTTTTGTTTTCCTTTTTCAAGACTGAAACCTAGTCTTGGATGTAACTGTCCTTTAAGACTTGCTGAGGTACTAGAGGTCTTCAGGAGCGGAATGGCACTTGGCAGCTCTTAAGGAATTATATTACTGTGCGGTTTTTTGCACATAAATGTTTCATGTGAAGACTAATTCTCCTTTTCCAGACACGGAAAACCAAAAAAGGATTAAAACGCATCACTGCAGACCACCTTCAAAGGAAAGGGTTGCTGTCTCTTCTATCCTACACTAGTAACTTGCTTTTTCCCCCTCTTGCCTGAATAGGTTAAGTTCCAGCTTATTTATTTTTTAAACTGCTGCCTGAGCTCTATTTTTCTATGCTAAGCTCTAAATATCCTCCATAGACATTTAAATTATGAAAATCGCAGCCCAAAGCCACCACTAGAGGGAGCCTTCTGCATGTAAGCTGAACTCGTAATACACTATGCATTAAGCTCCCCCTAGTGGTGGTTGCTGCACACAACAGCATGTTTCCTGCATCTAAACCTGTCCAGATTTGGAGCTCCTGTATCATCAGAAAAAAAGAAATTTGACTGCTATGAAGATGGATTAACTGGACTAAGGAAAAACTATGTTAAAAGGTGTGAACTGGTCGCTCTCTACCGAACTACTTTTATCTCTTTCCCCCCCCCCCTTCATTCTCCTCACTTTTCTTTTGGGTTGGTTTTCTTAACTCTGTTCTGAAACTTATTTTCACTACTTCAGTAGTAGACTTTTTTTTTTTAAAATCTGTACCATATCTCTTGCAGATGTGTATTAGGGGCAGCTACTTGTTCTATCTGGAGGCTTGCACTGTAATGTGAAACATCCCAGTAGAAATCAAAGCTAATCTGTGCAATAAGTATTGAGCTGATATATGCCCTTAAAGGGTTCATACACCTCGGGCCACCATATCCCACAGGTGCTGAAGGCAAATGCCATCCTAGTATATGCCAAGCACTGACTGGCACATACTGCCTGCATTGGCCAGTGCAAAGGTATTGCATCTCTACTGCTAGATTACCCAGGGCAACTGCCTGCTTCCTCGATCCATGCAGGTAGGAGCATGCAAAGTGTTAAAAGGGAATTCTAGAGACTGGACACTTTGAAATTGTCATTCACACACTGAGTGAAAACTGCTAGATTGCAGAGGTCTGTCTCGTAATCCCAAGAACAGGGGTCTGGTTGGTCTCCAAGGGAATGGGCGTCATACAGGTAATTTGTGGCACTCTATTCTTTTTAAAAATTGCCAAGTGCTCTGTGTTTGACAGTCTCTACTGATCTCATTGAAATGAATGGAGCAGTGGTGTGACAGTGACATTCACTTCATTACTTTGGAGACAATCCAGACCCCTGTTCTCAGGATCGGTGGAGGTCCCAATGGAGGGGTAAAAACCTTCTCTCGAATACCCCTTTAACTTTCCTTAACTGCTGGTTAGCTACCAAATGGAGATGCTGGCTCGTGTAGCCTATGTATCTGCTGATGCTGTAAAGTAACAAGCATTTGTTGCAAAGTCCCACCTGGGCTATGTAGATGCATCTGTAGCCACGCACTGAAGTAAGAATGTAAACTATGGGCTTAAGTGCCCAAAAATAAAGCGTTCCAGTCTTATCAATGGTATGAAAGTAGTTAGTGAGGCTCTACAACCAGACAATGCCTAATTCCCTTTGCTAGTCGTGCAGGGTTAAACACAAAATGGAACACTTTCCCTTTGTTCTGGTACTTGCCAGTAAGTTTCTTGCTTGAATATTCCTAAATTCTGCATTTCAAACTATGAAATCCTGCATTGTGTAGTCGGTACAATAGCTGCATTCATGCCGGCGTGTTCTATGGGGGGGCGATGTATGACAGTCTCATACATTTATGTATGTCGCAGCAGATATTTGTGTGCTTATGGAATTAGCCATTTTTAGTACTCAACCAACATTTGGGATGGGTGATGAGGTTTGAGGCACAAAAGGATCTTTAATGGTTTGGTCACATAGCGATTTAGTAGTTTAGGTGTCATGAGATGGACTCCATGGAAGCTCAGACCCTGCATACGTTTTTTTTTTCCCATTAGATCTACTTAAATGTGGTGCTCATCTTGTTGCTGCAGGTGCTGAACCGTGTCAAAAAGGAGGTCCTTGCCAAATCAATTAATATTTGCACTAGGGGCAGATGGACAGGAGTATTTCTCCAGAACTATGAACTTCAAGGAAAGGACCAAGAATGTCATGGAGAATTCTCTATTTAAAGAGGTACTCCTCCTGAACGGAGCGGTCTAAGCTGGCAGATTGTATACATGCTGTCTGACATCCTCGCTGGTGTTTGGTAGTGACTCATTAACTAGACTGTCAGACAATGTTTATGCTGGCACCAGAGAAGGGGTGAAGCCACTTGGTACTCATACTGCTTCTGTAGATGGTCAGGAGAAGGACCTCTCATGCTGCAGCATACTGAGGTCTTCATAGTCCTAACCCTGCTTCTACCTGGAGAACGATGGCTCTTATATGGTCCAGTCACACTGGAAGCTGCAGCGTCTCTTACCCACTTTATCCATCAGTAACTTCAGCTTTACTGAAAGCTAGCAAGAAAGCTGAAGATCATAACTTTTCACGTTTCCTTGACTGTTCAGTGTATAGACTCTACTGGAAATGGGCAATAAGTGGTATGTAACAGATCCTAGTATGAATTTAATTTAAGGATATGGTCACGCATAGTGGAAAATCTGTGACGGAATCTGCACTGTGTGGATTTGGATGTGGGTCTGCAGCAGCCTTCACCTCTTCAGTTGAAAGAGGAAAACCTGCTGCGGATCAGCACCAAATTCCACACTTCTGCCGCTTATTTACAATAGTAGTAAACCCCAAATGAACACCTTTCTACAGGTCACCCTAGGATGCACTACTGCTGTGTGGATGGTGTTATAAGGCAGCATAACCTCGGGCTCAGCTGCATTCTGTCTGGACTGGAACATGCTAGCGTTGTTATAGGTTATTGCCAAAGACTTAGAATTGGCTTCTAACCCCCTATGTGTTCTGATGCACTTTAAGAGTTAGTTCAAGGGTCAGTATTTATATATTTTCCATAGAAGCCCCTCCCCATTGTTAGAAAAAAATCGTACAATTCTGAAGACTAAATTTTAATGTTGCATTATTAGGGCAGTTACAAGACTGTTCTCTAGTGGTAGCAATTTTACAGTCTAGTAGAAAATGGGCCTCCTTTATCTAATTGGCACAGGAAGGGAGGAGTCTCATGGCAGCCAATCAGATTCTTCTTGGTGCATGTTGGAAAGCTTTGATCTGATTGGCTGCTGTGATGGCAACCTGGTCCCTCTCAAATTTAATTAGCCCAAGTGTGACTGTTTTTATTTTTAAGATGTTTAACCCTGTGACTGCCAGCAACAAACTGCAATGTTGTTAACCCCTCTGCTAGCAGAGGTTTTTACCAGTGTTTTCTACTTGCTGGTTTTAACCTGCAGTGGCCAATGAATGTACTGTGTAATTTCACTAAACTTGTTATGAAGCACTACCATATTGAAATAAAATTATCTGCACTAAATCGTCCCTGTGTATCTGTGACATCCGCTCCATTACTAAACTGCTGGTTACACTGCCTATTGGACAGTAATGTGGAGAATGAGCAAGATATGCTGCAGTAGTCTCCTTTCAAATAGAACTCTTCTTCATTCTTGTACATGGTTACTTAATGCTGATTCTCCATGGAAATGGACTGCTAGCTGCAGCTAAGTCATTATCTGACATCTAACCTAAGAGCGCTGCTCTGGAGCTGTCACTCCTCATCTGAGCTCCTACAATGCACTAAGTTCTGAAGTTTACTTTAGAAAGGAATAAAATTAAGCTATATAATATGGTATGCAGATTGTCTAGCTTAAAAGATGTTTCTGGGAGTTAACTACTGACTACCTATCCTCCAGGATAGGTCAACCATTGACTGGGGTCCACTACTCAGGACCCCCAGCAAGCAACTGTTACCAGGCCCATTGTCTGTTGAAGGCTCTGTCCACATTCTAGTGGGCTGTAGTGGTAATGCAGGCACAGCTTCCATTTGAATTTGGGAGCTGTACCTCTAATACAAACCCAGGCCACTACACTGTGGTCAGCTCCCAGCTCAGCCTGCAGTGACAAGTGGGCCATGTAACACTTCACAGGAGTCAGGCTTTTTTTTTTTTAATTGGGTGGGGGATTATTTAAAAAAAAAAAACACTATATGACCTGGCCTGAGGTTAGGATGTCGGTGGCTGAAGTCCCTGCAGACACGTGGAATTTTGCCATGTATGAGGCTTAGAAGCACCTTTTTGAAAACTCAGTGGTAACTTTGAAAGAACTTTTTCTATAGCTCCTAGACAGGTGATGTCTCCATGGGAGCAAGTGGCAGAAAGTAGTTTGATCATGCAGGTCATTCCTTTCTGTCCAACCTAACACATGTGGTGGCAACTGATGTGTAATCCTGCAGCCTCATGCTGTTGTCCCTGGTAAGACATGACCGTGTAAGGGGGAAATGTACAGTCTGCATAGGATCTATAGAAAGAATACTTTAAGTCAAATTTAATTTTGACTTGTTCCACCTCAATAAAAACTAAACCAGATGACTAGATATGTGCTAACCCCTGTTGAAAAATTGCATGCGTTTCAACTTGCCAGTTCAGCTCATAGCAGAATTGGACTGAAAGCAGAACGGCTGCACTCTGCTATAGAGAACTGCATAGAAGCTGGTAGGAAAAGGTGAGGGAATGGCAGGTAAGGCTGGGTTGTTTCAGGGTCCATCTAGGCATTATGCCTGGAGTGTTGACTGGCATCCAGACAGCTTGGTTGGGCTTTATTCCTCAAAACGAAACATACGTTCTCAGGTCAAGCAGGTTTCCAGCATCTGATGGACACTTGGCATAGTTACCTGTCTTCTCTAGCAAATGAACAGAAGCCTGCTCACAGAATTGGTCTCAACTTTGTACGATGGAATCTCCATCTGGATTTTTATCTGGACAGGCTGTAATTTGAACCCGGCGGTAAGGCCCATTCACACAGATCGCTCAAACAGCGGTTTGAGTGATCACTTTCCATAAACTTAGTGTGTAAATGAAGACTCCTGCTGTATGCAGAAGAGCGCTGTCTTTGTTCTCAGAGCTCTCAGCTGGTACCCAGCTGAGAGCTCTGAGTGGTACACCAGTGGTATCTCACTAAGAACTCAGCATGTGTTGCTAATGAGGCTAATCGTTTTTTTAGCTTACTAAGTTAGCAATGAGAATAGTGCACGATGGCAGCCTGTTTAGACACTATTGTCATTCAAAAGATGGCTTTTGAGCGATAATTGTTTAAATGGGCCTCAGTCACACAGCAGTATTTGTGGCAATATTTAAGCTAAAACCAGGGGTGGAACATGTAGAGAAAGTATAATGGGAAGATTTGTACCTTTTGTTAGACCTATTCCTGGTTTTTAGGGTACAAATACAGCTGTCTGAATGAGGCTGAAGTCTAAAGAATATACCATAGGTCAGTACTAATAACTGGGTAAGGTCAGATGTGACCAGTTCTGATCACCACCATACAGAAGAACAAGGTGACAAAACATGTGTAGCAGAATATACAAAATGCAATGTAACTAGATACAAGACTTGAGTTTATTTCAATGTGCCAACATTGTAACAGTTCTGTACAGGGAAGGGGTTAATAAATACAAACATCACATACAAGAATGAAATGGTGCTGACTGTTCTGTTACGGGGCTGTAAGCAGAACATGATGCAGTGAGGTGGTTGTGATACCTGGGATTGCAGATACTCTGCACCATACTGAGCTGGAGCCCATGGACAGTAATCTGTGGCTGTTATTAGAATGGATTCTCCCCACCCCCTTAAGGCAGACCAAATATATCATTCCTTATGGGGACATTTCTACTGTGAGGTGCTAAAGAAGTACTCCTAGCAAAACTGACAAACTTCCATCCTGCGCCACCTCCTTGGTCCCTGGGTGAGGGGTAGCAGTGTGTTTGCCTGGACTACGCCTGCTTTATAAGAAAACACTAATGTATAATATACTACACCATTTGGTCTGCTCTGGGCTTACTCAAAATGGCCAATTCTTTGTAATATGCACATTAGGGAGAAGAGAATCCAGATCTAATTTCTCAGCTTTTTCAGAAAAGTAAAGGCAGCAGCCTTATTAGCTGGTATAAGGAACTTTTTTAATGGACGAAAGGCCCCATTTATATGGCTATAGTCCCAGGGTCTGTGCACTGTATATGGATCCATGATGGTCTAAGGTTACTTGAATGGTTGACTTGTCACACAGACAGATGGGCAGTGTGAGGGGGAGGGTAAATTGGCTGCATGTCCTAATATCTGGTTTTACAGATACCATATAGGATGGGTCTGTGTGCTTTCCACAGACATGATACAGCTGTGTGACTGGCCTTTGTTTGCTAGAGCTACCCTCCAATGGGACTTGCCCTGTCTGCTACAAGTAGACTGTCAGGAGCTGTAGCTTTACAACAGCTGGACTTGTATGGTAATGGAATGTCTGCGTATAAACTAATCCACTGCCCATTGTATCTGTGGCTATATACAAGTAGCACAGGGATCAAGTCTATAGGTTAAAGCTGTACAAATGGCAAGGGTAATAGACAATTGGTGCTCAAATCCAATATGCTGTCTGGGCCTAACAATGGTCTTGATGCTGAGTGGAGGCTGCACTGTAGAGATAATGGCTCATTGGATCAAAGTACCTACTATATTTAATCACAGCAGAAAATGTCTTTGGGTGGTATTGCAAATGCATGACTTTCCTGAATGCTGCAGTCCTATGTCACTCATATAAAGCCATATGAGTTGTAAGAGGTTCAAGTTATCTTAGTCTAACAGCAGTAATGGCACAATATACATATGTTCAGCGTTTCCCTTCAAGACCCTGAATCAGAACATTGAAATAGACAAAAAAAAAGTGGTTAAATAAAATTGCATGCAGACAGATTTGATAATTAAGCTTTTTGTAAAATTTGCTCAAGGGTTCTCCTGCATAAGCTTGCCCTCTAGTGGTCAATCTATGAAACTGTATTAAGTGAGCACTTCAGGCATGCAGTTTAGGCATACAGCACTAGATGGCAGTTTTGGTTACACACCAAGCCTTAAAGGGGCATAAAGCTTACCTATCATTTCAGGTGAACTTTTACTAGAAGCTAGTTTATATACAGTACCAGTCAAAGTTTGGACACCTTTTCCATTTTTTTTTACATTATATACATCTTAAAGACAAACTATAAAAACACAGAAGTAGTAAACAGTGTCAAAGCAAGAGAAGGCCACATTCCAGAATAAAAATAATTGGTTTGACAGCTTTGTAGTCTTGGTATTCTGTTAATCAGCTGCATGAGGTAAGCACCTGAAATGGTTTTCCTAGAGCCTTAGTTCCCAGAGGTGCTAAGCATCCAAATCATCTCAATTGGATTTAAGTCAGGCAACTATGGAGGCCATGTACAATCACTCTCCTTTTTAGTCAAATAACCTTTACATAGCTTGGTGGTCACTGTCCTGTTGAAAAACAAGTGATGGTCACATTGAGCTTCCACTGCAAAAGGCTGGGGTAGGCATGCTGGTTAATTGTGCCTTGGGTTTTAAATAAATCAAGTGTCACCAGCAAAGCACAATCGCAGCTCTTCCTCCATGGGAACACCTGTAGCAACCACCCACTCGCATTTCTGTGTCTCACCAACAGCATTAGAACCTAAAATCTCTAATTTAAACGCATCAGAACAAATACAGCTTCCCATGGGCCTAATGTCTCGTCCTTTTTTAGGTTAAGAAGTTCTTTTGTGCTGATGGTCCTCCAGTAGTGGCTTATTTAAAAACCAGGCCTGTATGATCAAATTACTACAGAGAGTTATAATACTTGATCTCTGAAGCATTGCTCTAATTTGAGGCATTGTCAGTTGGTAAATGGTCAATGTTAACTACTAAACATCGTTGTAGCAGGTATATTCCTGGGGCTGTCCTCACAAGAGCCAATTTCATCCTAGCAGTTGAAAGGTATCCAGAAGTGCAGTCATAAAAACAATCAAAGTTCCTACATTTTCTGGACTGACTCTCATGTCTTAAAAGTAATGGACTGTTTCTCTTTACGCACTGGAGTGGTTCTTGCTTGCGTGCAGATTATAATAGTAGGTGAATGTGGGTAAGGCACTTAATGAACTGTGTACCCACCTGACCACAACTGATGGTCTCAAACACCTAGTGTGCTATTAGACAGCAGTGTTACTGCCCTGCACACACAGGAGCTTTGTGGATTACAGGCACATGCCTGTCACTGAACTGAAACGTCCAAGTGCCAGCTGTAATCCGTGTAGCTCCTCTTGTGCTTTCCAGGGCAGTAAAGCTGCATTCACATGGATCAGAAAATAATGTGAGTTGCGTGCCACACACATTCACCCCATTGTTAGTAATATGTGTATTTCCATGGGAGGCACGTCTCTCAGTGACCAGAAAATGCCCAGATTATGCTAAACTGTCAAACCAAAAGGAGACATTCTGTTTTCACCTATTGTTTACTACTTTTGTTCCTTCTATAGGTTTCAGGTCTTCAGTTTTAATCTACAATGTAGAATATATAAGGAAAAGCTCTCCAAACGTTTAACTTGTTATTGTATGTGAGGAATAACACTCCTGATCTCAGTTCCAGAGCAGCCAAAGCCTGGCTAGCCATACACAGCGCACACAAGAGATTCTGTTTCTACATGCACACTGTATTGTAGCAGCATGGAGAACATTATACAGCATTACTGAGCAGTGTAGATGTGAATGCAGCACTGAGGTGAGAAATTACTAAGATCGGCATACAGCTCCTCGCCGTAGCCTGATCTGTGTATATATTTTACTAGAACTGAGAGTGCGCAATGCAGGACGACAGGAGTCTGAGGCATTTTTCTTATTTGCAATAAATCAATAGTAGAAAAGAAAACTTATTCTGTCAAAAAAATTACTCTAACATAACCCCACCCCATCCTTAAATGCAATTCTGTGCTGGGTAAGCAGGATGCTGCAAACTCATGCAGATTGATTTTTTTTTTTTCGTAGAACCAGCACAGAAAGTAAAGTATAATAAGAATCTGAACTTTTAGTCATCCCTGAGTACCAGTACTATGTACAACACCTTCAAAATCTCTCCCCAAAACCTCCACAGGGAGAACAGATTTTATTTAACATATCTAAAAATACATTTAATAGGCAACTTCTACATTTTGCGAGTTGGTTGCATGGGCTCTAGCAGAGTAATTAGCAAATCATGGCGTTTGCTACAGAGGTGATCACTTTTGGGACCAGAGAGAATTGGGGGGTGTAAACCTTTGCCATACACCCTAATCTATAACCCAGTAAAATAAATTTCTCCAATCTCGGCTAAGATAGATCATTAAGAAAAGGGTTGAAAACCTTGGTTAAGGTTTGGACACTGGCCAGAAATGGGCAGAGTATTTGGGACATAACAGTTTAGGATAGAAAAACCCAGCCTAACGTTAGAAATGATTAGTGCTGCTTCAGGAGATTCAGTAGTAGTGCAGCTAAAAGTCACACTAATTAGAAAAGCTGAAGCATATTTATTTTACAATATACACAAGAAGGTCCTTCAAGGACCAGTTTTCACAATGAGAATGTAAAACTCTCAGACTTTGACCAAGAGTGATTTTCAAACATGTAGGAGCCTTAATAGTGCAAAGTTCTGTCCTCCCGGATCCTTTTCCCTTTCTTGTCACATGTCTTGTAGCAGTCTTTTAAAGTTTTCCAATTCCTTTATACTTGTAGAAATTCTGCAGGAAAAAGAGACAAAAAATAAAATGTATAACACATGGCTAGCATAATGACACAGAGGTAGCAGAGAGGAGATCGGAATAGTAACTAATTGCATCACAATGATAGTTTCCCAGAGGACTGCACGTAAAGTAAACCACTATACATATATAATGGCATGGTGACTGTTCGATAGGAGAGTCTACAGCATACAGTTAACACCCTGCTAAAACTGCTGGTATCAGAGCCAACTGCTAGCTTCTTCTGTAATGCCCAACACAATGTATTATAAAAACAAGTCACATGTGAAATTCCACACCACTTCCTGAAAATTGATTTCTAAAAATGCCTGTGGGGTCCTAATGTTTGCCACAGCCCTAGATCAACTGCTTGATGGGTGCAATTTACAAAGTTTTTGCCAATCACCACTGTAGTAACTATGGAGCTCTGCAAAAGTGGCATGGTGCCCAAGAACCAACTCTGCAAAATGTATGCTCCAAATGACACTCTTTCCCTCCCGAGCTCAGCCATGTGCCTAAACAGCAGTTTATGATGGCAGGTGAGGTATTGATGTACTTGGGAGAAATTGTATGACAAATTCAGGGCTTTTTTTTTTTTTTTTTACCCAAGATTCCATTTGAAAATTAAATTGAGTAAAAACTATATACTGTGGAAAAAAATGTAGTTTTTCTATTTTTATGGCTCCGTACTAAAATTCTACAAAGACACCTGTGAGGGTAAAACCCTTGCTATCCCGCTGGAATGCTTTGCGAGCTGGTGTTTCATCTTGGCATCTCAAGGTCTCTACAAAACAAATAGTGCCTAAACATCCTAATAAAAATGATGACCCAAAATCTACAAGGTGCTCCTTCATTTTTGCAGCCTATGTATGAGCCAAGTAGCACACTAGGGCCACACGTGGGAGATTTCCTCCAAAAAAAAAAAACATTGCAGAACTTGGGTCATTTTAAGTTGCATTTTTCTGATAGCTCATCCTGTTATTGAGAAAAAAAAATGAGTTAGCAAGCTTCTTAAATGCAGTTTAAATACTTGAGAATCTGTCCTGGCATGGAGAAAAGAAAAAAAAAAAAAAAAGATGGCCACACCAGCCTCTTAGACTCCTAATGCATACTAGCGGTCGGTCGGTGAACTTTGACTGACCAGTGCTACCCATGCAAGTCTGAGCAGCATGTAGGTTTCACACAGCTGAGAATCTCGCATTAGTTTGGAGCGTTGCGAGACTCACAAAAATGTGCGCAGATATGATCTCCATGGTTTTGAATGGCGTTATATACATGAGCATGGCATGTCCTAGTTTTTCACGTTCCTCGGGACACATGGCCCATTGTTTCCAATGGGACAGTGATTGAAAACAATGGGAAACTCTGGTCGATCCTCTAACGCACTGGAGGATCACTACCTCACAGAAGTGATGGGAGAAGTTTATTTACTAGAAAACGCACGGTGGTGAGAGCGATAATCGGGCCGAATTTCTCAGCCTGATTTCAGACTCACCCGTGTGCAAGTAGCCTTAGCCTACCAATGCATACCATTTACAGTATGCATCAGTTAATCAGAGAAGCAGTTCAGCTATCTTTATTTCTCCAGGCCCTGATGGTCACGTTAAGCGTATGTTCCCACGTAGCAAAAAACAGTGCAAATTGTCCGCAATGAACAATCTACACCAAAATTCACATAGAAAACCGTGACAGATACGTCAAATCCGCACTAATGGTGCAGCGTGACAAATTTTTTTGTTGGGGTTTTGATGCAGGTTGACCACAATAGACAATCCGCCCCATTTTCTACCATGAGGGAACATAACCTAAAGACTGCAATTTTAACCCCTTTAACCCTCCAGTCATGAACTCAAAGTTTTTGTGCATGAATACCTACAGGGGATAATTTCCCGCTGCTTCTTTTACTCAGATCCCGCTCGTCGGCTGCTTTCTAGCTCATCTCTATTAGGACAGAGCTGTGATCCATGACCAGTTACGCTACAGACAAGCAGAGATCAGGTGTACAGAAGGTGGGGTGTAATATACTTGGCAAAGGGAGTCAGATCTGCAGTAATACTGCCATTTAACCAGTTGTACACAGCACAGTATATAGTACGCAGGAAATTTGGGACTGCTGGACGACAATACTACATGTCTGTCAATTAGCAACGGTACTAGTGACATGTAATATTGCCAACCAGCAGAACGAATTTTATTGTGTCAAATACAGTGGTGCCTTGGGTTAAGGGTTTAATTCATTCCGTGACGGAGCTCTTAATCCAAAACACTCGTAAGCCATTGAAATGAATGGAAAAGCCATTTATCCGTTCTGGATCGCGAAGCTCTCCCACTGATTTCAATGGGGATGACGTTGCCCCATTGAAAGCAATAGGACACCGGCACCCCTGCAGTGAATTTCAGGGAAGGGCTTTAAATAAAAGCCCTTCCCTGAAAATCATCCCTAGCTGTAGTAAAAAACATATACTCACCTGCCTGCCGGGGCTCAGACGCGGCTAGCCGCCACTTGTTCTCCCTGCACTGCTCTGAAGCTTTTCAGCAGGCTGGGATTAAAGATACAGGAAGAAAAAGCAGCGGCTAGACACACCTGAGCCACGGCAGCCAGGTGAGTGTGTGTGTGTATATCTATCTATCTTTTACTACCGCTAGGGAAGATTTTCAGAGAAGGGCTTTTATTTAAAGCCCTTCCCAAAAAACCACTGCAGGGGTTGCACGCAGGCCATTGGTTTCAATGGGGCCACCGGCAGCAGCGGTGGCCCCCTTGAGAGCAAGGCTCTTAACCCAAGTTTTTGCTCTTAAATCAGAACAAAAATTCGGGAGAGAGCCTGCTCTCAAGTCAAAAAGCTTGGAAGCTGAGACACTCTTAACCCAAGGTATCACTGTACTGTAGTGTGTGCAAACTGGTAAAAGACAAGGGGAGTCCGATCTACAGTAATACTGCCCAGTACACTACACCCCAGACTGCCGCTGGCTTCACCGCAGTTACACTTCCAGGCCCAGCTCCATCATACCAGGAATGCAGTCCTGGCACAGGGCACTGTACCAGGATGTCAGCAGCACTCCACAGTTAGATTGGCCATTGTTCTTCACATACCTCATATATCAGCACAGTGCCTCAGTCTGTTCCCTGGCTGAATGCAGTACTCTATGTGTCACCGTTTGACCCCATCGGGATCTGGATCTCGCTTGCTTGCTCAAAGGGAGTCTGCCAGGTTGCTTATTCTGTACAAGCTGCAGGCATGTTATAGAGCGGGAGGAACTGATCAGACTGTATAGGGAAAGATTCAGTAGAACTTGTGCTTTATTCATTTATATATCTGTTTATTCTGAGCTGACCAGTCCAATGGGTGGTCCTATCAGTGATTGACAGCTGTGTGTAAGGCTGTACATAGAGGGACAGCTGTCAACAGATAGGACCGCCCATTGGACTGTTCAGCTCAGAAAGTGCAGATATATAAATGAATTAAATACAAGTAAGGCTACATGCACATGGACACATTTTCCATCCGATATTTTTTTTATTTTACTGAAAAATCAGTCTGAAAATTGCATGGGTT
Source organism: Eleutherodactylus coqui (assembly GCF_035609145.1). Classification (NCBI taxonomy): domain Eukaryota; kingdom Metazoa; phylum Chordata; class Amphibia; order Anura; family Eleutherodactylidae; genus Eleutherodactylus; species Eleutherodactylus coqui. Next base: position 152,596,053 of record NC_089842.1, on the reverse strand, counting down.
AAATGCACACAGGGTTTTTTTTTGTTTGTTTTTTTTAACAGACTGATAGTCTAAGGAAAAAAATATCTTAGCATGTCCAATTTTCAGATGAGAATAACACAATTCACTGCAGTGTTCAGCCCATCAGGAAACGCATGGATGAGATGTCCACGTGCTGTCCAATCAGTTGCGCCCAAGAAGATCAAGCATAACATTAACTTTCATATGCAAGTAGCCTTATACTGCATCTTGACCCATAAAGCTATATGAACTTGTATTTTATTCATTTAAAGCTTTGCTCATTTTGAGCTGAACAGTCCAGTGGGCAGAGCTATGAGTGACTAACAACCTTCCCTACATGAACAGTCGTACACATATATGGAAAGGCTGAAGAGCATTTCATTAAAGGAAAAAGAAGGAGGAGAAAAAAAATAAAACATGGTTAAGTACTAAACCCCCTTGTAAAAGAAAGCACACTAACCTTCCAAAAGCATTGAGAAGGGCCACGATTTCCTGGCGCTTCAAGTGGAACCCGTATGACGGTCTGGTATCTGCTATGCTCCGAATCTGGTTTTCTGAAAAAAGGATTTTCAGCGCTGTACCCAATCCCTGAGTCTGTGAGATTGAGAATTTTAAAAAATATAAGCTAAAAAATGATTTCAAACAAGAGTGCTCTATGTTTAACCGATCATTGCCAAGCAATTCTAGAAGAAAAAGAATAAACTCCTGCAGCAACGTATAGGGATGCCACAGACATGCACATGCATTACAATCAGTTTTTCATGCACGGAGATCAAACACAGGCATTTGACATTTATAAACCAGAGGCAGCATCTGTATACTACATCCCATTAGCCCATCATACATTTGGAAATGAACTTTTTAAAATCTCGCAGCATATGCAAATTAGGCTTGAACGGTATAGTGGGCACACCCAGACCGTTTTAGCCATCCTCCGTGTAATCCATCTTTCAGCCAGAGTGATGTAGATGATGCCTACATCATCCATAGGTCAGCATAGATGCCATTGCCTCTGAAGTCATGGCCCTTTTACACAAGACTATTATTGTTCTCCCGCAAGGTTTTAGACGATAATCGTCCCGTGTAACAGCATGCTGAAACTGGACTGGACGAGAATCATCCAATTGTTCACTTTTAAGCAGCTTAAAATCCGAACACATCGTTCAGTGTCAACGGCTTCTGCTTACAGTGAATGGAGAGGGGCGGGGGGGAGAGAACTCTCCTCCAGCCGCCGCACCTCCCTGTTGGCTGTGCTGTGAGCGATCCTCGCTCCTGTGCAAAGCGAGCAGCAGAGGAAAGAGTGTCAGGCATCGTTTGCCCAACACTCGTTATGTGTAAAAGGGCCCTCTGAAAGGCGCCAGCACGTGCACAGAAGAGCCTAACAACTCAGACAGTTTCAATTTAATCTGCATACAACACGGAATGGTTTAAAAGGTTGATTTTGAGAGGTTTAATGTGCTAATAGGGCATAATACATTTAGAAAGCCATCCTCTTGCCAGATAACTTGCTGACGTTGGTTTGTAAGGTTTAAACCTTCGATAGGTTCCCTTAAAAAGTTGCTTTGTAGCAAATTGCTTAGAAGGGGTTGTCAGGCCTTAAAAATGAGGGGGAGGAAGAAGAGGGGAAAAAAAAAAAAAAAGTTTTCCCATCACAGAAAACAAGCAAGCTTATACTCACATGTCTTGGAACAGCCCAGTGACATCATGTTTACAGACTGCAGCAGCCTGTGTATGGGACACAATCACAGACCTTAGCACATCTGAGGACTGTGACTGGCTGCAGCAGCCTGTAAATAAAGACTGAGCACAGAGCAAGGAGAATATAAGCTTGTTTGTCATTTTCTCTTTTTGTATTTTTTTTTTTTTTTATTCTCTCGAAGACCACCGTTAATTTTTAATTTCAGAAGCGTTGAGCCAGTTTGGTTGAGAACATAGACATAGCCTTTAAATGTAAAAACCCAATTATACCAGAGCGCTCCATATGTCAGATCACCCACCTGCAGCTTCCCCCAAAGCCGACATTTAAAGCAGCCAACACAATCCATTATCCTTGAGATGTTTCGGAAATGCTGCCGGAATTCCTCCTGAAAGAAAAGGGATAAAACGGCTTTAAGTGCAGAGAAAATACAATGAATAATAACCACGGATTTACCAGTCATCATTAATGAAACACTACAGAATGAGATGGGACAACTAAGACCGGGACAACCATTTAGATTCTGCCATTTCTACCAATAAAGAACAGACTCCACAGTGCAGCTGCCCATCTATCCAAACATAGAACTGTAAATTCTATTACATGTGTGCAGATCACTGACTGATGATCACAGCACCATTAACGGTTAAGCCATCCAGCTGATACACCATGGTCCTGAATAGAATGACAGAATTACAGCAAAGACTGACACACAGGCAAAGAAGTAGGAGAGGAGGAGTGGGGTTATGGCTGTAATGTTGTATAACAAGCCAGATTTATAAATCATTCTATGGCCTCCGGCACACTAGCAAATTTGGGTTCGTATGCTGTCTATGTTAATTCACGGACAGCACATGTGCCCATTATTGGGCTATGGAGCTATGCACATGATCGATGGTCCGGGTGGGAAAAAAAAAAAAAACTCATTGCATGTCCCATTCTTGTCTGTATCACAGATGAGAATTAGCACATGCAAACGCGTGATCCATCAGTGCATCAGACACACGGATAGGTGTCAGATGCAAGCTGCGGACATGCGGCAAATGTGACGGAGGCCTATGGCTGTAGAAAGCCAAGCACCTCAGCGCTGAAAGGCACAGTAGAACAACTAAGATTTCAGCTTATTCTCTATATTTTAGTCGGGTAATGCGGTTTCATTGTGTTTACCTTTAATCTGTCAGCCTGCTTCTTATCCCCAGCAAAAAGTGAGTTTTCATCGAAGTGCAGAGGGAAATCTCTACAAGAAATCAAGTCATTTATACAATTTCAGGATATATAGCTATGGAATATTCTGTAGTTATACAAGTAAAATCCAATAATCTGATACCTAAGACACTCCTAATGAAGACCCTTATCCTGTACATATGCTATAGTTAAGCATCGGGTCAAGTATCTGGAAAGGTTTAGCTTGCAAAATATAAGACTGAAATGAGTGCAGAGGGATCAGCCCTATTCTCATCTGCACAAGGAAAGACTAGAAGCAATGGGATGAAACTGAAAGGGAGGAGATGCAAATTAGATATTTGATCACCCTCATTGTCAGAAAGTTTTTTCTATGAGTGGAACAGGTTACCACGGGAGGTGGGGCGTTCTCCTTCAATGGAAGTGTTCAAACAGAGGCTGGACAAATATCTGTCTGGGATGATTTAGTGAATCCTGCACTGAGCAGGGGGTTGGACCCGATGACCCTGGAGGTCCCTTCCAACTCTACTATTCTAAGATCCTATAAGCACACCAGTGTTCCCTGGACCTCACTACTGGACTGCACTTCATGTACATAATACCCTGTAGAATTCTGATGAGGGCGGTAAAAGCACAAGCTATATAATGGTTATAGAGCATAGTAAAGCCAGCAGTGATATGGGACTTACTTGGCATCATGGAGGATATCAAGCAGAAGTTCCTTCGTTTTCAGGTCTTGCGTTTTGTTTCCCGTATACAGAAAATAAGACTGCCGCTCGAAGAAGGGCAACACCTTGGAGATTGCTCGAAGTTCAATCAGATAAATAAAGTACAAGTTTTTCAGCCTCCTCGGGCCTTCATTCTGGGTATGTCCAGCATCAAAGCGGGTCTTGAATTCGGAGGTATTGTGGCCCCAGATTTTATCCATCCACGTGTCTATGCAAAAACATGGAACAGAGAGCAATCACAGAATGTATTAAGAGTGGACTGTGTGGGCAAAAGAACCTGAACTGAGTGACTGTTAGCTGTGAAACAAATCCAGCTTAGGTTAGTGGTACACTAGCATATAAAAACTCATCCCAGTTGTATCTGCAAAAAAAAAAAAAAAAACTTTTTTTTATCTAAATACATGTAAACTTCCATCTGCCATCCATATATAGTCTGTATCTGTTTTTCTTACTTCAGTATGCCAATTTTTTTTTTTTTATTTATTTTCTGAATGCACCAATTCTTTTTTTTCTGCATCTTGAAATATTGACAGCACATTAATTGTATCCAAGTGCTCTCCATTTTGTTCATTAACTTGAATGGGCAAGTTTTATCCTAAAATCACATCAGAATAGTACATGCCATGAGTTTCTCACATTCTAGGTCACGGTGTTAGAAAACTCATGTGTCCTGCCACATGGACAGCACACGGCCACATATTAGAGTACAGCCAATTTTGTTTATTTTTATTTTTTTTAGTTCTCGTGCTATCTTAAATAAAAAAATAAATAAATAAAACACTAAGGCTGGGTTCACACAGGGTGGAATTTCGCCGCGGCAAATCCGCCCGCGGCCGCTAATCTCGGGATTAGCCAGCCATGTGGACGAGATTTCTCAGAAATCTCGTCCACACGGGACGGCCAATCCGCTGCGGTAAGTCCGGCCGCAGCCGCGGTTTCAGAATATGCAGCACGTCCATTCTTTTTTGCATTCCGCTCTATGGGTGCGGCGGCCGCAGCGGAAGAGCGAGCGGCCGGGCCGCTTCAAAGCCGCCGCGGGGTTTTCCGCGGCGGTTCTCCCAGCGGAAATCTTGCGGTTTTTGCTGCGGCTAAAACGCGAGATTTCCGACGGGAATCCGCCCCGTGTGAACCCAGGCTTAATGTGCCATTAACCTCAGCAGCACTGCCTAATGGAGACTGTAGCAGTCTAATTTACATACTGCCACTCAACAGGCTTGTGTAGCTGCTCTGTGCCTCCCACATGCTTTACACTGCAGCTCAGTGTGCTCAGATTGCCTCCAGTATAATAGCACAAGCTCAGCAGGATATCATTGGATGGAGAGCAGATTTTCATCCAGAATATACATTACAAGTAACTCTGGGCCCAAAAGGTAAAATCTTTAAAAGGGGACTTTTCAATATTATGTGCAGTAAGTTATCAGTACCTGATAAAATGTGGCTATAGAGCTAGGGGTACAACTGAGGGGTCACGGGCCCGGGTCCACTTTGTGATTCTGAGCTAAAAGTTTTTCTTCTAGCAACTGAATATGTTAAAATAACTGAAGAGTGAAAATGGTCTACATTGCAGTAGTGATGACGTGCCATACCAGCATGTGCCCACTGCAGCTAGTCACTGCCGAAAGTGATGCCAGCATGTACAGCATGTGACCGCTGCAGGCATCACTCGTGTGAGGTTAACAGAGACCTAGTGTACATCATCTTTACCTTGCAGCAAATATCTTGCACTGAGATGAATATTGATGCTGGCATGCAGTCCTGAAATAAGCCTGTAGAAAGCCCTCTTCTCAACACACAGACCTGAGGGAGACAGAAATAAACCAACAAAAATAAAAAAACTTTCCATCTTAAGACAAAAACAAGTCAGCCACTCCTATAATCCATATTATATATTAATAACTGGAGCTAAAGGACTGCCTCAGGGCTTTAATACAGTTTAAAGGGCGGTCTCAAATGGGTTATTTGGGCATTTCTCCCTATTGAGGATTTACAGAAATCAGTGGACAACCATTGTTTTTAAAAGGGAACTAAGTATTCACTGTGTAATTCTCCAGGTAATCAAAGATCATCACTCTGGTCCCGTTTCAGTAAACAGATAGAGACAACCTCTTTACCTATGGGACATGGCTGCACTGGTTGTATGAATAGTAGGGGTCGTTCAATACCTCCAACAGTCAGTAGAAAGAAAGCCCTTTCACTGCAGTACGTAAGGGCCACACTACACGGAGAGATAAACTGGAACGAGCAAACTTGGCATGCATTGATACTGAATAAGAATCAGGTTGTTTTGATCATTCCATTGAACACAACCACGCCTCCAGTCATCCCTTCTACCATTTTGCCTTCTACTCAAATAGTTACAACACCCATTTGCATGAAGCATTTTCAGCAGGCTAATTATTTTTAGGTCTGCTTGAAAGATCAAATTAGCAATCTAAAGATTTATTGCTGATTATTCGCTTGCTGCACAGTTGTACACCTGTCAATTATCATGTGAACCACTGGATCTAACGATTATTTGAATGACAACTGTATGGTTCAGGTAGCAGGCTCAAGGTTGACTCAGCCTCCCATCCTTCCGAGGTCGGTAAAATGAGCACCCAGCTTAAGGGTGGATTCACACGAACGTATAACGGCTCGGTTTTCACGCCGAGCCGATATAAGTCGTCCTCATCTGCAATGGGGGGGGGGGGGGGGGAATGGAAGAGCCAGGAGCAGGAACTGAGCTCCCGCCCCCTCTCTGCCTCCTCTCCACCCCTCTGCACTATTTGCGATGAAAGGCGGGGCTAAATTATGCGAATTAGTCCCGCCCTGTCCCTCATTGCAAATAGTGCAGAGGGGCGGAGAGGAGGCAGAGAGGGGGCGGGAGCTCAGTTCCTGCTCCTGGCTCTTCCATCCTCCCCCCCCCCTGCACACGAGGACGGCGTATATCGGCTTGGCGTGAAAACCGAGCCGATATACGTACGTGTGAATGCACCCTAAGGCCCATTTACACGGCCCGATGATCGCTCAAAGGACAGTGAGTGACAGCTTTGAGCGATCATTTTACATAAAATATTACGTAGCTACTCAAGAGCAATTAAGTGTGCAAATGAAGCCTTAGCTGAAAGCAGCTAATAGTCCGAAGGCTCTTATCTGTGCTCAGATCCTTTGTTCTCCAGCGGGAAACAATGCTATCAGCACTCCCCGTGGAGAACTGCTGATAAGGCTGAAGGACGATTTTTCGATTTTTAGGTTGACCTGAATTTAATGATCAGCTAGCAGTGCACGAAAAGCGCCCAGTGGGCGCCCATTTAGATACAATGATTATCGCTAAAACGATCGTCTTTTAGCTCCATGTAAATGAGCCTTTAGTGGCAGAGTAAAAAATAAATTACCTGAAAGCGCTGCGGAATAAGTTGGCGCTATGCAAACAACAGGATTTATTTATTTGTGCCGTGTAAAAGGGCCCTAAGGGTACCACGAGCTGCTGCCCAACTATCATTCTTGTGCTTTAAGGTACCTTTACATGGGGCAATTAAAAACTGGAAACAGCAAATTTGGGCGATAATCGTTCTGTGTATAAGCAGCCGCCGACAGGGCACTGAGCGAGAAATCACTCACCTGTCAGTCTCTTGGTTATTAGCAGAACTAAAAAGTGATCGTTGGGCCGTGTAAATAGGAGCTAATGTTTATTTACTGTGAATGGAGGTGGCCATTCTAGTGAGGCAGTAGTCTGTGGGATGGCAGTCGGGCGCTTATGTAAATGAAGGCAGAGCGGCCAGGAATCGTTCCAGCTGCCCATATCCATTCACAGTAAAAAGGAGTCGCTCAAACACTGAGTGGCTCCTGTCTACATGACCCGACAGTCTCTCGGTTTTCAGTTCTGTTCAAAACCAGGCAACTCCTACAGGTGAGCAATTTCTCGCTAAGGTGCCCCATCAGCAGCCACATATACACAGGGCAATTATCACTTAAAATTCAGTTTTCAGAGAGAATTCGCGTGTTAATCACCCCATGTAAAGGTACCTTAACATAAACTACTACAGTAGTAGGTTTAGTTATCTTGAGGTTTAATGCTTTTTGACAACTTTCTGAGCCACAGTTTGTTTATCCTTCCAATTGCTTTACAATGGGTTTGTGGTGTTAATATAAAAGAAAACAATTATTTAATGGCTTACATCACAGAAAGTGATCGCCCACAAGTTAAACTTTCCTTCATCGGTCTGTCAGTCTACCTGTATTTACTATAGCATTCAAGCCAATGGAGCCAAGCCTGCAGCAATACAGCTGCTGCTCATATTTTCCACTGAAGGATGTGAATACCAGATTTTGGACCCCCACCAATAGCCTATACATACTTTATCCCAATGGTGCACAAATCATGTTAAATTCTTTAAAAAAAACACTTTGAATTCATAAGCTTCAATTACAGTATATTAACTGTAGCAAAATTTAGAGGACCTACCTTCCAACCAGCTGTAGAACATGGTCTCTGCAAAATACCAGAAGAATCGGTTATATAGATAAACTAGTAACCGGGCTATAATCAGGTACTCCAACAACATATGCTTATTAATCCTTCTAGAGCACATGTGTCAAACACAAGGCCCGCGGGCCGAATCCGGCCCGCTGCCTCGTTTCATGTGGCCCGCGGCGTGCCGACGCTGCTCACCACTAAGCTATTACCAGCTGGAGTGCTGCAGCTCCCCGCTGGCATATTAACATTTTTCACAACACTTCTGCCCTATTCAGCAATTCCAGCAACCTGATTGGTTGCTTGGTGAATCAGCCAACCCAAACAACCAATCAGGCTGCTGGAACTGCTGAATAAGCAGAAGTGATGTGGAAAATGTTAATATGTGAGCGGAGGGGAAGCAGCGCAGACAGCAAGGAGGAGGTAAGTATGTGGTTTAGGGGGGATTAATGGTATTAATGGTTGCTGCTGGGGGGGGGTAATGGTGACTGCTGAGAGGGGGGGGTTAATGGTGACTGCTGAGAGGGGGGGGTTAATGGTGACTGCTGAGAGGGGGGGGGGTTAATGGTGGCTGCTGAGAGGGGGGGGTTAATGGTGACTGCTGAGAGGGGGGGGGGGGTTAATGGTGGCTGCTGAGAGGGGGGGGGGGTTAATGGTGACTGCTGAGAGGGGGGGGTTAATGGTGACTGCTGAGAGGGGGGGGTTAATGGTGACTGCTGAGAGGGGGGGGTTAATGGTGACTGCTGAGAGGGGGGGGTTAATGGTGACTGCTGAGAGGGGGGGGTTAATGGTGACTGCTGAGGGGGGGGGGGTTAATGGTGGCTGCTGAGAGGGGGGGGGGTTAATGGTGGCTGCTGAGAGGGGGGGGGGGTTAATGGTGGCTGCTGAGAGGGGGGGGGTTAATGGTGGCTGCTGAGAGGGGGGGGGGTTAATGGTGGCTGCTGAGAGGGGGGGGGTTAATGGTGGCTGCTGAGAGGGGGGGGTTAATGGTGGCTGCTGAGAGGGGGGGGGTTAATGGTGGCTGCTGAGAGGGGGGGGTTAATGGTGGCTGCTGAGAGGGGGGGGGTTAATGGTGGCTGCTGAGAGGGGGGGGGGTTAATGGTGGCTGCTGAGAGGGGGGGGGTTAATGGTGGCTGCTGAGAGGGGGGGGGGTTAATGGTGGCTGCTGAGAGGGGGGGGGTTAATGGTGGCTGCTGAGAGGGGGGGGGGTTAATGGTGGCTGCTGAGAGGGGGAGTTAATGGTGGCTGCTGAGAGGGGGAGTTAATGGTGGCTGCTGAGAGGGGGAGTTAATGGTGGCTGCTGAGAGGGGGAGTTAATGGTGGCTGCTGAGAGGGGGAGTTAATGGTGGCTGCTGAGAGGGGGAGTTAATGGTGGCTGCTGAGAGGGGGAGTTAATGGTGGCTGCTGAGAGGGGGGGTTAATGGTGGCTGCTGAAAGGGGGGGGTTAATGGTGGCTGCTGAAAGGGGGGGGTTAATGGTGGCTGCTGAAAGGGGGGGGTTAATGGTGGCTGCTGAAAGGGGGGGGTTAATGGTGGCTGCTGAAAGGGGGGGGGTTAATGGTGGCTGCTGAAAGGGGGGGGGTTAATGGTGGCTGCTGAAAGGGGGGGGTTAATGGTGGCTGCTGAAAGGGGGGGGTTAATGGTGGCTGCTGAAAGGGGGGGGGTTAATGGTGGCTGCTGAAAGGGGGGGGGTTAATGGTGGCTGCTGAAAGGGGGGGGTTAATGGTGGCTGCTGAAAGGGGGGGGGTTAATGGTGGCTGCTGAAAGGGGGGGGGTAATGGTGGCTGCTGAAAGGGGGGGGGTAATGGTGGCTGCTGAAAGGGGGGGGGGTTAATGGTGGCTGCTGAAAGGGGGGGGGTTAATGGTGGCTGCTAAGGGGGGGTTAATGGTGGCTGCTGAGAGGGGGGGGGTTAATGGTGGCTGCTGAGAGGGGGGGGTTAATGGTGGCTGCTGAGAGGGGGGGTTAATGGTAGCTACAGGGGGGGGTTAATGGTGGCTGCTGGAGGAGGGGGGTAAATGGTGGCTGAGGGGGGGGGTTAATGGTGGCTGAGGGGGGGTTAATGGTGGCTGCTGAGAGGGGGGGGGTTAATGGTGGCTGGGGGGGGGGGTTAATGGTGGCTGCTGAGGGGGGGGGGATAATGGTGGCTGCTGAGGGGGGGGGGGATAATGGTGGCTGCTGAGGGGGGGGGGGATAATGGTGGCTGCTGGGGGGGTCACTATTAGGGCTTGTTCACATGGGTATTTCGGTAGCACAAATACGCTGTGTATTTGCGCAATCAAAAATTGCTAATGCCTGCATATTTGGGCACGGAAAAAAGAACGCAGATGGGCCCACTGAGATGGTGCCCAAATATGCAGTGAATACACAGGTTTCCTGCGCATTCACCACATATTTGCGCGGCCCATTCACTTCAATGGCCTATTGGGGTGCGTAGTACGCAACAAAATAGGTCATGCTGTGTGAAAATGTACATCATGTGACTGAACTCACTGAAATCAATGGCTTCTATTCACTGCATATTATGTACGCAAATACGCTTGTGTGAACAGGCCATTACTATACTGTCTTACAATCGGCCCTTTGAAGGTCACCATAAGCCCGATGTGGCCCTCAGTGAAAATGAGTTTGACACCCCTGTTCTAGAGCTTGCAATCAACGCAGTAAATCATGCTGATGGTACAGTTTTGTGTCCTCCAACTTCATATAGTAAAGTGATATAAAACAATAAGTCTCATGGGCAATATGGTCACTAAGGGGTTAATGTGCCACAAAACGACAAACTATTTTGCGTCTTAAGGTCCAAGCGATTTACATAGTCGCATTACAAGAGCCATAACTTGTTCACATAGCCGTATGAGGACTTGCTTTTTTTGTGGAACAAGTTGTATTTTTTTAACAGCACCACAGCACATATAATGTATTGTATGACGTATATATATATTTTTTCATCATTTAGTAAAAATAACAGTTTTCTTACAAGGATCAAAAAGATTATTGTTTTTTTTTTTTTTTAAAGTTTCCACTCCTTTAGCACCTCAAGAATACTTTTTTAAAGAGCAATTGAATCTGCATCAATGCATCGTAAGACCCATATCATCATTTTGCAGGCAATGGAGATATGTGAGGTCTTGTTTTTTGTTTTTTTTTGCAGGAAGTTAGGCCTCATGTCCACTAGAAAAATACGATCAGCAAAGATTTCTGCTGTAGATGCACTGCGGGTAACCATTAATTAGATTTTTTATTGCTTGGGGGAAATCATAAGCAATGAGTTGCATGGAGCCCATGCGCGTGTGATCAGCAGTAAAATGGAGCATGCTGCATTTTCTTCTCCGCCCGTGAAATCTGCAAATCAAATTAAATCAGATCCGCGGGTGTTAAATTCAGTTTAATTGACCGCGGATAGCCAATGATTCCCTATGGGCAAATCTGACTGCAGATCTCACCCGCAAAAACACGCAGATTTGCTAATTCTATTTTGCTAGTGGACATGAGGCCTTACAGTTATTATTGGTACCAGTTTGAGCTACATGTGACTTTAGGATTGCTTTTTATTGTGTTTTTTAGGAGACCACCAAAAAAAAGGCAATTCTGACATTACTTTTTTGAATTATTTTAAATAAAGAGATAACATTTTTATTGTTTGGGTCATCACAAACTTAGTAAAAAAAAACAGCACATAATTGGTATTACCAAGACTATAACTGCACCCTATTAACCCCTTTAGTGGCACGCCTGGAAGGAACATTTCCTAAAAAAAAAAAAAAATCTGTTGAAGTGTGCTGAAGAAGACTACCTAAACCAACCACTGAAGGGGTTAAACTCTGCCGGAGGCGAGGTTTAGTAGGCCGAGTTACATAGCAGACATGGAGGCCTTTGCCAGGCCTATGGCTGTCATGGGAACCCACTGGTACCTTACAATCTAACTGTGGGGTGCCAACAGCTGACAGAGACTCTCCCACCCTCCCTCCATCATCTGCTTACATGCTGCAGTTACCATTAATTGTGGCATTTAAGGAGTTAAACTGCCAGGATCTAAGGTTCCTCTGCTACTGGTGGTTAGAACAGGAGCCTCTGGCAGTTGTCAGCCAAGCATAGCCTTAAAAAGATGTTTGTGCAGGTTTAAAGCCCATTAGTGACAGCCATAAAATGGCATATTGGCGGTCACTAAGGGGTTAATGCATTACTCAGGACTTCGCACACATTAAAAAAGGTCAAGTAATCCAAGTGCACACAGTTTATGCTGAATTCGTTGGATTTCAAAAGTGAATGCGTCACGTGATCAACAAGTATCAATCTACCAGGTTCATAATGGAACACAATGTTTCAAAATATTACTTCCAGATACAATTAGACGCCCGGTAGGAAGAAAGCCGTGACTACTTTTCCTACTATTCCTTGGAGTTTATTTAGGGGAGTCCTATTTCTGCTCAGTCTTCTGTTCCTTGTCACGCAACATTCCAGATTAAGGGATGGTGGGCCAGTTCAAACAGACCTCTGCTCAGATCTTAGCAGATGCCTCTGGAAAGTACGTTCAGTATGAAAATGATTATATTCTCCTTACCGTCATTTTCACCTGAAAGACAAAAAAAAAAGAAACACAACTAAATCAAATAGTGCCACATAATAAGAGGTTACAAGCAAGTATCATTCTACTGGTCGCTGCATAACAGACATCTCCTAAAACAATGGCCATCACCCAAGAGCTTCTTGCCTCACACCATACTGGGTGTCTATCCAGAAAACGTTATAATATATGATTAGTGACGTCTGCACCCGTATGACCAGATTGGCTGCCGCTGGAGCAGTCACCCTATTTTCTCAGCTACGCAGTGGTACATTTCCATGTCCAGACAAAATGACTATGTAGGACTCTAGGTAACAGTATGTTAGGCTGAATGAAGGCAATGTCTATCTAGTTTAGCCCGTTTTAATCTCCCCCTCGTTAGTCCAGAGGAAGGAAAAAAAAAAAAAAAAAACAGTGCGACAATTAGGTGACTAGCCTTTCACAAACAGTAATTACAGTCATACAGATTCCCTCCCATCTTCCCCAGAAAAAGACATAGAACAATAACTTCATATAACGTGACAATTCTATTAAAGCTACCCTCCGGTTTCTGGACAGAACTGTCCAGAAACGGGAGGAGGAGGGAGTATATTATGTCTTGTTTTCAGTCATTCAACATGGCCGACGCAATCTTCAGACTACATAATCTCCCAATACATTAGTAATGTTAGGACAGCTTCACACAGACATATCCATGCGTGCAATAAGCAGCAAATAGAACCCATTGATATTTCAATGGATTCATTAACGTGCACATATTTTTCGGACGCGCAAAAAAAAAAAAAAAAAAAAATTAGAGCATGCCTTTATCTTTCTGAGCATTTGCATGTCAAAAGGTCCCTATAGAAGTCAGTAGGGCTACGCAAATGCACTTGCAATACGCAACAACACACACAGTCTGCGGCAGCACAACGATGCAGTAGAAAAAGAAAAAACAAAACTCTTATTCCTTCTTTTCAGAGCATTGCTGCAATGGTTCTACCAGTATACCACCAGTCTTTGACCAGCATCGGTGGTATACTGGTTGAAACGTTGCAGCCATGCTCTGAAATGGAGGAATAAAGTTTTTCACTTTTCTTCTGCACTGTTGTGCTGCCGCAGACTAAGTGTCTCTTATGGGTTATCTTGGAACTCTAGTCCAGGTTCCCTTTTTGTGGTTTTGCACTGCTGGATCCCGCCCTGTGGGCAATATATGGGTGCTGCTTGTGCAACTCTTTCCTCTGCAATACGCTACGAGATGTTTAGAGCACTGCGTAATACCACTGGAAAAAGAACACATCTGCAACTAATTAGCCATGTCAATCCGTATATAGTTGGCCATGCACAAATGAACATGCCGTGCAGGCAGAAGATGGACAGTAAGATACGCCAACACGTGTGCAAAAAAAGCCTTATTCGCAGAACAAAAAAGTTGAACTAAGATGTGCGCAGTTGCATTTACACCATGTAAAGCTGCTCTAAGGCCTCATGTCCACGGGGAACATCAGGCCCGCTACGGGTTCTCCATGGAGAATCCGCAGCGTGTCCCTCCTGCCCCGCGGACATGAGGACGGAAATTAGAATAACCTCACCTGCTGCGGGCCGTGCGTGTCTTCCCTTCTTCGCAGGCCGGATCTTCTTTCTTGGGCCCGGCGGATGTGCCCAGCACGCCGGCTGCGTGCCGCACGCATCGCCAGGCCGAAGAAAGAAGATCCAGCCGCGAAGAAGGGAAGACACGCACGGCCCGCAGCAGGTGAGTTTATTCTTATTTTAGGTCTCCCGCTGATCCGGATGGCTTCCATAGGCTTTAATAGAAGCCTGCGGGAGCCGTCCGTGCCGGAGACTCGCACGAAAATGGAGCATGTCCATTTATTTTCCCGCACGCGGATCCACGCATGACGGGAAAAATGACATCCGCAGGTATTTAACTACCTGCGGGTGTCTAATGCATCCCTATGGGGCGCGGATCCGCGTGCGGGAGAAACACTGCGGATTTTAAATAAACATTTCCCAGTGGACATGAGGCCTTAGACTACCAATGCATGTGAGAACTAATCATGTGACCAGTAGTGGCTGATTGTAGAGAAATTTTGTACCAAAACCAGAGGGTCGCTTTAATGGGATTGTATTAATTTAAATAGGAAAACTTATCCTGGCCTGTGCCTAGATAGGTAATCTGTCAGCCATGAAGTCTCCATCCTCTTATAACATCATACAATATATAAGGCCTCAGGTACAAGCAGCTATTCTAAGAGTGGTTAGCGTTTCCATACCGACCAATCAGATCACGGTTTACATTTTAAAACCTGCTTTGAAAAACCTGAAAGCTTGAATCCGATTGGTTGCTATTGGCAACACTTACAGGGTTTCTTAGAACAGTGATTAGGCCAGAGGCCTATTGAGAGTGATCCCATATTTACCTCGTCCAGATGCCAGAGGATTCAATGGCCGCTTTACTGCTTTCGGCCTGCAAAAAGTAAAATAAAAATATCAGACATGTTGAATAAATCTGTCATTTAGTGGCAGGTAATATCATATTTGCTGACATTTGAATCATCATTGACATGGTTTTAATCTCTACTCCCATAAAAATCATAAAAGCACACATTCTGGACGCACACCTATAGTGCATTACTACAGGCATGGTCGGGGTAGGTGATGCAAGGGCAGGAGGACTGACTGTTTTGGCAGGCCTTTACAAGGCAGGTCAGTTGCAGAAAATATGAAGTATCTGCTAGAAATTTGCAGCACAAGAACCAGACCAAATGCTGCAGTCTGTCATCGATTTCACTCTTTGCATATTGAAGGATGCAATCTGCAATGAAAATCCACAGCGTTAATGGGCATCCTGTGGATTTAGGGTCTGTACGGCATACAGATGAGATCTGTTAAACCTCATGCACTGCGCTGCCATTATAAACGCTGTTGATTTGGAGCACGGAAACCCCACAGGGGACCTGCCTGACAGAACACGTCCTACGGGGATAGTCACACGTCACGGAGATGCGGAGGATCCTCCGCAGTACAACATTTACAGTACAGGCAAGCAGGGATGAGACCTCCAGAAGTGTCACCGCACGCTGCAGAAGAGGGAAATGGATGGGTGATGCAGATTATAAATCCACAGCCTGCCAATTATTATGCTGCAGATTTTCAGAACGGTTTTCCCTTCTACAAATGAGGGGTAAAAGCCACAGCAAAATCCCCAGGGAACAGATTTTGCAATAGATCTGCAAAACAATCTCTAACATATGACATTACTATTCCGCTTCCTTTACAAAAACTTTCAGGTGGTTTTTGTATCCTAAACATCGCATTTAATAAAAAAATATTTTTTTTACAATAAACTGATGTTTGCAGATGCACACCAGTGAGGTGGATTTCCCTCTGCAAAATAAAATCTGCATCCATTCAGTTACATGTGAACGTACGCTCAGGCCTGAGTCACATGAGCGTATTTGCGCCTGAAAAATTTGCACACAGTACGCAGAAGATGGGTTCTATTGATGGGTTCCTGCACAAGTGTGTATTCTGCGCGCCCACTTGCGTCATGCTCTCCCCCCCCCCCCCCCCCCATGCGCAAATGTGCAGAAAAAGAACACATCTTGATCTCATTAAACTGATTGGCCATTTCAATAGCTGAGAGCATCAGTGTGCGATTTTCTGCGCGCGCAAAAATACAATACAAAAAGTGCCGTTACACACGCGAACATGCGATACACAAAAACATGTTCAAATCTGCATACACACGTGAAACAGGCCTTAGGCCGCCTGCAGACGGCTGGGTCAGTTCCCGCTGTGAGAATTCTCGCAGTGAGATGCGGACCCATGCCCCTGCACAGCCCTGCGGCTCACCCGCTACGTGCCAGCTGTCGCCATAAAACACAGAGGGTGCTCGTCTTTAGGGTCACCACGGGTTTGTGAACGACCAAGAGGCTAACAAGCCTTTTCCTTGCAATTTGAGCAAGCTATAGATCCAACACTTGTGTACCATTTAAAAAGAATAAAAGCACTGGCTTTTCTGCCACATGTGGTCTAGACAATAAAGTCACGGTTAAAAAAAAACAAAAAAACACACTTCCTAAACATGCTGTGTGTCTGAAAACACCAATAAGAGCTCAATCACAGGGACAAATATCGCCTGCATATTACGAGGTGCGAAAAGCTGATCGATTTGTATTGGGCCACTCACACTTGCTTTTTATTGACACATGTGGGGGGGGGGGGGGGACGGAAAAAAAAAAAAAACATGCAGCATGTCCCATATAGATGCAGAAAATGCACCAATATAGGCTATGGGGACTTAACATATGCAGCAAATACATGCGCATTTACTGCGTCTATCATGCGTGTCGAAATGAAGACCACAGGCAGCAGTGGAAAAGTCGTCTGGTATATGGATTGAAATAAAGCCATATGTCCTGGTCAAGAAAACGCTTTGAGGACTTCCGTTTGCACCCTGTATGCTGCCCCGTCTGTAAAGGTTGGTCTGGTCCTATAGGGATGAAGAGTCCACATCCTGCAGGGAGCATGCATTCTAGCCCTAGTGTGTGTTGTGTCCCCCCACCCCCCACCCCACTGCTTGAATTGGGGTATTGCGGAGGGCTGCTGTCTAACTTCGTACCGTTTGCTGCATGAAAATACACAGATAATACACAAAACACATACGCCTGTGTGAGGGAGCCCTAGTGCCATCATCCCTCATCCTTCCACATTTTGGCAGATGGTAAAAGATGACCGTTCGTTAAGTAATATACTGAGAAGTTACGTAATATAGCAAATAGCAAATCAATGAGTTAAGTCTTAAACGCTGAAAACAGTAGCTAGAAAGCCAGCCGTGTTATCTATACAACTCCTTTTATCAGGTTAATTAGAAGCCACATAATGGCTATTCTGTATCAGCAACGGAAATTGCAGTAGTATACTTATTCTGCTATGGTAGCCATTGGCTCAGATAAGAACTAAGAACATTAGCCTAGGGCTCAGGCGGATTTTTTAAAGTTGCTCACAAGGCATCTTTCAGCCCCCCTTGCCCTCCCAACACTGAATTGTACTAATGGCAGTTCCGCTGCCACTCTCTGGCAGCTCCTGGCACCATGAAGCCCAGAGCAAAGCCATGTGTGCCAATCTTATGGGCCTGCATTACAGCAGAATGGTAGAGCATGGCAGGGAACTCAGTGGTAAACTACATACATTAGCAGTCTGGTTATCTGGCACTTGGCAGCAGGAAAGTTCTGGCTCTGCTGATGAATATCAAGACAACTTTTCATCCAGAGGAAACCCCCGGTGAGCCGTAGTCCTGTTCGGAATGGTTGCTACATCTTTATCGTAAGCAGTTACATAACGGCAGACAGAACTCCATTTCTGCCAGATGTTGCAGAGCTTGAGCTTCCTGTGATATAGTGTATATGGAAGTAACAGGTGAAGTCCTATTGGCTGCAGTAGCCTCATCCAAGCCACTCGAGGGGCAGCCAGCATTGTGTAACTATGCCCCAACCAACTTAGGAAGTCCGCTGAAACTAGCAACTTCTGCATTTCTAAAAAGGTTTCTATATACTTCTAGTTTAAATATAGTAATCTTGTGAATGCTATGAAACGCACAGTATATCTGCCAGAGATGTTCTGCAGACCGAGAGCATTACCCTAACACTACCATATCCAAGAACAGAAGCAATAACCACATTAAAGTCCAGCTTTAGGAATAGAGATTAGTAGCATTTTCCAAGGATATTCACTATAATGGACCAACCATGTGGCATGATGCTGTACCAACACCTCTGCCACTTGTTTATAGCCAGTGGTGGGCATTATTGTAGCTGGATCCTGTTGATCGAACATTACTGGCATTTCCTACCAATATCTACCATAAAACTACCTCCACAGTACCGTCGTTCTAGCAATCATTGATGGTCTCAGTATCAATGGTCCCAGAAGGACACTGGCTTCCACACAACATAAAGGGACCCTTCACTCCCCCGAATAAGCTCTATAAATCCACCTGCAAGGACCCTAGCCATCCGCCACAAGGTACCCATCTCAACAAGGATGACCCCATGCCTGTCACAACAAAATCCCTATAGAGTCCCAACGAGATTCATCTAAGCATATAGCATCAGGGTGTGAGCCAACTATATAATACTGGCGTATCTCCCTCAAAAGGAGATTAAAGAGATCGAAGACATAGAAGTACAATATTAAGGCTGACGACAGTCTAGCTGGCCTCATGCAGCCAAACCACAGCTACTTGCCATCTCACCACTTGAACAAAAGTATCATACATGTTGAAATCCAACTGCCCGATCTTTCCTTCCTTTAAATACCTACCATGGGGGGGGGGGGGGGGGGATATAGGGGGAAGGGTTTAGCCAACATTCATCTAAAGTATATGGCCATGTGTAGGGACTAGAGGAACATTTACTATTACTGTGGGTGTAAATGGTGAAGGAAAAGTTTCAGGTCGAAAGTTAGTTCAAGATAAAGTCAAGGATTTACAAAGTAACTCAACTCAAAATGAGAATGTGACCAGATGCGGCTGCAGTACTTCATGGTGAAGTTACCTAGCCTCAGCAAGAGGCTTTATTGAAGGGGAGGTTCGCAAACTTTTTGTAGTAGGACGGCTGCAGTCCACAGGCATAGACCGAATTATATGGACATGGATCATGAGATTTCCATACAACAAATATGTCAATAGGAAAGAAAGGGTCTTTATTTTTGCCCTTCCTGTTGATTGAGAGTTTGTTACTTTATTTGATTTGGATGGATGCCCCTTTTATGCAGTTTTATGTTTATTTCATTAAGCAAACAAGAGTTACCAAGCAGAGCACACACTAGGCAAACTTAGAAAGGCCAACATTAAATGTGCTCATATTTAACCACTTAGGGACCAGAGTGTTCGGAACACTAGTTTGTTTCAGTCAGTCATTTTCATATGTAACACAGATCATCTCTGGTCAATGAGGCAACTATGGCACCAACCTGCTCTTGCTAAATTGCAGGAGCCTTAATCCCATACCATAAATTTACAAAAGGCACAGTTCGAAAGCACAGGAACACGCAGCAAGTGGTCCTAAACGGGTCAACAATGAAAATTCAGATATATAAAGGCTGAAATATTAAAAAAAATATATATAAACTAAACTAATGTAGAGTCAGTTCTTTTTAGGGTAGAGAAACCATCACCCTATGGAAACTAGGCACCTACAGTATGGTCCCAAGAACCCTGAATTGAAGGGGCTTCAAAAATCACCCAGCGTATTGTACAGATCTGTATAGCAGCACCCATTGGGGCTGGTCTTTAGTTTTATATTCGGAATCACCAATGTTCTACCCCTT
The DNA here is from genome assembly GCF_035609145.1 of Eleutherodactylus coqui. Taxonomy (NCBI): domain Eukaryota; kingdom Metazoa; phylum Chordata; class Amphibia; order Anura; family Eleutherodactylidae; genus Eleutherodactylus; species Eleutherodactylus coqui. The sequence goes on along the minus strand of NC_089842.1, from coordinate 152,576,119 downwards.
ACCCTAAGGGCTACATGAGGTATAATTTCTCTTAAAATGGCACCACACAGAGTGCCCCCGAGGCTAAATATGAAATAGTAGAGACTCTGAAGTCATCCAGAGCTCTTGTATACATCAATGCTGATTGCATGGACCCCAAAAAGAGGATCTCTAACAGATTAACCAAGATGGATCACAACTCCAACAGGATGGTGCGACGCTAGTCATGTGATCCCTCCTAGCCAACTAGTCAAGAAAAACACTGTCACATGCAGTTTGCACTTAGTTATTGGGAAGGGGGATAGTTGAGGAACTCAGGAGATATTGTACCAGCTACCATAGGATTAGAGTATCAGATAGATGGCCCAATTTCAAGAGATCAGTCTGACAGATTTTCTTTAGGGCTCATTCTCCCAAAAAAAAAAAACAAAAAAAAAACCCCACACCTTTTTCACTGCATGTGTATGTGCGTTGCAACATTGATGTTAAAAATGAATGTATCTGTGTGTTATCAGAGAAAAAAAAAAAGGGGGGATGGCAGTTTTGTCACAACCCACATAAAAACGGGCTGCAGAAAAGGAGAGAAAAAAAAAAAGGAGAAACACAACAAAACAGAATAAACACATGATGAGGTGTGTTAGCTGTATTTTTTATGTGCCCATAGCCTTTAATGGAAGATTTTGGTCAATGAAAGCAATATAGTCCACATAAAAATTTCATGTCTGAATACACCAATTTAATTCAATGAGTCCAGTGTGCTGTCTGTATTGTGTGGTCGGTCTAAAAAAACCGAATACAGACAGAAAATACACCCATGTGAATAGGCCCTTAAAGCAAATAGCCAGCATTGTTGATTCATTTGCTGTCGGTGACTTGAAACATCCTTGTTTACATCCAAAGCCAGAAAACATCCACAGGCCTCATATTTCTCACAGGTGAGAATTTGTTACAATTGTGCCCAATCTAGACACCAACACATGTTTAGTAGTCACACTTTTGCCATGTCAGCCCAACATAGCTGGTACAGATAGTCTACCTATGGAGATGACCTTTACCCTTCTTGCCCATATAGTCCCGGTCACACACTGCATACAACCATATACTCCCATCTCTAATTTAGTCTTAAATAGTCGTCACATACTTGAAACAGTTTTCCTCGTAAATACTGTTCCAGACCTTCCAGGCGTCGGGGCCCTTGTAACCGGTGTAACGTTCAGGATTAATGAGCAAGTCCACGTACTCTGCATCCGGCGACTCCTCATCTGAAAACAGATAAGAGATAGGGACAATGCGTCACTTTATGCTGGCGAGCGCCATCCATCAACTTTACTGCATCTTATTATATGCATTACTTTGAAACGAAAAATGTTGGTGCCCAAATTTTTCACCTATGGGAAAATTTTAAGATCATGTTACAGAAGATCTATCCTTTCAAAAGGGTCATTACTAAGTTCCTACCTCCGTGCAAACCACCAGTAATCAATAGATGTGCATTAACTAGCCTCCGCAGTTTCCTTTTGCACCCTAGCTGCTATGGTAAGACAGGCCATTTAAAAATCATGCATGGGTCGTCCTGCCGCTGGAAGCAACTGGTGGATGGTGATGGATTCAGTAATTAGTGGCTTCCACATGCTTAGCTGTCTGTAACAGCCAAGCGGCACGTACTAAAACTCGAAAAGCCGCACTACACAGAGCAACTGCTGGTGATCTACATATGGTCGTCCTGTGCAGTGAGAATGGACAGAATGTGCAGGGAGAACTGCAAAGGGAGAAGACAGCAATGATACACACATGCTTGTCCTCTTACTGTCAAAGCTACAGGAGGACACTACAAAGAACAGTCCAGAAACACAGACTGCAGATGGTGCGCTACCCCACGTGAGAGCTCTTCACTGCTCATTTTTGAGGAACTTCATTATTTATTCTTCATGTGAGATGCAACTGGACAACATATAAATGTTTGCTAACTTTTCCAACAATGTATATCTATGCGATAGCATATGTGATATCAAAAGTGCAAAGCACTTTACCTAAAATGACCCAGTTTTGGGCAGTAGGGTCTCCCTCCCTTCTATTTTGTGGTCTCCTGTCTGTTATGTGATGTATGCCTCTAGTAACATAGATAACAGGAAGTGGACAGTGTTCGCATGCTACCCATAAAAGTCTACGAAGAGAACAGGGCAAGGAAAAAGCTTCTGCAGAGGGATAGAGCTTTACAGACACAGCTGCAGCTAGTAGTAAGTGAATTACAGCTATTGAAATAACATACACTGCTCAGTACTTCTCTAGTATCCTCCTGGAGTTTGAGAGCAGAATATGCAATTTTCTCTATGAGCGGCATAGGGGGAGACATAACAGAAAATTTCCACCCTCTAGCCAGGAGAAAACTGAATATTAGAGATGCAGCCTGCAGAGGGTAAAACTGATCATAAATCCAGGATACAAGTTGTATAATTGTCAGAAATAGTATTATCCCTCAGGTATACAAAAGTGCAAAGTTACTGGAAAAGTCAGGCATACTTTAAAGTGGCTGTATCATTATTAATAAAATAAATTTTAAAAAATAAAAAATATTTATATTTTTAGTGACTGGACAAGGAATAAAACAATACAAACAAGCAGAAATCATTCGTCTGTCTTCAGTTACTCCGTACACAGCTGAGCAGCTCCAGCGTCCCTTTCCCCACAATAGACATCTGCCAGAAGTCAGATAACCCCTGTAGTCATTCAGGGGCCGCAGAGTGGCCGTCCTGAACTCCTGCCATCATGGCTCCCAGGATGTGAGTCCGACTGGCCACAGCAGTCATCTGACTTCTAGTGGATGTCCACCCCATGTGCTGGAGAGAAGATTGCAAGAGCCGCTCAGCTGTGTACCAGGGGACTGAAGACTGACGAGTATGCTCTGTTTAATCCCATGCCTAGCTGTGGGGTTTTTTTTTTTTTTTTTTTTAATAATGACACAAATCCTTTAAAAAGAGACCTCATCATGAGCTTGGGTCCGGTGACATCAATGACATTTAGGGGAGCAATAAATTAGTGTGTGGCAAAGTCTTTTTTACGTAATGTTGAGATACCTTGAAAAAGTCCTTCTCGTGCTGTAAGGTAATGAATTTCTAACAGTCCGGTAGACAGGTGCAAACTGTCTCTGCTACCCCCACTGTGTTCTCCAATCTCCAGCCGATTCTCTGTGTGACTGATGGGAGACTTCATCCATGTCACCCAAGTCATCCAGTCCCATCAAAATCTCGCACATGCACCATGCAACCATGGACTGGCACATGTGCAAAAGAGTCAATCACATCTACCTGCAATCGCTGCTGCAAGATTTTGACGGTTCTATGGATGACCTAGAAGTCATTCACATCACCAGTCAATCATAGAGAATAGCCGGGACTGGAAGACATGGCAGGCAACAGAGACCACTTCTTCCCACATTGTATGGTACTGAATTCTGATTAAACCTCGCATTTACAAAAAGGTATCTGGACATTACAGACTTAGTTTAGCTTTTTTACACGCCCTCATATATTGTTCCCTACCTATGATTTGTGTCACCATCCCCAAACTGGTGACCGGTTCCCTTTAATTTTCTGGATAACCCCTTTAAGCCTTTCAATATTATTATGCAGTTACATACCATCATGCTCACAGAAGTTATCATCTGTGGAATCGTCATGTTGGTTCCATTGAAAGAAAGCTTCTTGAGCAGCTTCACTACAAGAAGAAACAGAAGTGATCATTTCATACTACTGACATGAAGGTTATATCTACTGAACATGTACATCATATACTGGGAATCAGAAGTGAGTTGGGGAAGAGGGGCGCCATTAGGATATTTTAAAGTGGCTGTTCAGGACTTTACTACTGATGAACGATCCTCAGGATAGGTCACCAATAGTTGCTTAGTGGGGTCCCTCGTCGATCAGTTGAAATCAGGCGCACTTTCATCACGGATAGACCCAGAAGCAGACAGCTCTGTCAACACTACAACTACCTGGTTAGTATTGCATCGAATTCAATGGCAGGTGTGCATGCAAAACCAACCCAGGACGCTGCAGTATGGATGGCGTGATCTGCTTCTGGCTCCGTCCACACTGACAGTGGGTCTGACAAACAGCTGATTGGTGGGAATTCTGAACAGCAGACCCCTGCCGGTCAACTATTGATGACCTTCTCTGAAGTAAGGTCATCAATGGTCAAGTTGTAGACAACACCTTTACATGTGCTGAGAATTCTCTCTCGATGTCCAAAAGATATATTTTTTTTTTAATATAACAGATTAGCAATTCAAGAAGGTCCAGTTCACAAAAGTTTATAATCTATGAGGAAAGATGGGCAACATGAGGGAAAAGGGCTAGTTTTGCAGATTGGTACAGCCATCTTTTCTACAAGCAGAATAGTGAACAAAGTTGCAGGAGCCGGTCACCAGCCAGTATCTGTATGTACAGAAATGAAGTGCATTAGGGTGCAAGGAGTTGGGGGGGGGGGCACTAAATAAAGAAATGAGGGGAGCTTGGGAATGTTTCTCCTTGTGAAGAGCACCTTAGGCGAAAGCACTACATGTGCGGAGGGAGTCTTATAGGCTATGTGATGCTCTCCAGGCAAAAAGCTATACAACTGACCGGTGAAATAATCCTCCACAGCGCCACCTATTAGAAGGTAGATACCCTACGAGTCGTTCTCTAATCTTTCAACAGGCCTTGTAATATGACTAGGGATATAAGCCAAGCCTGAGCAATTTGGCACAAATCACTAATCATGTTGCAAGGCCTGTTAATACGGCAGACACTGAATCATAGTGGCGCTGGGGAGGATTGTCCCAGGGCTTATTTGCATAGGAGAGAGAAGTTTAAATTGCATTATAAAGCAAAAGGGCAAACCGTGCCAAGCAAAATAGATTCATCCCTACAGCATTAACTTTTAGTCTTCATTTTACTGCAATCCAGGTTGAGCTTCATGCTATATGGAGAGCTGGTACAAGAAGGTCAGTGTACACGTGTCCCGTGTAAAACAGGTACCTGCTGTTGCTGTTCCCGAAATCTTATCTTAGGAACAAAATTGCTTCATAGAATACACTACAAACAGGGCGGTATTTACAGTTCACGCTGCCCTAAGCGCCAAGCCTGGACGTGCCTCCAACTTACAATCATCAATTATTGTTGGGATTTGCATGCTTCTGGGCAATTGTAATGACAATTGCTCAGTGTTCAAGGAGTTGTGCCAAGTTATGAAGTTATCCCCCATCCACAAGACACAGGATAACTTTATGATCGGTGGGGGTATGACTGCTGATACCCGCACTGATCCCAAGAACTGAGTCAAGGCGGTCTCTAAGTGAATGAAGCGGACGTCGTGCAGGTGCACCGCCATGCCATTCACTTCCAATTACTGTACCATAGATCACAGAGTTAAAATGTATTGACAATCCCCGTCACTGTCATTCAAGTGAATGGGCAGCAGCGCACCTCCGTGAGACACCAGTGTGTGCAGAAGTTTCTGTTACCCAAACACCTCTTTACCAATAGTGTATGAGTCTTAAGGTGAACCTGGCCCACAATGCACAATTTCTAAATTACAACTTCAGCAAGGGCATGATACATATCTCTGCAAATAGGTCCTCAAAGTGTTACACTTACCTCAAGGATTCATCCACTGCCCCTAGCCTTTTCTCCTTCTCACACTCCAATTCTCCATTGCCCACATTTGCCGCTTCTGTGTACTGTAAAACATGTAAGAAAACATTGTAAGGGATGAGATTATAACAGGACTACTTTCTTCTACAAACAGTGCTACACAGTCATGGGTTATGTCTGATACTAAGCCCCATTGAAGTGAATGGAAGGGAGCTGCAATACCAGACACAAACTGTAGACAGGTGCGGCATTAATCCTGGGCAAGCCCTATACATTATATTCTTGGGCTGAAATTGATATCAGAATGTTGCAGCTTGTTTTTGTCAGCAGATACTCATAAATAAAAGACTAGAGCCCAATGTCCACAGGCGGGTTTGATTTGGGGCACCCACGTGGGAGACACGCAAATCAAGTTGCCCATAGGGATGCATTAGTGTCCGCAAGCCAATTAAAAGCATGCCGATATTTTTTTCCCCCGGCATGCGGATCTTTCATGCAGGGGAAGCTGTCCGATCTCCGGCACACCTGCAGCTGACACTGGACGTGCTGCAGATCTGAAGGAATTAAAACAAAAAAAAGAAGTACAACTCATGAAATTCATCCTCACACACAATTATTTCTCCTTTTGCAAAGAGATATTCCTGCAACTCACCGGAACCGCCATGGGCAGTAAAATGGCACCGCAATATGCCAAACTTTACAAGGCAAAACTGGAGAGTGACTTTCTGGGCTCCTGTTCTAGCAAACCATTGGCCTACTTCCGCTACATTGATGACATCATGATCATCTGGACCAACACCGAACAAGAACGAATAAAATTCCATGAGAGATTCAATGCATTTCACCCTACCACAAACCTGACATTAAGCTACTTGTATACCGAAAATCATCTTTTTGAACATCACAATAGAAATGTCAAACTCAATACAGACATCCCTATACCGAAAACCGATTGATCGGCCCACATACCTCAGATGGGACAGCTTCCACCCTAAACACATCAAAAAGTCCATTGTCTACAGCCAGGCCATCAGACACAACCGGATCTGCTCCAACCCAACAGACAGAGAGGAACATTTGTACCATCTTAAAAGAACATTTATAAATCAGGGCTACCATCCCACCTCAATTGATGACCAAATCACCAGAGCCACAAGAATACCCAGAAATCAACTACTCCAATACACAGAGAAGGAAGGGAACGATCATGTACCTCTAGTAGTGACCTACAATTCACAGCTGGAGGTACTAAGGAAAACTGCAAAGAAACTCCACCATATCCTACACAAGGATGACCTCTGAAAACCATATTCCCGGACCCTCCCCTTCTGTGTTACAGGCAATCTCCAAATTTGAGGAACCTTATAATCAGGAGTGCATTACCCTCTGACACACAAAAAGGAACCTATCCCTGCAATGTAAGGGGTTGCAAGACCTGCTCACATGTATGGACCACAGACAGGATACGGATCTCCAACACACAGCAGGACTATAAGATCCCGGGAACATTCACATGTTCCACGTCCAATGTTGTGTGCCTGATCATGTGCAGTAAATGTCCTGTTGGAGGTCTTTATGTTGAAGAAACAGGACAAAAACCGAACGCGAGAATGAGGTCTCACTGCCACATAATTAAAGAGAAAAAAAGACAGAATTACCTGTGGCCAAGCATTTTTCTAGCCACGGACACAACGTAGAACATATGAAAGTCACCGTATTAAAAGGCAATTTTAAGTCACAAAGCCATAGAAGAATTTGGGAGTACAGGTTTATAACCACCTTTGACACTTTCAACAAAGGCCTACATTTTTCAAGAGGATTCATGCGTGATTGGCAATTATGAGAAATCTATAGCAGAGATGACACACAGGCCTGGTGACCCCCTAACACTAATTCAGAAACATTAAAAAAAAAAAAAAAAAACCACACACCTTTCACATCCTTATCTACTCATCCTGTTCTGGTATTTTTTTAATGCATATTAATCACACCATGTCTGTGCCTTGTCATATATATATGCATGTTTCTTCAGATCTAGTTTATAAGTTTGAGGAAGAACCCAAAGTAGGCATATCTACAAGATTCCTCGGTTTCTCTTGCTGAGAACAATCGCAGAATAAAAACATACATTGCTGTAATGTTGGCCCCGGTTTGGCTGCCCATGTTTGGGGATCAGGGATATATTATTTAATTCTAACAGCTTCCCTTTAATCATATATTGAATCATTTTAGTATATTCTGTTTCAATGCCACTTAGTTTTCAAGATCTCTGTTTACTGTTTTAATCCAGAAGCTGAAGGTTTGCTACAATTGTATCAATTCTAGACAATCCTCTGTGATCTAAAACCATCAGCAGCACAAACCCCTCTCTTGTGCTGATAATCTGCTACAATATATCAGTGCAGGTAAACTATCAGGTAGACCCACAATTGGCAGCACCAAAAGGTTTCTAGAACTTCAAAATCTCACATTTCACCACAAAGGTCAATGACATAAATGCTACTAAAGCACCAGGGATGGACAAGGGTTCATATTTAGCCGGCTTTTAACTTGGGAACTCAGATTATACTTTCCTTTATGACTTTCCAAAATATCCATTAAATCTCCCTGGCCCCAGTCCCACAAGTTCCATAATCTTTCTAAAACACCTGGAAATATGGAACAATCTACACTTTTATGACCTTCGTGAATGTGATAAACCCTCTCCAAATATAAAGTTAATATTAATGATTACAATACCCAGAGAGGTTATCAAAACTGGGATTATTTAGTCTAGAAAAAAAAAAAAAAGACGGCTAAGGTGCGACCTAATAACTATGCTTAAATATATCAGGGGACAAGACAGAGATCTCTCCTATCATCTATTTAAACCCAGGACTGTGACAAGGGGGCATCCTCTATGTCTAGAGTCAAGGAGGTTTCTACACTGACATAGAAGAGGGTTCTTTACTGTAAGAGCAGTGAGACTATGGAACACTCTGCCTGAAGATGGAAAATTCGATGAAAGTTCAAGAGGGGCCTGGAAGCCTTTGAGTAATACATTATTATAGGTTATAATCATTAATAACTTCAGAAGGGTTGTTTATCGGGGGATTATTCCGATTGCCAGATTAGAGTCAGGAAGGATTTTTTTTCCGTTAAATGGGGAAAATTGCCTTCTATCTCATTGGTGGTTTTTTTGCCTTCCTCTGGAACAACATGTCTTTTTTCAGACTTGCATACTATTTTCTGAGGGGGATCTCCTATCCAGGCCCGATTAAGGCTGCCTGTCCATGGCTGTGACAGAATATTGCTAGTGATATTCTGCTGTGGGGAAGCAGGGGGAGAATTACAGGCTCACCGCGGAGAATTGCAGCATGCCACGATTTGAATCCCGTGAGCGGAGAATTGCTATGATACTCTGCTCTTGGACGTCAGGCTGCGCTTTTCATAAAGTCTATGGGAGGCGTTCACTGCGTTACCCACGGCCGGGTTATCGCCGCGGATAACGCAGTGACATATCACCCGGGGATAGGAGGCCTAACATCTACAGACCTTTTGGAACACCTGCATATACACATCTATGGTATAGAGGCCATGGTTCAATCTTAGATTGCTCAAAAAACAGGCCACTGATGTTAAAAGGGGCAGTTCAGGAATTTTTCCTCATTGGTGACTAACAGTAAATCAACAGATAACGGTGGGGACCTACTGCTCAAATCCATGGGGCTGCTGTCACTGGGGTCAGTGCAGGAAGCAGAAAATGCTAACCATAGCGCAGCGGCCCGTGTTCACACTGCAGGTGCAGCTCCCATTAAACTCAATGAGAGCCCTTCCTGTAGTACCAACCCAGGCCACCACGCTGTGGTAAGCACATTTTGCTTCCTGTGCCGACTGCAGCGACAGTGGCCCTGATAGCCAGCTGATCAGCGGGAATCCAAGCTCTCGTCGGTCATCGATAGAAAAAAAACATAACAAGTCCCAGAATACCCCTTTTAAGGTTCTGTTCATATTTGCACCCGTTGATTCTATTGTTTAGTTCAGTCATAGGAACTGAGCAACGAAAACCATAGAAGTTCCATATCCAGCATATTGAGGACAAGAATGGCTCCTGACGACCACACCACACTGACTAAAATGGGGTCTGTCCGATTTCAGTCATGACACCCAGCATTTTGCTGGACAAAACTGCACAGCATGCTGCACTATTCTGTGCAGAATTTTGGCCTGGATTTCTGACAAAGACTTTGAATGGAGCCTCCAGCGCAGGGCTGAACAAAAACGAAGTAAAACCTAACAGCTTTACAGGATAAAAAGTGGCATCACTGGTTCCCTATCAGAGACCAGCAGGGGGCAGTGCATTAACTAATTCACCAACAGTGCTGCAGGCTGGGGATGCCAAGGAATCCACATTACAAGACTTTTATTTGGCTGTAATAAGATTCAAATCAGCTCTTCCCATGCTCACTGTGCAGGTGGGGTCTTTGCAAAAAAATATGGGATTAATTCAACATGATATGAAAAGAATGTCGAAACAGAACACTGCAGTGGAGGGGCATACAAGTAACCTACAGCACTGTTCCCCAACTCCAGTCCTAAGGGACCCCCAACAAATCATGTTTTCTGGATTTCCTCAGCATTGCACAGGTGATGTAACTATTGTCAATGCCTCAGGTGTTATTATAGGATATCCTGAAAAGTGACCTGTTGGGGGTCCCTAAGGGCTAGAGTTGAGAAACAATGACCTAGAGGAGCAGTTTGCTCTGGTGCAGCAAGACTTTCGTAGGCAAGCCCAAATGTTTGCTAATCTCCTCAATAAGGTCAATGAGCTGGGGGAAAAAAAAAAGAAGTAGTCGGCCATGTAGAAATAATGTTTGGATTGCTGTACGAACTGAGAAGATTGAAAGGACCAACCCATCTGAATACTTTGAACACTGACTGCAGAACCTCTTTGTTCAAGAGACATTGACCCCTATGTTTGCAGCGGAAAGAGCTCACAGAATGCCATGGGAGGCTATAGTTGCTATTCTACTTCGTTACCTGCACTGTGAGAAGGACTGGTGCCCCAGCCAGTTTCAGGCAAGACAGGTTTAGAGAGTTCTGCTTTATAATTGTTTTGTTCTACCTACTAGAGTATTTTCTTTTTACGAGCCTCCAATGTGGTCGAAAGCTGGGTGTGGGAGTGTCTGTCATGCGTCATCGATGTGTGGCTGTTCGGTATTCTTCTATGATGTTTTGTACTATTAGAGCATGGCTAGCTCTGGAATGTAGGGGTGTTTGCAGATCCTATAAAACAGTGCAATTTTTCAACAACGTATGCCCCTTTATTACACATGATGAGAATAACGCTAACAGGTCTGCTTGAAAAAGGGAATTTTAACCCCAAAACGCGTTGCATGCTGCCTTGCTGTATGGGTCTACCTTTGTTAAAATAAAGGACCTGAAATTACTCAGTACCTCTGTCATCATCGATGGGGGGGTGGTTGTCTGTAAATGCCATCAGACCCCTCCTTCAAGTAAGTGCTTTTTGCTTTTCATTGTGAGTACTCCTATCTGGTGATCGGAGCGCAGGCTTTTATACAATATCTTCTTGTACTATTCAATATATCAGACACTGTCTAGAATTGACCAGACCCCGGGTCATGACCTATTGTATACCAGGGTCTCCGATATCAGTTTTCTCCCTTGCTGGTGCAGCTCCAACTTAATTTAAACTTGCAGCGCAGAGTTCGACCCTGGCAACTACATCCTTTTCGGCTGAACATAGTTATTTGCAAGAGTCGTCATCTATCGCTAACAGAATTTCTTACGTTTAATCGTAGCTCCGTTTCCCTGGGAGTAGAGTGGGATGCTATGAAAGCCTTTGCGAGAGGAGCTTTTATTCAGGAAGTTAACTACATGAAGCGAAAGGGTCGCTAATTGGGGCAGGAATTACGTCATTTGCCTAGAGATGGAGTCAATGTTTATTCAGAATCCCAATGCTGCTAATGATATTAATTGGCGAGAGGCGCAGAGTGCTCTGAATCAACATACTATGGAGTCAGCTAATCGGCGTTTGTTTCTGAAACAGTCAATATTTGAGAAAGGTGAGAACACGCCATCTACAATAGTGAAGGCTCAACTTGGGGCGGCCTGTATTGCTGCTGTGACAGAGATAATGTTCCAGACTTTTACACAAATTTTCTATTCCTTTTATAAGTCTTTATATTCGTCCAAGCTGCAAAACACTTCAATACCCCTGCCTAAACTTGCAGCAGATGAAGTCCAGGAAGCGCCAGCTTCCTTATCTAATAAATCACTAGGTATGAATGGTCTACAGGCTGAAGTTTAGAGGAAATATGGGGGAGGTATTGTTGCAGCAGCTCCTGAAAGTTGTCCTAGATGCTATGGCACAGGGGTGGCTTCCTGTCTCCTTTACACAGGCTGTAATAATAATAAAAAATAATAATAATAATAATAATAATCTTTATTTGTATAGCGCCAACATATTCCGCAGCGCTTACATAGACGGGGGGAATATAGAAAGACAAGTACAAAAATACAGAACCACGGTTACATAGTAATCAGTTGATGGAAACAATAGGGGTGAGGGTCCTGCTCCAACGAGCTTACATACTACAGGTAATGGGGTGATACAGAAGGTAAAGGGGCTGGAGATGTTCACGGTATGGCGAGGTGGAGAGTGAGCGATGCTATACACATAGACAATGGTCAGACATTTAGCCGTGTGACGGCAGAATCGGTATGACTGAAAGGGCAGTTGATGGTGGCTAGCAGGGATTGCAGTCAGTAGGTCAGGGAGCATGTTATCAGGCGGCGTACAGAGGAGTTTGCTTAGGGAATGCGGTATGGCTCCCTAAAGAGGTGCGTTTTTAGAGCACGAGGGAAGTTTTGTGAGTCCTGGATTGCCCGGGTATCCTTTGGTAGTGCGTTCCAGAGGACTGGTGCTGCTCTGGAGAAGTCTTGGAGGCGGGAATGAGGAGTTCGAATTAGAGGGGCGCGCAGTCTAGTTTTGTTAGCAGAGCGGAGAGCCCGGGCTGGGTGATGTATTGAGATGAGGGAGGCAATGTAGGGTGGCGCTGTGCTATGGAGGGCTTTATGGATGAAGATAGTCAATTTAAATTGAATTCTGTATTTAACAGGCAGCCAGTGCAGTGACCGGGACAGGGCAGAGATGTCCGAGTAGCGGCTGGACAGAAAAAGGAGTCTGGCTGCCGCATTCAGGATGGATTGGAGAGGGTAGAGTCTGGCGCAGGGGAGGCCGATCAGCAACGAGTTGCAATAATCGAGCCGAGAGTGGATGAGGGCAGCAATAAGTGTTTTTAGCGTGTCTACGGTGAGAAAAGAGCGGATTCTTGTGATATTTTTGATATGCAGCTGACATGTTCGGCCCAGAGATTGGATGTAGGAGGTAAAGGATAGATCGGAGTCGAATATGACTCCAAGGCAGCGGGCATGCTGTCTGGGAGTTATGGTGGCGCCACACACCGAGATGGAGTTGTCAGGATGAGGTCGGTTAGTGGAGGGTGGAAACACCAGTAGGTCAGTTTTAGAGGGGTTTAGCTTTAGGTAGAGAGGACATAGTGTTAGAGACAGTGGACAGACAGTCAGTGATGTTTTGGCGGAAAGGTGCAGAGATGTCACGGGAAGAGGTGTGTAACTGGGTGTAGTCAGCGCAGAGGTGGTATTGGATGCCAAATCTCCTGATGGTTTGTCCAATGGGGGCTGTTTAGATGGAGAAAAGGAGGGGGGAGGGTTGAGGACCGAGCCCTGGGGGACCCCAGCAGCAAGGGGAAGATTAAGGGTTGCTGTCCACGGACGACAGTGCATTGCGTTACTCGCGGCGATAATCCGGCCATGAGGAACGCAGTGCACACTTTCCATTGCATTGCTGTCCACGAGTGGAGAATCACAGCAATTCTCCGCTCGCGGGACTCAAATCGCAGCATGCTGTGATTTGCCACGATTCTCTGCGGTGAGTCCATCTGACAGACTCACCGCAGAGAACTGTCAGTTCTTCCCCCTGCTCCTCAGCGGCGGAATATGGCTAGCGATATTCCGCCTCGCCCCTGGACAGGAGGCCTTATGAAAATTAACACAAGGATGCTTTATTTTATTTTCAAACAGATAACTGAAACACAAAAGTAGAATTCAGAATGTTTACTATGGGCAACAGCTTCTCTTACTTCACCCTAGCTATGGTAAGGCAGTATTTTAGTGCCCGTATTAGAGCTAGTATATTTGTGTTAAGCTTGTATAGGAAGCATGACAAAAAGCAATGAAAATAAAGTCCCATAGAGCTCATAACTAGTCATTATGAAAGACTAGAGAAATGCTTGACTAACAGCTTGTTTCCTATATGCATCATCATCATGTACCAAAGAGACCACAGAGGCCAAAGATAGTGGAGAAGAGTCAAAGACTACAATTGTAGAGAAAATTAAAATAAAAAAAAAATAAATAAAAAAATCAGATCTGTATGGGGGAGGTGTAAAACAGCCATTGAATGTCCATCACAAATTTAGCTAGGGTCCCAATAGTTTGATGAAAATCACTTTACTTTGTAAATACATTACTTATGCTGTACTGATCCAGAGTTAATCATTACATGTAAATGGGTCATTAGTTTAAACTAATTTGAGCAATAATCGTTCAGTGTAAATGCAAAGTAGTTTACTACGGTATTCATTCACTTGTCGTTCTCGCTGACTATCAGTCAGCATAAAAACCAGCGCTGAATTGCAGGCCTGTTGTACTGTATAAACACTCCCCACTTCACATGGAAAGTGAAGCACTGAGCGAGAAGCCCACGATCTCGCAGAGAAGTCTGTCAGTCTAAACGTTCTGCACGAGCGCGAACGACCTTAGCACTCAGTCGTTAAGATGCCTGTCATCAAGTGTAAAAGGGATGTTAAATCCTGCATTATACTCCAGAGCTGCACTCGCTATCCTGTTGGAAGCAATCAGCAAGCTTGTTGACAAATACACCCCCTACAGTTTAGATGAGCTCCTTTAATACAGGAGAGAAGTTGGCTTCTCCTACATCAGATTACTGTACAAACTCTGGTATAAAGCTAAAACTTCCCAATTTTCTGCAGACGCTGAACAAGCAGGGACATTTCAGCTGACACCTGCAGATCTGGAGCAGAATACAGTTTCAGTACAAAATAAGTAGAACGATATAGCTATAGTTCCCTTCATGTACAAGAAATACACAACGCTAACACCGACAGCTGTTACCATGTAATATATTTCGCGATATTGCCCTGGTAACTTATCAGTGTAAACATTAGCAGAGGCAGCCAGCCAAATACAATAATCCCTACGTTTCCCCTTTGTGGTTTAGGTGTACTTATTGGTAATGTAACCTGCAAATTAAACATTTAAGCAAATCTCATTGGAATACAAATAGCCCGGGGCAATAATTTTCTGTTTGTGAACAGCCCCCATCCATCCCCTTCCCCAACATAGGCTTCTTTTGCATGGCAGATAAATTGTTTGTGAATGTGAACGACTAAACAACTAAACACAACAACGTATAAACAAGCAAATGATGATTTTAATGCCTGCATAAAATGACCGTTCGAATTCTCATTAGTCGTTCAGTCATTAGCACTGGTTACACTTACTAATTATAGTTCAAATTCACATGATCCAACGACTGCTTCCATCACTACTCAGAGAGGTAATAAGCCTCCATAGAAAGTCTATGGAGTCCATATACCACTTGCAGTGACAGCCAAATAGGCACAGAGCTCAGTTGAGTGCTTCTACCTGTTTTAGCGATCAGTAGGGGGTCTTAGTACACGGACCCAACTGATCAAAACTCCTGACAATGCAGAAACTTGTAAAAAGTTTTGTTACCCTTTAATCCTCTCCATTATGATAAGAGGGAGGTGCTGCTGCATGATTAAGCAAAATTACCATTCAGGACTCTGGCATAGTTGAGTAGCAAAGTATATTGAAGCTGTAATGGTGACCATTACCCAGATTTCCCAGACACAGATCTAATTATAAAAAGGCCAAATAAAAACAATTTTAATAGCTTACTTTAGGATGGCAACTTGTGCTTCTTTATAGTGAATTGCTGTTTAACCCCTTCGGGTGTGTATAGACATGTGACTATATTATAACGCAGCAGTGTGACAAATGGTATGTGCCGCCAGCTGACAACCACACAGAGCTTCATTCATAATTCATCACGTCAATGATATCAAGTTACTGAGCGCTTCCATGATGATCCCGTATCTTGTTCCTTTTCATGCTCCACAGCACAGTCTGACTTCCCCTTCACTTGAATGGGGCTGTGTTACAATTGCTTGCACAATGGGTGTCCGAGAGAGCAGCCATACAGGGAATAACCCGATGAGACATCATTCCTTTTCTTTTTATGATCAGCAAGTATCCCAAAAGATACCCACTCCTACCAACTTATTAAAAAAAAAACTTCAGTTTCTTAAGGTACCTTTACACTGGATGATTATTGCTCAAATAAGCCCCGGAGACAATGAATTTGGAGGACCACTCTCGTCATGTGTACACGTGGGCACTGATAGGGCACTGAGCGGGAAATTGCTCACGTCAGAGTTGCTTGGTTTTTAGGTCACCTAAAAACTACACGACTATTGTCAAGTATAAACAGGCAGTCGTTCATCTATGAACGACTGCCTCTTTGCAGTTATTTAATGGAGACGGGGGTCCTGAAGAGCCCGCTCAGTCTCCATTCTCAGAACAAGTATTGCTCCTGTGTGAAAGCATAGGAGGAGCAACAGTTGTCCCGTTCCAATGTTATCTGGGAAAGCTGGCCGACAACCTACATGGCTGCCAATATAGGGTGCCCGCAGCACAACCTTCAATGCTAAGTTCAGCAGAGCAATAGAGATGCAAAGTCACAAAAAGGACCTGATCCAGAGTCCAGAAATCACATAATAAAGCATCATCGGTGCAAACAACGATTTCTTTATTCCTCCCAAATGAAAAGTGGCAACGTTTCAAGCTTGACAAAGACTCAACTCTTGAGTCGAAACGTTACCACTTTCATCTGGAAGGAAGAAATAGTTGTTTGCACTGTTGATGCCGTCACACTCTGCTTTATAACCTACATGACTGCGATCACAGTGCTTAAAACAGGTAGTCACCCATCTTAAGGCCCTTTTAGACCATTTTCGCTCAAAAAAAACCAAAAAAACAAAAGGCACTCCAAGCCATCTTTTGAGCGATAATCGTTGTCTAACTGCACTGACATTGTGCAGTTTTCGTTAAGCCGTTGCTGATCTTTCCGCATGCTGAAAGATTAGCGATCAGTTATCAGGAATTCACAGCAGGATATAGCTGATACTATTGATGACAGGCGGGGTATTAAGAACAATGCGGTCCAGCTGTGTTCTCCATATCCCGCTCCGAGCATAGAACAGCTGGATGCAAAAGACAAGTTGGGACACCACGCTTGTCTTCTGCATCCTCCGCTCGGAGCGCCCAGCTGTATAACAGCAATACTATTACTCAGTTTTACTAGAAGAAGATATAGCTAGACCTCATAGCTGATCCAAAGTGTTTTGGGATGTTTTGCTGGCATTCCAGAATTTAAAAAGGCTTAAATTTTCCTGCAAATGAGGCTTCAAATGTTGGAAGTTATGAAGATGGAGATATTCAGGGTTCAATTAATGGAATTATTTTACTTGAGGGGCAATTCCTTGTTATGATATTAATGAGCAGCAGGCAGTAACCAGTGTTGGGCAATTACTGTAATAATTGGTTCAGGAGTGACCGACCAGACAAGACTCTCAATTCCAAATCAATGGGAGCAAAATCGGGTTCAGTGGCCCAGTAGTTAGTCCCAGGTGAGGTCCAAGGATCAAATCCTCATTGAGGTCAGGGCTCCTTCAAACTGTCGATCGTCATTTTGAGTGTCAGCGCTGCCTTTTCTCACAAAAACACTACCGACACTTGCGATTTCTCTAGTGTGAAAGTCAATAGGACTTTCTAATGTTAAAGGCGCATTGCACGAAAATCGCAAGTGCCGGCGGGGGGGGGGGTACAGAGGGGAGATCTCCCTCTCCCTCTCTTCCCCCCCCCCCCCCCCCCCCCCCCGCTGACTGCCACAACTCACCGCTCCCCCGCGCCGGCACCCGAACCTTCCGTCTCAAGCGGGCAGGTACTTGCTGAGGGCAATGCTCGCTCATCTCTAGTTGCTATGTGCAACAGTGCCACTTTTCTACACGAATCCTTCTGGTGTATCACTCGTAACTCTCCAAATAAATACGTATCTTTCCCTAAAGCTCGCTCAGCATTAAGGCTTGAGTCACTCCATCGGCAGAACTACTGAAGATAGGAGGACATTTTTTTTTACAAAAAGGGCTGCATTCTGAAAATCTCAGTTCATGTTGTAGACACATCTCTTATCAGGAACACAGGACGTGTGACTGAAGATAATCAGGAGGAAGGAAGTACTGAAAGAGATAATTGTTCCTCCAACATACAGGAAGAAAAAACAACCACACAGTTATGAAAGACGCCATTAATAAAGGACATCAATCTGCAGCTCTACAGATGCATCTCATCTGCCCTCAATGTTGTGTACAAAACAAGACAGATACACACATGCTACAGCACATACATGCCCCGGGGCACTTGTGCGGCTTTCACGGAGGTCTCAGGATCGCACTTCTGAATTTACATGTATTGACCAGTGGGCTAGCAGCCTAAAGGTGGAGAAGACAGTTATACCATTGTAGGGTGGAAGTATTTGAGCATTTCATATCACTATTATTTCAGCACCATAATGTTGCATTCACACGGGTGAATGGGATTTTTTTCTATGAGTTAAAAAAAAAAACAAAAAAAAAACAACACAGTTTTAATTGCACACTTTTCTCTGCTTTGCACTTTTATGTTCTTTTTCTATCCACGGTAAATTGCGCTAAAAACGCATTTCACTTGCATTTTTTTCATGTGCATGAATACGCTGCATATTTACACAAGAAGACTGCCAATAGCAGAATATAAATATTACAGTCCTTAAATACGCTGCGTATTCATAGACCGAATTACACATACGCCCTTGTGAATGAACCATAAGGCGATATCGCCTGAACACATTGTAGTTGTATTGCATAACTCAGTGTGGAATCATGTGAGCGGCACACTACTAAGCCGTGCCAAATGGCAATCAAACCTCTCCCTTCTGCAGAATCACTACCTATCACTGCGATCACGTCAGGCTATAACCAGCGCAGCCTGTGGGACACGATTACAATTGTATTAAATACAACTCAGGAGGGACAAATGCATCAAAACTGGTGCAAACAAGTGGCAACCAGAAACTAGATTTCATTTGGAGAAACAACCTAGTTAGTTACCATCTGCCCCATAAAATCATGCATGTATTTGCCCGATAATCCTATAGCAGCTACATTGTCTTGTACATTACTGCAGCCCACTAAATAGCTTCCTTTTCTCCTACCCAGCAGTTTCACTGTCTGGAATTAATTCCAACACCTACACCCAGTAGTCACCAAGTAATGCACACTGGTATTCCGAACAACTGATACCATCATCACTATTGCACATGAAGATAACCATATAGCGCAGCTGCCTCCTATCTGATGGTTGCTTTATCTAAGGGTGCATTCACACGGGCAAGTGCGATATTAGTCCAAGAAACAGCCCAATATCGCCTTCGCCATCCATGTGAAAACCCCGTGGATGCAAAGCAGTTTCATGTGAAAACACCCTAGAACCCATGGGATGCAGGGAATCCCTGATTGTAGGTTCTCCCATTGTTTGCAATGGGGCTGCCGCCGGTCCCATTGCAGACACTGTGGCTGCAAGCTGCGATCTTGCAGCTAGATAGAACATGCCATGATTATTTTTCCTGCATCATATTACGGTGAGATGCAGGGGGAAAAAAAATAAATATATCGCTCATGCGCGTGAACCCATTCAAAAGAATGGGGTTCATAATGCACAAATCTCGAGTGATTTCGTAAGCCGCGTAAAGACGGCCTTACAGGTTTATCTTGAATCTCAACCAAATGCTTCTCTGTAACCCTTCGGAAATTCTACAACTTACATGAAAAGGAGTTAATAAGGCTTTCTGGCACTGAAGAAGATTCCTTTAGACTGGCAGCAACTTAATAATGGTTCCAGGTTATTAACTATTCTGGATTATTACAGTGAAGAAAATAAATACACTTTTAAGGACACGTAACTCTTGGAGAAAAAGACCAAAATAAAAAAAATAGTTAAACACCTTACATAACACAATTTTATATTTCTTCTTAATAGCATCATAAATCAATACAATTTAAGATATTTAGTACACTGACAACAGAATTTAATAGATGTAGGATTTTGAAGAAGGGTATAGAAACACAAAGAAATTTTCATGAAGAAAGCCCAAAATAAAAGGCTAGGTCGTTATACGTTTCCTGTCTCACTGCAGTTCTTGTGAGGTGGCATATAATACTGCAGTTCCTTGCGGTAGACAGCTGCCAATCTAGCAGATTTTAGGACTTAGCAGATGTTGCCATAAAGTAATTTAGCTGGATTGGGAAGAAGAGGAAGAAAAAAAATAAATAAAGAAATAAATAAAAAAATTTAAAAAGTAACCTTAAATCCTGGAGACTTTATACCAAGTGGAACCGCATCCTAGGAAGAAAATACAGTACGTTATTACATGGCCAATAATCAATAATCCAGTTATCGATTTATGCTCAAAGTATGGTCTCTCCATTTCTGTTCTCTTTAGTAGAAAACAAAAAAGGAACCCTTCAGCTGGATTCACATGAGCGAATGCATATTTGCGCATCGGGTGTTGTGTACTTGCGTTTCTTACTGTATTTTCCGCGCACAAAAAAAAAAAAAAAAACGCCACAGCAACTGCCCAGAACATTGAAATGGCCAGTGAGTCTAATGAATTTCATGTGTTCGACTTGCCAGTACAAATGTTCAGGAAAATAGAACACGCTGCATTTTTTCTTTTATGGCACAACTGATTTGTGCACGTAAAATACTCGCTTGTGAACCAACCATGGGTTCTATTCACTTACCTGCCAATTCTTGATGCAGAATCCATGTCAGGCTGACACACCAAGATTTGCCCCATTGGCTGGTGTTACCACGTGAAAATCCAAGGCAGAGCTTGAGGTTCAACCTCAGATTTCCACCCTGTTCCAGTGTCATTTCCATGTAACAAAAATTGGATCTGACCCTGCAGGATGCAGTGTGAACAAGGCCTTTGGCTTCCCTAATGCAGGCTTTCTGCTATGTTTTTTCTAGCTTGCAAAAAACATGATTTAAAATGTATGAATTTCATGGTGTTTTTAATGACACATAGGAGAAGGGAGGGATAACAAAATGATATATCCCCTATAGAGAAGCCCATAGAAAGACATCACAAAGAATGGGGAAAAAGGCCAAGAGAATGCTGATATTTAAAAAAAAAAAAAAAAAGGTTGCCATGGACCAAAAGTGAGAAAATGCACTAAAAATAATTCTATATAGAATCTTACATCCCCCCTCACCCCCCTTTACCATGTCTAACACTATATTGCAAGTAATAATTCCCTAATCTACAGCCAACATCTGGACACTGCTGGCAACCCTATATGAGACTTAAGCCAGTTCCACACAAGCGCATTGCCACCACATTTCTGCGTCGGTAATACAGAGGTGTGCCCAACCGAGGGGGTTTACTGACCCAAAATGTCATCATAGAAACATATGAAATGTACTACATGACTTTTTTTGGCGTTATTCTGAACTTTGGGGATATAATTTAGGTCCACTCCATTTTTTTTTTTCCAGTCGCAACATGCTCTAGGTTGCCAACTGTCTTTCAGGCATTTCTCCTATAGACTCCTCTACAGGAAAAAGAAGAAGAAAAAAAAAACACACCTAAAAACAAGCCTATGAAAAAAAAAATTGAAATAAAGGTAGTTTCACGTGGGCAATATTGCTGTGAGCAAATCGTGGCAAAATCGCGTCTTTGTTCGTGCGATTTTTGAGCATCAGCCTGCTTTTTCTCGCAAAATTATCATTGCCGCTTGCGATTTTCTCGCGCGAAAGTCAATAGTACTTATTAAAACCGCATCACGCACAAAAAAATTTTTTTTTTAAAATCGCTACTTTGTGTGATGCAATAAAATTTCTGCGTTTTTACTCACTCACATTGCGTGAAAATCATGCAATTTTATCACCCATGTGAAATCAGCGTTAGCAGGAGAGGGTGATAAGATGGCAAAGATTCCTGTACACCCCTCAGGGTAGCTAGGGGGTCGTAGATAAGAAGAGATGACAATAACTGGTGGTGACCTTTCTTCCGGCTCCAGCCTACAACTTTTCTCCCTTCCCCAACACAGGAAATGTAAGACTTGCCATCCTGTCTCTTCAGCCATGACACAAGTGCATAATCCTAAGTGTATGGTTTCCAGGTGTGCTGGCTGAATGCATGCAGAACATGATAACCTGCAGGTCGGCCACCTGTTGCTAAACTACAAGTCCCCATGGGAGGTTTTAGCTCAGTGGCAGCTGGTGAAAGTTTTCCCACACAGGCGCGAGTCGGGCAAATGGGGAATTAAATCACATCTATAAAACATGCTGCTTTCCAGCTACTGTTGAGCTAGAAGAGTTGAACAGTCTGCCCACACAGTATCACATCACCAACTGCACTTGAGAATAGATTGTGAGGCAGCACACAAAGGAATCCTGGTGGGGAGCAGCACTTACCGTGGCACAAGGCTGCACAGCACAGTCTCTTATCCCACAATGGCTGATGTCCTTCCAGAACGGACATGGCTTCTTCAGATTCGCCTACAGATAGAAAATACAATATTTGATTGGCTCAAAAGATTCTTTACGACCCCCACTGCAGAAAAATCCACTCTGGAAGTTCTGTAGCATGTATGCAGTGTATGAAGCTGCAACAAAATCCTATAGTGCGATGCAACAATGTGTCAATAAAAAGGATTCCCTGGCAGCAACAGGAGAAAAGGGTCGGATTATCAGAAGTTGGACGCACCAGTAGTGAAACCTAGAATAAACAAAACCTTACAGGAGACGTAGTTCTGGGCCCGTTTGTGCAGCAGCACCTCAATTATCTGAAGACGCGCAAGAAAAGAAATGCCATATCCACTTCTCTTCAATGACTGCTGCAGTCTCCAAGGCTGGTGAGGCACGTGCCAACCAGTGCCACGTCCCAATAATACCATGCACTGCAGCCGGCACACGACTTACCTTGTAGTATCTGAAATAGTCGGTTTCTAGTAGCTTTTGCAGTTTGGGAAATAACTTCTTGTTATTGAACTCGTCTATAGTCTCCACATCACATGTGCAGTCATCAAGGTAGCCAGCGACCTAAAAGGGAAAGAAAAAAAAAAGTTTGCAGAATTTTTACAATTTCAGAAGCAACTTGTAAGAAATAGTTAAAAATAGCAAATCCTCAAAATACGATCAGAAACATTCCTTGGGACTGCAGGGGCTTTACAAGACTGGCAGAGATGCCCCCTGCGCCCTCCGATCACTGTGTGTAATAGAAATGAGTAACTACAGTACAAGCAGCAGATTATAATAGGGAGTCACACTGTATGGGGCACAGGACCCCCATTCTAGAGATAAGGGGGGCCAAGCAGGAGGAACGCCGCTGATCACACTTCTGTTTGTCAGGGTTCTTGACTACAAACAGAACTAAGAAACAGACGGACAGAATTTTCAAAGCAAGACAAAATCTCAAAAGGCAATGTTAAAAAATTAGGTGGAACACCAAATATGGTACAAAACGACGTAATGCACCCTATCTTAGCCCCGTGCTTCCGATAGACGTACTGCTTATGTCCTAGGTCATCCGCCATACTTTACCTTTCCAATGCATCATAAATAAGTTCATATATATGCACAACAAAGCAGAAACCCACTGCGCCAGCCTGCCACTTTACTGCCAGCTCACAGATGTCCACAGAGAGCAGCAGTTCAGTAAGGCGCTGCTGCTGCTGGACTCCAGCAGTACAAGTGGAAGCATACAGCTGCAGTCACCTGAGCCATTACCAAGGGCTGCAGTAATACAGCACCTGCATATAGGCTAACGGGATAGAGCCAGCTGTGCATGCCCTCTCCAAGAGCTAGGCACCGCTCACCTGGCAGAAGCAGCTGTGGGCAGCAGAGCCCGATGGCTGGGCCTCCCATGGCAGCAGGCAGCCCAGGACGAGGAGGAAGATGAGCGCTCTCATGTCCACACTGAGCCCCGGCAGCAGCAGCATCTCTCACAAGTCTCCAGCTGAACCCGGAAGAGGCCCTGCGCAGGGGGCGGGCTCCCCGTGACGTCACAGGTGACGTACATGTGTGCAGAAAGCGGGACGTGTCAATATGCATATCGGGCCCCGCCCACCGCTGGAGGAGGGGCGGGGCGTCCTGAGAGAACTCGTTACATCGTCGGTCATGTTTACTAGTCTTCACAGCAACGTGAACACGATAACACAATGTGTGACACAAGTCCTGTGTATAAAGGGCGCCATAGTGTACAGCCTGACGTGGTTGTTGCCCATAGCAACCAGGGGCTTCAGAAAGTGATGTTTTAGGCGGCAAACTGTTACCTCATGTGCTGTGCTTAGTTATAGGGGTCGTGCCCTCAGCCTGCCAAAGACCTCCATTACCTGCTGCCCCTCCTGAAGTAATACACACTCCCTCAAGCAGGGCTTCCCAGCCCTTTAGCCTCTGACCACCACCATATAGTTGTTTGCAAAAAAATGGCTCACAGTACAATTACTTGCAGCACAGCCTCAGACCTCCCCTCCCTCATGGAGGTGTATGCGGCCCATAGCAACCAGGGGCTTCAGAAAGTGATGTTTTAGGCGGCAAACTGTTACCTCATGTGCTGTGCTTAGTTATAGGGGTCGTGCCCTCAGCCTGCCAAAGACCTCCATTACCTGCTGCCCCTCCTGAAGTAATACACACTCCCTCAAGCAGGGCTTCCCAGCCCTTTAGCCTCTGACCACCACCATATAGTTGTTTGCAAAAAAATGGCTCACAGTACAATTACTTGCAGCACAGCCTCAGACCTCCCCTCCCTCATGGAGGTGTATGCGGCCGCGTCTCCCCCCACTGCAGTGTACATGTGTGCTCACACGTCTCCCCCTCCAGGGAGGGCTGCGCCCACACTCGGGCTTATTCACTCAAGCACATCTGGGTTATTCGCTGCACAATGAATAGAGCCCATTGCTGCGTACATATTAAACTAATTAAACCTAGTTCCCCATTGAAATCAATGGCAGCATGCTTGCGCGCATAAACACGCAACGCAAATGCCAGGCATGTATGAAGGAGGCGCTGACATGTGAGCGGTCCCCTCTGGGTGCTCGTCTCCCTCAGAGCTTACAGGAAAAATATGGAGGTGAATTTGTGGAGCTGCTGGACTTATTGCTGTCGGCAAGAGAGTTTGCGACAAAGTCCGATAAAAAAGTCGATGTTAGGGAAGACAAGTGGAGGAGAGCTCCTGTGAATCTTTTAATGATTGGCTACAGGCCTTTTGTATATTTGCTGTCATTTTGTCAGAACGTTCACCAATTACTACTTCCGGGTCATTTCAACATATTGATATCATTTTAGCTTATCGTGATTTTGGCGGTCTTTCTTGGTATTCATAGGATGAAATGTTTCACCATAACTTAGCAGTTTCTCCTGACGTTACATGGGGTGTCAAGGACGTTTGCCTCTGGTTGAATTTAATGCTCCTTCCATGGCCGAACTCTAATTTTAAAATCGGTCTTCTAGCACTACTTTGCCTGGCTTTCCTAAAGGCGTTTGCTTCGCCAATGCAAGTGGTTACAGGATTGTAGATACGGCCATGAATGCTCCTTCTGTGGTGGGAAGCATACCATGTGGTGGTGCTCCGCTTAACGTCCATCCCTCTGGTAAAGAATTATTACCCAAAAGCCGTGACACCGGTGAGGCTCCCAAGAATGCTTCCCTGGCTAGAGGTCTATCCAGACTGTCTGAAGGCCCGGCTAATTAGTTCAGGTTTTCAGAGTTTACAGATTCAGGCTGTTCATGGGTTAAAAATATAGTCTGTGGATATGCATCATGACGTTGTTAGAACCAAACTTGAAAAATAAGTTGCTAAGGGCCATGTTGCTGCCCACTTATGATAGTCTAAAATTGGCAAAAGGGCAAATATTTCCACTTTGGGTTGTCCCCCAAAAAAGGATCCGAATAGTTTTCCTATTCTTCATCATTTCTCCTGCCGCACTAATTTGTCACTCAGTGATGAGAGATACTAATTTATCATCAGATGAATATACTTCTTTTGATTCAGCATTGGTTTTGTTAGGGCGCTCAGGTCAGAATGCCTTATTAGCCAAAGCCGATATCAGATCCGCTTTTCACCTTTTACCGGTGTGTCCTTCTGGCTATAAATTCTTTAGGTTTCCAGTCTAAAAGCAAGTTTTGCTTTGATATCTGCCTCCCTACGGGATTTTCTTTATTCTTTTTTTTTTACCTTGAGGCCTTGTCGTCCTTTTAGAGGGGGTGTTACACAAGCGTTTCCATCAGTTGGCATCATACACTATTTTAACGATTTTTTATTTATCGGTCGTCCAGATACTGCTGAGTGTAAAATGGACCTTGCTGGTTTCTGTAAGATTGTGGACTTTTTTGGTATTCCTCTTTCACATGAGAAAACAGTCTTAGGGCTAATGCCCACGGCCGGATTTCCGACGCGTAAAATAACCAGCGGCATGTCCTATTTGCCGCGGGAATAGGTGCGGACGGCTTCCATTGTAGTCAATGGAAGCCGGACATCACGCTATACTTCCGCTGTAGCACAGTGGAAGTATAGCATGAATAAGCGTCCTGCCCACTGCCGGCCTCGTCATATGACACTGCCGGCGCGTCATGCGCTGTACTGCGTATACGCGTCATGCGGGAGCTGCGCAGCGGATCCGGAGGTGAGTATACGGTCTTGGGGGGGGGGGGGGGCAATTGTCCTTTGCCACAAGGGTGATTCTGATTGTTCACATTTTTCCTTGTAGATTGTTTAGTGCCACTAAGGCCTCTCTCACACAGGGCGTTTGGAAAAACGCTGCGTTTACGGCGCTTTCAGCACAGCTGAAAACGCTGCCCATTAATTTCAATGGGAGACACACAGCTGAAAACGCCCAAGAATGGAACATGTAACGCTTTCAAAATGCAGCGTTTTTCAACGCAGTGTTTTCAGCCTTGTGTGAGCAGCCCCATTGAAATGAGTGGGAGCCTTGTACAGCGTTTAGCACAGGGCTGAAAAGGCAGCGCTAAACGCTGTACAAAAACGCCAGTGTGAGAGAGGCCTTAGGGCCTTAACCCTTTGCAATCCAATTTTGTATTCAGGGTTTCCTAGGGGGTTTTCTCTTTCTGCCATTATACAATGGCGCCATCTGCTGGCTAGAGCCCGTACTGCGGTATGGGAAATGCTGGAGAGGCCCCTGACAACAGAGCGGCCAGTAATATACAGTAAGAATACCCTGCCGGACGTCTTCCGACATCAGAAGCTGTACAGCTTTTAATCAGAATGTCTTCAGACGTCAGACAGTGGATTGGAAAGGGTTAAATCTCCTTCTTCACATGTGCATTTGTCTTTAACCTTGATGGAGGACTTGGCAATTTGATTAGAATTTTTGTCTGATTTTAACCTAATGGTCTTTCAGTTTGGTAAATTGATTTTGCCGAAGCCTCAGAATTGTGTTTATTTACTGATGCATCAGGTACTCATAAATACGGTGTTTTCTGGGATGGGCATTGGTCGGCTGAGCAGTGGCATGTTTCCTGGGTCAAACGCAGCGTGACTAAGATTTTAGTGTTTGTAGAGTTATTTTCTGTGGTGGTGGCAGTGGACATTTGGGGTTAGTATGTTTTTAATAAGTGTATGCAGTTAAATACTGTCAAAAACTGTATTGTTTTTGCAATTTTTTTGTCATTGCGGATGCCCTATCTCATTTTCATATGCAGAGATTTCGGGAAGCAGTACCAGATCCAGACATGATGGGCTTAGAGTGTCCAATACATCTACGGGGTCTAGCTTGTTCAGTAGATTGTCAGTCAGCCTGGAAACTATGTTCAAAAGTTTGTTCTGATAGCTTTACTCATGATGTGAATGTATCTCTATCCTTTTTATTTTTTGTCAAAGTCAATCATACAATTATGTTATGAATTTTTTAGCTGGCCGCTGGCTACCTGAACCAAGTGGGGATTTGGGTTCAATTCCCGCTTGGTTCAGGTAGCCAGCTCAAGGTTGAGTCAGCCTTCCATCCTTCTGAGATCAGTAAAATAAGTACCCAGCAGGGGGTAAAGATGACTGGGGAAGGCAAACCACCCTGTAAAAACAGTCTGCCAAGAAAACATCACAATATGATGTCACCCGAGGAGTCAGTCATGACTCGGTGCTTGCACCAGGGGACTTTACCTATCTTACCTCAATTTAGGTTAAACACTTGGCGTTGCAAGGCGCTTGGGCCCAATTGTTGGTCTCCTGCTTCCTTTAAGTTATTAGGTGAATCAGTCTCACGGTTGCTCTTCAGAGAAACATTGTTTCATTTTGGCTTTTTTTATTTTTACTTTTTGGTGTGCTTTGCACCAAGCTAGTCCAATGTTTCTCTGTCCCCTCTATTATCATCAGATGTGTGTCTCAGTGAAGGTTTCATTAAATTATTTAAAGGGGTTGTCTCGCGGCAGCAAGTGGGGTTATACACTTCTGTATGGCCATATTAATGCACTTTGTAATATACATCGTGCATTAAATATGAGCCATACAGAAGTTATTCACTTACCTGCTCCGTTGCTAGCGTCCCCGTCTCCATGGATCCGTCTAATTCTGATGTCTTCTTGCTTTTTTAGACGCGCTTGCGCTGTGCGGTCTTCTCCCCTTCTCCTAGGTCCAGGCAAGAGCGGCATTCTGGCTCCGCCCCTTCTACGCGTCATCGCGTAGCTCCGCCCCATCACGTGTGCCGATTCCAGCCAATCAGGAGTCTGGAATCGGCAATGGACCGCACAGAGCCCACGGTGCACCATGGGAAAGGACCCGCGGTGCATCGTGGGTGAAGATCCCGGCGGCCATCTTGGTGAAGGAAGAAGAAAGAAGAAGGAAGACGTCGCAGAGCGGGGATTCGGGTAAGTAATATGTTTTTGGTTTTTTTTTTAACACATCCCTTGTGGTTGTCCTGCGCCGAACGGGGGGCCTATGGAAAAAAAAACAACCCGTTTTGGCGCGAGACAACAGCTTTAAAGAACTGTCTAGTGTTATTCATTCAGAATTGGGACCGCTACAGAAGCTGCCACTTTGGGCTTTAGTGAAGAAGCAATACTAAAAATTGGGTGATTAGATTCTATGTGCATTAGGCCGCCTGCAGATGAGCGGAAATCCCGCCGCGGGATTTCCCGCGGGATTTCCGCCGCTGAAAGTCTGCATAGGAGTGCATTACAATACGCACTCCTATGCAGACGGCCGCGGTTTGGCCGCGCGAAATCTCGCGCGGCAAACAAACCGCGGCATGTTCTAATTTTGTGCGGAGCACGCACTCACCTGGCCGCCGGCTCCGGTCTGCGCATGCGCCGGCTGCGCGGCAGCCGGCACATCAAAGAGCCGGGGCCGCCAGGCGCGGGTGAGTACGCGCTCGCCCCTGCAGGCTCTGGGGTCGGATCGCGCGGCGAGATTTCTCGCTGCCGGATCCGACCTGCTCGTCTGCAGGCGGCCTTAGGCTGTATGTTTGGCCAAATTTGAGAACAGTTTAATAGTTTTTCCTTCTTTAGATGTTGCAGAGTGATATATTTGGATAATCGGTCACTCCTTTGTTTTTTAGGCCCTGAGGAGGGCTTTGGAGAGAAGGTACACTAGGAATTTTGCATTGGATAACTCTAGATTTCACATTTTTGGTGGCAGTGCTCGAGGTTTAAAATTAGGTAAATTATTAGGAGTGAGAGGGGTATTTGGCCTGTCTCTGACATTTTAATTTTGCAGGATGAACAAGTTATGGAACAAATGCACGCAGACATGCAGCACCTGGGCCATAGAATCTTGCAGGTTGAGGAGACACAAGAAAGCACAGCGGCCATTTTAGAAACACATAGGCAAGCTATACAGGCACAAGCTGACCAAATAACAAGCAGTATCATGCATATTGACGACCTGGAAAACAGGAATCACAGGAATAACTTAAGAATACGCGGTCTGCCAGAAGAAATAGAAGGGCAACACCTAGAAACCTGGGCACAATCATTTTTCCAGCAGTTAATAGAATACCCAGCAGAGCGCCATATCGAAATCGACCGCATTCATAGAGCCCTGGGCCCCAAGCCAACGGACCCCAATAGACTGAGACACGTTATTTGCAGGATCCATTTTTTCAAAATAAAGGATACCATTCTCCGTAAAGCCAGAGAAAAAGGGGACTTGAACTACAAAGGCAAACCAATTATGCTCTTACAGGATCTTGCTAGACATACCCTGCGTCTAAGTGGGGCCTTAAGACCGATCCTAACAGCTCTGAAGAATCAGGGAGTCCCATATAGATGGGGATTCCCCTTTTCCTTAACGGCCAGGAAAGATGGGAAGACAGCCACGTTTCGTACCCTAGGGGACTTACCGAACTTCCTGGGCTCACTGAACCTGCCAATGATATCGCTACCAGAGTGGCCCGAAACACCGACAGTAGTAGCGCCCACCGCCCAGGAACAGTGGAAAACCATACCAACAAGATCACGACGAGAGAGGCGTGCACCAGTAGATGACACCACCTGACTTAAGACCCTCAGACCCCATTGAAACAATCCTCATCACGCGAGCCACAAAGAGTGACTGTTTTCAAGTTGACTAACTCATTCATGCTACAGTTCAGCAACCATAGCAGTAAAGTTCTCCTCCCTTTTTGTTTCTTGTACCACCCTTTACTTAATGGCTCGGGGGGAGGGGGGAGACATGGCGGGGACGAAGGAGGAACGGACAACGGACATGGGATGTCATGGGGTTCACCCCCTCCCCCCCCCCCCCCCCCGCCGGACATCAGCAAGATAGCCTGAACACTACCGAACGCCCCTACCTCAAGTCCGTGGAACAAGAAACTATTTAGTTCTCGTTAAAAATTTTATTGCAGTTCTAGATAATGTTAACATTAACATTAATATCGGTGCCTCATGAGTCAGCAAATAAGGCCCGGAACGGAGGCCTATTGCATATTAAAAACTCCCAAACCTGGGGTGGGACGCGGGAGATTACAGCTCACATCAGCCGTCCCTTCACGCCTCCCATCCTATGTGACCAAATGCACCCAGTGCACATACTGGCAACTGTTGGGCCAGTAGCTCACCTACTCAATACGAGCAGCGGCTTAATGCTGCACAGGGGTCGCCCCGCGGCCCCCCTCTTTTCCTCACACCTTCACCTCTTACTATCTCCTCTCTCAGTCGTCTCTCCTTACCCTACCTCCAAACACCCCTCTAACTCTCCAGACCGACCTGTAAGAAAAGATACCCAAACTGAAACCAGATGGCGGACCTAAATTTCTGTTCGTATAACACGAGGGGCCTGAACAAACCGGCCAAGAGAGGGCAAATTCTTGACCACTTACATAAGAAAAAAATAATGATAGCCCTCCTACAGGAAAGCCACTTTCAGGATACGAAAATACCTAAATGCAAGCACCGACACTACACTACATGGTTTCACAGACCCCACCCAACTAAAAAAGCTGGCGGCACCTCAATTGCTATCCATAAAGGCCTACCTCACAAACTCATATTCTCAAAGGTGGACGAAACCGGGAGATTTGTATTCATAAAGATACTGGTTCGTAATGAAGTCTTAACGTTGGCAAATGCTTACTTCTCTAACCAGGGTCAGCAACAGTTCGGCATCCGGATGTTGGGGGCATTGGCGGAGTTCGCAGACGGATCCAATATCATCCTTGGAGGCGATTTTAACCTCAGCATGGACCCAGTACGTGACGCATCTGGGGGTAAGTCGGGGACTTCCCCATCAACCACACACAAACTTAGAACAAAACTAGCAAACCTCAGACTGATAGATATGTGGAGGACACTACACCAAGGGGAGAAAGATTACAGTTACCGCTCAGGCGCACACAATAGTTACCACAGATTAGATTATCTGTACATATCGCACAGGTTACTAGATAGATCATGCTCCAGTCTGGGGTTCCCTGAGGACAGGTAGAAGGGATAGTGCGTCATACAGCTGGCGTTTGAACGACAACCTGCTGGATGACGTAGCCTGTAAGCAGGAAATACAACAAAACATAGACGAATTTAGAACCAATCATGAAACAGACCCCACCCCAACCCCCATTAAATGGGAGGCCCTTAAGTGCGTTTTAAGGGGAATATTTATTGCGCATGGGGCAAGACTTAAGAAGCTCAGAACAGCCAAGCTCGAGGAACTAATGGTGGACCTCGATAAATTAGAGACAACTAACAAGTCATCGCCGACAGATAATATTGCTGCAGAAATATCCTCTAAGCGGATGGAAATACTCCGCATATTAGACCAGGCATCTCTCTGTCAGCGAGACAAATTAAAAGGGAGGTTTTATGAATTTGGGGATAAGTGCGGAAAGGGACTGGCAAGAGCCTTGAACCCTAGAATACAGCAGTCATATAAATTCGCAATCAACAAACCAGGAGAGGGGTTGGTACACCACAATACCGGCATACTAGAAAGCTTCCAAACGTTCTATCAGGACTAGAGATGAGCGAACGTGTTCTTCCGAGCTTGATATTCGTGCGAATATTAGGGTGTTCGGGATGTTCGTTATTCGTAACGAACACCATGCGGTGTTCTGGTTACTTTCACTTCCTTCCCTGAGACGTTAGCGCGCTTTTTTTGGCCAATTGAAAGACAGGGAAGGCATTACAACTTCCCCCTGTGACGTTCAAGCCCTATACCACCCCCCTGCTGTGAGTGGCTGGCGAGATCAGGTGTTCGCCTAATATAAAAGTCGGCCCCTCCCGCGGCTCGCCTCAGATGCCTGGTGAGTTAGCTGAGGGACAGTGCTGTTTGTACCGGAGCTGCTGTAGGGAAAGAATTGGTAGTTAGTGTAGGCTTCAAGACCCCCCAAAGGTCCTTATTAGGGCCACTGATAGCTGTGTGTTGGCTGCTGTTATCAGTGCCATTTTTTTTTCTCTCAAAATCGGCTCTGCAGAGCGTTGCACCTGGCATTAGGGACAGAAGTGCTGCATAGGCAGGGAGAGTGTTAGGAGTGAGTGTAGCCTTCAAGAACCTCAACGGTCCTTTCTAGGGCCATATTTATCCGTGTGCAGTACTGTCCAGGCTGCTGTTAGCTGTGCTGCATTTTTTTTTGCTTCTCAAAATCGCCTCTGCAGAGCATTCCACCCTCCATTGATACTGCAGGGAAAGAATTGTATAGGCAGGGCGACAACACAGTTATTATTCATAGAATATACGCAGTGCTGCCTTTTGCTTGTAAAACAAGTGAAAATAATTCTATTTGTCCTGCCTCTGTCCGTCCTAACGCCGGTGGACACGTGTCGGCTGCGTGTGCAACCTGTAAAAATCATACGCACCCAGCTACGTTTTACTCCTGGCTTCGCCATTTGCTTTCCTTAATTGGGAAAAAAAATACCTGCTCTGCCACAGTTAATAACTCTGCTACCCTCACGTTCTGTGACACATTAGCAGGAAAACAGCACAGTTATTAAACTTCTCATGTTCATAGAATATACGCAGTGCTGCCTTTTGGTGCAAAAAAACGGAAAATAATTCTATTTGTCCTGCCTCTGTCCGTCCTAACGCCGGTGGACACGTGTCGGCTGCGTCTGCAACCTGTAAAAATCATACGCACCCAGCTACGTTTTACTCCTGGCTTCGCCATTTGCTTTCCTTAATTGGGAAAAAAAATACCTGCTCTGCCACAGTTAATAACTCTGCTACCCTCACGTTCTGTGACACATTAACAGGAAAACAGCACAGTTATTAAACTTCTCATGTTCATAGAATATACGCAGTGCTGCCTTTTGGTGCAAAAAAACGGAAAATAATTCTATTTGTCCTGCCTCTGTCCGTCCTAATGCCGGTGGACACGTGTCGGCTGCGTCTGCAACCTGTAAAAATCATACGCACCCAGCTACGTTTTACTCCTGGCTTCGCCATTTGCTTTCCTTAATTGGGAAAAAAAATACCTGCTCTGCCACAGTTAATAACTCTGCTACCCTCACGTTCTGTGACACATTAGCAGGAAAACAGCACAGTTATTAAACTTAGATTATTCATTCACTAGAGGCAGTGGGGCCTTTCGTCTGCTGCTCCTCCTTCCTCCCAGCCTCCTCACTCCACTACAATAACACCTGCTCAGGAGCGGGAACACTCCCAGGAACTGTTCTCGGGCCCCTGCTTAGATTGGGCAGCAGCGGTTCCTCTCCCACCAGAGGAGTTTATCGTCACTGATGCCCAACCATTCGAAAGTTCCCGGGGTCCGGGGGAAGAGGCTGGGGATTTCCGCCAACTGTCTCAACAACTTTCTGTGGGTGAGGAGGACGATGACGATCAGACACAGTTGTCTTGCAGTGAGGTAGTAGTAAGGGCAGTAAGTCCGAGGGAGCAGCGCACAGAGGATTCGGAGGAAGAGCAGCAGGACGATGAGGTGACTGACCCCACCTGGTGTGCAACGCTTACTCAGGAGGACAGGTCTTCAGAGGGGGAGTCAAGGGCATCAGCAGGGCAGGTTGCAAGAGGCAGTGCGGTGGCCAGGGGTAGAGGCAGGGCCAGACCAAATAATCCACCAAGTGTTTCCCAAAGCGCCCCCTCGCGCCATGCCACCCTGCAGAGGCCGAGGTGCTCTAAGGTCTGGCAGTTTTTCACAGAGACGCCTGACGACCGACGAACAGTGGTGTGCAACCTTTGTCGCGCAAAGCTCAGCCGGGGAGCCAACACCAACAGCCTCACCACCACCACCATGCGCAGACATATGATGGCCAAGCACCCCGCAAGGTGGGACGAAGGCCGTTCAGCGCCTCCGGTTTGCACCCCTGCCTCTCCCCCTGTGCCCCAACCTGCCACTGAGATGCAACCCCCCTCTCAGGACACAGGCACTACCGTCTCCTGGCCTGCACCCACACCCTCACCTCCGCTGTCCTCGGCCCCATCCAGCAGTGTAGTTCAGCGCACCGTCCAGCCGTCGCGAGCGCAAGCGCAAGTACGCCGCCACGCACCCGCACGCTGAAACGTTAACCGTCCGCATAGCAAAATTCATCAGCCTTGAGATGCTGCCGTATAGGGTTGTGGAAACTGAGTCCTTCAAAAGTATCATGGAGGCGGCGGCCCCGCGCTACTCAGTTCCCAGTCGCCACTACTTTTCCCGATGTGCCGTCCCAGCCCTGCACGACCACGTCTCCCGCAACATTGTACGCGCCCTCACCAACGCGGTTACTGCCACGGTCCACTTAACTACGGACACGTGGACAAGCACAGGCGGGCAGGGCCACTACATCTCCCTGACGGCACATTGGGTGAATTTAGTGGAGGCTGGGACAGAGTCAGAGCCTGGGACCGCTCACGTCCTACCCACCCCCAGAATTGCGGGCCCCAGCTCGGTGGTGGTATCTGCGGAGGTGTATGCTTCCTCCACTAAAGCACCCTCCTCCTCCTCCTCCTCCTCCTCTGTCTCGCAATCAAGATGTGTTAGCAGCAGCATGTCGCCAGCAGTCGGTGTCGCGCGGTGTGGCAGCACAGCGGTGGGCAAGCGTCAGCAGGCCGTGCTGAAACTACTCAGCTTAGGCGATAAGAGGCACACGGCCCACGAACTGCTGCAGGGTCTGACACAGCAGACCGACCGCTGGCTTGCGCCGCTGAGCCTCCAACCGGGCATGGTCGTGTGTGACAACGGCCGTAACCTGGTGGCGGCTCTGCAGCTCGGCAGCCTCACGCACGTGCCATGCCTGGCCCACGTCTTTAATTTGGTGGTTCAGCGCTTTCTGAAAAGCTACCCACGCTTGTCAGACCTGCTCGTAAAGGCGCGCCGGCTCTGTGCACATTTTCACAAGTCCCACACGGACGCTGCCACCCTGCGCACCCTGCAACATCACTTTAAGCTGCCAGTGCACCGACTGCTGTGCGACGTGCCCACACGGTGGAACTCTACGCTCCACATGTTGGCCAGGCTCTATGAACAGCGTAGAGCTATAGTCGAATACCAACTCCAACATGGGCGGCGCAGTGGGAGTCAGCCTCCTCAATTCCTTTCAGAAGAGTGGGCCTGGTTGGCAGACATCTGCCATGTCCTTGGTAATTTTGAGGAGTCTACCCAGGTGGTGAGCGGCGATGCTACAATCATTAGCGTCACCATTCCTCTGCTATGCATCTTGAGAAATTCCCTGCAAACCATAAAGGCAGCTGCTTTGCGCTCGGAAACGGGGGCGGGGGAAGACAGTATGCCGCTGGATAGTCAGGGCACCCTCCTGTCTATTTCTCAGCGCGTACAGGAGGAGGAGGAGGAGCATGAGGAGGATGAGGAGGAGGGGGAAGAGACAGCTTGGGCCGCTGCTGACGGTACACCGGCTGATTGCCTGTCATCCTTTCAGCGTGTATGGCCTGAGGAGGAGGAGGAGGAGGAGGAGGAGGATCCTGAAAGTGATCTTCCTAGTGAAGACAGCCATGTGTTGCGTACAGGTACCCTGGCACACATGGCTGACTTCATGTTAGGATGCCTTTCTCGTGACCCTCGCGTTGCACGCATTCTGGCCACGACGGATTACTGGGTGTACACACTGCTCGATCCACGGTATAAGGAGAACCTGCCCACTCTGATTCCCGAAGAGGAAAGGGGTTCGAGAGTGTTGCTATACCACAGGACCCTTGCGGACAAGCTGATGGTAAAATTCCCAGCCGACAGCGCTAGTGGCAGAAGGCGCAGTACCGAGGGCAAGGTAGCAGGGGATGTGCGTAGATCGAGCAGCATGTACATCCCAGGCAGTGCAACAGTCTTTAAGGGCCTGGCCAGCTTTATGGCTCCCCACCAAGACTGTGTCACCGCTCCCCAGTCACGGCTGAGTCGGCGGGAGCACTGTAAAAGGATGGTGAGGGAGTACGTAGCGGATCGCACGACCATCCTTGGTGACGCCTCTGCCCCCTACAACTACTGGGTGTCGAAGCTGGACACGTGGCCTTAACTAGCGCTGTATGCCCTGGAGGTGCTTGCTTGTCCTGCGGCTAGCGTCTTGTCGGAGAGGGTGTTTAGTGCGGCTGGGGGAATCATCACAGATAAGCGTAGCCGCTTGTCAACCGACAGTGCCCACAGGCTAACACTCATCAAGATGAACAAAGGCTGGATTTCCCTAGACTTCTGTTCTCCACCAGCGGACAGCAGCGATACGTAAGCAATACGTAGGCTGCACCCGCGGATGGAAGCTACGTTCTCTCTCACCATCCAAAACCGGGACATTTCTGCTTCATCAATCTGTGTCTAATATTCCTCCTCCTCCTCCTCCTGCTCCTCCTCCTGAAACCTCACGTAATCACGCTGAACGGGCAATTTTTCTTAGGGCCACAAGGCTCACTCAAATAATTTTTCTGAACACTTTTTATGTTTCAATGCGCTTAAAAGCATTGGAACTTTAACTAGAACCAATTTTTCGTTACACTGGGCTGCCTCCAGGCCTAGTTACCACTTAAGCCACATTAACCAAAGCGATTAATGGGTTTCACCTGCCCTCTTGGCTGGCCATGGCCAATTTTTGGGATGTACATTAGTACTGTTGATACAGCAATTTTTGTGGGCCCTCGCCTACAGTGTAATCAAATTAATTTTTAGCCCACCTGCATTACAGCTGACGTTACCTCAGCTGTGTTGGGCAATGCAATGGGATATTTTTATGTACCGCCGGTGGGTTCCAGGGAGCCACCCATGCTGTGGGTCCACAGGGAGTTGTAACTGCATGTGTCCACTTCTAAAGAACCCCAGTCTGACTGGGGCATGCAGTGTGGGCCGAAGCCCACCTGTATTACGCACGACATTACTACCTCAGCTGTGTTGGGCAATGCAATGGGATATTTCTATGTACCGCCGGTGGCTTCCTGGCACCCACCCAGGCAGTGGGTCCACAGGGAGTTTAACCTACATGTGTCCACTTGTAAAGAACCCCAGTCTGACTGGGGCATGCAGTGTGGGCCGAAGCCCACCTGCATTAAGCACGACATTACTACCTCAGCTGTGTTGGGCAATGCAATGGGATATTTTTATGTACCGCCGGTGGGTTCCAGGGAGCCACCCATGCTGTAGGTGCACACGGAGTTTTTAATACATCTGTACACTTCTAAAGAACCCCAGTCTGACTGGGGCATGCAGTGTGGGCCGAAGCCCACCTGTATTACGCACGACATTACTACCTCAGCTGTGTTGGGCAATGCAATGGGATATTTCTATGTACCGCCGGTGGCTTCCTGGCACCCACCCAGGCAGTGGGTCCACAGGGAGTTTTTAATACATATGTCCACTTCTAAAGAACCCCAGTCTGACTGGGGCATGCAGTGTGGGCCGAAGCCCACCTGCATTAAGCACGACATTACTACCTCAGCTGTGTTGGGCAATGCAATGGGATATTTCTATGTACCGCCGGTGGCTTCCTGGCACCCACCCATGCTGTGGGTCCACAGGGAATTATAAATGCATCTATTTCCACTTATAAAGAAACCCAGTCTGACTGGGGCATGCAGTGTGGGCCGAAACCCACCTGCATTAACCCTTTCCAGTCCACTGTGTGACCTGTGAAGACATTAGGGTTTAAGGCTGTACAGCTCCGTTGTTGGTAGACGTCCGTCGGGGTTCTCTTACTGTATATTGCCAGCCTCTCTGCTGTCGGAGCCTATCCTACGTGTCAGCTCATGCAGTACTGGCTTTAGCCAGCATATAGCGCCGTTGTATAACGGCAGAAAAAGAGTAAGCCCCCTAGGAAAACCATATACAAATTGGATTGGAAAGGGTTAAGCACAACATTACTACCTCAGCTGTGTTGGGCAATGCAATGGGATATTTCTATGTACCGCCGGTGGCTTCCTGGCACCCACCCATGCTGTAGGTGCACACGGAGTTTTTACTACATCTGTACACTTATAAAGAACCCCAGTCAGACTGGGGCATGCAGTGTGGGCCGAAGCCCACCTGCATTAAGCACGACATTACTACCTCAGCTGTGTTGGGCAATGCAATGGGATATTTCTGTGTACCGCCGGTGGGTTCCAGGGAGCCACCCATGCTGTGGGTCGACAGGGACTTCACAATAGGGAGTTGTACCTGCCTGTGTCTATGAATTAAAAAGCCCGGTCTGACTGGGGCATGCAGACACCTTGACAGAATGAATAGTGTGTGGCACATAGGTTCCCCATTGCTATGCCCACGTGTGCAGCTCCTGATGGCGGTGGCACAGGATTCTATTTCTCATTGCTTCTGTACAGCATTGTGGGCTTTTAAAGAGGGTCGCTGCCTAGCCGTGCCAACCTCTGCAGTGTGTGCCTGCGGTCCCTCGTCATGGCAGACGCAATTCTAAATAGACATGAGCGTGGTGTGGCATGAGGGCAGCTGAAGGCTGCCCAGGGACACTTTGGTGTGCGCTGTGGGGGGGAGGGGGGGCGGTTGGGCAGCATGTAACCCAGGAGAAGTGTCAGTGGAGTGTCATGCAGGCAGTGATTGTGCTTTGTTGGAGGTAGTGTGGTGCTTAGCAAAGGTATGCCATGCTAATGAGGGCTTTTCAGAAGTAAAAGTTGTTGGGAGGGGGGGGGGCCCACTCTTGCCGGTATTGTGGCTTAATAGTGGGACCTGTGAACTTGAGATGCAGCCCAACATGTAGCCCCTCGCCTGCCCTATCCGTTGCTGTGTCGTTCCCATCACTTTGTTGAATTGCCCAGATTTTCACACATGAAAACCTTAGCGAGCATCGGCGAAATACAAAAATGCTCTGGTCGCCCATTGACTTCAATGGGGTTCGTTGTTCGAAACGAACCCTCGAGCATCGCGGGAAGTTCGTTCCGAATAACGAGCACCCGAACATTTTGGTGTTCGCTCATCTCTAATCAGGACCTATATAACTTGGAGGAGGGACAGGGAGAACAGGGGCAGGAACTAATAACCGAGAGGAACACGTACATCGCAAAACATACTGCTAATCAGATCCAAGACCCCGACAAACAGGCCCTCGAAGGAGACTTTACACTACAGGAACTGAAGGAGGCAGTAAGGTCACTAAAAATAGGCAAGAGCCCAGGCCCAGATGGCTTCACACCCCGCTTCTTTATAGTATTTTTTGACCAACTGGCCCCTATGATGTTGGAAGCTTTTAATGCCATCTCCAGGGCTTGCCCCTTCCCGAAACAGGCCCTACAGGCAGTAATCACGGTCCTTCCCAAACCCGGAAAGGACCCTGCCCAATGTGGAAGCTATAGGCCGATTTCGTTGTTGAACGTCGACACAAAATTATTCTCTAAGATGCTCGCGGGCCGCCTCCAGCCCCATATCCCCAACCTGATACATGGGGACCAGGTGGGATTTGTACCCGGCAGGGAAGCTGGAGATAACACGATAAGAACACTGTCACTCCTGTCCAGGGCTAAAGACACAGGAGAACCATTATGTCTCTTAACGGTCGACGCAGAGAAAGCGTTTGACAGGGTGGGATGGGGGTTCCTGGAGGCGGCCCTCGAGCAAATTGGGTTGGGCCCACGGTTTCTGGGATGGGTAATGGCACTATATACCAACCCCTCAGCCCGGATTAGAGTCAATGGAAGGCTATCACAACAACTTCAGATTAAAAACGGCACGCGTCAGGGTTGCCCCCTGTCCCCCTATCTATACATTATTGTCATGGAGACTCTGGCAAACTCCCTGCGGGCGAACGAGAGCATTAAGGGAGTACAGACGAACAATGATGAGCAGAAAACAGCCTAATACGCCGATGATCTGCTAATCTATATATCCAATCCTAGAATTGCCCTCCCAAATATATTGAAGGAATTTCAACTATTCGGCCGACTCTCAAATTTTAAGGTGAACCTGAGCAAGTCCGAGATCCTCAACGTAAATATCCCAGAAGATGAAATAGAGGTAATTAGGTCCGCCTTTCCATTTACATGGAATAAGGACAGTATTAAGTACCTAGGAATAACAATCACACCTGATATAGCTGACTTGTTCCGAAAAATTTATAAGCCGCTACTAACCAAACTAGAAGAGGACATGGACAAATAGCGAGTAGTACCCCTCTCCTGGTTCGGTAAAATCAGCACAGTCAAAATGAATATTTTACCTAGAATATTGTACACCCTCCAAACCGTCCCGATCCAACTACCGGGAGCATATCTAAATAGAATTAGGAAGGTGATGATGCGGTTTATATGGGGGGGCAGACAACCTCGCCGTAACTGGAGGGCACTCACTGGTTGGCGGGAACGCGGAGGGATGAGAATACCAAATATAGCACTATACTTCAAGGCCACCTTATCCCGCTGCATTCTAGAACTAACACACAGGAACCCTCAAAAACGTTGGTTGAGGATGGAGCAGGATGCGGTACCATATAAAGGACAGGGCCTGCTATGGATACCGGGGTATAAAGACTTGAGAAATATGGAACTGTCACCCTTTGTGGAAAATATCCTGGTGACCTGGATAGGCCCAGCCACAAAAACAAAACTAATAGCGAGACCTTTGACGCCCCTGGTAGGCAACGCAGGCATCCCAGTATTTTTCAAAGGCTCATCCCTCACAAAGATAATGACCGACATAAACCCAACAGAGATTCCTAGGGTAAGAGACATGTTAGGGACAGGGGGACTCAGGCCCTTGAGGGAGATAACTGGAGATCGGGGGCCCCCGGCTGGAGCATGGTACCAGTACCTCCAATTAAGTCATTACATAAGATCCCTGGGAAAGCCCAAGGAGTTAAACACACCCAAGACACCATTCGAGAATCAGTTTATCCATAACAGGGAAAAAAAACAAAAAATCTCAGAACTATATAAGTTCTTGTTAGAGGAGGACACACAGGACAAAGGAAAGGACTTGGAGAGGGCATGGGAGCGAGAGCTGGGAGCTACATTCACAGAGGAGTCATGGAAGAAGGCCTACATACTGACTTTTAAAATAAACATCTCAAGCAAGTCGCAAGAGTTGAATTATAAAATCATCACGAGATGGTACAGGACCCCGGAGAGACTGGCCAGATTTTGCCCCCCAATGTCCGGATGTCTGCTGGAGATGCTTGACTGAGAAAGATACCTTTACTCATATATGGTGGACATGCGCGTTGATAGGCCCTCTATGGCGAGAGGTGGGTGGTCTTTACGCATGGGTCAGTGGCAACCAAATACACCTAACCCCTTAATTAGCACTATTATCCATGTTTCCCGGGTCGCTAACTCAGGCCAAAAGCTCACTATTGAGATTCTTCATACTAGCAGTGCAACAGGTGATTCCTAGGAAATGCAAATCCACAGATCCGCCTTCCCGGACAATGTGGTTGGAAGCACTAGACAATATCAGGCACCTAGAGGAGCTATATGCTAGAGATCAGCTGAAACATAACAAATACCTAGCCATTTGGTACACCTGGAATCAGCTCCGAGACTCACAGGAAGTGACCACATGGGTAGTGAATGGAACTACCCCCCCCCCCGACCACGCCCACAACTGGTTGCCACGGGCCCCTCAGGAATTGGGAGCTACCACCTAAACCACTTAAACTAACAGAAGCCGAACATGTCGCCCCCCCCCCCCTCCTCTTCGTAATCTTCTCTCTTTTACATCTCCTTCCCCTCTTTCCTTTTCCTTATCTTTCTTCTTATATGTTATTGAGCCAGATACTACTAACGGAGAGTAGAGTGAAACCGTAGGTTACGCAGGCATGTTTTCTTTTTCTGTTCTATATGTTATCAGTTTGGAAGATCGTAACATGCAATTAATAGCAATAATATCAACCCCGGTGGCCAAGAAGGGGCCTACCGAGGAAATACGGACACTAGAAGAGACTTAAAGAATAGAGCTCAACAACAATTTGATTGTAACAATTGTGATTTATTTTGATAAAAAAGTTATTGCATATAATGTTAAACCAATAAAGACATCTTGAACCATAATTTTGCATGATGGAGAGAATGAGATTGGCAAAGTTAATACCCTAGATCTCCTTTGGGAAATGAAAAGAGACTTTGCAAATCTTAAGGCTATTTTTCCACAGGTTGCACTTTATTTTTCTGAAATTGTTGCCTGTTTGGTTTGATTCTTTCCTGACTCTTATTTCATTTAGAAGATTAAGAAACTGTTGAACAGGGAGATTGAAACATTTTTACAATCCTATGGAGGATTTAGTGTTTGGCACTTTAAGTTAGAGGGATTTTTGCCTGAAGTGACTGTGTCCATTGAACAGACATAGCTTTAGATATAGTTAATGTCAATCTTCAAACTATAATTGAGAAGGCTGTGGTTTTGGAAGGGCCATGTCATTGCTGATATCATGGCTGGTGGTGGGTTGTCACCTGCTTCACGCGGGTGGACATTGTTACGTCCACTAGGCGCACTAAAGCGCCACGCCTCAGCATGGATGCAAGTGTGTCCTATTTAAAACCGCAAACACACTATAGTGTTGCATAGACCAATTGCACCTGTCCAGGCAATTATGAAAGGACCCCTGTCCCTTACTAATCAGGGAAAGTGGGGAACCTCTGCCTAAAAGCGGGGTAATCGTGCTGATAAGGTTGGCCCCATGGTCTTCTAGGACCTGGCTATCCCTGATTAGGAGCCTGGAGAGATGCAATAAACACAAAGGACACAACACTGTTCACACACACAGAACACAGAACAGGACAGTTCACACCTCATGTCTAGCCACCAGCACAGACATACAACACAAGTCACTGTTCACACCAACATACAACAGGTAGTGCATACTACATATCATGGGAACCCTACCCAGAGCTTACATGCATACAGATGGTCAACCATAGCCAGTCCAAGTGTCCTCACACACAGTGGAATAGAGAATCAGCCACCGTGCTGACAACAGTGTCAGGCATCACCTATCTGACACACACATAGGACATCAGACGTCTGGGGGCCACACCTGCCCAGGGATAGGGGGAAACCTGCGGGCTGCCTGCACCTGTGTGATCACCATACTACACACACTACACAATGCACGCACCTCAGAGCATAAGAAGGGGAGGGACAGCAGGTGCTTAGATCATCTTCAGGGAAGGAGAGATGGACATTACAGACAAAGCATGCACCACACCAGCTCTGAGTGGGCTCAATACAGGGTACAACAGTAAAGCACTAAAATGACCAGCAATCTCTCCCAAGAGTTTGCTGGTATTTATCTGCTGCAGACAAGAGGGATTGGCTGCTGGAGAATACCACACCCAGCCAGCTCAATTAACCCCTACCTGTGAAGGTGTGCACAAGGAAGCCTGTAGAACCACAGGTCCCAGAAGAAGCACAACCTTAACAGACATTATTTCAATAGTTTAATTCAGTTTTAGACTTGGCAGACTTGAGTCTGTATAACTAAGTCTCTGGATATGTTTTATATGTTACTGATTTATTTATATATTTATAGAATATTAATTAAAGTTGGGTAACCCTTTAAATAAATACTGTGGCCTTTTATAATCCAGATTGTTGTTTGTTCTTTTATTCCTGATTATTGGTATTTTATTATTATTCATGTGTTATGATGTATAGGATCCAATTGCCAGCAGCTCATTCATACCTAATGTGGCTAATTCTGACTCCATGGCTGTGAGTATTGTGGTACCCCTAGCTAGCAGGTTGGGAAGCTGCAACACCCTGGTTGGGAATCACTGCCCTTAAAGGGGTTGTCCCGCGAAACAAAGTTGGGGTATACACTTCTGTATGGCCATATTAATGCACTTTGTAATGTACATTGTGCATTAATTATGAGCCATACA
Organism: Eleutherodactylus coqui; assembly: GCF_035609145.1. Lineage (NCBI taxonomy): Eukaryota > Metazoa > Chordata > Amphibia > Anura > Eleutherodactylidae > Eleutherodactylus > Eleutherodactylus coqui. The sequence goes on along the minus strand of NC_089842.1, from coordinate 152,531,590 downwards.
GAAGTTATTCACTTACCTGTTCCGTTGCTAGCGTCCCCGTCTCCATGGTGCCATCTAATTTTCAGCGTCTAATCGCCCGATTAGACGCGCTTGCGCAGTCCGTTCTTCTCCCTTCTGAATGGGGCCGCTCGTGCCAGAGAGCTGCTCCTCGTAGCTCCGCCCCGTCACGTGTGCCGATTCCAGCCAATCAGGAGGCTGGAATCGGCAATTGACCGCACAGAAGACCTGCGGTCCACCGAGGGTGAAGATCCCGGCGGCCATCTTCGCAAGGTAGGTAAGAAGTCACCGGAGCGCGGGGATTCGGGTAAGTACTATCTGGTTTTTTTTTCAACACATGCATCGGGTTTGTCTCGCGCCGAACGGGGGGGCTATTGAAAAAAAAAAACCTGTTTCGGCGCAGGACAACCCCTTTAAGTCATATAGACCCCAGACCATACTGCAGATACTCACTTCTGTTCTTCCTCCATAATCCTGAGCACCACCTTCGACATTCACTTCAGCATCAGGATGCTGTCTGTAGAGGCATCTGAGACGAAGAGAGCCGTAGGGATGAGGAGAGATGAGTATTGAGGACAGGTGGCCAGGAGATATGACTGCTGGTCCTGCAGGTCTCCCTCTTTTTTTCAGCAACATCCTGGACATTCCATGAGCACTGACAAGTATGGCAACCAGCTGGAGTTCATCTTATCATTGTTGGACATTTTTCATGCCCCCATTACAATAAAATACAGCATTTGGCCAACAGTTATCTATATCAATAGCCAGAGTTACCCTATTTATATTCCCTGGTGATTTTATGCCAACATATTCCCCAGTTGAGGGGTGTTAGACTCAGGGTTCGGATTTCTTGCCCATGGATGCACTAAATAGAAAAAAATGTTGTTTTGAGCTCCTAATAACATGCTCTATTAGCACAAGGGGCATAACTTGAAGCTGCGGGGGCAAGCATCTGCAAGAATCTGTAAAAGTCAACCCCCCCCCCCCCCCCCAATTATAAAGCTTTATTTATAGTACTGGTCTTCTTATATCAGGAAGATAGACCACATCCCCAGCACCCCCAGAAGGGGATTTGTATTTCCCTTTGGGTATACATAGTGGAATCCTATATCAGAATCTGATACATTGCAGCCATTAGTGATTGCTGGGACATCATAGCTTCCTCATCAGCACTTTGCACATATTCTGTGTAGCTGAACTGACAAGTGTTGACAACTGGTTAATGATAATGTGCAAGCATACGAGTCACCGGTGTGTTGCCTGATGTTGCATGTGGCTGACTCGTGGGTTTGCATACGTGCAGGATTCCTGTCAATATGCAACCGCAAACAACAGCTGACTATTTCTGTAATCAGCCCTGTCATCTCCGCAGAGTGTGCAGGACGAGCCCCATCTCTGGTCTATGCACCGGGGGCGTTCCTGAAATTCAGTAACATTACATGATGGGGAAAGTAGCATTGTGTGGTGCTCTGACACTATCACACATAATAGGTTTAGATACATAGGATCAGCAGACGGTATCATACATGAGCAGCTTAGATATACTGACTAATCAGATAATATTTTAGATGGTAGGCTTAGATACACAGCTCAGCATATAATATAGCACATGATACAGCCCTAGCAACAAATTGTCACATATGATAGGTTTAAAACCACTGATTCATAAAATAATGTCACAAATAATAGACTTAAAGGGGTTGTCCCGTGGCAGCAAGTGGGTCTATACACTTCTGTATGGCCATATTAATGCACTTTGTAATGTACATTGTGCATTAATTATGAGCCATACAGAAGTTATCAAAAGTTTTATACTTACCTGCTCCGTTGCTGGCGTCCTCGTCTCCATGGTGCCGACTAATTTTCGGCCTCTAATGGCCAAATTAGCCGCGCTTGCGCAGTCCGGGTCTTCTGTCTTCAATGGGGCCGCTCGTGCAGAATGCCGGCTCCGTGTAGCTCCGCCCCGTCACGTGCCGATTCCAGCCAATCAGGAGGCTGGAATCGGCAATGGACCGCACAGAAGCCCTGCGGTCCACAGAGAGAGAGGATCCCGGCGGCCATCTTCAGCAGGTGAGTATGAAGACGCCGGACCGCCGGGATTCGGGTAAGTACTACCCGGTTTGTTTTTTTAACCCCTGCATCGGGGTTGTCTCGCGCCGAACATGGGGGGGGGGTTTAAAAAAAAAAAAAACCGTTTCGGCGCGGGACAACCCCTTTAAATACACCAGTTCATGAGATAGTATTATATATTAGCTACTTACAGTAGGTTGAGCAGACAGCACCACAATTCATAGGATTAGATACACTGGCTTAGTAGAAAGTATCACACATAACAAGCTTAGATACAGCAAATCATCAGACAATATCACAGAAGATAAGCCTAGATATAAAGACTTAGACAGTATCACAAATGATAGCCTTAGCTACACAGCCTCATCAGACTCTATCGTTACATACACAGGTAAGGCCACGTTCACACGGGCGACAAAATCGTGCAAGATTTGTGCACAAATCTTGCACAAATATGAACCCATATGATCCCATTCTTTTCAATTGGGTCATGCACATGAGCTATGTTTTTCCTGCATGGCACTGTGATGTTATGCGGGAAATGAATTGCATCAATTGTGCCAATTGTTTTCAATGGGGCCAGCGGCAACATCGCACCGCATGCTAGGTGCATGCGATGCGAGATCTCCCATTGAAAACAATGCTGTTTTGCCATGAAAACAGCTCGCATCCTCGTGGATTTCACATGGAGGGCGAGCGCTTGCCTGTGTAAAGTTAGCCTTAGTAGATAGTATCACTTATGATAGGTTTGAATAGCCTTAAGGCCTATTTACACTACAAAGATGATCGCTTAATATTTGCTCAAATGGCAGTTTAAGTGACAGTTTTGAGCAATCACTTTGCATAAACTCTTAAGTAGCTAATTAGCTACTTAAGAGTTTATTACTGTGTAAATGAAGCCTCCTGCAGTATGCAGATGACAGCAGGAGTGCTGTTATTTTCAAACTGCTGCTTTGTTCTCAGAGCTGTCAGCGGTATCCTGCTGAGAACTCTGAGCGGGATACCAGCTGAAAGAATACTATCAGCAGTATCCCGCTGAGAACTCAATGTGCAGTTCTGATAAGGCTCATCGCTGACTGTAAGCTTGCTTAAAGTCAGCGATGAACGAATAGTGCGCGAAAAGGTTACACACAACGATTATCACTCAAAAGATGGCTTTTGAGCGGAATCGTTGTGTCTAAATGGACCTTTAGAAAGAAGGACTCAGCAGACTGTATCACATATGAGAAGACTAGATGCACAGGTCAGCAAAAAGTATCACACGATAGGCTCAGATGCATTGGCTGATCAAACAGTATCACACATGATAGGCTGAGATACATTGGCTCATTAGACAGTATCATGCATGATAGGTTTAGATATACTGACTCATTCAGGAAGAAGTAAATGTTTAGATTTTCTGTGTCAACCCTACAATTTCTTAAGGAGGTGGCTACATGGCTCATTAGATACCACACCTCGTTGCTCACATCTATTGCCTGTCCCTGCAGCTAAATACAGAATACTTCATTATAAGTAAAGCTAATTTTATACATGTGCTTAAATGCATGAAAGCTGGGGTGAGATAAAGTGGAAGTAAAAGGAGAAGAGGTAGTTACAGATGACTGCCCATTAATTATTTACGGATACTTTGTAAGGAGCTAAATGCTCCAGGCAGAGAGAGCAGGACGTCCTCTCTACCTGACATCTCCATACTTGTCGAAAATCTTTCACTTATTGAGGGGAATTTAATGAGTTTGGCGTTCCTTATGCCAGGCTTAAAAGAGTTGTCCAAGTTTTTTTTTTCATCCCTGCTCCCAATGCCTAGAAATAATAAAAGATATACTCACCTTTCCCAGGTCACCCCCATAGTTCCAGCATTGCATCCTCCAGTCTCCCCAATGCAATGCGTTGAGCACAGAAGACCGTGATTGGCTGCAGCAGCCTGTGGCACCCGTTAACGGGCTGAATACACCCCATCAACCCATACCCTCCCTGCACGGAGAATGCAGCCTCATTGCTGGAGCTGTGGGGAGCTGGGAGAGGTGAGTATATGATCTTTTATTATTTTTCGGTATGGGGAGAGCAGGACCTTAAAAATTTTTAACTCTGACAACCTCTTTAAACCTAAACAAGTGGCAGTAAGATGTGCCAAATTTATTAAGAAGCGCATGCCTGTGTATTAATATATTCGCCGCATTACCCGCGCACACCAAACCCCACCCCGTTTTTCCATGTTTCAAAAGTTGTTAGAGAAGGTAAAAGTTACAAGTATAGTGTGTGACAAAATCTGCGATTATTATATGCCTGAAAACTGGTAGAATTGCTTTAATACATTCCCCTTATTGTTCTAAGGGTCTGGCTGGCCCTTTAAGTGTGCTCAAATACAGCAGAGCCCATAGGGACCTGCAAAAAACAAACCAAACAGAAGCTGGAAGTGCGGGTCACATGTCACCCTTGGGTCTATCATTTTTTTCAGTTTTAGCCTACAGGTCCCTATTGATATGACTGTGAGAGCAATGACAAGACCAGAATTTACAGTACAGCACAAAAAAGATGTGCCTTGTATGACTGAGTCCAGAGTACCCTAGTCCGATATAGACCACCATATTTATTTGCTACCGATATATATTACTCGCTACCCTCTAAGGGCAGTTTCACTTCCGCGGCAGGGATTCTGGTTTTCTGCTCTGTTTGGGGACCAGGAAAGATGAATCTCCACAGCTGAATGGACGGAACCAAACAGCGCCGGGCGTACCCCATTGACTATAATGGCATCTGTCTGCTTTCCGCCCAGCTGCCTCCGGCCGTAGGTTCTGACACAAATGTGAAACAGGCCTTACCTGCTCTTTGCAGCAGTTCTCAGCTGTGCATAATAGAGGGCAGTGCCCTACTACTTCTATTACTTTCACTGGTACTGATGCTGTAGAAATAAACTTTAAATAGCAATAAGGTTTCCTTTACACATACTTTTTTTTGTGGAAGTTTTTTGCAGCATTTTTGACAGGGTTTTTTTTAGACTTTTTTTTTTCCTATAGAAAAGCCGATTGGAAGATGTCTGAAAAAAGTTATACCTAGAGCATACTGGCTTTTGGAAAAAGAAAAGTCACTGACCCAGAAAACGCACCAAAAGTGATGAAAAACACCACCAAAAACACACTGTAGCTCGTTTCATATCTCCCTATTAGCCTACAGCTGACATCTGGCTGCAGCATTTAAAAAAAAAAAAAAAAAAAAAGATGCAAAAATGTGCCATTTTTCCTGAATCCACTATGTAGGGACAGGGATGTTTGTTGACTCAGCGTGTATTCACTCATTTGTTGTAGAAGTTTGGTTGCAGAATTCCCACCAAAATCCCATTACAAAGTACAGTAACAATATTAATGAATGGGGTTTTAACAAACACCCTTCACTCAGGAAAAAAAATCCATAGTGGACTGTAGTCATGCTGAGGATTTTCAAATCCATATCATGCTCCGTCTTTTCAGAAATGCAGTGGATTTTCACAGCAAATTTCATTCAATTCAATGCAACTGAATCTACACTAAAATGTGCAGATTTTGCTGTGGCTTTATTTGCTGCAAACCTCAGTATGGGTATATGAACACACCACAGTCAGCAATCCCATTGAAGAACAGTACGGTCCACTACCTGAAATGGTTGAGAACAGTAATTGGCCTATAACTGCATAGCAAATGGAGATGATATGCTTTAGAAATGAACGTTTAGTTGGGTGGAACCATGGATTTAGTCAGGCTAAGATGACATTTTGACATGGCTGACCATTCCCAAGCCTAAGGGTCTGCAGACATCTGGCAGAAAAATGGATGTAGCACGCTGGATTTTTTAAGCCATTTTTTCTCCCTTCAACGTGCTTTTTGACTTGGCAGTTGAGTATGAAGACCTAGTCTAAAAAATGAGCATGGAATTATATCATAGATGTGTGGAGCTGAGGAATGTGAAGAACATGATTATTTCCATACACTCGCTCTACTACCATATACAACTTAGGGCTCCCCCACACAGGCGTTTTTTCTGCGATTAATGCAGCATTTTTAGTGCGCGGTAATCGCGGTATAACACTCCCATTGTTTTCAATGGAGCCTCTCAGACAGCCGAGCGGAGTCTCTTCTATTTTTGATGTTTAGCGCACCTCATCCATGATGAGGCATGCTAAACTACACTGTCGGCCATAGGGAGCTGCGGACGAAAGTGAAATTGCAGCACTTTGACGCACACCTGTGTGAAGGAGGCCTAATAATACACATATATACAGTATGTATGGAATAGTCAGAAAACCTCTCAGGACTGATAACTCTGAGATTGTTTGATCAATAAATGACATTAATGAATTTGCTAATCATGAACCACTCAAAAGACATTGGGGGAAATTTTATTAATGCACTTGCACCAAAAAGCTGGCAGCAAAAAGTTGCAATTTTGGTGCAAGTGGCATTTTGCACCAAAAACCTCAACTTTTTATAGTTTTATGCCAGTCTCACCAGATTTTAAAAAAGTGGATGAGCAGCAGCAGAAAGGGACGTGACCGCTGGCAGACTATCATATTTACTATGATTGATGCCAATAACTGAAATCTACACCAGCTCATAACTGGCATACAACCCACAGCATGGTACATGGACTGGCCAGACATGCAACAAATTTATTAAGAGGACTGCGCCTCTTAATAAATTTGTCACACTTCGATTCAGTGCACTGTTTACCTAGACCAGCTTATAGAACACCAGTCTAAGTACATCTCCCCCATAATATCTAGATGTACTGCCTCTATAACAGCAAATGACAACTCTACTCTACACTATGCCCTGCTTTGACCGGATCCAACACCAATTCGCATACACTATCTTGGCATGTACACGCGCATAATACGTATCAAGATGGTGCAGGCCGCTTATTTCACGTGCATATTTCGCACGGTTCCTGTGAGCGGCATAATTAAAGTCTATGGGATTTTGCTACTGCATGTTTTGTGCGCAAAAACTGCGCAGGTAATTTGCAGTGAGCATCCAATCACGTGAGCCTGGTCTAATGCACAGGCGCCCTCTAGTGTAAATAATTGGTTTTATTCCCAGTTTAAGGGGGGTTGGAAATCTACATAGGAATGAGGACTCTAAGGCTGGGCTCACACAGGGCGGATTTGCCGCGGAAATTCCATCCGGAATTTTGCCGCAGCAAATCTGCCTGCGGCTGCTAATCCTGGGATTAGACAGGCATGTGGTTGAGAGTTCTCAGAAATCTCGTCCATACGGGACGGTGAATCTGGCGCAGCAAAGCCGGCGCTGCGGCGTGGATTTGCCGGCCGCAACCTGTCCATTTTTTTTCTTTTCCATTGCGGCCGTACTCTCCTCTATGGGAGCGCCGGCCGCAACGGAAAAGCTTGCAGCCGAGCCGCGGGTTTTGAAGCAGCGCTTTTCTAGCGGAAATCTCGTGGGTTTTCGCTGGGGCCAAACCACGAGATTTCCGCCGGGAATATGCCCTTTGAGAACCCAGCCTTAAGATGTTGTAATTTTAGCAAAGAAAGAATTGAAAACCATACAAGGGATGGACAAAAATATGGAAACACAGTACGAAATGCATGTCTTAAAATCAGTCTCTACATGTCTTATTGAAATATGATTTATACTCCCATGTAACTTAAGTGGAGGTACTATGACACAGATGCTTCCGGGCACAAGTGAACATCTGCTCAAGCAACGAGGTTCCATTGGTCAGGGGTTTGAGCCACTCAGCTGCTGTTAAACCAACTGGTTCCCTAAACCACCCAGAGCAGATAAGGTAAATACAAATTTGGTAGGAAAGCTCTCAGCCAAGCAGGGGTAAAAAGGACAGCTCAGTGCTAATGGTTAAAATCCCATGCATTTTGTATGGCATTTCCATATTTTTGTCCACCCGCTGTACTTCCGTCATGGACATGTAATTGAAGCACTAGGACTTTTAGTTACAGCTGGGGTTAGCAGAGTGATGGTTGTGTCAAGCAACACCTGATAAAGCCCAAATTTTTAGCTTTGCTACAAGGCCCTTTGTCCTGTAAATTTATAGACCGTTAATTGAATTGTTACTCGATACTGAGTCTGTTGGTTATATGGGCATCCAATGGATGAGTTCTGTAAACTGAAGTTTATGTATACATCGAGTCCTCAGACTGGACATATGAATGTGAGAATGCAAGAACATACGCAGAAAAGCTTCAAATCCCAGCTCAAGCATCATTTGTAGAAGGCACATTATCCATTTAGGCTAGGGCTACATGCCAACATGGGCCAAGGCAGGGGTCGCATGGCCAGGGATCCCGTTGCAGACCTGCAACTTCACACTCGTGATAACATGATCTCATTGGCTCCAGTGAGGTTGGATTTTATTTTTGCGATCTGTGGGTCACATTCACACCAACTTGGGAGTCGCACAGTGACCCCAATGTCTTCAACGAAGGCACGAGGCTGCAGGGCTGCACAGCGATCTTTAGTTGTGCAAACCCTGTTGCAACCGAAATCACACATATAGTCCTAGCCTAAGCTGAGCCTTAGAGACAAGAGGTGCAAACAAAAGATAAGAGCATGCCCTATTACAACCATCCCTAAAGAAATTAGTGTGTGACGGTATGTGTGGGGTATGCTCCATCTCCCCTCTAACCACTACGCTGGCATCTTTTGACTACCTGCCTTAAATATCCTCAATTGCGGGGCCAAGGTTTAATCAATAGTTACTATTCTGACCTAGGTTATGGATTCATTACTTCTTTATTAACAATCACGTTTGCATACTTTGCTTGCTTGCCTATGGGTCTGTATTGCTGCTACCTTGGTCCTAGCTGACAGCTACATTTTATATATATAATAATCATATATTTGATTGCTTATTACTTATTTACACCCAATGTCTCTTATTTGTGTACTGTTTTAAATGCTTTGTATACATTTTGAAATTAGTATGTCAGTAAACGTTTGTTATATTATACTGTACATCTACAGTTTTCAAGTTTCTTTGTTTTTATGCACTTTTGCCTCTTGTTGTATTGCACTGAGATCACCATTGTTCTGTGGACTGCAAAAAAGTGACGCTATTACCAGTCAGGGCACAATATGGGCACTGTTTGGCATAATTATTTCTAGGGGAACTGACACTTATTTTCAGGGGTACTGTCTGTATGGCAATATTTTTCGGTGGGCAATTGTAACTATAAAAACATTATTTCTAAAGCACAGGCACAAAATCAGGATCAGGGTAGTAGCAGGGTGAAGAGTTTGAGTAGGATGGGAAAAGTTTGGTGGGATGCTTAAAAAAAACAAAACAAAAAAAAACAAAAAACTGAGGACTAAAGATGTCTGGGCAGCAAACTCTGCATAGACAAGTCATGGCTGAAAGAAGTCATCATGGTGGTCTGTACAAGATGAAAAAAGACAGGAAAAGTGAACACCACCATTCAGAGAGGTCGTCACCTGTGAGCCACTGGATTTAACTGTAATTACTTATATAGTCTGTAGAATGCCTGTGTAGAACTGTTATCTAATACTATGGAGTAGTAATATTGGTCTTTGTATAAGCACTATGATTAGGATGCACCTCTGCAGTTGTAAACATGCATTACCCAAGTGGGGTCTCGCTTGAGCCTCAAATGTCTTTCTCCCAAACCAACACCCCACCTATATTGAATCACTATTTACACCTCTGTATTTGAAGGAATTGTCCAATGAAAATATTGTTTATAGTTAAATCCAGCCCATAATTCTAGACATTTTTGTATTTACACTTATTAAAAAAATGTTTATATCCCCATATATTCGAGGACTAATATTAGAATAGCGCCACCTGCTGTCTGTATTGTGTCTACCTCAGTACATATGCCATCTGCTCAGTGTTGCTCTTCTCTCTGCTCCACTGGATATTTGTGGAGAGATCCCTAGTGTGGCAAGCGGCTGCTTCTCTGATGGCAGAAAAGATGTCGAGCAAGTGATAAGAGACAGCTTTACTGAGGCGATATGAGCACCTTGGAACACTTACGCTGCCTTCACACATTGCAAAATGCCGCAGTGGCTAAATCCTCACCTAAATGGTGCCGATTTGACTGCGTTTTTACTTGCAGATCAGCTGCAAAAATTATCCTCTTCTATGTTAAGGGCTCCTGCACACGGGGCGAATTTGCACTTGTTTTTGCATGCACAAAAACACAGACAACAGAACCCATTGATTTCAATGGCTTCCCTCACATTTCGTGTTTTTGTGTGCAGATCTCAGTCGTGAAAAAAAAAATATGCGACATGTTCGATTTTTGTGTGCATTCGCGCACCTGAGGCTCAATAGCAGTCTATGGGGTTGCGCAAACGCACACCCTGTCCGCATGAAATCACACGTGTATCTGCACGATTTTGCAGTGTTAATTGCGGAGATGGTTCAAAACCAGCGCAGGTATGTCCTGCACCGATGTGAAAAGGCCTGTCGGCGCAAAAAATAAAAAAGTACACGCTCACAAGAACACGTGAGCGCTCCATTCAGAGCGCAATCACGTCATGCTCTCGCGAGCGTGAAAACATCCCGCCTGCAAGCAGAAGCTGTAAGAGTCGAATTCCACAGTATAAACAGGCATGCTGCGGATTTAGGATCTGCCACGTTTCTTTTTTAAGCGCTGCAGATTAATTGCAGAAAATTTCTGCACCATGTGAAGATTTTTTAAAACGTTCTTCGCAAGGCTTGTACTGTAAATGCTGCAGAATTTCCACAGCAACTCTGCAGCGTTTACTGGATGTCTGAAGGCAGCCTTTGGATATAGTCACATGTAACTAATTTGCTGCAGATTTTGCTTACCTTTAGTGCCTCCATCACATTATTATTTCTGCATGCCATAAAAATAAAGTAAAAAAAACGAAAAAAAACAAAATGGCAGAATTTTCGCCAATTTCAAAAAACATTAATAAAAGTTATCAAATACTCGTACATTATATGTACCCAAAGGTTTTGCCATAGAAAAGCCCTCATTGACGGGAAATTTAAAAAGCTACAGCTCTAAGAATACGACAACGAAAAAAAAAAAATGAAAAATCGGTTGGTCATTAAGACCTAAAATGGGCCAGTCATTTGATTGGGCCCTGTGCCACTGCCCAAAGCCAGACTCATACATGTTTACCCAAGTTCTGTGTGCACATTTGTAAGGACTGCTGTGGTTGGTATAAAAGATCATCCCATTTAGGGTCCTTTTATGGTGCTTATTGGTAAGTCCTAGAGGTCAGACCCCTACTAAACAAACATTGATGATGACCCATCCTAGTGATAGAACCCCTTTAATTCTATCCCAAAATGATCACAGGACTGGAATTTCATGCTTGAATTTTATTCATTTATATATATATCAAAATGCACTGATCTACCCATACCATGTACTCCATAAGCGCATTTGTCTTTATTGAACTACTGTAAGAAAACTCAGTGCAAACATTCTAAATGCTGAAATCTTCTACGACTATCCCAAAAAAATAAGAAAAGGGAAAAATAATGTTATTAATATCATCAAGCAGTAAGTCACCCCAATTAATAACACAGCAATGATACAATGTGTAAACCTCTTTAACACCACGCAATAAATACCTGTTTGTGATAGATATGAACCTGCCAGTTACCCAGAGTAGATCTTTGGTGAAATGATATAGCATGAAAAACATATATGGGAAGGTAATACCATTCAGCCCAACCAAACATGCTAAACGGACATTTTTTTTTATTTTTCCAGGAATGGCACCACTCCTGTCCATGTGGTTGTGACTAATATTGCAGCCCATTTAAGTGAATACAGACTAAAATTATTTTTACTTTTATCTAATGTTTATTATTTCTAACTTCTGGTCACTTGTCATCTATTCCTCACTAAATGGTCATAAGAAAGGAATCTGCAGGGGATCTTTAAAGGATCGTCTGTTTAGAAAATGCATTGTCAAATAGCACTTTAAAAAGAATCTATCATCACTTTTGCCCCCTTCCCCCAAACATCGCTATATAGGTGAAACGGTAAGCAGGTTAAACATACCTATGTTGCCAATCTACGCATCCTATGACAAAAGGGACCACTTGAGTGGCCACTCAAAAGCAAAGTGGAGAGGAGGGGGAAGGGGGGATGTGGAAGCATTTACAGCTGAGTATCCAGGACAGTTGAATGCCCATTGGACATTAAGCATCTAATTGGCATGCGATGTGTGAAGTATTGAAACTTTTTTTTCTCAGCTATGCTCCCACGTAAATCAGCAACACAGGCATATTTCATCTGCTTACTGCAACACCTATATAGTGGTGCTAGTGGTTTGGGGGACCAACAAAAGATGACAGATTCTCTTTAGTATAGAAGGTACTTCATCTATTACAAATAGATGGAAACAAAAAAAAAAATAAAACAGCTTACCACCACAGGATTGAATCACTCCTCATGTGGATTAGGAGGTGCAGGGAAAAACAAACACGCATTCGGGCGGCAAACCAACAGATCACAGGAAAAGCAGGACTTACAGCACGCTCATAAATAAAACGTAGCATTTATTGTATCTTCTAAAAGGCAACGCAGTGGGAAGCAGAGGATAAAAACAGGAACGCTTACATGTTTCAAGCCATGTATAAGTAATCCTGGTTCTTAGTCATAGCCTAGAAGATGCAATAAAAACTAGCTCATCTATTAGGCAGCTCAAACAGTGTCACTCACTCAGCAGACATGCATTACATGGACAGCTGATTCACGTCATTGGCAACCGTAAAATCTTTCATTTTTCCTACAGAGGCACTGTAGGGAAACTGAACACTTGCCTGTGTGTTCTGCAGCGATTTAGCTGATCACTGGGGATCCCAGCAGCAGGACAGTCTATGATCTTGCTTATAGTTGGGGGACCCTTCTAAACAAAAGGATTTTTGTTTGTTCTGTGCATGCATACATACAAATTTGGCACCACATAAACAGTATGCATTAAATATACTGTATATTATCCACCCTTGTACTTTTCTCGATTTTAGTTATACAAATGAAGATAAGCCATATTTAGATAGGAAAAGGTTTGCCCAAAATTAAAGGACACCAAAGTTACAGAAAACTCTTCAAAAGTGAGAAATCAATGGGGGCATCCACCTCAAACCCACGAATGTTATCTTTATAGGACATCTCAGAATTTAGGTGGAATTCCCCTTCAAGGAGCATTCCTAGTTATTGATATCCAAATTGGCAGAACAAAAATAACATAGAAAAATTATAAAACAAAAACTTCAGACTATTCTTTGTATCCAAATATATTTTCTTTGTATCTGTAGAAAAAGAAAGATGTAATTGTCTATAAAATGAATCTGGAGAAACGTCCGTATTATCAATATATTGGCGCAAAACAGAACAGTAGAGCAGAGTGGATGTAGTTAGATTCATGTCCTCCATTGATTGGGACAGATTTCTCTTTGGCATCTGTTGTACAGTGTCGTTCGGTGGCCGGGATTCATGTGCTATTTATGAGGAATTTCTCTTCAATTCTGGGAAATCTAAAAAGAAAAAGACAAGTCAATATAAAGTTACAAAAACTTTTAAACTGCCACATATATTAACCCCTTCCATCCCCATGATGTAAGGGTACGTCATGGGAGCAGGGTACTTCCCGCAAAATGACGTACCCTTACGTCATAGGGATAGCGTGAGATCATGACAGATCTCGCACTATCCGGCAGCAAGAGCCAGCTGTCACTGATAACCGACCTCCCGCTGTTAACCCCTTCCTTGCCGCGATCTAAGTAGATCGCGGCAGGGAAAGGGTTCACAGAGGGAGCGCGCTCCCTCTGTGACCTCAGCCGGCTCTCACGATGTTATCGCAAAGAGCCCGGCTGGTTGCCATGGCAACAGGATGCCAGATACCCGCGGCCCTTATTGCCATTGCCTATGATCGCAAGTGATAAGGCATTGCGGGAGAGAAGTCCTGCAATGCCTTATCACAGCGATCATCGGTGGTATGGTGTAAGTCCCCCAGAGGGACACAAATAGTGTAAAAAAAAATAAAAAATCAAAGTAATGTACAAAAAATAAAAATGTAAAAAAAAAGGTAAACACCCTTTTTATGCTTTTTCCCATATTAGCATAAAGAACATTTTTTAAAAATCCCACATATTTGGTATTGTTGTGTCTGTAAAGACCCATACAATAAATCGAACACGCTTTTTATCCTGCACAGCAAAAAGCTTTAAAAAAAATGCTAAAAAAACTGAGGCAAAATGCTAATTTATTGCATTTTTTGGGGGGGAAAAAAGGAATTTAAAAAAACGCATGTACCCCAAAATGGTACCAATAAAAGCTACAGCTCGTCTCACAAAAAATAAGCACTCACAGAGCTCAGTCCATGGAAAAATAAAGTTATAGGACTTGAAATGCAGCGATTTAGAAAAAAAAAAAAAATTAAAAAAAAAGGGTTTTTATTGCAGAAAAGTGGAAAAACCTAAAAAAAAAATATATAAGAATTTTGGTATCGTTGTAATCGTACCGGCCTGCAAAAAATCTATGGCACAATTGATCTCCCTGTTATCATAAAAAAAAAAAATAAAATTATAAAGGTTGTACAATATAGTCAATGTAACCAAAAATGGCACCAATAAAAACTACAGTTCGCCACGCAAAAAACAAGCCCTTATACGGCCGCGTCGACAGAAAAATAAAAAAGTTGAAAAATGAAGATAAAAATCTACCAAAAATCGTTTGGTCCTCAACGCCAAAATAGGCCATGTCATTAAGGGGTTAAATATGGGCAGTTCACAATGCAATGCCTGGGCTTTAGAAAGTGGAAATTCACCAATGATTAAAAATATTGATCCACCGAATAATCTAGCATCTTTCTAACTTCTCAGTTTCAAAGAAAAATCTCCTGTTAAAATCTTGGAAAAAAATTAACAAACTGATGCAGAAAGATTGTATTTGGCCGCCTGCAGACAGCCGGGTTGGAGAATTCTCGCAGCGGGACCCGACCGAAGCCCCTGCAGGGACCAGCGTGGCGCTCACCTCTCCTGTGGCTCCGCCTCTTTGATGTGACGGCTGCCGCCCAGCTGGCGCATGCGCAGAGCGGATCCGTGGGCTGGGAGTGACATATTTTTGTGTGGGCCTCTGCGAGACCCGCACAGAAATAGAACCTGCCGCGATTTGTTTTCCACGTGAGATTTCATGCAGACAAATCGCGGCCGTCTGCCTAGGATTGCGTTTTCTAACGCAATCCTATGGCAGAGTCCACGGGCGGAAATTCTGCGAGAAATACCGCCACGAAATTTCTGCCCGTGTGCAGGGGGCCCAAGTCTTAGAATTCACACCTAACATTGAGGCGCTCTGGGCATTTTAGGAGAGTCCACACATCGTGGTTATATCAATATTTTTGCCGATCTTTTTGTTAGTTTGTGAGCAAAAAAAAAAAGTAAATGTGTGCATTCACCCTTATGAGGTAATGAAATCAACTGTTAAGTAGTTTTTGGACTTTAAGGCTGGGGTCACGCATGTTGTATTCTCGAGTGAAAACTCGTGGCTTCGCCGCAGCAAAAGAAATCGCTAGATTTCCGCCGGAAAAGCGCACTTAGCCACAGGTTTTGGAGCGGCTTCGCCGCATGCTTTTTCTGTAGCTGCTGGCTCTCCCATTGAGGGAATCCGCACCGCAGTCCCGGCTTCACAGCGATGGATTCGCCGCCCTGTGTGGACAAGATTTTTGGCAAATTCCATGGCAAACCCGCCCCGTGTGAATCCAGGCTTAGATGCAAAAAAATTTTGCCAAAAAGTCCAACGTCAGACATTCCTGACTGCTTTTTTAATGATCCGGCAGGGCGTTCATAAAGCACTCTACCTGACCACTTAGTTGCTTGCCAGTAAACTGGTCTGATTATATGAGTGGCTGTAGGAAGCTGGACACATCCACTCCGATGTCCTGGCAGCCTCCTCTGCACTGTCTGCTGACCTGTGTAATCGCACATAGTTTGCAGGGAGGATTATCTTGTCTGTCAGCTTTCACTGCTTTTCCAGGCTGATTTATTGCATGGCAGGGTCACCCGTGCACGGCGTGTGGCCCCATACATTGATAATTCCCTACCTGCAGCTCAGAAGACCCTCCCTTGATAACGCCAGACACAGGCAAACAAATGTGGTGCCTGATATCCATCTACTTAAGGCTAGTTTCACACGGCCAAGCACAATATCAGGCCATGAAATTCTGCTCATGTACAGGTGATGTCCCCCGTGGATGCAAGGCGTTGTGTCAAAAACGCCTCACATTGCTTCAGCACGGTTGTGAAAGCCGTGCCAGAGGAAAGGCAAGTGTTTCCCATTGCTTTCAATGGGAAGCCTCACATCAAATGAAGTACAATGTGTTTTTTCGCCCCCATTGGAAACAATGAGCAAGGCATTCCAAGGGAACACCCAAAGATAGAACATGCCGCGATTTTTTCCCGCACTGCGATGTGTGTGTGAAGAATGGAGTTATTTATTCGAGATTTGTTTGTCTCGCAATGCACGAATCTCGCACGATTTTCACAGCCGTGTGAAAGTGGTCTAAGACTTATGGCCCTTTTACACCAAAGGAGAGCCTCACAATTCTCATTTGCCCGAGCGAAGGAGCAGCCTGTGTAGAGAGGCAAATTATTATTGGGAATCATGAACTTCTTGATCAGCGTTTCACATTTCTATGTGAAACGCTGAACGATCGGTGTTTTAACGCAATAAGCCGACGATGATTTTGATGCCAGCTGATACTGAATGACGAATGAGAAGGGCACGATTCTCGTTCGTCGTTCAGTCATTAGCTCGCATTTATACTGAACAATTATCGTTCACTTTCGTTTATTTGAGCAATTTTTGAAATAATTGTTCTGTCTAAACGCACCAAAATCAGAGATTATCAGAACATTATCACCAACACCAGAGAGGATCAAGACCCAGCTCCTCCTATCTACTACATGTATGTATGTGCCCCCTTGTCTGCTATGTGAGGTTGGCATTTGAAGGCAGGTTATGGGCACATATCCTCCTTCTGCATTTCTTAACTTTCATGTAATATTTTGATGAGTAACTAATAAGTACAAAGGCAATCTAGATCATCTTACACAAGGTAATCACATCAGACCACCAGGAAAGTTTTAATTGGTAGGAATTTTTTTACTACTTTTCTGTTGTTCAAACCTGGGGTGCAGCCTATAGTCGGGTGTGTCCTATAGTCCGAAAAAGCCCCACAGTATTTTAGGTGTTAATTAGAGGTGTAAGGGGTTAAAACCGGACTTATTGGCTCTCATATGTGGTCGTATAATCCAGAGGAGCTGTCGCCTCTCATGCATGAGACATGTCTGTATTAATGAATACTTGTGTAGTATCCCAGAATGTCATGCTGGTGCCCTCCATAATTGTCATACACGTATTGTCTTTTGTGGATGCACTGTGCAAAGCTGTCATGTCTATTTTCTTTAGGTGTGTTGCACAGCTGCAGCGTCTGAAGGGTTAATTCCCTTAAAATCATTGCCTGTCAGCTCTGTCTGTATGCTGAATGTATCTATCCTACTGTGTCATGTGGTACAAGTGAGGATATAAAAAGAGAGTGTCTGAGAGCGGGAGTGGTTGTTAATAAAGATGAGCGAGCATACTCGGTAAGGCGATATACTCGAAAGAGCATCGCCTTTTTCGAGTACCTGCTGGCTCGTCCCTGAAGATTCGGGGGGCCGCAGGGGTTAGGGGCGGTGCGGGGCAGGGAGGAGAGAGAGAGATCCCTCTCTCTCTCCCTCCCGATACGCTCTGCAACCCCTGCCCCCGAATCTTCAGGGACGAGCCAGCAGGTACTCGAAAAAGGCGATGCTCTCTCGAGTATATCACCTTACCAAGTATGCTCGCTCATCTCTAGTTGTTAATGATCTTCCATCCACATATGCTGTTGCAGGATCCACAGTGATACAGGGAAGCACCTTCAGCTTCCCTGTATTGAAAATAGAGAAGAAGGAGAGGCTCCCTATGAGGAGCTGAGGATCTTCCCCCTTCCCTGATCTGCTGGAGAAACCGCAGGGGCGCAGGGAGACATCTCTGGTTTCCTTGCGTCCAATATGGAGGAGACGGAGAGACAGCCTAACTGTATGTGAAGTGCATGAGAGAACGAGCGAGTCACTAAAAGTCCATTACTAAGTGCACAACCCTTAACATCCTACTTCACACAAACCAGGTACCCGTTCACACTACAGGCATTATTTTTCCTGTGTGGCCATCCGCCAATAGGATCCCCACACAAAAGGTACGTGATTTTGACACCCACGCAAAGAATGTGTGGGGTGCATCAAGGCTAAGCCTTCTTCTAAGTAATTTTGTCTTGCAAGAGAGTATGTGAAGAGATTCCTGTCTGTTTACCTCCTCAGGAGTATATATAATGTCCAGGACCGGTGACATATAGATAACGTGGACTATTGTTCCTGTGTATTTTTCCTCCCAACCTCTGAGCTTTTGCCTGTAACTGCTGCTGTGAATCTACCTGTAATTACCTGCTTGCAACGTTTATTCAAGTAAAGTTTTGCCGGGCCTCAACCGATCCTGAGGACCCGTGGTACGATACACTTGTCAGTGTTTATTACTCGGCCGCATAGGATAACGGTGTGGGAACGGTGGCGTCACGACGTGATATACATATAGACTTCCATAAATACTTCCCCGTTTTACCACTCGGTTACACCGTGATAAGGACTACCCCTCCACAACATTTATATTCTCTATAGAATAAAAATTCTGGAGTACCTTTTCTTCGAACTCTATGTCATTCCTATTGTCATGCAAATATAAGAATACACTAGCAACTGGACATTACTATTAACTTTATCAATGGTGTGCCTATATACTATGACTCCTTCAGCAGTGATTGTACAGGGTGAGAGCGTCATAAGATAAGAAAGCTTTAGAGTCTCCAACTACTGTATCACCTTCAGTTCCAACAAACCACACCATGTGTACATATAGGTAGAATACACTCTCAACATATTTCAGCATAGAACAGCACACATTATCCTACAAGCAAAATACTTACTAGGTGGGTTTCTGGGGTATGGAGGCAGCCACTCAAACAGACAGCTTCATGGATATGAGCCTGGGTTAGGGTACGATCCAGGTGCTCCAGAAAAGGGAGCAGATGGCCCCCACTGACCAGGGGGCACAGTACCCCATGGTACAGATGATGCAGCACCAGGAGTTGAGAATGGACTGGAGCCTGGATATGGCAGATTTGGGTTTGTTGGATACTGGCCACCCTGCGATCCCCATGGATTAGAAGCCCAAGGACCACCCTGTCCAGGGCCTGACTGACCATACGGAGCAGGATAAGGTCCACCTGGTGAGGGACCTTGTCCTGGAGCACTTGGATATGGTTGACTCGGAGCTCCAGAAGGGTTAGGATAGGATCCTGGCATTCCAGAAGGCCCTGAAGGATAGTGGGCCGCAGGGTACTGCCCAGGTGCATTAGGATAAGGCCCAGTAGGTGCCCCTGGTTGTGGCCCAGTAGGAGCCCCTGCATAAGGCCCAGCAGGTTGTGAAGGGAATGGAGCATTGGGGGCCACAGGTTTCTGCCCTGCAGGAGCTCCTGGATATGGCCCTGAAGAGTATGGGGCATTTGGTTGTTGTCCACCAGGCGCTCCTGGATAGGGTCCAGTAGATCCTGCAGGGTATGGGGCATTTGGTGCACAAGGCTGTTGTCCAGGTGCAGCTCCTGGGTAAGATCCTGCAGGACCTGAGGGTGCACTTGGTGCTCCTGGCTGAGGCCCAGATGGATATGGCTGTGATGGTGCTCCTGGCTGAGGTCCAGAAGGATATGGATGCGATGGTGCTCCCGGCTGAGGCCCAGATGGATATGGATGTGATGGTGCTCCCGGCTGAGGCCCAGATGGATATGGCTGTGATGGTGCTCCTGGTTGAGGCCCAGATGGATATGGCTGTGAAGGTGCTCCTGGCTGAGGCCCAGATGGATATGGCTGTGATGGTGCAGCAGAAGGCTGAGATCCTCCACTAGGATATGATCCTCCTCCTTGGCCTTGTCCATAAGGGGTGAATCCAGGGGCAGAAGGAGCACTTGGATTTGTGCCCCAAGGGTTTGATGCAGGCCAGCTACCTGGTTTCTGGTTATCTTTTGGGTTGCTTACATTCTGAGATTTGGCTGGAGTTGTATCTGATAAGGCATCCGCCAGCTATCAAGAAAAAGTTGCAAGAGTTACATAAAGGGAACATCAAGTACACCATTACTACAGTCAACAGCTTCTCTGGTTGGCTATGGGTTTTCCTCTGGCCCTGTACCCAACACCAGCCCTCTCATTTTGGGCACAACTTGCAGACTCCCCACCAATTTTAATAGAATTGCTTTTAAAACAGCACACATTTTTTAAATTATTTTTGGGTTTGCGAAGATCATAACACAAAGCCAACTAATGTCTAGGTATATTTGTTCTACCAATGCCGCCAATTATTAGTATTTGCTGCAAAAACAAAACATCACTTACTGAAAATTCATCCGCTCCAGCCATTGTACTGAAAGACAAATAAAAAGTTGGTTAAAACCTATTTTTTTTTTATATTATTTTGGATATACAGTAGGGAATGAATGGAAAGATCTGACAATACAAACATGGAAAAATGTAACATAATGAAAAGAAAACCCCACTAAAAATAAGATGCGGATATAGAGCTTGAGCAATTTCTTCTAATGCTTAAGACAGAGTGCTTCCGGTTGTTATACCAGTACGACAGGGCACCCACGATGGATATCCATAGCACCCATCATTCACCAGGACTGTTCCATCCTTCCTTCTGAGATGTGGTAAACAAGGTTCTATAGCAGAGCAGTAGAATCTCTTGAATAGCTAAACATCCTCCAATTAGGCCTAATGCCCATGGCCGGGTCGCATTCCGACTGCGAAATATCGCAGTGGAATCAGACCCGGCGCCCCCCAGAGTCCCCCAAGTGTCTTAGCCGGCGTAGTGCAGGGCATTACGCGCCAGCGCTGGGCTGTGACGTGGACTCCGGCGATCCGCTGTGAGCACTGCAGGAGTAAGTATCGCAGAACGGAATAATAGAACATGCTGCGATTCTCCGCTGCGAGCGGAAAATTGCAGTTGATTTCCGCTCGTGGGCAGGGGAGAATCGTTTAACATAGCATGTCTATGGACAGACATTGCCGCGGAATTCGCGGTGGGTATCTGGCCGCGAATTCCGCAGCGATAATCCATCCGTGAGCATTTGGCCTTAATTTGATAATGTGTCAACAAAGATGACAACCCTCTGGGCAAGACAGATGCGCCTTATACCTAGGGCAGGACCTAAGGGGTTGTGAATAACAGAAACTCTCTCTTTCCCATTGTCCACTCAGCCCATGCTCTGGACATAACAAAATGTGATTGTTCTCAGTAAGAGAAACCAAGTAATCTTGTAGATATGATACCTTTTAATGGCTAACAAAAATACATGATGTTATAGTGAGCTTTTGAACCTACGAAGGGTTCTTCATCAGGCTATTGGATCACATTTTGCTCTACTGGCTAATAGGGTACTAAAATGTTCGCTTTACCTACTTGAAATAATAGTTACATTCCTTTAAGAATTTTTTTGCTTCTAGGCAGTATAAGCAACATTTTTTTTTTTAAAGATTCAATGTCTAAACTGACATTTGGGATAATATGGTATGTGCCTCAATGACACTAAACCCTTGTGCAGACTACTAGCATTTTCTCCTTGGCTTACATCATTTTTCCTACCACCTCATCTGTGCCCAGCCCAAAAAAGTTCCCTCTTTCATCAGCTGTTTGCAATCGTGAGTAATTGTTGACAGGTTTGGGTGAAGTTCTGTAAAATATATACTATTCAGAAGTCTGTACAAATGATCTAATTATAAACGCAGTGATGTCAAAAACAGAAAGCATTTATTATATCGGACTAAGCATGTGGAAGCTACTTTTTTGGTAGGCACTATAGCTTGAAGCTCCTGGGTCCCAATGCAAACTCTTTAAAAGATCCATATTCCTGTTTGCCTCTCACATGCCAGAGAGGCCTTTGGGTCCCTCAGGCACCAGGCTAAGAGTGCAACTGCTAGCCCCGCACCTCCTATAGCTACATTCCTGGGTGGTACATTTCGGGGGGTGGTCACAGCGCTTAGCCAATCAAAGGCAGCGCTTCAGGAGGCGGGGATTTTCAATTCCCAGCCAGAAGAAGAGCAGAAGAAGAGTGCCAGGACCTGCAAGCAGACGCGCCAGAGATGACAGCGCTGCTAAGGTGATTTATTCTACATTTTTATTTTTCTAGTTATTGATTATTTTCAGGAGAAGGGGGCTTATATTTCAAGCCTCCGCCTCACCCCACCCCATCCCCGAAAATCCTTGTCACAATCCTCACTCATTTACTTCAATGGGGCTGGCGCTGCTGCTGCCGGCCCCATCGGAAACAATTATATGCAATGAATATATGCAAGTGTGAATGGATTAATGAAAATCTATGTACTTTGACTCCATTCATTGCGTATTATGTGCGAGTAGTATGCAATTAAATTTTGGCCGTGGGTGCCAGGCCCAAAAGAGTGAAAATGTGATGGTGGCTCAGTGTAGAGCAGGGGTCCCCAACTCCAGTCCTCAGGGACCACCAACAGGTCATGTTTTCAGTATATCCTAAGGTAAGAACACCTGTGCAATGTCTGAGGCACCGACAATAATTACATCACCTGTGCAATACTGAGGAAATCCTGAAAACATGACCTGTTGGCGGTCCCTGAGGACTGGAGTTGGGGAACACTGGTGTAGAGCACTGTTGCCTTGCAGCACTGGGGTTCAAATTCAACCAAGGACAACATCTGTAAGGAGTTAGTATGTTTTCCCAGTGTTTACGTTGGTTTCAGTCCACACTCCAAAAACATACAGATAGGGGACTATAGATTGTAAGCCCCAATGGGGACACAACCCATCAAGTGATAAGGTGCTGCATAATATGTATGTGCTATATAAAATGTTAAGACCTTTATATAGCACATACATATTATAATTTGTTGCATGACCTCTGACCCATGATTGTGGGAAAATTTGAATAGATCATTATATTGTGATATCTATATGCACAACTGAGAAAAAATCTGGTACAGATTTAAAACATGCCGCGGAAACTCTATAACCAATAAAAGGTTATCTAACTTAAAAGCTCATTAAGGCGATTTCTATTAGGACCTACAAGAGATTGTACTCCATTTTAAGGCCCATTTAGACACAACGTTTATTGCTCAAAATTCGCTCAAAGTCGGCTTTTGAGTGATAACAGTTGCGTCCAAATGCGCGGACATTGTGCAGTTTTCGTGCACAATTCGTTCCTCGCTCAATTCTAGTTTTCTTGAATTGAGCGATGAACTCTTATCAGCGGTGCAAGCTATTATCACAGTCGGCAGCGCTGATAAGATTCTTTCAGCTCGTGTCCCGCTGGTAGTTCACAGCAGGATGCGAGCTGTAAGCGCGGAGAACAATACAGCTGTTTGCCTATGCAGAACAGCTGTATTGTTCACCGAAGTGATAGCGGCGGTGTCCCGCTCCGCCTGCATAGCTCTTTAGTAGCTTCTATAGACTATGCAAAGATGATCGCTCAAAACTTCACTTAAACTATCGTTTGAGCGATCACCTGTCAGTGTAAAATGGGTCTTAGCAGTAGGCACTCAACAGGTTATATTAATCAATATAAGTGGCCGATATCAAGTCATGATAATCCGAATACAACCGGTATCACTAGTGGGAGGCACTGAGCAAATACTGTCAATAGGATGCTATGAAATATTGATTAGTGTGGTTCTGACTGTTGGGACCCCCACTGATCCACTTCCAGAGATTGGACCTACATCGACTAGCAGGTGAGCTGGGTCTAACAGATATTTAGGTGGACGGTAGCCTATATAATATCACATTTGACTCTCCCTGTATTATCTACAAACAGCAAGTGGTCATAATATATAACAACCTTGTAATTATAGCACAGGCGTCTGCAAACATTTGTCTCTCTAAGCAAAGCATACATGCAAATCCAACAAAACATTGCCTTATTATTAAACCAACAGTAGAACTCTCAGCTGAGCAATTATATTACTGAGAGTACTTACTCTCCCAAGTAGATTGTAAGGGGCCATTTACATTGTTCTGTGTATGGCCCCCGGTTTAATCTGAATCCATGAAGACAGGATTCAGACAAAACCAAAACCTTAGCAGATCACATTATTCTCTCTGGCACAAATGACAGAAACAAATGCAAATCTTATAGGTTGCCCTTTGAGCAATGAAAGGCTATGATCCCTTCCCGGAATCCCCTGAAAATGGGATTCAGATGGAACCCAAGAAAGTACACAGACAACATGTCAACATAAAGCCAATGGGACATTTAGGAACAGGAGCCACATGGGATCTGGGCTTTAAATGGTTAATATGGTTGTTTTTTTTCATCTAATAAGAGGGTGCCTGTGTAACTCACCTATGATGAGAGGTCATTTCAGAATCTGCGGGGGAATCCTTGAGTGCTTAAACAGAACATCTGGAAAATCAGGTGACAGCGCTAGATTGGCTGTCCAGCAGCTGGCGGGAAGATCTGGAGCCCATAAGAAGGGGAGAAGCAGGACCCCAACATACAAAGGTGGATTGAAGACCGAATGTGTCTCACTGCAAAGGAGGACCTCCTCAGGCAGCTGATCATCCACGCTGAAGAAGCTGGTAGAGAATAGCTGAAGCGGTGCCTGGCGGCTCCTCACTTCCCTTTGGCATCTGCTGCGGTGCTTTACTGCAGACAGTACGGGGACGTCGGTAACCCTGGACAGGATGACCTCTGCACCAGATGTGCCAGAAAGAGAGCCAGGAGGGAACTGAGGCGCCACTCCCCAACCACCGTTGCCCACAAGAAGCAAAGTGGATCACATGAGGGAGCCGCTCCCATAAACAACGCAGGGACAAATGCTGCGGCAGCAGGAACGGGTGAAGACCCCAAGGATGGCGAGATCCCCGGCGGTCAGAGTCAAGTCTCTGTCCGCTAGCAATGCAATTTCTTCCCCTGTACCTAGTAATAGTCACCTGGATATTGCAGATTTGTACAGTGTTTTATTAACCCTTTCTAGCCTGCTGCAAGGTAATGCAGAGAGTGGGGCTAGGTAATCAGCCAGTACATATACTGACTCTGGGCTGTCAGCCTGGGAGACGGTTTCTATTAGACCCAGTTTAGAGACGGTGCAGTTGTTGGTCAGGTGTGTATGAAGGAGGCGCTGACGTGTGAGCTGTCCCCTCTGAGTGTTCATCTCCCTCAGAGTTTACAGGAAAAGATATGGGGAGGTGAATTTGTGGAACTGCTGGACTTATTGCCGTCAGCAAAAGAGTTTAAAACAAAGTCCAATAGAAAAGTTAATGACAATGAGGACGAGCGGAGGAGAGCTCCTGTGAAAGGTTTTAATCACCCACTACAGGCCTTTTGTATATTTGCTGTTTTGTTGGAACGTTCACAAGTCAGCGCTTCTGGGTTATTTCGACATAATTTTAGAAGCTTATCATATTTTGGCGGTCTTTCTTGGTATTCGTATGATCAATTGTTTTGCCAAAAATCAGCAGTTTATCCTAACGTGTTACTGCCCCCTTTTGCCAATTTTAGACCATCTCCACTGGGGGTTGTCCCCCAAAAAAGATACAAATAGTTTTCCTATTCTTCATCATTTTTCCTACCCCACAAATTTGTCACTCAGTGATGATAGATACTAATTTATCATCAGATGAATATACTTCTTTTGATTCAGCATTGGTTTTGTTAGGGCGCTCAGGTCAGAATGCCTTATTAGCCAAAGCTGATATCAGATCCGCTTTTCACCTTTTACTGGTGTGTCCTTCTGGCTATAAATTCTTTAAGTTTCCAGTGTGAAGGGAGGTTTTACTTTGATACCTGCCTCCGGCCAATTTCACATGGCCAAGAAACTTGTGTGAGATTTGTGTGTTGCAAGATTCACAAATCTCACGCGATACAAACCCCATTTGTTGACTACATGAGCAATGTTGTGGCATGTCCTGTCTTTTTGCGTTCCTCGGAAGCATCATCCATTGTTTTAAGTTAGGCAGTAAGACGCATTGCACGGCATTGAAAACAATGGGAAACACTTGCTGATCCTTTAACGTGCCTGAAAGCTGCAGTGGAGAATCGCTACTTCACAGAAGTACAAAACACCTTGTATCGGCATGAAAACGCCCGTTGGCATCATGAACTATTTGTCTGAATTTTTGGTTATTGGTCATCCAGATACTGCTAAAGTGTAAAATGGCCCTTGCTGGTTGCTCTAAGATTAGAGGCTCTTGTCACACAGCTATAATGGAGGAGATGACAGTTCATCCTCTCTGACTGTATAACTATGGAATGATCCAATAAAACGCTTGATGGCTGCTGAGAATTCAAAGACACCGTCATTGCAGTGTAGGTCCATATACTGCATGTCTAGGGAGCAGCAGACACAAATTGCTGTGAATTCGCTCTATGTTCCCTTCTTTAATACAGGATCACAGTTCTGATAAGTGAAGTGCATTAGAAGGGTTGTCCTACAATGACAATCCCTTTTCCATATTGCACAATTCAGGCATGTGTCCCAATGCTCTATAAGCGCAGCTCTAGGCCTACCGATACAATACAGAGTTAGTCGAGAGCTTCCCTAGTGACAGCTGACCACCAGGAGAGACAATAATCTGCTGATTGACTGAATGGATTTGTGAGTCAATCCTGTTAAGAAATTACCATTTAAGCAATTTCCTAGGCCATTACAATAGGGTTAACAAAGATGAAGCGTCAGTCAACTCAATATTTTAAATGGGGAGATGGAACAATATCTCTACAGTCAATTTCAGACCTTGTAACAATGACTGGAAATATAACCAGAAGCCAAAGTCTTCTCCAAAGAAAAAGGTAACCATATACAGACAGCTGTTTCGGGGTATTTGCCCCTTATCAGTGTACAGTAGGTTGCTGGCTGGGCTAGGTGGGAAGTTTATGAAGAAGGTTGGGAAGAGTATAGTTTTTCCTTAGGTAGAACACCCAGTTAAAGGAAATCTGTCACTAGCGGTAGTACAGGCTCACACAAGCGTAAGTTTACCACATATTAGACAATGAATGGAGTCAATGAAAATACAGTGATTTTCATTGACTAACTTAGACTTAATTTTTTTTTAAACTGTGTATAAGACGTGCTTTAAAAAAAAAAAGCGTAGCTTGTTACTATTTTACAGCGTATTACGCACGATAGAGCTATAGTGCTCTATATGGGAGCGTAATAAATGCTGTACATGCGCAATTACACTGCGTATGTGTGGTGTTTATACATAACACCGCTAAGAGACAGAGCGGGAGATTTTAAAAAAAAGGAACAAGTCCCACTGCGTGAGATACACTGTCATAAGCAATGCAAAAATCGCTGCCCTATGCAGCAATGGATTGCACACCGCCAGCTCGCAAAGTTGCAATACGCTGAGTTATATGCACAGCATTTACGCATACACCCATGTGAGCCGGCCCTTATGCATTTTAAACTGGCCCAACAGTGCTCCCTACCTAATTACATGAGTGCTGCACATATGTTTATTACAACAAGCAGATATTCTATTTTTGCAACAAATCACTTTCAATAACTTCTGCGGTATATGCAAATCAGCCTGTCTCGAGGCAGGCCGCTAGAGCCCCGCTATCTAGCCTTTCATCATGCCCCTTCACCATTACGGTGCCTCCCCTTGCTACTGACATTGTTTATCTTTTCCGTTTGGAGAGGACTCTGACTTTGACTGCCTGTACATGGCGGGTCAGATTCCCCATGTGGGATCCCGCAGCGGAATCCGACCCTGTGCCCGGCAGGTGACCCCGCCTACTTATCCGGAACCTTCTTTATCTGTACTGCAGATGGTCCGGCTGGTGCGCATGCGCACTTGATTTTGCCGTGCTGTTGCTAGGACATGACACGTATCCTGCAAAGTTTCGCAACGATGGTTGCGGAAGGACTGCGGGTCAGACAGCTTCCATTGACTTCAATGAAAGTGGTCTGCAATGAATTCGCCTAAAAATAGAGCACGCTTCGATTTTTTTTTCTCCGCGAGCTGAAAAAAAATATTGCGGTTGATTTCCGCTCGTGTGCAGGAAAAGCAAAAAAAATATGGTTTTCCATTGCATGCTCTGGGCGGCATTTGCTGTGTAATCCGGAGGGGGCGTCCGCTCCGGATTCCACAATGCAAATCCGCACGTGTGCAGGCGGCGTTAGGGTTATATTCCCAATCATTGTTACAAGGCTTGTTAAAATGTACGACACTGACTTGCAGGAATGCTGCCTTCCAATTAGGTGGCGCTGTAGAGGAATTGTACCATCTCTCTATTTGCATAAATTTCCCAGAGGAGCATGTGTGGCCTTATTAGTCTACACACACCTATTAGAAGCTCTCCGTAAGGAGAAACCATACTTTTCCTGACCTCAATATTCCAAGCACAGCAAAGTCAGAGGCATGACAAATTCTAGGGGAAGTTTACTGTATGTTCTCAGGGCTTTTCAAATCTTATACCTCAGGTTGGGGATAGGCGCAGCTACATGAGCTGAATGTGAAAGTATTACTGTAATACAGGCCAACAGGTTCAACCAGACCTGCCTGCTTCTAATCTGTGTTGTCACAACACTTCTTAACCCTTTCAACCCCCAGTATTACAAAAAGGTGGTCAATCTTAAAAGGTCCACAAATCAACTAAGTGACTGCAATTATCACACTCATGTTCTATTGCAGTGGGATATCAAGCCCAATGTAGTCATAGTCTAAATCAATGATTTTCAACATGTGCTTCTCCAACAGATGACAAACTACAATTCACAGCATCCGATTGAGGGAAAATAGAGCCCTTCAAGCCATAACTACTCAACATGACCGGATACCTGGTCACTCTGCCTCTCTATGGCCCTAACTCTACCAGCCATTCTGTTCGTCAAGAATAAAACCTAACCCAATCAGCTGTCAGTACATGCTGGGAGTTGTAGTTCTGCAACAGCCACAAACTAGGAAGTCAATGCCAGATACAACTATTTTACTACACACTAATACTGCCCACACAAGCAATGACCATGACAGAGAGGTACCAGGGTAAGTCTAGTACCTTGACTTGCCTTCCATCATCCAAATCTGTCTCTCCGGCTGATAGACAGTAGATATCAGTATCCAACTGTACGGCCAATAAAGTCATTAAAAGTCATTATTACTGGTAATAGTTACAATGTGAAAGGTTTCTCCATAAGTCATCGCTCTAATCAATAGGTGTGAACAGGAGTACTATTCACAGATTACTTATTGGTAAACACTTTTAGTAACTCACTGTCCCTTCAAGAAATATATAATCTTCCTATAGAGATTGCTTATACAATCTATTTAGGAAAGCCCTACATGTATGTATACAGCCCCACCAACCCTGGGGGGGTTGTGTAATAATTAAGGAATAAGTACTATTATGTTATGTAAGGCAGCAGCCCCATGTAAGCACAAGGACAGGCTGAAGACATTGTAACCTGCGATCACAGGACAGAGTGTACAAGTGGCTAGAATACCTCTAGGACAAGCAGGGTCTCCTGTGTTCTGCAGTGGAGTCTCAGCGCAGAAAGTTGAGAGGGTCCTCCCAGGAACAGGAAGCTGCTCTCATCACCCAGCCCAGGTTCAAAGGCTGAAAGTGTGTCACACCCAACACCCTCTAGTGGATCTGTGCTGAGAGGGGAAAGGCTTAGGATCCTGCTGACAACGCTGCTGCTGCAGCAGCTCCACAGCCACTATAGAATAGGACAGATTTACGCACAAAAGATTGTTTTTTCTTCAGTTGAAACCCTTAAAGAATGTTGCATCAGTCTGTTTATACGCATCACTTGCAGCCCTTCTCTAATAAGGGTCTTTTCACACATCACAGATCCTTACCGTCACTTTTAACCCCTTATTCACATTGCCTATTTTAGACCTAAAAACACAGCGATTTTTTGGGGGGATTTTCATAAGCCGTAACTTTTTAATTTTTCCAGTGACATGGCCATATAAGGGCAAGATCTAGTTATTAGTACTATTTTGGGGTACGTATAATGTATTCTTTAATTTTTTATTTTAAGAGGACAGGGAGAAAAAAAAGCATCAGTTCTGCTATTGTTTTGCTGCCCGAATGTAATGTCACCCATACACAATGTATTGTGTATGGACAGCATTGCATACGCTACCCATAGAGAACAATAGGGCTGTTACAAGTGTGATATGCAGTGAAATAGAGAATGCTGCAATCCATTTCATGCACGTATCTACATGCAATATACATACACTAATGTGAATGGATCCATGATAATCAGTGTACTTTCATTGACTCCATTCACCACGTATCCTTAGGCGTGCATTGTGGTGAAATCACGGTCATGCAAATAAGAGATTAGGGCAGGCTCACACGAAAGTAGTTTCATTGCACATTACACGTGCAAATGGAGTCAATGAATGTACATTGAGTTGTATTGATCCATTCACATTTGCGTATAAGAAGGAAACATGTTTTATTTTACCGCATATTACACGCAATAGAGTTCTATTGTTCTCTATGAGTGTGTAATAAACGCTGTACATAGGCAATTACATTGTGTACGTGCAGCGTTTATACACAACGTCGCTAAGTGTCTTTAAATAAAATGAAACACGTCAGACTGCGCATTACAGCGTGTGTGAGATACGCTGCCATATGCAGCAATACGTCAGCTCACACCGCAGTAAAACCACACATTCTTGGGAGCCTGGCTGGTAATGGCTCACATTAATGTGGTTGGTGCCTAAAAAACTGCACTACATCTAGAACTGGGTACCCCGGTTTTCACCTATTAGGCTGGGTTCACACAGGGCAGATTTGCTGCGGTTTTGCCGCGGATTGCCGTTGCATATCCGCACTGCGGCAAAACCGCTGTGTTTGCAGTGCAATGCAGCACAAATGAGATTTGCCAAAAAGCTGTTCTCATTCTTTGGTCTTTTCCGCAGCGATTTTTTTGTCCATAGACCTCTATGGACGCAGCCAAAACCGCACCATATACGCGACAAAAAGTTGAAAAGCGCTGCGGAAAAAAACGCACGCGGATTTTTCCGCACGGAAATCCGCAGCAAAATCCGCAACCCCAAATTAACCTTTGAAGCGGTTTTGCCGCAGAAGCAGTTCTTCTCCGGCAAAACCGCGGCAAATCTGCCCTGTGTGAACCCAGCCTTACACTTTAAAGTGGGATTTGGTCTTCGCTGCGGGGTCCCCAAGCCGTTACTCACAAAAGTAGTCTCAATTGTGTGGCAGCTGACACTAACATAAGACCAAGGTATTAACGCTATACTCACCTCAGATGAAGCCTGTTGCAAAAAAAGGATTACATTGTGAGCCAGTACTATGCTGTATATAAGCAACATGCATTACAATTACGTAGAGTTTGTAACTTCAATCTACTGGCCAACTATGCAGAATTTCCAACAAGGCCTTTAATTAAAGGGGTTGTCCCGCGCCGAAACGGGTTTTGTTTTTTTTTCAATAGGCCCCCCGTTCGGCGCGAGACAAACCCAATGCATGTGTTAAAAAAAAAAAAACGTTTAGTACTTACCCGAATCCCCGCGCTGCGGCGACTTCTTCCTTACCTTAGCAAGATGGCCGCCGGGATCTTCACCCACGATGCACCGCGGGTCTTCTCCCATGGTGCACTGTGGGCTCTGTGCGGTCCATTGCCGATTCCAGCCTCCTGATTGGCTGGAATCGGCACACGTGACAGGGCGGAGCTACGAGGACCAGCTCTCCGGCACGAGCGGCCCCATTCACCAGGGAGAAGACCGGACTGCGCAAGCGCGTCTAATCGGGCGATTAGACGCTGAAATTAGACGGCACCATGGAGACGAGGACGCCAGCAACGGAACAGGTAAGTGAATAACTTCTGTATGGCTCATATTTAATGCACGATGTACATTACAAAGTGCATTAATATGGCCATACAGAAGTGTATAACCCCACTTGCTTTCGCGGGACAACCCCTTTAAGGCTCCTTCCTTGGTCCCCTCCTCTTCTCTATCTACACAGCACCAATAGGACAAACCATCTGCTCATTTGGCCTCCTACATCACCTCTACGCTGATTACACCCAGTTATACACCTTCTCCTGTGACATCTCAGCACTATTCCTCTGAAACAAATAAAGACTTATTATTATCAATTTTAATTCTTTATCTAAACTGCTGGTCTGTTCGACACTATATCGCTCCCCATTGTGTGAACTACAAACATTCTGCTGTCTGTATAGAAATATACATCCCATTCCTCATCCCGCTAATACAAACTCCATTGAAATCCAAAAAAATTGCCAATCACGCGCCCCTCACTCAACTCTAGTTTCCATAGAGTCTGCGGCTTTTGGCGCTCCCTTGATTTCCCTTCTTGGTGCTAGGCCCCCCTCCCCGCCGACACATGCTCTCCCAAGGCTTCAAATTTCGGTCCAAATCTGGAACCAATTGGTTTCTTCAGCTTCCGTGAAGGTCCCAACCGTAGTCCTTCCGTTGAGATTTCTCTCCTCTATACTTGCAGATTTTGATTTTGGAATATGGGAGCCCTATTAAAAACATTGGTGATTTATGTAAAGATGGGGTCGTGATGGATTTCCCGACATTGAGTCAGCAATTTAAGTTTCCAAGCAGGTTAGGTTTTGCCCATCTGAGACTGCGATATGCCCTACAATCCTTGGATATACACAGGCCGGTGTTTCTTAATGGCAGCTTTCATATTTTTCTCCCTTCCACTGAATGTCTCCGGGGTTATTACCACATTCTATGACAATACCTTCTCTCAGGACACCTAGAGTAAGTCCGCACACATGACAATGTGGTAGATAGATCTTAAGGGACAATTCAGTTTGAAAGAGTGGAGGCGTGCCCTCTCCTGGACCAAGATGGTATTACATGTAGAGATGAGCGAGCATGCTCGTTCGAGTATTGAGGTGTTCGAGATACTCGTTACTCGAGACGAGCACCACGCGTTACTCAAGTCAATTACATTTCCTTCCCTGAAAGTTTTGTGCCATTTTCTGGCCAATAGACATGCAGGGAAGGCATTACAACTTCCTCCTGTGACGTTCCAGCCCTATCCCACCCCCCTGCAGTCAGTGGCTGGCGAGATCAAGAGACCGCCGAGTATTTAAAGCTTTCCAGCCCGCTGCTCGCCTCAGACACATGCTGGCAGAGATTAGGGAGGGTGCTGCTGCTATAGTTAGAGTGTTGGCGTCTTCAAGAACCCCAACGGTCCTTCTTAGGGCCACATCTGACTGTGTGCATTACTGTTGTGGCTGCTGGGAGCAGTTTTGCTATTTTTTTTTGTTTTCATCTTGGACTCTGCAGACTATTGCCTTCTCAGTCTGCAGCCAATTATACAGAGTATAGGGGCAGTATTGGTGAGGCAGGGACAGTGCTACTGTAGAATCCTGTCAACAAGTACCCCAAAAAAGCTCCTGTTTAGGGCTGTGACCGTGTGCATTACTGTTGTGGCTGCTAGGAGCAGTTTTGCACCAATTTTTTTTTTCATCTTGGGCTCTGCAGACTATTGCGTTCTCAGTCTGCAGCCAATTATACAGAGTATAGGGGAAGTATTGGTGAGGCAGGGACAGTGCTACTGTAGAATCCTGTCAACAAGTACCCCAAAAAAGCTCCTGTTTAGGGCTACCTGTGACCGTGTGCATTTAACTCCGTGGCTGCTGGCAGTTGTAGTACCTCACTATTGCACAGCTAGGCCTGCTTGCAGGCTTCTGTATTATTTTTTTCCTGGGTGCAGTTTGCGTAACATAAGCGCTGTTTCCCTCCAACTGCACGCCGATAATTCAAAATTTTTTTACACCGCTGTGTGTCTGCCGTCAACTGCACACACAGCGGACGGTGACAGCCCCCGATAGAGGGAAACTCAGATAGACGCTATATAGCCTGCATTGTATTTCCCAAAAATTAAAAAAAAAAGAAAAATACTTCTTACGGCTAGCTGTGACTGTCTGCATTTCACTGCATGGGTGCTGTCAGTTCAGGTGTATCACTATTGCATATTGCACAGCTAGGCCTGCTTGCAGGCTTCCGTATAATTTTTTCCTGGCTGCAGTTTGCGTTACATAAGCGCTGTCTCCCTCCAACTGCACACCAATAATTCAATAAAATTTTTTACACCATTCTGTGTCTGCTCTATTCGTAATCCACCATGCTGAGGGGTAGGGGTAGGGCTAGAGGACATGGACGTGGACGCGGGCGAGGATGCGGAGTTCCAAGTGAGGGTGTAGGCATAGGCCGAGTTCCTGGTCCAGGTGAATCACAGCCGCCTGCTGCAGGATTAGGAGAGAGGAAAGTTTCTGGGGTCCCCAGCTTCATATCACACTTTTGTTCTGTGGCTCCACTGTTGTCCATTAGCTGTTATTCGCATCTGAAGGTTTGATTTTGCCCATGGAGGCAAAATTCACGGTGGAGGGGCGGAACGCAGCCTGAACCTGGGCTCGCTAACGTGCTTCCCACACAGACTATAGCGGGTCCTGGTCATGCTGTCTTGGCCTTGTAATGCCACCTCCTGTAAACCCTCCCCCTCCTCCTCCTCCAACAATGAAAACATTCTTGGCAAATGGTTAAGCTTTGGTCCCTCTTGCGGCGGTCCAAGAATTTCACCTAAACCGGCACAATAGGAATGCACCCCCATCCTCCGTCCCTCTTAATCCTGGCCACAGTTCCGAAAAACAAATAAATACAACCGGTGTCGTATTCGATTATCCCTAGCTGAAGCATTCTGCCGACCGGTAGAGCAATTGCAGCTTCCATCTTGTTGGTGCAGATAATAATTACATATTGTTGTGTACAGCTGAGGTAGGAATAGAGCCGACTATAGAACACAGCATCCCTGCATGGCTGTATACAGAGTAGCACCAGGCACATATCCTTGGCGGAAGCAGGCCAGCTGAGATCCACATACTCCCGGACTGATTTTGGACTGATTGATGAGGCCTTTACTTGTGATCATCTTTGGTAATTCCTGACAAAGATGAGTGGTATAGCCAGAAACGTGCATTGCTAACACTTTGCAATGGTCAACAGAAAACATATGAATGAAGCCTTTCCATATTTCTGATTGAGATGAGGAGGAGTTCCGACTTTTAGTTCCCAGAATATCCTTTTCATTGCTATCAAATGCCCCTCTTGTCTCAGAAAATACTAGCTTTTCCACATAGCTGTTGTCGCTTCCACTTTTGTTCTGTGGCTTCACTGTTGTCCATTGGCTCTTATTCGCATCTGAAGGTTTGATTTTGCCCATGGAGGCAACATTCAAGGTGGAGGCACGGAACCGAGCCTGACCCTGGGCCCGCTAACGTGCTTCCCGCACAGACTATAGTGGGTCCTGGTCATGGTGTCTTGGCCTTGTAATACCACCTCCTCCTCCCGCTTGGGGTCAGGGGATCAGCAATGCGCATCATGTATTTTCTCTCGTGTTACCACAGTTATCGGAGAAACTTGTTTGGGCCAAAGGAGAGGAGAGTAACTGCATTAACGTTACAGGGGTCTGCCTATACTTCAGCTGCAGAAATATTACAAGGGTCTGCCAATACCGCAGCTACATAAATGTTTCTGGGTTCTGCGTATACTTCTGCAACTAAAATATTACTGGGGTCTGTCTATACTGTTACTACAGAAATGTACCTAACACTGGGCTCTGCCTATACTGTTGTAACGGAAATGTTACTGGGGTCTGTCTATAGTGTTACTACTGAAATGTTACTAATACTGGGCTCTGCCTATACTGCTGCTGCGGAAATGTTACTGGGCTCTGCCTATACTGCTGCTATGGAAATGTTACTGGGGTCTGTCTATACTGTAACTACAGAAATGTTACTGGGGTCTACCTAGACTTCTGCAACATAACTGTTAGTGGGGTCAGCTTATACCTTTGCTACAGGAATACTACAGGGGTCTGTGCATAGTATGGCTGCACTAGGTTTTCACATCTCGGTGTTCTACGTATCTGGCCCCCCCAAAAAACCCAGTATGACTAGGGCATGCAGTGTGGGCCGAAGCCCACCTGTATTTTATCTGCCGTTAGCTCAGCTGTCCAGGGCACTGCAATGGGATTTATTAATGTACCATCGGTGGTTTCCTGGGACCCACCCATGCTGTGGGTCCACACAGACTTCCCTAAGCGGAGTTGTACCTGCCTGTGACTATTAATTAAAAAAAAACAGTCTGACTGGGGCATGCAGTGTTGGCCAAAGCCCACCTGTATTTTATCTGACGTTAGCTCTGCTGTCCAGGGCACTGCAATGGGATTTATTTATGTACCGTCGGTGGGTTCCAGGGAGCCACCCATGCTGTGGGTGCACACAGACTTCCCATAGCGGAGTTGTACCTGCCTGTGACTATTAATTAAAAAACCCCAGTCTGACTGGGGCAGGCAGTGTGGGCCGAAGCCCACCTGTATTTTATCTGACGTTAGCTCAGCTGTGCGGGGCACTGCAATGGGATTTATTAATGTACCGTCGGTGGGTTCCAGGGAGCCACCCATGCTATGGGTGCACACAGAATTCCCATAGCGGAGTTGTACCTGCCTGTGACTATTAATAAAAAAAAACAGTCTGACTAGGGCATGCAGTGTTGGCCAAAGCCCACCTGTACTTTATCTGACGTTACCTCAGCTATCCAGGGGACGGCAATGGAATTTATTTATGTACCGTCTGTGGCTTCCTGGGACCCACCCATTCTGTGGGTCCACACAGACTTCCCATTGAGGAGTTGTACCTGCCTGTGACTATTAATTTTAAAAAAACAGTCTGACTCGGGCATGCAGTGTGGGCGGAAGCCCACCTGTATTTTATCTGCCGTTAGCTCAGCTGTCCGGGGCACTGCAATGGGATTTATGTACCGCCGGTGGGTTCCAGGGACCCACCCATGCTGTGGGTTCACACAGAATTCCCATAGCAGAGTTGTACCTGCCTGTGACTATTAATTGAAAAAAAAAAACAGTCTGACTAGGGCATGCAGTGTTGGCCGAAGCCCACCTGTACTTTATCTGATGTTACCTCAGCTATCCGGGGGACTGCAATGGGATTTATTTATGTACCGTCGGTGGGTTCCAGGGAGCCACCCATGCTGTGGGTGCACACAGAATTCCCATAGGGGAGTTGTACCTGCCTGTGACTATTAATTTTAAAAAACCCAGTCTGACTAGGGCATGCAGTGTTGGCTGAAGCCCACCTGTACTTTATCTCACGTTAGCTCAGCTATCCGGGGGACTGCAATGGGATTTATTAATGTACAGTTGGTGGCTTCCTGGGACCCACCCATGCTGTGGGTCCACAAAGACTTCCCATTGCGGAGTTGTACCTGCCTGTGACTATTAATTAAAAAACCCCAGTCTGACTCGGGCATGCAGTGTGGGCCGAAGCCCACCTGTATTTTATCTGACGTTAGCTCAGCTGTGCGGGGCACTGCAGTGGGATTTATTAATGTACCATCGGTGGCTTCCTGGGACCCACCCATGCTGTGGGTCCACACAGACTTCCCAGAGGGGAGTTGTACCTGCCTGTGACTATTAATTAAAAAAACCCAGTCTGACTCGGGCATGCAGTGTGGGCCGAAGCCCACCTGTACTTTATGTCACGTTAGCTCAGCTATCCGGGAGACTGCAATGGGATTTATTTATGTACCGTTGGTGGCTTCCTGGGACCCACCCATGCTGTGGGTCCACACAGACTTCCCATAGCGGAGTTGTACCTGCCTGTGACTATGCAAAAAGGCCAGACTGACTAGGGCATGGAGTGTGGGCCGAAGCCAACCTGTACTTTATCTCACGTTAGCTCAGCTATCGGGGGCACTGCATTGGGACAAACTACAGGAGCAATACAGCGCTAATGAGACGTTCACAGCTACGCTAGCATTGGAGTCAGCTGTAGGCCCGCAATTGCTGAGGGTTTGTGTAGAGGCCTATGTCCTGGGTGTAGTGAAAGTCCGCTTCCTGCCTACGATTGCTGAAGCTGTGGGCCAAGGCCTATGTCGTCAGCGCGGTGCAAGTCTGCCATGTTTGGCCGCTCTGATTTATTTATTGTTCATGTCTTGGGTTTCCTAGGACCCACCTATGCTGTTGGTGCAAACTTAGTTCCCATCGCGGTGTTTGACCTGTCTGGCACAAAGACACTGACTGACTTGGGTAGGGGGCAGAGTGCAGATGGCTTTCCCCTAGCGGTGTCGATTGAGCTATACGACACCTAGACAGAATGAATACTGTGTGGGCACATGGATTCCTCATAGCTATGTAACTCATGCCCACGTTTGCAGCTCCTGACGGAGGTGGCACAGGATTGGAATGTAGATCGAACGTCAATTTCTCATTGATTCTCTACAGCATTGTGGGCTATCGTCCACACTTTCAAAGAGGGTCGCTGCCTGGCCCTGCCAGCCCTCTGCAGTGTGTGCCTCCGGTTCCTCCTCATGGCAGACGCACTTAAATAAATAGACATGAGGGTGGTGTGGCTATGCGGCCAGCGTGTGGCATAAGGGCAGCTGAAGGCTGCGCAGGGACACTTTTGTGTGTGCTGCGGACGCAGGGTCGTGCGGGGGGGGGGGGGGTTGGGCAGCATGTAACCTAGGAGAAGAGGCAGCGGTGTGTCCCGCAGGCAGTGCTTGTGCTTGGTTGGAGGTAGTGTGGTGCTTAGCTAAGGTGTGCCTTGCTAATAAGGGTTTGTCCGAAGTAAAAATTGTAATGGGGGGGGGCTCACTCTTGCCGCTATTGTGGCTTAATAGTGGGACCTGGGAACCTAAGATGCAGCCCAGCATGTAGCCCCTCGCCTGCCCTATCCGTATCTGTGTCATTTCCATCACTTTCGTAGGTTTTGAAGATTTGCACAAATGAAAACCTTAGCGAGCATCGGCGATATACAAAAATGCTTGAGTCGCCCATTGACTTCAATGGGGTTCGTTACTCGAAACGAACCCTCGAGCATCGCGGAAAGCTCGACTCGAGCAATGAGCACCCGAGCATTTTGGTGCTCGCTCATCTCTAATTACATGGCATCGCCCACTGGGAATATTCTCAGAAGATGGGGAAGTGTCTAAATATGTCTGACGATGTCCACTATTATAACACTTAGGAGTCCTTTCTCCCATGACCATGCAAACTTGAAGCCTGTTATGTACTCTTTATACTAACTTGATTTTGATTGGTGTATCCGATGTTGGAATTGTACCTCTTTTTGTTCAAGTATAATCTCTTTGTAAGAAAAAAAAATTTCTTTAATAAAAATACAACTATTGAAAAGAAAAAACAAAACACAATGCTAGAATTGCGTTTTTTTGGTCACCAAGAAACAATTTTATAAAAGTAGATAAAATAGTTCATATGGGGCAGTGAGTTTTTACATAACATTAGCCAAATATACAATAAGTAATTATTCTCCCAATGTAGACCTTTATGTCAGGAATATTGTTAGGTGCACTGTTCAGAAACAATCTTTTTCTTTAGTGTCTGGCGGAAATGGGCGTCGTCCCATTTTCCCTGAGCTTATTTATTCTCATTCAGCACTCCTAGGGTTAACCCATTCCAATCCACTGTCTGACGTCTTAAGACATTAGGATTTAAGGCTGTACAGCTCCGATGTTGGAAGACGTCCGTCGGGGTTCTCTTACTGTATATTGCCATCCTCTCTGCTGTCGGAGCCTATCCAACGTGTCACCTCATGCAGTACTGGCTTTAGCCAGCATATAGCGCTGTTGTATAATGACAGAAAAAGAGTAAGCCTCCTAGGAAAACCAGGATAGAAATTGGACTAGAAAGGGTTAATGGTTTCTGGGTCTTTTGCTCAGCTGATGCACATTTTCTAATCACTGCTCTATATAGCCGCTCTGGGCCTTTCAGAACTTGCTGCAGTGTTGATATGACTTTAGTTTCCTTCACGTTCAGCCGCTACTTTTGCAGTTACATTGCTACCTGCTCGTGTTCTGTGTTCTTCATTCGTGTATCCAGCTGTCTGTCACACTTGTGAGTCTGCCTCTCTGTTCATTCCTGTCAGTTTGTACCTCCTTTGCTCCTGTTCGTTCCGTTTTTTTCTGTCGTTTATTTTATAAGTTCTCTGTCCCTGTTTAGTGGTAATATAATGAATAGGCATGAAACGAGGGACGGGTTCTGAACTTCTGATCAATCACTCCCTGTCTGTGAGTCTGCAGTTTCAGACTTCCTCCACTTTTTGGCTCTATCTTCGGAGCTGAACAATAAAAATACTGGAACTGCCGAATCCAACACGTTGCACCAAACAGACCCCATTGACTATAATGGGGTCCATCCAGCTCTCGGCATTCTGATCAGACTAAAAAGTGTAGCGTGATTCACTCTTTCATTTGGGATTTTCTGCTGGATCTGTGCCGGAGACTGCCAACGAAGCCTCTGATGCAGATGTGAATGGGGCCTTAGGGACCATTTAGACGCAATGATTATCGCTCACAAGCCATCTTTTGAGCGATAATCGTTGTGTGTAAATGTGTGCCCATCGTACACTTTTCGTGCAGCGGGATACTGCTGATAGTATTCTTTCAGCTGGCATCCCACTCGGACTTCTCAGCGGGATACCTCTGACAGCTACGAGAACAAAGCAACTGTTTGCAGATAACAGCGCTCCTGCTGTCCTCTGCATACAGCAGGAGCCTTCATTGTTCAAAACTGTCACTCAAAGTGACGTTTAACCCCTTAATGACATGGCCTATTTTGGCGTTGAGGACCAAACAATTTTTGGTATTTTTCATCTCCATTTTTCAACAGCCATAACTTTTTTATTTTTCCATTGACGCGGCTGTATAACGGCTTGTTGTTTGCATGGTGAACTGTAGTTTTTATTGGTACCATTTTTGGGTACATAGACTATATTGTAAAACTTTTATTTTTTTTTATGTTCGTAGGGAGAGAAAACGCATCAATTCTGCCATAGATTTTTTGCTTTTATTTTTATAGGGTTAATTATGCAGCATAAATGACAATACATTTTTTTTCTGCGGGATGGTACGGTTACAACGATACCAAAATTCTTATATTTTTTTTAGGTTTTTCCACAAGAAAAGCCCTTTTTTGGAAATTATTTTTTTTCTAAACTCATTGCATTCAAAGTCCTATTATTTTTTATTTTTCCATGGACGGAGCTCTGTGAGGGCTTATTTTTTGTGAGATGAGCTGTAGTTTTTATTGGTACCATTTTGGGGTACATACGTTTCTTTTGGTCACTTTTATTGCGTTTTTTGGGAGGCAAAATGCTAAAAATTAACATTTTGCCTCAGTTTTTAAGCGTTTTTTTAAAACGTTTTTTGCCGTGCAGGATAAAAAGCATGTTCAATTTATTGTACACATCGTTACGAACGCGTCAATACCAAATATGTGGGATTTTTTTAATGCTAATATA
Source organism: Eleutherodactylus coqui (assembly GCF_035609145.1). NCBI lineage: Eukaryota > Metazoa > Chordata > Amphibia > Anura > Eleutherodactylidae > Eleutherodactylus > Eleutherodactylus coqui. The sequence continues at coordinate 152,490,100 of NC_089842.1, read as the reverse complement.
AGAAAAACCATTTAAAAAGGGTTTTTTAATGTTTTTTTTACATTTTTATTTTTTGTACTTTATTTTTCTCTTCTTTTTACACAATTTGTGTCCCTCTGAGCGACTTACACTGCAGGACTGAAGATCGCTACAATAAGGCATGGCAGGACTTCTCTCCTGCCATGCCTTATTGCTTACTATAGCGATCTTAGGCAATCGCAATACAGGACGCCGGTATCTGTCTCCTGTTGCCATAGCAACCAGCCAGGCTCTCGTGAGAATGGCTGGAGTCACAGAGGGAGCGCGGTGGTGGGTGTCACCATTACTACTGGGGGCAGGGGTGGGGTGGATGTCACTATCACTAATGGGGGCAGTGGGGGTGTCACTATCACTACTGGGAGCAGTCTCGGGGGGCGGGTGTCACCATTACCACTGGGGGCAGTGTCCGGGTGGGGGGGTGTCATTATCACTAGAGAGGCAGTGAGGGGTGTCACTATCACTACTGAGGGCAGTGTTAGGGTGAGGGGGCGTCACTATCTCTGCTAGTCTTGTTAGTTATTGTTTTAAGTGCAAATTAGATGTCTGTGCATTTTTGTGTGTTCATTTGTACATATATGTGCCTCATCCAGATCTATTTCATTATGCCTCAGAAAGAATCCTGAGAGGTCCGAAAGCTTTCAACAACATCATGTATTTTTGTTAGCCAATAAAAGGTATCATATCTATAAAATTACTTGGTTTCTCTTGCTGGGAACAATCACATTTGGCTCTACTAGCTAACATGGTACCAAACCTTTTTTTCAGGCCTCAGTTTGACGCATGTAATAACTATGTGTAAACTATGTATGGTTATTGTATCTCTACTGTAAGAACATCAAGCCCTAGGGGCAAAAACAAGTGGGTGTATACGCTAATTTGCTCGCCGCTGCAGAGCGTTGTTGTGCATAAACTGGGATTTTTTTTGGACCATTCAAAAAGCAGGAAAATAGGTCTTGCCCGATCTCTCCAGAACATAGTATTAGCTACATGCGAGAAGGATAGGGCAAGTCCTATCTTTTCTTGCACATATTGATGCACGAGAATACCGCTAGTGAAAACGAAACCATTGAAATCAATGGTTTCGTCCGATTATGCGGCCATAATTTTCACGGTCACATAATGGGGCTGAATCATGCCCATCTGTTTAAGCCCAAAGGCCCAGTGTGTTAAGCCCCATTTACACACAACGATTATTGCTCAAAATGTGCTCAATGTCTTTTGAGTGATAATTGTTGCGTGTAAATGCTACCATCGTTTGCTTTTCGTCCAAATGATCTTTTTTAGTTGAGTTTAAAATCCATTGTTTGGCCTAGCAGCTAATAACATTGTATTCACCTGCAGTCCCAAGGCAGAACAAATGGGCTGCATGCAGATAACAGACCACCTTCTGTTATTTGCATACAGCACATGGAGACTCATTTACATGCAAATTAAGCTAATAAGCTTGTAATGGGCATTAGTGCCAATTAGCAGTTTATGCAAAATGATCAGTCAAACTGTAATTCATTGAGGAAGGCTACTACGGCCGAAAAGTCTCTGTCTATGTGATGGGGCAATAAAAGTCTTTGTGCTATTCACATCCATGCATGCTGCCGGCTATTTCTTTTATTGGATTATATAGAGGATCTGTCAGCTCTCCAGACGTGTGTTTTAATGCCTAATTTAGACACGATTATCACTCAAAAGTCGCTCAAGACATCTTTTGAGCGATAATCGTTGTGTGCATTTACACGGCAATATGATCGCTCAAAATTCACTCAAACGGCAGTTTAAGTGACAGTTTTGAGCGCTCACTTTGCATAAGTGTGCAAATGAAGGCTCACGCTGTATGCAGAAGGCAAGTGGGACCAATATCTTCTGCATACAGCTGTTGTCTTCTTAGAACGCACAGCTGGCATACAGCTGAGTGCTCCGAGCAGGGTATGCAGAACACAGGCAACCCTGCAGTGATTTTTGGGGAACGGCTTTAAATATAAGCCCTTCCTTGAAAATCATCCATAGCATGTGTAAAAAATAAAAAAATATATACTCACCTCTCTGCCACAGGGTGAGGGGATGTCATTATCACTATTGGGGGCAGTGTTGTGGGGGGAGGGATGGGGGGGTGTTACCATTACTAGTGGGGGCAGTGTCAGGGTGGGGGGCGTCACTATCACTACTGGGGGCAGTGTCAGGGTGGGGGGCGTCACTATCACTACTGGGGGCAGTGTCGGGGTGGGGGGTGTCACTATCACTACTGGGGGCGGTGGGGGGTGTCACTATCACTACTGGGGGCAGTGGGGGGTGTCACTATCTCTATTGGGAGCAGTGTTGGGGGGCGGGTGTCACCATTACTACTGGGGGCAGTGTCTGGGTGGGGTTGTATCATTTGACTACCGGGGGCAGTGAGGGGTGTCACTATTGATCTGGATTATGGTTTTCTCCAGCAGGTTTCGGGGTATTTTGTAGCTTCCAAATTGTATAGTGTGCACACATCATCGAGCAGATCAGACACAAGCTATCAATCTCATATCCAAAATGGCTCTCTGGTCAGAAACACCCAGACAGCCCCTTTTATTGTAAAAACATACAATGGGCGTGCAACAGATTACATCAGTAACATATAGGATTCTCATTTGTCGGATCATATAGAATCCCCCCTCCTTCCTGCCCACCTTTTCACAAGTCCAATGTATAAGCAAGTCTTTGTCTTACAAACATGTGCTCGAACCTGAAACTGAAAGTAGATATCTCTTTGTTGAAGAAGATTCTGTGTGGGGGATGGGGAGGAATGGGAAAACACTCAGTATTGAATACAAGCAATAACATAACACTGTGATTTAACTCTTTCCTTATGCAGCAGAGTTCCACATTAGGCTGAAGTCACAAAACACACATAATACGTCTAGTTTAGTACAAATCGATAGACATTTTATACTAACTAATCATCATGTCTATCACACTATCACTACTGAAAGCAGTGTTGGGGTGAGAGGGTATCACTATCACTACTGGGGGCAGTTTTCGTGGGGAGGTGGTATTACCATTACTACTGGACTCATTGCCAGTTGTTTAGATGAACAACGTAGCAAACGAGTCAAGAAATGATTGTGTAATATTCTCCCCTATCATGCTCTAGAGTGTACTTACTCAAATCACCAAATACACCAATATCTACATCCTGAATACTGGCTAATATGTATGAACACGGTTGTATTTGGTAATTTGACCTCAGGACACAGCAAAGGCTGGCACTGCAAAAGGTATCGAAATAGGAGTGTTGCATTTGAATCAAGACCAGAAGTACAATATGTGATGAAAGTGATGCATAATACATTTGCACACTCCCAAATTTTATTGTTAACGACACCAATAACTCAGAAAAAATATTATATCAAAAACATTTAAAATCCCCATGACATATTAAAGACTCTAGATTATACTAGGAGGCTTAACACAGCACATAATGTCCATAATTTGACAATATAAATCATGTATGCCAATAGATGAATAAAAATAAAAAAGGGCAGATGACACAGAGTAAAGTGCAAAAAGTGCCTTAAAATAAGCATAACCCTTTGCTTGAGGCTGACTTGAAGAGGCGGAAACCCCTTACTCTCTCATGGTTTGGTAGGATTAATGTCCTGAAAATGGATTCCCTTCCTAAGTTCCTTTACCTGTTTCAAACTCTCCCGCTCAAAATGCCTAGATCTTAATTGTCCCGTATTCGTAGACTATCCCTGAATTTCGTATGGGAGTGGGGGCTCCAGGCCACGTTTGTAATACAGCGTACTAACTTGTCATAAAGAAGAGGGGGAGGGGGTTTACCAAACTTCTCCCTATATCACAAAGCATCTCTATGCAAATGCTTATTAGACATTTTTCACAGCCGCTCTTCCAAATTGTGGATGGAATTAGAACAAAACTGCACCTTTCCTGGCGCACAGTATCATTTGGCTCCCGCAAGGTGTTGGCCGTTGAGGTCTTGAAGCCTCACCTTTCCTGGGAGCTTCTTTGACATATGGAATGGCTTTGCTACTTGTCAAGAGACTGATTTTGAGACCTGGCCCCTTCACTCCCCTTGTAGGGAACCCTATTCTTCTGGCCTTGTTTGATGGATCTTCTCTACTGGTTAGGTTAGAAATTCCCTTTACCACGTGTAGGGGGATGTGATATCTAGCTCCGGCATACATCCGTTGCGAGAGCTGCTGAGGAGGGGATGTCCATTGACCAGGGTGTGGTTTCAATGCTTGCAAATTTGTCACTAGATATGCTCCCTTGGTCCCACCTCTAAATTATTATTCCCACTATCCCAATTCGAAAAACTAAGTGTGTCACCTATAAATCCAACAGTCGGAGTCTCCTTGATGTACCGTATGTTAATGGCAGAGGATGCAAGGCACGACATAGTGCCTTTCAAGAGGGGTTGGGAGAGAGAACTGGAAAGATGCTTCTCAGAGGAGTCCTGGGCTAAGGCTTTTACTTTTGCACATAAACTCTCAATTTCCTGTAAATTTCAAGAACTCAATTACAGGCTGCTGTCCCAATGATACAGAACACCTGTACGACTAGCTAGGTTATACCACCAAGTCTCCATATTTGGTGGTTATGTCCGTTCGCTTCCACCCTTTGGATGAAAATAAATATCCTACTTAACTCACTGTGCAAAGTGACAATCTACTCCCCAGAAATGGCCCATCTATGATCCCGAGTTCTGTTTCTACGATTAAAAATGGCCTACTGAGAGTCATTCTCCATTTTCCCCCACGAGATGGTTGTGGTTGGAGACCATAGAAAATATAATACATATGAAAGAACTTTTTTGTCAACCAGGACAACAAATACTCTAGCTTCTATTCTACCTGGGCTTCTTGGATTCTGTTTTGTTCCTCCCTGTGCCTAAACACTTGGCTCCTTAGTGGTGTATCTTCATAACTATTTTACATTATCAGGCTTCATGGTATGGGCTGATTTGCCACTGGGACTTCCCGGCTGTCATGCACACCTGAAATATCTCCACTTCTCCTCTGCCTAACTTTCTCCCCCTCCTCCCCATACCTTTTTATTTTCTTTCTTTTCTTTCCTCATAACCACTTAGTGACCAAGCCTGTTTGCGCGTTAATGACCAAGCCAAATTTAGGAAATCTGACAAGTGTTACTTTAATAACTGGAAAATGGCAACATGGTCCCTTTTCCTGGAGACGACAGAGTTCCAAGAGTTCTTGGAGTAGGCGAGCCAATATGGACACGAACCTAGGAGCGGGTGGGCGTCTTCCTTTGCAGGTATCTGCAGACATTCCCGTCATTCCTCGTATAGTGATATTATTTAGTCATGGTATGGGGGTGTTATCCAATCACAGCATGATAACATTATTTTATCACAGTATGGTGATATTAATTAGCCATGGTTTGGTGGAATTATCCAGTCACAGTATGATTGTATTATAAAGTCATGGTATGGCAGAGTCATCCAGTCATAATATAGTGATATGGTGACTCTATAGAGTCACATTATGATGGTATTATCCAGTCACACTATGGTAATATTATTTAGTCAGAGTATAGGAGTAGTATCCAGTCACATTATGATGATATTATTTAGTCATGGTATGGGGATGGTATCCGGTCAAAGTATTGTGGTATTATTTAGTCACGGCATAGCGGTGTTATCCAGTGATAATATGGCGATACTACACAGTATGGTGGTTTTATTTAATAACAGTATGCTGGTCTTATGCAGTCATAGTATACTCATATTTATTTGATGGTATGGTGCTGTGCCAAGAATGCTGATCTTTTGCACCAGTGCCCATGAACTTTTATCTACACCCCAGCCTCTTGATTTCCTCTAGCTAGGCTTTTTTACACCAGTTTAGAAACTCCCGGCGCCCACTGTTTCAGGCCTCATGTAAATGTTCCTCCATCCTTCTTCTCTCCCCCCTCCTTCCCCTCTTCTTTCTTAATATTTTTCTCTTTCATCTTTCTTTTCTACTTCTCCTTTCATATACAGACAGGCCATTATTAAATATATTACGTGTCGATTTTAGCCAATGTAGTTGCATATGGGCTGCAGGTATATCCGCGTCCATGGAGCACAATAGTCTCTATGTTGTGGATATCCGCGGTAAAATAATGTTCTGTTTTCTGCTAGTGGATTACGTCATGCCGAACCGCTATTGTGAGCGGAATTGGGTAATCCAATGCATTTGATTGATCCGCATATTGAAAGATCAAATGCTTGCGGAATCCACAATTCCTAGCTGGTCGTGTGAGACCGGTCTAAGGCCTCCTGTCCACGGCCGAGGCGGAATATCACTAGCGATATTCCGCTGCGGGGGAGGGGGGGGAGGAGGGAGCACTGACAGGTCTCCGAGATGAGCCTATTTAATAGATAGGCTCACGTTAGGTATGTAATTTCATCTCCCCTCACGGATACGATCCGTAAGGGGAGATGAAACTTTAACTTTTTAAACTTTTTTTTTAATACTTCTTAACTTTACATAATTACTGTTATCCAATGAATAATGGTGATCATGTCCCCGGTGACATTTCCCTGCACTCGGCTATCTCTGACAGAATGGAATTTGCTGGGATTTCCAGCCTTCTGTGGATGCATGCCACATCGGCGCATGCGCAGCAGCTCCGGGGAGGACGGACGAGAGTATTTTCAGCTACCCTCATGGATCCGATCCATGAGGGTAGCTGAAACAAACTTTTTTTGAATTTTTTTTCACTTTTCCGTGATCGTCGTTATCCATTGGATAGCGCGATCACTGGCACAGGGATTGGTCATCACGGTCCCTGGTGATATTTCCAGCCTCCCATCAACAGGAAATTTGAAAATTCCCAGGCCTCACGGCCTTCTGCACATGCAGCTGACGTAATGCCATCTGGCGCGCATGCGCAGAAGACCGGCGTCAAGACTGGAGGACCAGATCGCCGCGGGACATGGGGGGGAATATTTTCAGCTGGAGAGCTGAAAATTTAACTTTTTAAACTTTTTAATTTACATTCATGCAATCAGCGTAATCCATTGGATAGCGCCAATCGCGTGAGCAAGGGGGGGGCTTCCTGTGCTCCCCCCCTTGACAGATGCAGGATGTCGGCTACCTCCGGGAACCGACAGCATGGAGCGGTCATGTCCACAGCCTGTAGGGCTTTAATCCCCAGAGGAAACATGTTTTTAGAGCCCTGGGGAATAAAGCCCAGCAAAGCAGGACATAAAAACACTATATGGTGTTCACTAAGGGGTTAATCTTTTTTCCATACAAGTTTTGTGTCCTGTACCACTGGTTCATGGTGGGGGACCCTTTTTCTGGTTTTATATACAATGTATAAAAATATCAATGTGATATACAGATGCAAAATGTTGGTGGAATGTTAACATAAACTCCTACTTTCACAATATTTATTTGCTCATTACTGAATATGTATGTCACGTTTGTGCTCCTGGGACCTGTGGTTCTCTAGGTTTACAGGAGTACACTACTGCAGGTATGATTTCAATAGCTGAGGGCATGGAGTACTCCAGCCACCCAGTCACCACTGACCTATAAATACCAGCCCCTTTTTCTAGAGGGTGCTGGTCATTTACCCCTTTTGCTATTTTTTGCATTCCCTCACAAAAAAACTGGTGTTTGGAGCCATACATGTTCTGTTGGGGTGTTGCTTGCTTGCATGAGGTTCTGGGTGGGATTTCCTGTTTGTTGGTGTGAACAATGACATCTTCAGTGTCTGTGTAGGTGACCAGACATGAGGGCTGAACTGTTCTGCTCAGTTTCTGTGTTGTTTTTACCTTGTCTTGTGTTTCTGCCAGTTTCCATCTAGGATGAGCCAGGCCCCTAGGTTCCAGTGTTGGGTCATCCCTCTTGGGATAATCATCCCACTTGTAGGCAAGACTCCTGGGGTTACATTGTCTTGTTAGCACCCCAAAAAGTGCAAAAAACTGCTAGGAAAACCCTATTAAAAAATTACAGTACTGGTCTCCTCGTGGAGATGTAGCAAGGTTTAGCTTAACACCTAACGCATTAGGAAAATTAAATGTGCCACAGTTTATGTGCCCTTTTTATAGCTTTTCTTTCACTTTTTGTTTTTTGGCCACGTTTTCAGCTGAAAAAAACCAAAGAATACTCACCTAGCTGGTGTTGTCTGGGTCCCTCTGGAGCTCCAGGCAGGCTGCTGGGCACTTGTCATGGCCGACAAAGCATCTACTGTTAGTGACAGGGATTAAAATCCCCTCTGGAGAGCAGCGGCAGGGACCCAGACAACACCAGCTAGGTGAGTATTAATTTTTTTTCTGGTAGTGCAGCTAGCGCTTGCATTTAGCGCTGCCAAAAACATGGTACCAAGTTGTGCCACATTTTTAGCAGTGCTGAAACCGCTGCCCGTTCATTTCAATGGGCGACGAACAGCTGAAAACAGCCAAAGATAGAACATGCATTAGTTTCAAACCACAGCGTTTGGATGCTTGTGTGAACAGCTCCATTGAAATGAATGGGAGCATTGTATAGCGTTTAGTGCAGCGCTTAAAAGGCAGCGCTAAGCGCTGTACAAAAACTTCTCTGTGAGGGAGGCCTTAGGGCACTTGGAAAAAAATTATTTTATAAAATGTCAGAAAGATCTTAAAATTGTCCCACCCATGTAGTCCAGTAACACCTGAGAACAGGTAGAAACATATTTTAACTTGGAATTGCATAACTCTTAGCAAGAAGGAATTAACAGCGTAAACATGTAAACACCTCCTCTGTCCATCAGGGGTGCAATATTCTGGCTCCATCCAGTATACATGAAAAAAATTATTCCATAATGTTACTTTTTAGGATGATAAATTTGTATTTTGTAATAATTTTGTATCCATTATAATGACCCAACCTGCTGTATTTTTTGCTAATGATCTAACATATCTATATTATCACTGCCTGGAACCAAATTACAGCACATTCCTACTATTACAGACAGGACTGACATAAAGCATAATTAGTCCAGTCTCCTCAGCTGACAGAGGAAACATGGCTACATTTACCGCAGAAAGGTCTCCAAAGGTTGCGGTTTCCCAGGAAGGAAATTGTCATTGCATTACTTGATCCATAAAGATGATTACAATGGTAGCAAGTCAGGAAGCCGATAATCTAATTTATCATCTTAATGGAAGCACTTCATAAATAAGTAATCATGTAGGTTATTTATCTTCCTGTAAAATAATTGAAAGGGGGAAGAAAATATTCCTCAAAATTCCAGATTTACATAAAACAGACCGCAGGCTCTACTGTATGCCAGACATGAATCCTGACAACTGCCCGTGAGCTACTCAGTCTGACTTTATACAGCAAAATTCCACTGATCCGACATGTATTAGCATTGTCATGTACCTCTTTAGTCAAATCTGAATTAACCCCTTGAGTGGCAGGTTTCCCACCACCCTGTCGTGCCCACCAGGGCAGGTTTTTTAAAATGGTCTAATCATTGAATTTCAACTAGTTTTGCAGTTGCGTCTCAAGAGCCATAACTTTTTCATTTTTCCATTGACATGGCCATATAAGGGCTTGTTTTTTGCGGGACAAGTTGTGATTTTTTAAACCGGGGGGAGGAAAAAAAGAAATGGGGAAAAAAGAAAAAAGGGGCCATGTCATTAAGGGGTTAAATAATGTATTAACTTCCTTCTCTGGGTCATTACGACGCACATGGATACCACATGTGTGATTGTATTTTTGATTTTTTACAAAGTAAAGGGAGACAAGTGTTTTTTTAATTTTTTTAATAATTTTTTTACTTTTTTTTTTTTATTTTTTTAAAAATTTTTATTTTTTTTTGTCCCTTTAGGGGACTTCCACAGGGACCCATCAGGACCCCTGATCACATTCCAGGGGTCCGATGGTGACAGCCCTTTACATGCTGCAGTGACAGCCCTTTACATGCTGCAGTCACATAGACTGCAGCATGTAAAGGGTTAACACAGCAGAGATCGGAGGTTTTCTCTGATCTCTGCTGTAAGAGCAGGTACCTAGCTGTCCTCTGACAGCTAACAACCAGCTCTCCCTGCCACAGAGACCATCGGCTTGCTTCTGACAAGCCGATGGTCTCTATGGCAACCTGTAAACAAAGCAGGACATTGCCGACATGTCGGCAATATCTTCTGCTGGTTTTTCAAAGCCCTTGCTTTGATCTCTGAGGGTCTGTGCAGGCAGAGCACACTGTCACAGCTTGTGGCATTGTGCTCTGCAGCTCCCATAGTGATACATAGCCCGGAAATCTTCCGGGCTATGTTGCTATGAGCAGTGGAGCTCGTCACGGAACTTTTCCGGGCGTGCCACTCAAGGGGTTAATGGTGGGGATTGGACACTTGGTCATGATGCTCACGTTTTGGCCAGAGTGTAGAGCGGCTACAAAGAGTGTCTGTCACTTTGGAGGACCTATCCTGTTCTGCGTTGCACAGACAAATTAATGATATGAATGGGTACTGTTGTAATACTTAATTTTACCTGTGGTGGCACTGCAGGGGAATTGAACACTTTCTGTCAGCAAGGGGACACTGTGTGATCTGCATAATGCCAAGGGACCCTTTTAAGAAGTAGGGATAGTGCAAAGCAGAGAACGCATTAAAGTAATTTGTTGACCACAGTTTTTTGAGGTGCTGCTTTCTATAGGCTGGGTCGTAGTTAATACTGCGGCCCTATTGCTATGTGGATGGGCAATTAATTTCTTAATCAAAGGGGAAGATTCTGCCAACTAAGGAACGTTACTTTAAATCGCTGATGGAGAGTGCAAGAACTACATTTCCCACAATACCCCACTGCCAGTTACTGACTAGGATGCATTTACGATTATACAAACTGTCGTCGATACAGAATATGAAGGCACTGAGCATGTCTGACCAGTAACACAGCGGAGCCTACAGGTCCTAACCATTGGATACCAATGGAGAACCAAGCAGGGGGAAGACCACAGGGAAAGCAATATCTTTGCAGCTTTGTAAAACACGTCATAAATAATATTATGCTGTAAAATGACATGCTATCACCTTAATAAGCATATAACTTTTACTTTGAATCGCCAGAAAACCCTTTAAGGGCAGTTTCACATGGCCGAGAAAATCGGGTGAGATTTGTTCATTGCGAGACATACAAGTCGAATATGAACCCCCATTCTTTTGAATGGAGTCATAGTCATGAGCAATAAATCACTCACTTGTCAGGGTCGTCTGGTTTTTAGCTGAACTAAAAACCAAGTGACTATTGGTCCGTGTAAACAAGCAGTCCATGAATGACTGCCTGTTTGCATTGAATGGAGGTAGGCAGCTTGAGGAGATCTCCGGACCACTCCGCCTCCAGTTACAGAATGTCTATTACTCCTGTGTAAAGCACAGGAGCGATAACTCGTTTGGACAGTTGTTGGGCGCTTCTGTGCCTGACAGTTGTCAAGTCTAAACCCAGCTTACAGCTTGACGCGACTGATGCTGCCAACTACCAACCCATCTCTAATCTCCCCTTCATCTCCAAATTCCTAGAATGCCTGGTATAGTCCCGCCTTGTAAGCTACCTATCAGAGAACTCTCTTCTCGACCCCCTACAGTCCGGCTTCCGACCCCTACACTTGACAGAAACTGCCCTTACAAGGGTGTCAAACGACCTCCTGACAGCCAAATCGAGGGGTGATTACTCCCTACTGATCCTCCTCGACCTCTCCGCAGCATTCGATACTGTTGACCACAAACAACTCCTCAGTATGCTTCGCTCCATCGGCCTAAAGGACGCTGCTCTCTCCTGATTCTCCTCCTACCTATCTGACCACTCCTTCAGTGTCTTCTTTGCTGACTCTACCTCCCCTCCTCTTCCCCTTGCTATTGGGGTCCCCCAGGGATCGGTCCTCGGCTCCCTCCTTTTCTCTATCTACACAGCCCCTATTGGACAAACCAACAGGAGATTTGACCTCCAATACCACCTCTACGCTGATGACACCCAGTTATACAACTCTTCCCATGACATCTTTGAACTATTCCTCCAAAACATCACCAACTTTCTGTCTGCTGTCTCTAACACCATGCCCTCTTTCTACCTAAAACTAAACCTCTCTAAAACTGACCTACTGGTGTTCCCACCCTCCACTACCCGACCTCATCCTGACATCTCCATCTCAGTGTGTAGCACCATCATAATTCCCAGACAGTATGCCCGCTGCCTTGGGGTCATATTCGACGCCGATCTCTCCTTTACCCCCTACATCCAATCTCTAGACCGAACATGTCAGCTGCACCTCAAGAACATCGCAAGAATCCGCTCTTTTCTTACCGTGGACACGCTAAAAACGCTCACTGTTGCCCTCAACCAGTTCCGCCTCGATTATTGCAACTCGTTGCTGATCGGCCTCCCCCACGCCAGACTCTACCCCCTCTAATCCATCTTGAATGCGGCAACCAGGCTCATCTTCCTGTCCGTCCGCTACTCGGACACCTCTGCCCTGTCCCGGTCACTGCACTGGCTGCCCGTTAAATACAGAATTTAATTTAAATTGACTACCTTCATCCATAAAGCCCTCCACAGCACCACCCAACATTGCCTCCCTCATCTCAATCCATCACCCAGCCCGAGCTCTCCGCTCTGCTAACGAAACCAGACTGAGTGTCCCTTTAATTCGAACCTCTCATTCCCGCCTCCAAGACTTCTCCAGAGCAGCACCAGTCCTCTGGAACGCACTACCAAAGGCTATCTGGGCAATCCAGGACTTACAAAACTTCAGGCGTGCTATAAAAACGTACCTCTTCAGAAAGGCATACCATATCCCCTAAACCAAACCCCTCTGTACTCCGCCTGATAACATGCGCCCTGACCTATTGGCTGCAATCCCTGCTAGCCACCATCAATCGTCTGACCATTGTCTATGTGTACAGCATTCCACACTCTCCACCTCGCCATACTGTGCACATCTCCAGCCCCTTTACCTTCTGTATCACGGTCATCCCATTATTTGTAGTATGTAAGCTCGTTGGAGCAGGACCCTCACCCGTATTGTTTCCATTAATTGATTACTATGTAACCGTGGTTCCGTAATTTTTGTACTTTTGTCTTTCTGTATTCCCCCTGTCTATGTAAGCGCTGCGGAATATGTTGGTGCTATACAAATTAAGATTATTACCCACACACGGCCGAGGACGTTAACTAGCTGTGAAACCCGGCCCGATATACACTCGCGAACGTGCGATGTCCCCGTGGATGAGAGGCATTTTTCTGTCCAAAACACCTCCCATCACTTCTATGAGGCTGCAATCCTCCGGCACGGCAAGTATATCCCATGTTTACAATGGGAAACCTCGCACCGCACTCACGTGCACATTGCATGCCATGTGATGTGTTTTCCTGTCCCATTGAAAATAATGAGCGATGTGTTCTGAGGAACACACAAAGACAGAGCATTCAAAAGAATGGGGTTCATATTCACACAAGATTTGTGCAGTGTGAGAGTTTTCTGGGGTGCAACGTAGTTTTTCGCTAAAAATGACACTCACGATCCTGTGAATGGGCGAGAAAACGCTGGCTGTGATCATGGACAAAGGTCCATTCATGTCAATAAACAGCGTGGACGAGAAAACATAAAAACGCCTACGCTCGTGTGAAAGAGCACTTAGAGATCAATTAAGTGTGATCGGCTGACACTCCCTCTCCAAGCATCGAGGCCTGGGTATGTCTTCTACCTCTATACCCCACATAGCTGCAGGACATAGCCCCAAAAAGTAGTATACATAATCAAGTGTCCATGGCACTAATGAGCAAGGGTGGAAACTCATACCAACCATTTTTGATTATCTCATTTCACTGCTATAAGCTGAAATATGGTTGGTTCTATGATCACAGTATGTCACAACCTCTTGCATCATACTTCACTTGAATACATTCTTTCCTAGAAATACGCCAGGGATAATCCAGTCTCGTCTTCCCAGATAGGATGTCAGACAGAAATCAGATTTCCTGTATTGGACACAATCACTTAAATGTTCTAACAAAAGCCAACTTCTTAAAAGCCACAATAGTTGGGGTATAAATGAAGGAAATACTATTGAATTGTCCGCAGTCAATAAGTCCATTCCCTGAAAGCTTCCTCTCCACCTCCCCCAGGAAATTGTATTTGTAATGTTGATATTCCAGGATCGGGTTGTAGGAAATTCCCAGAACGTCTCTTGCATCTGTGTCACAACCTCTGCATTGAGCAATTTAGCATGTGAGACACTTGGCATGTAGACTGTCTGCATTTGTCACTGGAGGTCAAGGTAAATCCCACATTAGGCTCCGTTCACATATACGAATAGTGGGGTAGCAGGAGGATGTATAAACCTGCAGCAAAAAATGCTTTGACATATACATGATTTTGCAGTATTAGAATTGCCATTTGTGCATTGAAATCAATGGGAGACAATGTTGGATAACTTGCAAAAAAAATCCTAGTCGGAACGATGTGCTGTGGTGGCCAACAACAACCACCATAGTGTAAAAGTCACGATGAGCAAGTAGGATTTCAAAAATTCCCATTAACACCTTAAGGACATTGACTAGTTCGGGACTTACGGACGCAGTAATTTTTATTTACTTTTCTCCTCTGCAATAAGTTTTACATTTTTCTATCAAGGACTTGTGTTTGACGGGATGAGTTGTATTTTTAATGGCAAAATTTGGGGGTACATATCAAGTATGGTGTAACTTTTTGGGTAGACAGGATGAAAACATGGCAATTAAATAGTTTTTTGGTTCACTGTGCAGTATAAATCACATAATAGATTTATATTGCGGGTTGTTACAAGTAGACCAACATTCTCAGGAGGTTTTCTTTTAATAGACTTTTTCTACTTTTGAACAATAAATTGTAGGCTGTGGTGTAATATAGTCGCAAATTAGGGGCACTCCATATTTCCGCAATAAAATGGGACCTTTTTTTTTCACATTTTTGTGTTTTTCTCACAATTTTGGTAAAGTAGTATAAAATTAAGTAGCCTGAGGACTTTTCCACACGTCCGTATATTGGCCAGGTTTTCACGCCCAGATGATATACGATGTCCCTTTCTGCAGAGAAAGGAGGCGGTCTGGGAGCAGTGCACTGAGCTCACGCCCCCTCTTCACTGTTTGCAATGGGAGGGGTGGAACGGGGGCGGAGCTAAGTTCCACCCCTTCCAATTGCAAACAGTGGCGAGGGGCGGGGAGGGGGCGGGAGCTTAGTGCACTGCTCCTGGCCCCTCCCACTTCCTGCCCCTGCAGAGAGGGACAGCGTATATCGGCCAGGTGTGAAAACCTGGCCAATATACAGACGTCTGAATGAGCTCTTAGGTTTTATTTAGATGGCTGTAATTTTGGGCTGTGTGCTGTCCATGCATTCCACAGACAGCGCACTGGCCCCATTATAGCCTATGTCTGAGCGGTCCCATTGAAAACAAGGGGAGCGTTATGTCGTGGTAAAAAACGTGTGTGAGGGAGGCCTTAGACTAGAAGCTGGCAGACTCAAGTTGTCCATATATTACATGTGCTATCTGAACGGCCACCACGTAAGATTAACTATCTAGGCAGAAAAGTAAAAATCAGAGGTGACCTACGACAATCTCAATAGAGTGGTCTGTTTTCCACTGTATTTACTTGTATTCGGCTGATCATTGTCACTTCTACATGAATGTTCATAGCAGATAATTTAGATGCATAAAAAGGCTTTTAAAGGTTAAAGAAAAAACAAGCACAAACTTGTAGACGGCCTCACTGGAAAGACATTTGTGATGCGTCATATATGACATCCAGGACCAGGGTCTCATGGGTCATTCAACTCGGTCTATATTATTGGGTCACAGCTTCTAACACTTAGCAAAGCCGATGAGTCAGGAATGATTGCTCATAAGTGGAATTTGTGACCCTCACTAAAAAGGTCATTTCCTCCAGTTGAGGTCATAATGAAACAAAACAGCAGTGTAGACAATGAAACGGACTGTGGTGATCGGGCTTTGGGCTGCAAAAATACCTTAAAAGAATCCAGTATTTAAATGTCTTACTATAATAGATTTATTTCCAATCCTTACACATTACATTTAGGCCACATGCACACGGCCAAGTTGGATTCCAGATGCGGGATCCCGCACCAGAATCCAACCCAGAGCCCCAGCGGCGACCCCTGCGTACCTGTCATTTTTTCTCTTTATCTTTGCTACGGCTATGCTGGCCATTGCGCTGTTGCACATGCGCAGTACAGAGTAACCCACACCGTTGCGGATCCCATGACCCTTTTGCAGTGCTCACTGCGGAAGGGCTGCAGGACGGACGTCTTCCATTGACTTTAATGGAATATGTGCGTGCGAGGCCTGCACTAGAATAGAGCATGCTGCGATTGATCGCATTTGATTTCCGCTTGTGGGCAGGGAAAAGCGATTTTGCAGAGTATGCTATGGCAGGTATCTGCTGCGGAATCCAGGGGCGGATTCTGCACTGCAAATAGAGCCGTGTGCAGTGAGCCTTATATTGACCCAGAGGGTTGTTGTCTCCCCTTTCTGTCTTGGTTTAATATTCCCATTTATTGTTTTACAGACTTGCTAAAAAGTCATACATTGAGTTGAAGGAATGCTGACATCCAATAGGAGATGCTGCAGAGGTATTGTTCCATCTTCCTTATTTGCATTGATATTGAGCAAACACATCATCTACAGTGTGCCCATCTAGTGTGGTGGCCTCCCAACACCAGATGTCAGAGCAGTAGTGAAGGATTGGGTAGGTGGATTTCAGTATGCCTGATCCTTTTGTTCTCCTTGGAAGATAAACCACTGCCAGAGGTGTTTGGCAGCGTCTTACTCCCCCCCTCAGAACACATACACTCAGCTGAGCGTGTATGGGTCAGTCGGGAGGAATAGCCGTCTGCCAAATAACTATTTAATGATATAAACCATTATAACCACTGTGCTTACTTAACAGAGACATCTGGATGTGGTAAAGTGAAAAACAAAGATTTTCATCGATTTTAACATTTTAAAGGAATCTGATAAGTGAACAACCCCCCGCCCCCTGTATTCAGATCTTGAGTGTCCAACCGCTCGAGCACTATCAGTGTAGTCCAGTCACAAAGGCATTCTTCTGGGTATAAGGGGCGAACCTGGGTTCCTATGCTGGACTGAGGGCGTTATTATTTTTGTAAATTTTTTTTAGCCTATTCCCTGCCGCGTATTTTTTTCCAGTCTTTTAAACACCTTAAAAACATTAATTCAGTCTTGTAGCCCCTCTTCTTTTGGCATTGTACTATTGCTGAACAGGGTTGACCAGTCTTCTATAAATAAAATAAAATCATTGTATAATGATAGAAATGGTACAATGTAAGGGCTTATTCACACGTCCATATATCAGCCGGGTTTTCACACCCGGCCGATATACAGTGTCACTTTCTGCAGGAAGGGGGGAAAGGAGGTAGGCTGGGAGCAGTGCACTGAGCTACCGCACCCTGCCACTGTTTGCAATGGGAGGGGCGGGACAGAGGCGGAGCCAAGTTCCACCCCCGTTGTGCACCCTCCCATTGCAAATAGTTGTGTGGGGCGGAGAGGGGGCAGGAGCTCAGTGCGCTGCTCCCGGCCCGCTTCCTCCCCCTGCAAAAAGGGACACCGTATATCGGCCGGGCGTGAGAACCCGGCTGATATATTTACATGTGAATAAGCCCTAAAAGCCGTACTGGGTCTGAGTACAGTGAGCACAAAGCCTTAAGGGCTCATGCGCACGGGCGGATGGGGGCTGTGTATTACACATGTATTTTTCATGCGTTAATATGCACTACACACAGCAAATAAACATATGCATGCACATTTGCTGCATATGTTAAATCCCCATAGCCTATATTGGTGTGTATTGCACACATAATACACACCAAAATAGGACATGCTGCATTTTTTTATCACAAGCATATTATGCACATGAAAAAAATGCACGTGTGAGTGACCCTTTAGAAATTGGGCTTTAAGCACCACATATTACATGTGTGAAAAATACACGCGTGATAGGCAGACACATATGCCTATGTGAGTGAGCCCCTACAATGTGCAGATAAGGAAAACGTATAAAAACTTAGAGCTTATTCACACTAGCATTAACCCCTGTTAGGGATCTCCGTTACGCTGTTCCACTTTTGGAGCAGAGAAATGGAATTAAAGGGGGGTTATCCAGTTATAAACCAATGATGGCTTATCCTCAGGATAGGCTGTCAATAGATGGGTAGTAGTCTGTCATTTGGGAGCCTTGTCATTCAGCAGTTCTCTGGGCTGCTGTGCAGGAAACAGACAGCACCATTCTCACTGCAGTGGCCAGACTTTGTATTGTAGGCCATTCACGTCAACGGGACCCAGAGAGCAACTGATTGGTGGAGGTCCCAGGCAAAAAAAACCTAATATATTTACTATTGATGATCTTGAGGACTGGCTATCAATTGTTTGCAACTGGACAAGCCCTTTAAACATTTAGTTTCTTTTTTCTATTCATTTCAATGGGTTTTAAAAAAATAAAATAAAAATGGAATGGTTTGTTTGGATATGTTCCATTTTTAAAATTGAACAAAGAGTGCTACAAGACAGTACTTTCTTCCATTTGTTTTTGAAAGTCCATTGAAATCAGTGGGGAAAAAAAACAGAAACCTTTTTATTCAATCCTTATTTATGTTTTTCTGTTCCAAAAACAGAGGCGAGAGACAGAAATCCCTCGCGGGGCTTAACCCGCTGGTGTGAATGAGCTCTTAGTGCTAGGCAATTCTTCATTCTACCTGGAGTGTAGACTACAAATGATCACTGCAGAGGCGTAACTATAGAGGGTGCAGGGAATGCGGTTGCACTCGGGCCCAGGAGCCTTAGGGGGCCCATAAGGCCTCTCTTCTCCATATAGGGAGCCCAATACTATGAATAAAGCATTACAGTTGGGGGCCCTGTTACAGGTTTTGCATTGGGGCCCAGAAGCTTCAAGTTACACCTCTGGATCACTGTATTAGAGACTGGACATATGTCAGGCATTAGACACAATTGATAGTTATAGATCGTTCTATAGTCAAGCATCAGATTACCATAAACATTATTTATTTTGATCAGTTTCAAAAAACTACATATTATACACAAGTCTGTGTTAATGCAACAATGGAGCTCATGAACAAAAGACCAAAGTCAGCATTGACCCTAGGGTTTCCTGTAAGATACCAAGGTATCCGGGCACATACCAGGGCATTGTGGCCCTTATATTTCAGGCATCTGTGGCAACCCCAGCTCGTGGATCATACCAATGTTATCTTCAGCCATGTGTCCCTCACCATGACAGGTCACAAGTTTTATTTTGTCAGTGAATGTCCCTTTATCTTAGTGCTGGCTAGTGGCAGAAAAAGTGTAAACTTTGTATAAAGAAGCTGATGTGAGATTAGTGGCATTAGTTGCAGAGAATTATGGGAAGACTATAGGGTAATATAAAAAGGCATCTTTTGAGGGGAATCCACACTCTAGATGTTCCATAGACACAAAGTTACCAATTCAGTTATTGCTGGGAGTTATAGTCCATTGCACCAGCATTGGCTTACCTGACAATCCAGCCTAAAATGTGCTATTATTATTAAGAGGAGTTGTATAATTCATCCCCATCTTGCAAGATAACATGTAAAGTAGTTCACACTATTAGAATTGCTAGATTAGAGGAGTTTCACTGTATAAAAGAGAAATTGGAAATATGATAAAGGGAGTACTACTAAGGATATCAGCTGTTAATGGGGCCCAGCAGAAGTGGATCCCTACCTATTCTTAGGGCTCATGCCCATGAGCGTCGCAGGATACACCCGCGGATTTATGCCGCGTGAGTTTCACGATTAAAAACAAAAAAGTGCCTGCTTGTGATCACGGATTTCAGCGGTCTCCATCAATGCTATATTAACGGAGACCTCCCGCAGCATAAATCAGCAGCAAATAGAACATGATGCAAGTTAGAATAGGGTAGAATTTCGTATGTGAGCATTGGCAGGCAGAAAGCTATTAGGTTCAATAGAACCCAATAGCTGCGGATTTCTACAGCGGGAAACGCGGTAGAAATCCGTCCGTGGGCATTCACCCTTAAAGGACCAGTCACTGTGTATTCAGTAGATGTGGTTATCAGTAGAAGCTACCAAATACATAAACCTTTTCAAAAATCACTACTAAATGCTATTTCTTAGTGGTGTAGCTACGGGGGTGGAAAGGTTGCAGTTCTACACAGGCCCTGGTGCCTAAGATGCCAATATTAATATAAAGCATATGACAGTTTGGAGCCCCTGGTGACGAGAACATTGGGCCTTATTTGTTACAACTGTCCAAAAAAACCTGTTTTTGTTGCCCATAACAACCAAATCAGAGCTTAGTTTTATTTCTCAAGCTGCGCTATGGGCGACAAAGACAGCATTTCTTTTAAATAGTTTTGCCTCATAGTTTACATTTTTATCGACAAGGTGCTATGTGCATATAGAAAGGGGCGCTCCAGGAGTATAAAAATGTCACTGAAATACCTGAGCATGCTATCGTGCTTGTATGAAAGTGGGTACCCAATTGAAGATGCTAGGTGGGATAGGGGGTATCCAGATGTAACAACCATGGACAACCGATAGATTAATGGGACCAATCTCATTCTTTGCCCACCTTTCCCCCAGTCATGGTCCAACTGATGTGTAACAGACATATTATTAGGAAAATTAGTGCATGTTTATCCCATTATGGATTACACAGAAGTATTCCTTTTAATATGGCTTAATGACTCGGGTAGGTGATGGATTATCAGATGGTTAGGTGAAGTCTATAAAAAAATTCACAATCAAACATTTATAAAATTCGTGCAAAATCTGCATTGTATTGCAGTTTTTTTATAGGATTAGGAGAATTCTTAGGTTAATAAATGCAGAATTAAAGGAATTTCACTGTATATCAGATGTATATTTACACACACCTGGGACAGATTGCTCCCCATTGTGATCTTTCAGCTGTTGAAAAACTACAACTAATAGTATGCCGACAGCTGCAGTTTAGCAACAGTTGGAGGGTCATCTTGTAGACCCTAGCTGCTCTAAGAAAACCCCTTTATTTATAGACCTTTTGAAAAAGAGAGACCACAATGGTCACTATACCTACCTGTATGCATACAGCTGTACGCCAATACCCTGTGATACTGCCAAACAGGTAGATGCAAGGCCATAGGCATCAATTATCACCAAATCCCTCAGCACTGAGCTTGCATTAGCAAACAGAAGAGTATGTCATTAATTACATTTATGTGGAAATTCACTAATGTGGCATGTCAATAAATTAATAGAATACTGTAACTGCAAAAGGTTTAGGCGCAGTCAATTTAGAGAGCAGCATTAGACCCTTTATTGACCAATAGGTTAAAAAAAATGAGCTCTGAACTAAAAAATGCTGCAAAAAGTGGCAGAAATCTAAACCTGCTTTTTGCCACAGTTTATTTCATTTTCTGGATTTTGGAGAGCCAAAGATGCGCCAATTTAGTAAAAGGTGTACGGTTCTTAATGTAGTGCATTTTACTCTGATGCACTTTAGTTTAAGACTGGCCTGTGAAAGTTCAATCTTAATAAGTACCCCCCCCCCCTTCCAAAGTTAAAAGGGAGCCTCACACTTTTTAAACTTACCCAGTGTCCATTTATTGAGTCACCTCTGGAAATCAACGCTCCGCCTGTAAGCATGATTCTTTTCTTCATTCAGTATACACACACTCCCATAGAGAAGTAAGTGTGCAGGCATTGACTGAAAAGAGTCACGCTCCGAGACCAAAGCACAGACTTCCAGGGGTGACAGCAAGTCAATGGGGAGCCAGGTAAGTATGTCAGCTTAGATTATAGTGCTTATTGGACATGGCAAGTTCCTTTTAAATGATAAAAATCTGTCTGCCTTCAGCTGCCACAAGGGGGAGCTTAGGAGCTTACACGGCATATAGTTTTATTACTAAATTCAATGTATAAATGAATGCGTAAGCTCCCTCTAATGGTAAAGTTATAAATCTAACTCTATGGCTATGCAAAAGGTTTGGAGCTGCATATCAGAAAAATAAAGCACTAACCTCTATAAATATAACTTGTAATCCATTAGAATAATTTGGAAGCTAATGCCACATTAGTGACTCTCATCCCTGAAATACTAAAGCTTTGTGGCTAAGGAAGTGTTAAGACAGGTCACAAACTTTTTTGGGCACGTGAAATAGCAAAAAAACAAACAAAAAAACCCAATATTAATACATCCAGTTATCACTTATGATGCCTTTCTGGTATGTCAACCCGGCGGACACGCACTTTAGATTTGTAATGATATTCCTTTAGGTAAAGTTTCATGGAAGATGGAACTGGGAGGGCATCAATGCCATCGTAGTTTGTGGAGCTGCAAATAACAGTTCTCGATATGTGCTGGAGGGAAAAGGGGAATGTCCTGTGCAAAGGGCTGGAGAGAAGGGGTTCGAAGAACATACAGGAACTAGGGTCTTTGTAATGCTCCAACAAACATGTGATATTGGGTGCGTGGAACACGCATGGATCATGGGCATCGAAGCTAAAGTTATGATTCCACTGCTCAATCCTGGCATGGAGGGAACGGCTATAACGTCTGAAACTTACAGAAAACAAGTAATCTTCCTGTGCAGAGTCCCGTAGTAAAAATGTCCCTTCCGGCTTTCCTTCTAATAGGGCCTCTGCTGCATATCTATCCATAACTCCCCAGTAGCATGAGTTATTATTGATTTGGAACAAGTCTGGAACGAGACAATGGACATAATCTATCTGGGTGTGATATTTAGGTGGGGTTGCGGCCAGAAATATCTCATCATCTGGCTCCCATTTGGGTTTGTTCCTCTTTCGAGAACTTGCACAAATTGTGAGGACTTCATCGTCTGAGTCAATATCGCTGTCCTCTTTATTGCTCCTTAAGGCTTTGGTGGTGACTGATTCGACTGTGCCTATATTTACCTCACAAGACAGGACCTGTTCCTCAGACATACTGTCCTCCTCCCCATCAGCCATGGCAAGAAGTTCTACCTTAGGAGAGTCTTTAACCACATACTGAGTGTGTGGTTGGCTTACAGGAACAGTGTGTCGTTTAATAAAATGCCACCTGTAGGCCAGGTCCGATTTGGGAGGGAAGGGGCACTTGTCCAGCATCAATTCGCTTATGTGAATTTTCCTTTTGGAAGACAATACAGATTGGTGACGGCTGCTACACATCTTTATAGGAAAGCATTGACCTACAGCGTCTTGTAGCTTCTGCTTCAAAGACCGACCTAAGAGCTTTTGTCCACATGAGCGGTCTAGATCAAGTTCAATGGAGGAACAACTGTGTTTTATTTCTTGGCTCCTTGAGGATCCCTCTGCCTTGTCTGTATCACACACAGCGTCCCCATCAGCTAAGTGGCCGCTTTTATTTGACCAGGAAAGCTTCTTCCCACTCCAAACGTATCCATCTTTCCGGTCTGCACTGCGACTACGACTACTCTTTGGCCTGACATCAAGATCACCAAGCTTCTCCTCAATGTTTTCAGCCATGGTTCACGCCTGGAAGCTAGGGATGGTCACTCCGTTTCTGGATTCCAATAGAATCTGCATATTGAATAAAACAACATTTCTATAAGACCAGAAAATAACATTTTATTAGCATTTTTTTCTTATATAGTTTGTTATATAGTTCCTCGCCATTTTCAAGATCTTTGCTTACTATCAGTAAATTAACATTCTCATATACACTCAGAGGCAGCAAACCCATATATTCTTTTGAGCTGAGAAGTAGATATGATGGTATCCAGCCTAGACAATGCTGTGTGAGCTGAACACATCAGCAGCCACTGTACAAAGATCTCTGGATGTTTGCTACAATGTTCAGTCTGGAATCCAGGTTGTTACTTCACAGCCCATTGCCTAGACTGGATGCAACTGTATCCACTTTTCAGCTGACAAGACTAGAGGTGTTCAGTATTGCAGGGTTGAAGGTAAGCAAGAGAATTCTCACTCACCAAGAGCATACAGGGATCTTGAAAATAGCAAGGAATTGAAACACAGTATATTATGTTTTATAACTTATTTATACGTTTTTTTATTAACCTAAAATTGGGGAAAAAAACCTTTAAAATGGGCATTCTGAAAGTATTTAATTTTTTTCTATTGATTACAGAAACATCATCAATAGATGATCGGTGGGGACCTGGATCACCTTATTCCATGAGTTGTTGTCACTGCAATCAGCACAAGAAGCAGAAAGAGCTAACCATAGCTCTGTATCCCAGGTTGGTATAGCAGCTCCCACTGAATTCAAAGCAATACCAACATGGGACACTTTCAGCTTCCTATGCTGACCACTTTGACAGCGGCCCCAGGAATCAGCGGGTATCCAAGTGCGCAGGACCCCACCAATTATCTATTGATGACCTGTCTGTCATCATAAAAGAAAAAAAAAAGCCCAGAATACTCATTTCATTGTGCCAATAAACCATATCCCTTGTCAGGACAGTCACTCAAGAAAGACCCAGCAGAAGGACAGACATGGATATTAAGATTTTATATTTATATACAAATAACATTTATTAATTAGTATATACATCACTATAATAGTACCAATAGCATTTTGGCTAGGGCTACCTGTGCCTTGGGAGGCCTAAATGAGCTTACGTTCTTCTAAAACCTGCTCCAGGAGTCTGGATAAAAGGTTTTCCAGAAGACACATAGGGATGAGAAGCCTGATAGATAAACCCATTCTAGATCTCTGGGTTAATGTGTCTATAAAGGATCATGCACCCTTACAATCCAGTAAGGTTGACGATTGATCCTCTGTGATTTTTAAGCACTCTTTGGGTCATCAGGTAGGGAAAATTTTGCATGCTGGATTGTAATACTACTCAATGCATAGAAGGGGCACCCAACCACTTATAGAGGATGCCCTTAAACCAGTTCTACCCAATGTCTATTGTCCATAACCAATGATGTGCCCCGGGAGATATACCTTCATGATGGTGGTATCTCTGGCCTGTTATATTAGTAATAGCAATCAGCGAGGAAGCGTCTGTGCTAAAAGCGAACCACTAAATGATTCCACTCGGCACTTGCCCAGCTCCCAAACCTCCAGCATCCTTGCGGAAATGACTCACTGGTTATCCCATGGAGAAAGAACATTTTGTAAATTGAGTTTTATAGTTTTCCAACAATGTTTTGCATCATATAGGCTCCAGCACTAAAACAGACTGAGCACGTACAAAAACATTTGCAAACAAAAATTTGCATCTCACCTTAGAAAAGCTGCAATATGATAAATCAACCAAGTTACTGCACTAGTTAGGGACCGTTCACATATCACGTTGATTTAGTGAACGAATGCAGCATGTAAATAGCCTCTTATTCTCTGCATAACGTATCATACATGAGGATGATGTGTATATATTTTGGCTGTAATTTTTTCCCTGTTGCTAATGTACTTTAATTGTTATTCTTAGACCCAAGCTACTAAGCCCATCTAAGTCCTTTAATTGGTTGTGACATCAACAACCAGGACAGAGTAGATGGCAAGAATGGTTAGGAGATTTTGGACACAGACGTGACAGATGCCCCATCTCCCTCACGAAAAGAAGCGAATAGAGAAATATATATATAGGTGCAATGTCCCAGGTCACTTATATAGGAGTGTGCTTGTCGTAACATTGTTCCAAATTATATTAAAAGCAGCAGTTAAAGGGCCACTCTGGCAAACACACATTTTTCCATGTCTGCCCCGGTATTAGTGTCTAATGTCTCCACCGAAAGTATTAGTGGAAACATGGGTTGGCAGGGGTGAGTTCCAAGGAACACCCACAGCAGCTAATTGGCTGGCCAGACACACACCTTCACGTGTCCGCAGCATCCTGAGCGCTCTACTACTTTTGCTCCCCGCTTACTTAGCCCCTGTGAGGAGGAGGACATGTATCCGGTATTAGTTTAACTTAGTATTAGTCTCCATCGGAATTACGAGTGGAGACATGGGTTGGCCGGGCTGAGAGAAAGGGACCACTCCCTGCTGCTGATTGGCTGCCGGAGAAACACCTTCAGAGATCCCCGTCAGGCTGCCCTACATACACTGTAGAAGCCCGTATACTGTATCTCTGCACTGACAGTCCGCACGGCTCCGCTATTTCCTGCACTGCGCTGGGCTGGCTGTGGCGATCACTGTTTGCAGCGCTCGCCCACCCAGGCACACAGCCCCCGATGCCGCAGCCCGCACTCACCACTCCGTATCTCATTACCGCCGCTCTGCCACGTCCTACCACCCCGACGGCAGGGGGAGGGCAAGCTGGCGGCAACAAGGGGAACAAGATACAGAGAGGCCTGAGCGTGGTCCCAGGGGGCATGTATGCCGGGGTGCCAGTG
This sequence comes from Eleutherodactylus coqui, assembly GCF_035609145.1. NCBI lineage: Eukaryota > Metazoa > Chordata > Amphibia > Anura > Eleutherodactylidae > Eleutherodactylus > Eleutherodactylus coqui. The sequence continues at coordinate 152,463,745 of NC_089842.1, read as the reverse complement.
CTGGAAACAGCTAGCGCCACAGATAGGCCGCCACGGTGCAGGGAATAGCAGAGCCACTGCCATACAGTGCAACCTCCCCTCCCATCTGATACTTATCAAGATGGTGAAATTCTTCACATTTATCCCATGATGCATCAGCACAGCATTAGCTAAGGCTATACCATTTTTGCCTGCAGGAGGGACAGTTTAGTTATCATCACCTTCTATATTCACCTAAATAAGCTACAGACCATAAGTCTACAGTCAGAAGGATGAGCTGTGATCTCCTCTATTAGAACTGTATGATCATCATCAACTGTGATAGGAGTGCCTGTGTCCCCTTCTAGACAGTTTTCTTGGTAGGGATCCATTAATGGCATCAGACAAACTGAGAATTATCTATTGGTAGTCATCTGTCTTACAAGTCCAGACAAGTACAAGCGAGACAAAAGAGAGGGGAAAAGGGCAGTGGAAAGAAGGGGGCAATGTTAAACACATTCTAATATATATAAGGCTTTATTTATTGACTTTTGCAATAAAACATGTAACAAACAAACGTGTTGGATAACAAAAAAGACCAATGTCAATCATAAATAAAGTGAACATGCTAGAAAAGTAGGGTATATAACACAGCTGATCACAAGAGAACTCTCTATACATCTGATGGTCAGACTTAATCGTATCCATGAATACTATCTAATTACACAAATACAACAGATAAAGCAGACGAGAAAAGAAGAAAAAAAACCCAAAAAAACTATGGTCGCCAGCAGCACCCCGCCCAACCCCATCTCACATTAACATGTACAGGTTTAGAATCCTCTTTTATGAGTTTATAACCAGGCTGACAAAACCTTTTTTGAATTTATCAGGGCATTTTCATGACATGTTGAGGATGTTGTAAAACGACAAAATTCTTATTGACCAGACATAGTCAATAGGATAATAACGGGGACCGGGGTGATTTCCAGTTTATTATGACTATCTTACCAGCGCAAGAAAGAGTAGCATGTCTGAGACATCCATTTTCTTTAATCCTCCAGGGGTCAAACAGACCCTATGAAGAAATGTGTATTGTCTAAGGACATCTGAACTCACCACGGATTGTAGGAAAGAGTCTGTTACTTCTTTCCAGAGATCATCGTTAAGGTCAGGTACATCTTCTTTCCACCTAGAAAAGACCCTATCGGAAGGTCTAAGCTCACTAGAGTGTAATATGTTATACATATGGGTCAGAAGTTTAGCTAGGTTTGGAGACCTGGAAAAGGTCTTCTAATCTGGAGGCATCTGGTGGTTTTCGGGGAAAACCAAAATTGTACTATAACTGCATGTCATACCTGCAGAAACTAAAAAAGGGTCATGTTAGAAAACCCAAAATGTGGACTGTAGCGACACAATAGGAGGGAAAAACTACAGAATCTGTAAGGAATTGTCCCAGGCACTTCAAGGCCCTATCAGTCCAGAACTTACATAACTACAGAGCGATTAACCCTTTCCAATCCACTGTCTGACGTCTGAAGACATTCTGATTGAAGGCTGTACATCTCCAATGTCGGAAGACGTCCGGCAGGGTTTTCTTACTGTAGATTACTGGCCGCTCTGTTGTCGGGTGCCTCTCCAGCATGTCCTATACCGCAGTACTGGCTCTAGCCAGCAGATGGTGCCATTGTATAATGGCAGAAAGAGAAAGACCCCTAGGAAACCCTGAATCCAAAATTGGATTGCAAAGGGTTAAAGACATGAGGCAAGTTATGGTGGTTGTGCTATAATGGAGTATGAGGAGAATAACTAAGAGCATCTGACCCCTAGTAAAGGGTTTGCAATTGACCGCAAATGAGCCACCACTCCAAAAGAAGAAAGAAAAACAAACAAAAAAACAACAACAACCAGATGCTGTTTGGAAAGGGGTTTTAAAACAGTTGAGAAAATTAGTCAAAATCTAACCACCAGTAGCATAGACCAGTTGGGCTGCTAAAAAGTAAGGCCGCCTGCACACGGGCGGATTTGCATTGTGGAATCCGGAGCGTGTGCCCCCCTCTGGATTCCGCAGCAAATGCTGCCCATAACATGCTATTAGAAAATGCAATTTTCGTCTACACGAAATTTCAATTGTGATTTTCCACTCGGGGAGGGAAGAAAAAGAAATTTATTAAATCGCAGCATGTTCTATTTTTGCACGGATTCTACGCAGACGGCTTCCATTGAAGTCAATGGAAGCCATCTAATCCGCAGCCCTTCCGCAATGTGATTGGTCGCAGATTCCACATCATTGGTTTGCGACGAAGCTGGAAAAGATAGAGTTTAAAAAAAAAAAAATTCTAAAAAATCTGTACTGTGCATGTCTAACGGCGAGTCGTGCGGACCATCCACAGTACAGATGAAGAAAAGAGAAAACAGGAATGCGCGGACACCACTACTGCCAGGGCCGGATTCCACATGGTGAATCCGCCTCGCCCCTTTGCGCAGGCGGCCTTAAATCTCAAATTAAGTGCAGCAAAGCTACCCATTTCTATGGGTGCTTGTAGGGTAGATGGACATAATCGTTGTAGCTTTCCTTGCAGATAAAAAGGAGCAAAGAAAGTTATAAACAAGAAAAATATGAAAGAGGTATAAGAATTTGACAAATATATAATCTTAAATATATTAAAGGGGTTGTCTGATTATTGGACAAACCCCTTTCAATTGCACTAACTGCATTAAAGCAAACTGAAGTATACTTATCTCTTCTCGCCTGCCAGGATCCAGTGCTGCAGCCAGCTGCAGTCCCGGTGATTGTATTTGTGACAGATGGTGTCAGAAGAAATCAGGTGACTGTTGCAGCGTCACGTTCCAGAACTCCTGGCATCATGGCACTCAGGTTGTGAGCACTGATGCGAGAAGAACGAGCAGTGATGCTGCAGCCTCTCATTGTCTGAAGTGATCACATGATTTCCTGGACAACCCCTTTAATTCTCATCAATAAGCTTTGTCTCTGTGGCAATTAATATAGGGTCCAAATTACACAGAGAAAATCCCTCCAAATATTAGGAAACTTGAACCCCCCCCAAAATTTAAATTGACTGATACACTGTAGGTCTACATTGAAGGGGAGCAAGACAGCATGGGGGTCTAGTAATGGGAATAAAACAGTTCATCCTTAAGCTGGAGAAAGAACCAAACCCAGCATTAAGTTCTAGTAGAGATACCAGAGAAGGACCGAGTCAACCAAATAAACTAATGTGTCGTCCGCATAAAGGGATATTTTTTTTCTAAAATGGAACCCCTGAGAATACCTTTAAGAAGTAGTGACTGACACATGGCTACTGCCAATGGCTGTATTACAAGAGCAAAAAGTAGAATAGATAACAGGCAATCCTGTCTAGTGCCACGTAAAGGAATGGAAAGTGATATATATCTGCATTAGTGCGCACCTTGAGAGGATAGGCATCATATAACAGCCTTACAAGCACATTCTAAAATTAACGATTTCCCGTACGTTTGCACCAATGAAGTCCCGAGACGAGCTGACAAAACACATTTTCTTGAATGGAGAGCAGTTTATGAATAACTTCCATTCATAAAACGTTCTTCTGCAGCAGTGGACATTATCTCTGATCCAGTCACGTATTTAATTCATCTTTTTGCTGATTTCATGCAAGAAAGAATGTGCAGGGAATGTCAATGAAGCTGCCTGATGAATGACGGGGTATGTGAATGTATGGATTTCTACATGATGTGGATTTATGGCTACAGTATATCTGGATTTATAGATTGTCTGCTTTTACAAGGCTTTCTTTGCTGATACATTTTCCAAAAATGAGCTAATCACTGGAGGCTATTCTGCGGTGCCTATCACAGACACCAGCGATTATTGGGTGGGGAAACTGGTGAAGGAGTCTTCATTTGCTGCAAAGAAGTTAACAATTACATGCTGTCCATTGAAGTGAATGTGCGACTGTGTAGTACAAGAATGAGCCAGGACTAGAGACAAGCAAGCACGCTCGTTTAAGGCTGATGCTCGAGCGAGCATCGGTTTTTTCGAGTAACTGATTACTCCTTCGAGCACCATGCGGGTGGGGGTGTGGAAGAGTGAGTAATCAATTACTCGAAAAAACCGATGCTCACTCGAGCATCAGCCTTAAACGAGCGTGCTCGCTCATCTCTAGCCAGGACCTATTCAAGAGACACTCTCTAAAGCCCCTGTAATACATATAGAAAGCGTTGCTCAGAGCGAACAAGATACCCACTGACAACGGATTTGCTGACATTCTGTAGGTACAGACATGGCAGATTGTTTTCTGCTGTAAATTAGGCAGTGGATTTTGCAACAAATCTACAGCTAAATCTACATGTGAAACGTGGATGTGGTACGGATTTTGTCCTTTAACATCGTAAAGAGTGAAATGTGCTGGGGACATACTGTTGACTTTAAAATCTGCAATCGCAGATCAATTTCCGTCTGAAAAATGGGTGCACCACGTGGATGAGATTCGTTCAGATTTCATCCACATGGTCTATACAGTAATCTGCTGTGCATTTTCTGTGCACAAATCTGCAGTAATTCTGCTACATGTGCATTTCCTCTTTTAGGGTATTTATAGGCACGCTTTTTGTTGTGGGTTTGACACAAATATGAAAAACCCTGCGGTGAAAACAACTCAAGGAAGCTCTATGCATGCTACACAAATAGTATACACCACATGTAGACATGAGCGAGTATACTTGCTAAGGCACATTACTCGAGCGAGTAGTGCCTTAGCCGAGTATCTCCCCGCTCGTCTGTAAAGATTCGGGGGCTGGCGCGGGTGACAGGTGAGTTGCGGCGGGGAGCGGGGGGAGAGATAGATCTCCCCCCGAATCTTTAGAGATGAGCGGGGAGATATACGGCTAAGGCACTACTCGCTCGAGTAATGTGCCTTAGCAAGTATACTCGCTCATCTCTAACCACATGCATGCCTCCTGAGATATAGTACTGTGTGACATAGAAATTCATAGAACACTCAATCACTTCAAAAATAAATGTACAAGTGATACCTTGGGGTGCGAGTGCCTCCGCTTGCGAGCTTTTTGACTTGCGAGCAATCTCTCTCCCAAATTTTTGACTTGATTTAAAGGCAAACACTTGGGTTACGAGCCTGCTTCCGCATTACAGCATTACTTTAATGGGGCCACCCATTAAATGCAATGGGCTGCCAGCAATCCCTGCAGTAATTTTCGGGGAAGTGCTTTAAATATAAGCCCTTCCCTGAAAATCATCCCGAGCTGTAGTAAAAAACAAACAAACAAAAAAAACCCCATATACTCACCTGTCCGCCGCTGCCGTGGCCCAGGCGCGTCTAGCCACCGCTTGTTTTCCCTGCACTGCTCTGAAGCTTTTCAGCAGACGGGGATATAAAATCCCCGCTTGCTAAAAGGGCTGCGTCTGATTGGCTGAGCGCTAAGCCAATCACAGGCAGCGCTCAGACATTCATTGAATGGCAGAATGAATTGAGCCGCGGACAGGTGAGTATATATTCTTTTTATTTTTTACTACAGCTAGGGATGATTTTTCAGGGAAAGGCTTATATTTAAAGCCCTTCCCCGAAAATCACTGCAGGGGTTGCCGGAAGCCAATTGCATTCAATGGGACAGCGGCATGCCCGAGAGCTTGCGATCCGGAACGGATTAATGGCTTTTCAATTATTATTATTATTAAACTCTTAACCCAAGGCACCACTGTACCACATAGTATACTTTTTTGTATATAGTTACTTTATTCAATAGTGAAGAAAAATAAAAGTAAGACAATGTTTACTGTCTGAATGCAAGCCAAATGACAAACTATCAGCACATATTAATCCCATTATGTGTCACCCTTCACCACAAACATAGTGTTCATGCATCCTAGTGTCTCTGGTAGATTGCCAAAACAGTCACTACTGGAAGAGAAGGATCTGAATGTCTGGATTTCAAACTGTCAGATAAACAATTAGGCACATGATTGATTGTCTAGCAGCCAATTATCTTCACATTCTAGTAAAATAACATGTTTGGTAAAACTGAATGTGTATGTTGTCAGTAAAACTTTAATTTGGGATAGCAGTGCAGGAGCAAGGCCTATAGAACACAGCTTTACAATTGCAAGAGCCAATTCATGAGTCACAGCCATGTACAGAAATGTTTTACATGTTCTTATACAACACATTCTAAAGACAGGAAGTCATGAACCATTGAATTCTGTGAGATGGCTTGGTTAAAGGGGTTCTCCGAGTTAAAGGGGTTGTCTCGTGGCAGCAAGTGGGGTTATGCACTTATGTATGGCCATATTAATGCACTTTGTAATATACATCGTGCATTAAATATGAGCCATACAGAAGTTATTCACTTACCTGCTCCGTTGCTAGCGTCCCCGTTGCCATGGTTCCGTCTAACTTCGGTGTCTTCTTGCTTTTTTTTAGACGCGCTTGCGCAGATGCATCTTCTCCCTTCGGCTGGTCTTGGAAGCATCGGCGTTTTGGCTCCGCCCCCTTTTCGCGTCATCGCGTAGCCCCGCCCCATGACGTGTGCCGGTTCCAGCCTCCTGATTGGCTGGAATCGGCACATGACGGGGGCGGAGCTACGCGATGACGCGAAAAGGGGGCGGAGCCAAAACGCCGATGCTTCCAAGACCAGCCGAAGGGAGGAGATGCATCTGCGCAAGCGCGTCTAAAAAAGCAAGAAGACACCGAAGTTAGACGGAACCATGGCAACGGGGACGCTAGCAACGGAGCAGGTAAGTGAATAACTTCTGTATGGCTCATATTTAATGCACGATGTATATTACAAAGTGCATTAATATGGCCATACAGAAGTGTATAGACCCATTTGCTTTCGCGAGACAACCCCTTTAAGGGAAACTCAAGTCAACCAGTTTGGCATTTTACTCACCTCTTCCCACTGCCCCACCGCAATGCCATTGCGGGAAAGTTGCGAATTCCGTGTCATCGCTAGGCCAGGATGCAGGGAAAGCAGAGGTTAAAATTTATTTTTTTAAATCTGTACTTCGCATTTCCGATGGCTTGCCATGCAGGCCATCCACAGTACAGAGAAGATGAAAGAAAAGCAGGCACATGCGGTTGCCGGCTGGGCACAGGGTCGGATTCTGCATGCGGAATCTGACCTGCCCGTGTGCAGGCGGTCTTACACTACTGGTCTCCTTATATGTTGAAGAGAGACCTTATGGGCCCTCTAGGGCCGGGTGCAAGCACACCCTCTGCACCCATTATGGTTATGCCTATGACTGAGGTCACTGCTGCGGAAAGTGAATGGCAGCAGTGGTCCCATCTTGGGTTGACACTTCAGTGGAGCCGGATTAACAAAGGCCAGCAGGGAACCCAGAAAGTGTTAGCATGGGAGTATCAAGATACCTTTACATGGGACAACTGTTGGGCATATACGTAGGCGACAGACAGTAATTCCAATGACCATCACTCCTGTGCGCACAGGAGCGATAGTCATTCAGTGAATGGAGGTGGAGCCCACTGGAGATCTCTTCCAACTGCCCACCTCCATGCACTGCAAACAGGCAGCTGTTCAAAGATGAAAACTCCTGTTTACACCGAAACATTCAGGCAATATTCAATCCGACTAACTTTTTACCCCTTTTGTTATTTTATAGCATTGTAAACAGTTGGTAAAAAAATTATGGCAATGGACAGCCCCTTTAAGTTAAAAAGTAGAGATGAGCGAGCACCCAAATGCTCGGGTCCGCGTTATTCGAGTCGAGCTTTTCGTAAAATTCGAGATCTCTACTCGAGTAACGAATTCTATTGGCTACAATGGGAGACTTGAGCATTTTTTGTATGTGGGATGCCGGGGTCCCAAGTTTTTTCTAGGGGTCTCTCTCTCTCTCGACGCGTTTCAAAAGACATTGCCTCTGTATGTCAATAATTTTTAATTCCGTATTTGCCTCCGTATTTTTTATTATGTTCTATTATGCAAATATTTATCTGTATATGGTAGAAAATACAAATACGGAAAAAACATAGCCTTCTAGATTCATATGAGGTCTGTATTCTAGTCCCCTCAACATGAACCGGATATGGAGAAAAAAATTTGCTAGTCTGAAAGCGGCCTTACCCTGCATCAGTGATGCCCCCAGCCATCTGCTGCCCTGAGAACCACAGTAACTTCAATAGAGCCTTGTTGTTCTTCCTTGCACAGGAGGTGTTTGGAAGTGCCATAGGCAGGATCCTTCGTCTTGTGAGTCGGAGGTCAGAATAAATCACCAATCAGAATGTCATAGTGTATGTTTGCAATACGCCACAACATTTTAAAATGGTATGATCCCTTTAAAGATGAACGTTATGATCATTTATACATATGAGAACATTTGTCCGAGGCCTCAAAAACCACAGCTGTGTAACGGATCCGTATTGTAAATGGACCTTAACATTCCAGGAAGCCTACGCAGTGCTCGTACAAATGTATATATTTTCGCTTTTGGCTCCAGTTTGATAACACTGAATTATTTATCAGTGACTTCCGCTGCCATTGCTGGTAAATGGCATAAAACCCTGCATCTGTAGTTCCTCAAGTGAACATTTAGTGGTCAATGCTTCCGTTCGGAGCTCAAAATAATCAAGTTTTATTTGCAAGGTTGTGCAGCCACTTTCATGTTCACTGCTAATAACAGAAGTCATACAGGAGGCAAATTCTAGCCGAGGCACGTCAAAGACCCCGCAGAGCCCCAAGAATAAATACCCCATACTTGCTGAATTACACAGGTTTACCGGGTGTTTGCATTAAAATTAAAACAGAAAAAAAAAAGGAGGGCACAATGACTGATGGTCATTTCTACATCAGATTATTTTATTTCATATGCATGCATGAAAAAAAAAGCTACTATCTGCACCAGCAGCAGTTAAAGGTCTGGTAAGATAAACCTGCAGTCAGTTTGGAAGAGAATACAGTATAAGACGCTTCAAAAGTCACTTTTAATTGTAAAACCTGACACATAGATGAACGGTATAATGATACTACATGAAAGAGTTAGCATTGCTGCTAATTCTAACCCAGAAAATCATCATTATTAACTAGGAATCATATTTAGAGTTTATTTTTATAGTAAATTAAAAGAAATAAATAATAAAAAAAAAAACATAATAAAAATTCAACATCACCTACACAAAAAAAAAAAAATTACAATAGGTAGTGTTTATTAATGAGGTAATCATAACAACCTAAAAAATATATACAATGTGTGCATTTCTAACTATGGTGGAAAGTTTAAAAGTTATACCACATATAAGAAGTATCTAAAATGGGACAAATCCAAATTAATTCTACATAAATTGATGGTATTGATTAGGACTATTATAAAAATAATTACCAGTAGATACTAAACGGAATTAAAAATCTTGCATTAAATGACCAGTCTATATAGGATATACATTGTACATGCAGGATGCAGGTTACATGTATGTAGAGTACAGTTCGGATCGGTCTGTACACATATTAGTTCAGTTCATATGTCCAGCCACAAGCAGGCACAAATCATCTGTAGTATACCATAATGTACAGTCCATTATACAGAACTAGAGCAGGCAGACCAGGGAACACACCTATGGTGTAAGAAGCAGCTTGCTACATTGTAGCATCCGTAGATCAGACCCTGTCCCCCTCCCCTTACCTTATATCTGGGCCCCAGCACTTAATCCAAGCTGTTACTATGTAGCCAGAAGAACAAAGGAATGGATATTTTTGCAACCAGACAGGGAGATAAAGCCACAGTTCACAGCCCAAGCAGCCATTTCCTGTACTCACAACTACATTACCCAGACTCAGGCAGCCCACAGCTCCCAGCATGCAATGCGACATGGGGCTTTCTTTTTAACCCTTTACTTCCTCATTTTTGCAACCGACTTTTTTGTGTGTTTTATTGTTTTTTTTGTGTTGGTTTATTATTAGACTTAAGTGATTAGATAGATAGATAGATAGATAGATAGATAGATAGATAGATAGATAGATAGATAGATAGATAGATAGATAGATAGATAGATAGATAGATAGATAGATAGATAGATAGATGGATTAGATTTATGAAAAAGAGGGTGGTTTCATGTATGGTGGAAATTTATCCACACATTTGTGCTAGAAAGTTGGTGGAAAAAATTACAAATTCTACCCCAAACTACATTTGTACAACACATTTGTAGCTTTTTACATCTTTCTCACTAGTTTTGTTAAAAATTGAGTGTATAGTAGCTTAGCAGGAGTTTGGCTTCTTATGACCCAACTCATTCACTATAACTTGTGCCAGAACCTGCCGGAAATTCTAGCGCAAATTTATGCAATCTCATAGCTATCATAGGTTTGCCTGGTATTAGTGTATCTTGACGCCACCGGAAGCTAGGGGTTTGACAGGAGCGTTCGTGGTGGAGTCAAGAAACACTAATACCCGACTGATGGAAAGATAGAGCAAAAATGGAAAGCTATATTATTAGATAGATAATTATGGAAGTGAAGCAGAGAAATTAAATTGTAAGCCCCCTATTGAGGACAGGAACTGATGTGAATGGTGACAGTTTCTGCACAGTGATGCAGAATATGTTATCGCTATAAAAGAGAAGGGAAATGAATTAACATGAATAGACATAAGATGGAAATATAGATGATGTACACTTTACAAAAGGTTTTGTCATCCAGCTTTCTCAGACACTTGAACAGATAATTTCCCTAGTTATGCAGTATATGGGAACAGCGATGCATCACTGCATGAGTAAACAGATTTGTCACTCAGAATTCTGGGAAAGCTGAGTGAGGGGCGCTGTAATGATGGCCATACTGGTTCTATTATAACTGGAGGGAAGAATCTATTGTTCCATTACTGGTTTTTATCTATTCCCTTTGGAAAATGGTAAATTTGAAAGAATGTTAAAAATCAGTGAATCATACTTTATGGAAAACTACCAGACTGTTTCACAATAACAAGGCTGCAGCTCCTGGTCTATGGCTTCCCTATTTCATATTTGCGGAACTGAGTAAGGCAATGTAATTGATTTAGCTCATATCACACGGCCATACAGAACCCTCGTAATATGCGGTAAGTATATGAATGTGTGAATTAGCACTAAGGCTGGTTTGACATGAGCGATGCGTATTTGCAGAATGAACGTTATATAAAATGTGTGTGATGTTGGGACAAGAAACTGGGCCCAATATTGCACTCATGAACCTGCGATTTACCCGCGGATGCGAGGCAATTTTTAGGCAAAAACGCCTTGCATCTGTGAAATTCTGATCCTCTTTGGTGAGTTTCACACGCGATAGAGGATTGAAGGATAGAGGATGGGAAACCCCGCATCGCACTCGCATGCACATCACACGGCATGCGAGAGCCATTCGATGCATTAAGGCCTCATGTCCACGGGGAAAATCAGGCCCGCTACGGATTCTCCATGGAGAATCCGTAGCGGGTCCCTCCTGCCCCGCGGACATGAGCGCTTAAAATAAGAATTAACTTACCCGCAGCGGACCGGGCAGATCTTCTCTTCTTCACGGCCGGATCTTCTTTCTTCAGCCGGCGGATGTGCTCGGCACGCCGGCTGCGTGCCGCGCATGCGCCGTGCACATCCGCCTGGCCGAAGAAAGAAGATCCGGCCGTGAAGAAGAGAAGAACTGCCCGGTCCGCTGCGGGTAAGTTATTCTTATTTTAGGTTTCCGGCGGATCCGGTCGGCTTCCATAGGCTTCAATAGAAGCCTGCGGGAGCCGTCCCCGTGGGAGACCCGCACGAAAATGGAGCATGTCACGTTTTTTTTCATGCTCCATTTTTTAAAAATTCCCTTTTATTGACCATCCGCAGGTATTTATCTACCTGCGGGTGGTCAATGCATCCCTATGGGGTGCGGATCCACATGCAGGTGATCCGCTGCGGATTTTAAATCCTATTTTGCCCGTGGACATGAGGCCTATTGAATTCAATGGACGATGCGTTCCGGGGAAGGCGAAGAGATAGAACATGCCACGATTTTTGTCCTGCACCGCATCGCTTGGGTGTTTATGACTACATTCAAAAGAATGGGGTTCATATTCGTGCAAGATTTCTGTGTCTCACAACACGCAAATCACGCGCAAGTTTCTCGGCCGTGTGAAAACGGCCTTAATCTAATGAGTTCAAGATGTGTTCTTTTTCCTTCACAATTACGTCGTGTTTCACAGATCTAGCGTATTGCACATGCATTTGTGCATCCCCATTAACTTCTATTGGGGCTTTTAATGCGCAGAAAAGCAGAGCCATTTTTCGATGGTGAATTGCACTGTGTGAACATACCCCAGCGCTGATGTGAACATACCCCAGCGCTGATGTGAACATGCCCCAGCGCTGATGTGAACAAGCCCTATGTTTCATTGCTCAGTAGACATGATTATGATATCAGTAGGACTGGACAGTATGGATGAGGATGTCCTGACCCTCCTCATGTCAAGGAAAGAAGGATCAGACATGTTGGATTTCAACATGCCCAATCCTTTGTTCGCTACTGAAAAGACATGTCCTCTTGGGCGAACAAAGTGAGTCTGTGCATGCAGGAGTTGGGATGAATGAGCACTAGATGCGATTGAGTGGTTTATACACAGCTCTACAGAGTATATCATACATGAAAGGCTTAGATACAGGATCAGCGGCTCACTGACCCCAGAAATTATTGTAGAGTTACATCGGGTAACAGAACATGATGGGAATTGAAGTGCCGGGTGTTTCTGTGTGACTGTATCACACATGACATACTTAGTTACATTGGCAACAAACTGTCTCTGGAAAGGACTGTGCAATGTTGGCCACATCGCAGCGGGTCAGATTCTGTGCATTCCCCTTCGTATCTGTTGGAATTTTTATAGACTTCTGAAGTGTTAGGGATTTTTTCCTGTAGGTTTCATATGGCTATAATCCAAGACTGGACTGATAATATCTGCAGCAAATTTTGCCAAACTACAACATTGCACCAAAATTTTGTGAGAATTGCAGAAAAAATAAGCTGAATTTAACAAATGAATGTACCCTATATGCTCCTTCCCTCTCTCCCCATCTATATGGTGTCAGTCTTCACTACAGCTGTGGCATTTTATTCAGAATTAGGACTCCTTCACATGAGCGTGTGCGTTTTTACAGTCGCCCGCATGAGGCATTTAATTGTGTGAATGAAGAGAAGATGCGATCAAGTCCCAAGCTTAATTTGCGTTTTCTCGTCGATTTACAAGGCCAGATGTGACGTTTCAGCGAAAAAATAAGCAGCAGCCCAGAAATCCCTCGCTCGGCATAAATCCTCGGAATGACTTCTAATGCCTAAATAGAGGCAGCTATTATCTTTTCCCAGCGTAAACTCCCTCCCCCTCCCTTTTTTTGCAGCTCCCATAGGAGTCTATGGGAGCTGCCAGCGTATATCGGTCGAAAGATAGAGCAATACCTAGCTTTTCCAACAGCATGTAATTTCGGTCACCGATTTTGGTCGCGTATGTGTTATTTTTTCCGGTGCAACATTTTTACACGACTACTAATCGGTCATCTGAACAATTACATTGGAAGCCAATGCTTCAGATGGTCGCAATTTTCGGCTGACGTAAAAACGCAGCTAAATAACCGAGTAAAAACGCTGGTGTGAATAAAGCCTCAGCTGTATATATCTATGTAAAATCAGTCTACTTGACTGCCTAGGTCCAGTCTGACTGTGAAAGGAAAGCCATGTGAGTAATTGTTAAATATCACCGGGTTTGAGTCAGCCCTCATGACTTTAATTGTGAAGAATTATGAGAAATAATGCAAAACGGATTCATGTGCTTCTTCATGTGGTCTAGTAAAGTGACAGCAGATGGGGCAGATCTACATCCGCTGGCTTTTTTTAAATGTCCTTTCAGGCTAAAACTTTTTTATTATGTATTCTACATGTATTTATACTCAAAAGTGTAGAGTTAATGGGGTTATCCGGGCAGAAAAACAAATTCTAAGGCAGCTCAGAGTGGTAGAGCAACCAACAGAAAAGAAATCATACTCACCTCATCCAATCTCCACCACTTCACCAGTGCCTGGACTGCATTTTACTTCTGGCTGCAGCAACAATGACATCCTGACAATGGGACATTGCAAAATTACCCCCTCAGGAAGCATGAGCGAAACGTGGGGCGGGTGCTGCTTCCTGCCCTGGGTAGTACATTTATACTCTGGGTGAAAGGAGCTCCCGTGAATGCACGCACAATTATGTCCCATGAATGGCGCGAGCTAAGAAGCTGAGCCTGTGCCATCCGCTGCACGAGCCCACTATGACTGACAGCTGGCCTGCCAATGCAACAGTTGGGATCGGTGTTCTCAGCAATCCTTGCTCTTAACCTCTTATATGCCGTGAACTATATTGATCATTTGGCTTATATAGCTATGTCAATGGAAAAATTAGTTCCAAAATAGGCCGCGTCATAAGGGGGTTAATATGCAGCCCTACGTAAGATCAGCTTATTACAACTACAGGATCGTACTATTGCTTGGCAAAATAGCACAAAAACATTTAGCTACTAAGAGCAAAGAATACCCCAGACACATGGGATAGATTTATGAAACGGACTAAAAGAAAAACTGTCTTCATTGCCCATAACAACTGATCATGGCGCACCTTTTATTTTGAAAATTGTGGCGCACCGTATTAGAAAATTGTGCAGATTTTCTGCAGTAGAAAATCTCCATCAAAACTGTGACAAAAATGGTGATGCTTCAATTAAAAGGGTGAAATTTGCTGAGGATCTACATCAAGAATCGCGTCAAACTCCGCACCGATGGTCAGATTCTGATGTGCTTTTTGTTTTTCCGCTGTGTAAAATCTGCAGTATTTGCCGCTATGCATGGCTGTAGCCTCAGGGCCGCCTGCAGACGGCCGGGTCGGATCCCACTGTGAAAATTCTCGCAGCGGGACTTGACCCGCGCCCCTGCAGGGAGCAGTGCGGCTCTCACCTTCTCCTGCGGCTCTGGCTATGTGATGTGCCGTCTGCCGCCCAGCTGGCGCATGCGCAAAGCAGACATGGGGAGCTGGGAGTGACATTTTTGTGCGGGGCTCTGTGAGATTTGTTTTCCGCGCGTGATTTCACGTGGACAAACCGCGGCCGTCTGCATAGGACTGCGTTTTATAATGCAATCCTATGCAGGTGTGCACGGGCGGAAATTCTGCAGGACACCCTGCCGCGGAGTTTCCGCCCGTGTGTAGGGGGCCTAAGAAATGAAAATTCTGCTGTGACAGGTTAAAGGGCATTTTTTAATTTTGTTCTTTATCAAAATATCCCCCCCAGTTCATGAGAGTGGTATATTTATGAGGAGAGCGCCCCTGTCCCTGAGCGCAGTGATCGCCAGCCTGCTATGTACACAGCCTGTCAGCCACCTTCCTGAGGGGT
This sequence comes from Eleutherodactylus coqui, assembly GCF_035609145.1. NCBI lineage: Eukaryota > Metazoa > Chordata > Amphibia > Anura > Eleutherodactylidae > Eleutherodactylus > Eleutherodactylus coqui. Next base: position 152,448,402 of record NC_089842.1, on the reverse strand, counting down.
GGGCAGCAGGGGGCGCTCCCCTCACAAAAATAACACTCTCATAAACTACTTCACATGGCAGGTGGATTTATTCTGCTCTCCTAGTAGCCAAACAGCACATTTTGGCTAGCAGAAGTGTGCCCCCCCCCCCCATAATACGCCGCTCTTACATAGGACACCATATTAATCTCTATACAGTACCTGTATATACTGTCCCCGACCGTTTGTTGTACTGCTGTCCTCATATGTGGCAGATGGGCCTCCTCACTCATATATACCCTACCATTTGTTCCGGACTACTGCCTGAGTGTTTTTTCACACGATCGTACTTCCGCATTTTTGTGTGTGCGTAAAATACACATGCAAAACACAGATAGAACTCATTGATGTCATCGGATTCGTTCTCATGAGCGTTTTTTGTGCGCACATTTCAGATGTGTGGAAGAAATAGGACCTGCTCTATCTTTTTGCATATTGCGCAGCAAATGCCACCATACAAGTCAATGGGAGTTGCGCAAATACGCAAGCGGATGCCTGAAACCGCAAAGAAAAGAACACATCTGGACTTCATTAGGCTGAATAGCCTTTTAATCCATGGCCGAGCGTAAAAACTACAGTAAGAGGCGCAGACGCACAAGGCAATCAACCTCGTTTATGTGCAAACGCGTTGCACTGAGGTGAGCATTTCTGTACATACGCTCATGTGGATGCCGCCCCAAGGCTGCATCCACACAGCATAAACCACCGCTCTTCGTTTTTCTACCTCGGCGTTCCGTCGGAATTGCCAAAAGCAGAACGCCAAACTGAACCACTGACTTTATTTAGGCAAAACGGAAACCAGACTTGCAAATTCTGACAGTTTTCGTGTTTCCATTCTGACACAATAACATAGTCAGCTTACGGAAACAGTGCAGCACTGTCGCTCAGCTGTTTCCATACTTTCGGCGGCCATGTACACAGCAGTATTGCTATCTTGGCCATGGCTGGTGAAGAAAGGAATACCTCTTTAAGGAGGACTGGTTGCAAAAGTTGTTTTCATTTTCCTTTTAGATACATGAAAACAAAAAAAAAATGTATTCTGATTTCATGCAAAATTGCAAAAAAAACTGCAATGAATTTACGACAAAATATATTGCAATGGCTATTTCTGTATGTCATAACACCGCCATAGTATTAAAAACTCCATATACAACATAAAGGCTATTTCCGAGTCAAAACTAAGCAAATCGAGAGAAATCTTGAAGAAAAGCGACGGACATCGCCTCCAGAAATCTATAAACGAAAGTGTCCAGGCATAAAATGGTTAATACAGCACAGGAACTCACTCCCATTACATCACCTTTGGAACCCTTACGATGACGTTTAGTGGGCGTGCTTTCTGAAAGCGAGGTTTGAAACGCATCCACAGCAACACCGTGGAACGCATTTCCGCTTCCGGTTTTCTGGCAGAGGTTCCCGCCAACAGGTGCAGCTTCACCCGCGAAAGTTGAAAACGCGCAGAGGAGCCGGAGGCGGCGGGGACGGTGATGTATGGCGCTGTTCTTAGCAGATTTGCAATGTTTTGTGTGACACATGCCGCTTATATGTGTTATGTAGCTAATCTGTAGCAGCTCCTCGCGGCTCTGCTCACCGGTATGTGCTGGGCTGTCAGTCCCGGCTATTCCTCATGAGTTTCTTTGTGAAGGAATATATAGTGTGTGTGTATATATATATATATATATAACTCTTTAGTTGTAACTATTAGAAATGTCAGAAAACACATATGGGGTCTCATGAGTTTCTTAAAAGGGTTGCCTGTATTATGTAAAGGGCAGCTGAAGGGGTCCTCCATGGTGTGAAATAACAAAGTACCTGATCATCTCCGCTCGTCCCCCGCCGGCGGCTCCCTGCTAGCGTCCCCTTTTTTTTTTCTTACTGCAGTCAGCCTGAGCCGTCTGCAAACAAGCTGCAGCAGCGATAATCGCTGCCGTTGGCTGCAGTAGCAGGCTTACAGGATGTTACAAGCATAGGCCGTTCTCACATGAACGGATCGCCGCCCGCACGTATGATACACGGTGATACGCAGGCACTAACATGCGCTGACTTTCTCCGGTTCGCTCACACTTGCGGGTAGGAGTTTTGGATTCCACAAGCAGAAAAAAACTGTCAGCATGCTATGTTTTACCGCAGTTTCTGTGCCTATGAGCTCCATTGATCTCTATGGATGCAAGCGATTCGCAGTGCATACGCAATTAACATTCGTACGCACGTTGCTAGGAGACCATGGAATAAAGAAAGCAGATATCTGTGGGCAGACAATGCAAGACGGAGTCTAAGGAGCAACACTCCCATCCCGACTGTTGTCTGCAACCTCCACCTATTCCTCCGCAAGAAGGGTTTGTTTTTAAAGGTTTGTACTACTTCCAGAATAAGTAGTATAAACCAGCCAAGCCTGGAGAGCAGCATCCCGTTCTGAAGGCTCTCAGAACATCTCCTACTACGACCGCACAAGGGAATGTCACCTGAGCGATGGAAGGGGATTTCAGGGGTTGAGCTACTTTCAGTTGTCAGTCCTCGCATGCGGTCCTTCCACATGGACGATATGCTGTCCTTAAATGTACATCCATGTGTAAAACTGTACGTATACACCATTAGTTTCCGCCAACATACGCAGGTTTTTCACTGCGGATATCCGCATGCAGAATCCAACCCGTTCGTGTGAGCCTGGGCTTAATGCAGCCTGTAAACACAGAAGAGCCGCCGTCGGGGGACGAGCAGAGAGATGTATCCGCTGATTTATTTTACACCATGGAGGACCCCTTAGGCCTCCTTCCCACGAACGGATTTCCGCCGCGTAATTCGCGGCGAAAATCCGCTGCGTGGCCCCCTGCTATTAGGTTCTATTGAACCTAATAGCACAATGCTCACGATGCGTAATTCCAGCGCGGAATTACGCACCGCGATTTCTCCCGTCCTCACCCGCAGCATGCTCTATTTTCTGCGGGTGAGGACGGGCTGTACGCACTGACGGCTTCCATTGCAGTCAATGGAAGCCGTCCGTTCACGCTATCTCCCGCTGTAACCAGCGGGAGATAGCGTGAAAAAACGCTTTCCCGCCCACCGCCGCGCGTCATCTGACGCCAAATGACGCGGCCGGCCGCGTCACGTGACACGGCCGGCCGCGTCACGTGACACGCTCGGTGACGCGGCGGTGGTGGGCGGTGACGGGCGGTGACGCGGCGGTGGTGGGCGGGGAAGCGATTTCACGCTATCTCCCGCAGGTAAGTATAGGGGCTCTGGGGGGCGCCGTGACGGGCTTCACTGCGTAATATTACGCGGCGGACCCCGTCACGCTCGTGGGAAGGAGGCCTTAAGCTTCCCTTTACATAACTTGGACAACCCCTTTAAGACTTTGCTGCACAGTCGCTCATGGTAACAATCAGTTTGTGTTTTCTTTTTCCAAAGTGCATTGGAAGAATGAGGCGTTTTGATTGGTTGTTATGGGCAACTGCTTCGGATCTGTCAGTGGGACACATCACAACAGCCATTGATGTTGGGCGATATCGGCCTCTAAAGTTATACAGTCTATTCCTCCCCCATCAGTCTTCTTACCACATCTTCTCCTCACCGATCTTCTCCTGGTTCCTCCAGTCCCCAGGGTCATGTCACCTCCAGCCGGCTGGCTCTTCTTCTTCTGGTGACGTTACCTACATTTACGGCATTCTCCTTCCTGTAGGGCAATATACGCTACACCACTAGTGACGTGCCGAGCTATTGCAGAGACTGCGCATGCGTGCGGTCTCTCTGCAATAGTATATGAACACTAGCAGCGAGACAGTGTGCATGCGCAGTCTCAGCAATAGCTCGGCATTCCTTCCTGGGCTGTGAGTGTTACGTCACCAGTGATGTAACCCACACTGACCTGCAGGAAGAAGAATGCAGAGAATGGAAGCATCATATCAAGAAGAGGAGGATCCGGCCGACTTGCGGTGGGGTGACCCGGGGGACTGGAGAAGATCAGCGAGGAGAAGAGGAATAGGTTAGCATTGATTTTTTTTTTCTCTCTCTTAAATGACAAAGCCTCTTTAACCCCTTAGTGGCGGCCCCATAATGTTTTTACATCCTGCAACTGCAGGATGTGTATGGAGGGAGGGAGGGGGACGATCTCCCTCCATACATCGTGGGTGTCAGCTGTTTCTTACAGCTGACACCCGCGCACAACCGACCCGGGGCTGTTAACCCTTTCAATGCCGCTGTCAATTCTGACAGTGGTATTGAAATCCCGTACAGCCCCCCTCACGATGAGATCTCAGGGAGCCGTGCGGGTGTCATAGTTCTGGGGCCCTTCTTGGCAGTATGCCTATCAAGCCATCCCCATTGAGTGGCCTGAAAGACTCTGCCTGTCAGATCGCAGCATGATGTAATGCTATGGCATTACATCATACTGCAGGAGCGATCAAAGCATTGCAAGTTTTTGTCCCCTTGAAGGACTAAAAGAAAATGTAAAAATAAGAGCAATAAAGTTTTACTTTTTTTTTTTTTCTTTAATAGTAATAAAAGTTAAAAAATATATTCCCCCTTTTGCCATATTTACAATAAAAGAATCTAAATAATAAAACAAAAATACATATTTGAAATTGCAGCGTCTGTAAAAGTCTGATCTATCAAAGTAATACCTTATTTGCTTCGCACGGTAAATGTAAGAAAAAAATAACGCCAGAAATGCGCTTTCTTTGGTCACCGTGTTTCCAAGAAATAATGTAATAAAAAACTATCAAAATTCGTTTAATTCCCCCTGTTATCCCCTCCCCAATACTTTAAACCAAGAGTAAAAGACTATACTGTATTGCAAACCAACGTGTACTAGAATGCTGAATATAAGCCCCCTGCGTGGGGAAACAAAGATGTACATACTTGTTACACTCTTGGAAAAAAAACCCTTAATAAAAACCGTTGAAACTAAAAAACGATCAAAAAATCATATTCAAAAATTGAACCAATAAAACTACAGGACATCCTGCAAAAAATGAGCCCTCGCACAAGTATGTTGACAGAGAAATAAAAACTTTATTTTGCATAGAACATGAAGACAGGAAATAATGTTAAAAAATTAAATAACTTAAAAAAAAAAAAGAAGTAGTACAGCAAAAAAAAAACTACAAAAGTTTGGTATCGTAGTAATCATACTGACCCATAGAATAAAGATATCAGGTCATTTTTGTTGCAGCTTGTGCGCTGTAAAAACAAGATGCACCGAAAGATGGCGGAATTTTTATTTATTTTTTTCATGTTACTCTACTTAGAACTTTTTAAAAGTTTTTCAGTACATCACAGGGTACAATAAATAGCACCATTTGAAAAATACAACTTGTCCCGCAAAAAACAAGCATTCTCCACCTAAACGAACACCCAAAAGGAGGGGAATATGTCTTCCTAGGTTGTTTTTTTCAGTCACAATTAGATGATATGTATTTCGTGGTTCAATGCGTTTCACTGGCGATATGACAGCTCATCAGGAAAAAAAACACCCTAGGAAGACGTATTCCCCTGTTTTTGGGTGTTCGTTTAATTCATTCTAAAGTCTTTTGTAGTATAACAATTACTGGGAAATTAAAAGTAGGGGTACGATATCTCCCACATCATAGGGGATATTCCAAGTCCCAGGAATCCCCTTCTTTTCCCAATTATCGCCACACTTCATTAATATGGTAATGTGACGATTTGTTGTGTGTGTGTGTCTTGAGCCCTATCATTTTAATTGAATAAAATAAACGTTTTAGCTACGTCTACTCTATGAAGGGTTCTAAATTATGGTAGATTGGTCTGCCTCTGTGAAATAACTCCTTGTTTATCACATAGCAGGGACCTGCGATTTTCATGTGACCTGATACATTTTTAACATTGGAAACTTCTATTAACTTTCTCGCAAGGAAATTGTGAGTAGGTGCGATGCCAGATTTTTCGCAAGAAGAAGCATCACTGACACAACAAAATCACGTGTACAAAGTTGCGATATCGCAGCGATTTTGTAGCGGCGTTATTGCTGCCATCCGTGTAAAAGAGGCTTAAGTCTGTTGATGTTTATAGAAAAAAAAGTGGTGTAATTGACTCCTAAATTCTGCAGGACGTAGGCCTCATGTCCACAGGTAAATTAATATTTAAAATCTGGAGCGTTTTTCCTGCACGTGGATCCGCGCCCCATAGGGATGCATTGGACACTTGCAGGCAGTTAAATACCTGCGGATGTCATTTTTCTCTTCAGGCGCGGATCCGCGAGCGGGAAAAAATCCGGACATGCTCCATTTTAGTGCGGTTCTCCCGCGGGGACGGCTCCCACAGGCTTCTATTGAAGCCTATGGAAGCCGTCCGGATCTGCGGAACACCCGTACCATAATTAAAACTCACCTGTCCTGGACGCTGGACAGGTACGCAGGGTCCTCGGCTATAGGCAGGGTTGCACTATGCAGCGGACTCCCGCATGCGGAATCCAACCTGCTCTTTGGCATGAGGCCTTAGTGTAAGAGGGCAGAGCCACCTATGAGCTGGCAGATTTACTATAGCTCAGACCTACATTACAGTGCAAAGCTACACTAGTACTCCTGATTTATTAGGAGGCACGTGCTTCGTAAAACTTTGTCACATCTTTCTCCTTCAAGCACTGTGTGGTAAGACTGGCTTATGCAATGTTACCTTTAGTACATGTTCCCCCATATACTTGAGGTCTAGGAGGCCAATAATGTTATGTTTATGGCCTACATTATAGCTGTATTCGTGTGTCTGTGTGGTACAAAATGCTTACGCTGACTTGTAGTTTTGCTTGTGTTGCGCCCGTGTACCTCTGCTTCATGCCCTGTCATTACAGTTTGTATACTAGAATAGTTTTAGACTGATGTTTTACATTTGTCTTGTAGAATATGCCTGCAGAAAAGAAGCCCATGCGATATGCACACCTTGAAGGACAAACCGATGTCTGCTTCAATGAAACTGGAAGGTAAAGATCTTTAGTCATTGCTGAAGGGGTTGTCTGAGTTATATAAAACGCCTCTTACCACGTCCGCTATACTGTGAAACAGTAAAGCAACGGATACTCGCCGCTCGTCCCCTGACCCCGGCTCCGCTCTCCCTGCTGACATCAGTCTGAGCCATCTACAAGCAACAGCGGGTTTACAGGATGTCACAGGCAGCCTGTAAACAAACCACGGAGACCGGAGTTGGTGGCGGTGCATGAGCTGGGAGCTAGCGAGGTGAGTAGGCATAGCTTTATCTTACAGCATGGGGGACTCTAAGACACATTTTATGTAACTCGGAAAGGCCCTTAAAATAAGTTCTCCACCTAATTGTATTTTTAGAAGAATCTCTAGTTTTATGAACATCGTCACTCGGGGTTCCGGTTTCCTGCTCTGTTTGGAGGTTCGTACAATGGAACCTCCTGGCTGAAGGGATTTATCTGAACAGATCGGCACCGAATGGACCCCATTGATTATAAATAGTGTAGCATGCTGAGCTATTTTATCCTGTTTTTAAACAATCCAGCGGTACAGATTCCAAATGGAACATCTGACGCTGACGTGGACGAGCTCTTACTTAGCAGCCAAGATGACGAACAGCTGCCATGTTAATTTATCCCTTCATTGCTGATAGCACCGTGCCAGGCCAGATTTACATTACACAGCTCAGTCATGTTTGACATAATTTCTAAAAAGGGGAGTTTGTATATTTCTCCATATTTGCCCTTTTATTCCTTTTCTAGGCTGTTGCCTTTGTTTCCCATAGCGCACGCTTACGTAGTTATTTCTGGTGTTCTGTGATTGGCCGCAGCTGTCTGACGTTCTTTACATAGACTGATTGCAGTGTATAACGGGCCTGGCAGAGAGAACAGAGGCATTTTTCTTAGGATGGGGACTTGCGATCACTTCTGCAGGTCCAGCGATCACTTGGATCGGTTCCTGTCACCACGACCATGCGTCGGATGGTCTGTTTTCACTTACAGTGCCTGCACCACTCTAATCGGCTCCCCATGCCCTTTTGTTCCAGCTTGCTCCTTTCTGCCTGCACCCCTGTGCTTCTCGCACTCTTTTGGTCGCCGTACCACTTCCGGCCTGTCATCCTACTCAATCAAGGTGAAAGAGTCTGCCTGTCGCATTTGTGAGGGAGAATGCACTGCTGATAGTTGCTCATATTCAGCCAGCCTACGATTGATTGCGACGGGCTTCCTGGAGTGGGATTTCCGCTACTAATAAGTGGTCCCATCTCCGATTTCCTGCACCTGTCATATCAATCATATAAGATGTATTTTTTATGATATTAGAAAGGGATACGGTGCTAGTTGTATTGAAAATTTGTCGCCAAGAGTACGATTTTGGGAGGGGAACAACCTCATTCCCACCCTCATCTATGAGGTTGGGTAGGGGTATACGGTAGATCTGATTTGGCTATAGAGAAGAGAAATAAACATTTTTCATCTGAAAGCAGTGCAACAGGCAAGTTCAAAAGAGGTTATTGCTAGATTTGAATATAGGAGAGGGTTGTAGTAGATATTTCAGTCTTCTCTTACTTGTGCACTGGATGCTTTTATGCCATTTATATTTATGCTTCTCAGCTGTCTAGTAACCTGCGGCAGTGATGGAGACATTCGGATCTGGGAAAATATAGATGATGATGACCCCAAGTCCATTAATGTTGGAGAAAAGGCATATTCGTTTGCTTTAATGGTAAGCACACCTTTAGTTTTGTGTTTTCGGTGCAACATTTAATTTACTCTCATGTCCGAGTCTCTAATTAAATCATTTGTGACCCCTCCTTGTCGTGCATGTTTTCCAAAAGTCATTTTACATTGCTGGGAATACGAATTATAGCCTCCTCCCGCTGTTATCGCAACTAGTCCTGACACTGGGACTTCATGGAGACAATTGAGCTCCATTCATACGACATTTAGCTCATAGCCCTTCGCAGTATAGACGTCTTAAAAATAATAACCATCATTCAATTTATATTAAAATCAGGGCTGTAAGACACAATGTCAGTCTCAATAACAAGAAGTACTGACATGTGGGTAAATAAACACACAACTGGAACACTAACAAGTAAACCTGGGGGGATCCCCAATCATAAGTACCCCAGATATTACTCCGATCCAGAATCCTAAATTAATATGAGAGGATAGGGGTCTGATCAATAGTCTTAGATAGGCCGTGTTGAAGTGATTGGATGGATCCACTAGATTAGTATGAGTATTTCCCTTCAATGATGGTGTAACTTTTGGGATATCGTCCTATCTCACAGGTAAGTAAATCCTGCCCCTTTTATTTTTGCATATATTTTAAGCACAAGAGTCACATCGATTTGTGATTCTAATACTCATGCAATTGTTGCTAGAAGAATAAATGACTTCAGGATTTTGGTTCTGGCGGGGTTCGACACGTAGAATCTGGGAGGCATCTAAACAAATTCTGTATTATTCATCTTGTCAGATTTTTTTTTATTTTTATTTTTTTACCAGAATGGAAAAGTGGTCACTGCATCTTCCAACAATGCAATTCAGATGCACACATTTCCAAATGGGGACCCGGATGGAATTCTGACACGCTTCACCACCAATGCTAATCACGTGGTCTTTAATTCTAATGGCACAAAAATTGCTGCTGGTTCAGGGTAAGGAGTGATAATTTATATATATATATATATATATATATATATAATATATGCTGTTTTGTCTGTTGTTGCAATTTCAACTTTTATATGATTTTAAAGCTAAATACGGATGTATTCTTAATGGGGTTGTACCAAATTTGCAAGTAATCCCCTATACACAGGGATCGGTGGTGGTCTCACTACTGAGCCCCCCTCCCAACCCACACCACCTGTTGATTTCCAAAATGGGACTCTTGTCTCCCACTCTGTCAATGTAGGGGACCCTTTTCCCCCCACAGTGATGTCACTATGAATGGAATACAAGTCAAGTATGCGCAGTCAGTGCTCCATTCATTTCTAACAGAAATATCCGAGCGGGGGTCACTTGGGTATCTTGACAGCCCCATTGACAGTGAATTGAGCTCTAGCGCACTTGCGCAGCCAGCGCTCCATTCAGTCTCCTCTTCACTGCAGGGGGTGCAGTAACCCTGCAGTGAGGGGGGGGGGGTGCAGGAACCCCGATCTCAAGATCACCAGAGGTTTTAGTGATAAGACCCCCACCAATAAGCAAGTTATTACCTATTCTGTGGATACATATTTTACTCTGCGGTTCCTCTAAAGTAACCACAACTTCATAACATTTTTCGTGTGAACAACCGTTAAACACCTGATCAAATTAACTCAGGCAAAGCCAGGTATATCAACTAGTATATGTTATATACATTGATAACTGCTTTATTAATGGTATATACTGCAATACTTTTAGTCAGATTTGCAAGATTTTGCGGCTCTAGGGCTACTGTGGGGGGGGGGGTTGTCACTATTACTTCTAGGGCTACTGTGGGGGTCACTATTACTACTGGTGCTACTGTGGGGGGGGGGTCACTATTACTACTCGTGCTACTGTGGGGGGGGGTCACTATTACTACTGGGGATACTGTGGGGGGGTCACTATTACTACTGGGGATACTGTGGGGGGGTCACTATTACTACTGGGGCTACTGTGGGGGGGTCACTATTACTACTGGGGCTACTGTGGGGGGGGGGGTCACTTTTACTACTGGGGCTACTGTGGGGGGGTCACTTTTACTACTGGGGCTACTGTGGGGGGGGGTCACTTTTACTACTGGGGCTACTGTGGGGGGGGGTCACTTTTACTACTGGGGCTACTGTGGGGGGGGGGGTCACTTTTACTACTGGGGCTACTGTGGGGGGGGGTCACTTTTACTACTGGGGCTGCTGGGAGGGGGGAGGTCACTATTACTACTAGAGCTACTGTGGGAGGGGGGGCACTATTACTACTCAAGCTAGTGTGGGGGTCACTATTACTACTGGGGCTACTGTGGGGTGTCACTATTACCACTGGGGCTCTTGTGGGGGGGGGGCACTATTACTGCTGGGGCTATTGTGGGGGGGGGGGTGTTCACTATTACTACTGGGGCTACTGTGGGGGGGGGTCACTATTACTAGTGGGGCTACTGTGGGGGTCACTATCACTACTGAGGCCACTGTGGGGTGGTCACTATTACTACTGGGGCCACTGTGGGGCGGTCACTATTACTACTGGGGCCACTGTGGGGCGGTCACTATTACTACTGGGGCCACTGTGGGGCGGTCACTATTACTACTGGGGCCACTGTGGGGCGGTCACTATTACTACTGGGGCCACTGTGGGGCGGTCACTATTACTACTGGGGCCACTGTGGGGCGGTCACTATTACTACTGGGGCCACTGTGGGGCGGTCACTATTACTGCTGGGGCCACTGTGGGGCACGTGGCAGCATGCCTCAAGCTGACTTGGGGTATGTTTACATGTGGTGGAAATGCTGCGGAATGTCTGCAGCGGAAATCTCTATGGCAAATTACCTAGTATTTCCGCATCCAAAAAACAGTAAAAAATTTAGACCAGTCGGAAGTCCGAAGCCTGGAAATACTGGCAGCAGGAAGCCTTTGGACGAGGTGAGGGGGAGCGCCACATAGTATGAAATCAGCTGCCGATACGTCAGATTTACAAACTTTCAGCTGTTTGTTAAAAGCAATCAAATAAAAACCATTTAAATAATTCTACACAATCCATATTAAAGTGGTTTCTCCAAATTGAGCACAAAATGCCTCTTTTAATAACTACTGCAGTCTGAGAAGTATTCAACCCCTCCGTGACAAGCGTATTAAGGCTGTATTTACGCCAGCAATAATAATATGGGAGTTCTATTTTTTTGTGTGGTGCACGGAACTTGCATATTTAAAGATCCTATTTTTTTTTCATTGGATTCATTCTCATGAGCCATGTTTCGCTCCTAACAATACAGGGAGAGTGAAGAATTGCAGTTTCTCCTATTTTTGGGTGATTCGTCTGCAAGGATCACCCACTATTCTGTAGGGGAGACAAAAATACTGCATCACACTCGCATGCAAGTTTGATGTGTTCTTTCAATTTTAACTATTCAAGGCACATGCAATTTTTTTTCATAGGTGAAAAACACATGTTCAGCGATGCAAATTGCACGTTATTAAATGGGAAGCGCGTTGCAGAATCCTGAAAATCTCAGATTTACGAGTGCGATATAGGTCTGATTTATTACATTTGCCTGTGTAAATACAACCTTATGGCCCATTTACATGGGACAACTGTCAGCTAAACGATCTTCGCGAGCATGTGACATCACCATTAGTTGTTCACGCTCGTTCAGACAGGCAGATCATCGCTGAGAAGCGCTGACCACTTGCTCTGGGCTTCACATTCCATGGGAAACACTTAGAGGGGAGCGTTTAGATGCGGCGATAAGTAAGCAAATCAGCAAAATTTTTATGCTGGTTGAAACTGAGCAAAAAACGAAAAGTAAATAAATAGTGCATGATGACTTTGCATTTAAGCATGGCGATCATTGCACATTTTCTTTCGTTTTAATTAACTTTGTACGATGAACGGCTTGTGAAAATGAAGCATTAGTACTTAGAGCACCGTTTGGCTTCCAGCTGTATCTCCAGGAGCCTTTGGTGCCTTGTTATCTTTTTGCATCCCTTTCCTTGTTTATACAAGGCCCTTCTTTTAGGGCTAATTGCCACGGATGGATTTATGCGTCAGGAATTCCACAACGTCAAAGAAATTGTGGCATGTTCTATTTGCCGCGGAAAAACGCGCGGCTGGCTTCCATTGTAGTCAATGGAAGCCGTCTGTCACGCCATACTTCCGCTGTGAGCACAGCGGAAGTATCGTGTGATTATGCGCCTGTGCGTCATGCACTGCACTGCGCAGGCTCGCCGGATGGGACTATCGCGGCGGATTCGGAGAGGTGAGTATGGGGTCTTTGTGGGGCACCGTGTTGGACTTCGCTGCAATATTCTGCTGGCGGAGTCTGACACGGCTGTGGGCAGGAGGCCTTAGGCCTGGCTCACACGGGCAGATTTGATTTGTGCAACCCGTGGGAGCTCCGCAAATCAAGCTGCGGCTTTTTTCCTGGCACTGCAAAGCAGGGAATTAAAAAAACAAAAGACGCCGCATGCGCTGGGCATGTCGGCCGGCGTGCCTGAACGCATACATCGTGCTGAAGAAAGAGGATCCGGCTGCGATGGAGGAGACCTGCGCTGGATCCAGAGAGGTAAGTAGCTGCCTTTTAATGTCTATTTTTGCGGATACACACAGATTCAGCTGCGGGATTCAGCAGCCAAAACGGTGCGTGCCCGTGTGAGCCAGGTCTTACAGGGGTTTTCCAGGGAAACACTATTGAAGTTCAGGTGAACGTACCTCCTTTCGTTACTTCCTGCCCTCACACTCTTTCAGTGTCTCGAACAACCCCTCTAAAATACCTAGTTTTATCCCTGTAAAAGATCCTCTTTAACTCCTTCCCGCTGCAGGGTGTACATGTATTTACTGTTTGTTACAGCTGACACCCTTGCGCAACAACTGCAATCAGCTGCGAGGCTGATCAGTGCTATTAACCCTTTAAATGTCACTTTCAATTCTGACTGTTTGTGGATCTCGTACGCCCCCTCATTCTCCCGCACGATGAGATTGCAGGGAGCCATGCTGAAAGGCCCCAGAGCTGTCTTAGCAGTATGCCTATGAAGCCGTCCCTGTTGAGTGATCGCAGTATGATGTAATGCTATGATACTGCAGGAGCGATCAAAGCATCGCTAGTTGTGGTTCCCTATGGAGTAAAAATAATAAAGTTTTAGTTTTTTTAAAAAAGTAATAAAAGTTCAACCCCCCCCCCTTTGCCATATTTACAATAAATGAATCTAAGCAACAAAACAAAAATACATATTTGGTATCGCTGCGTCCGTAAAAGTCCGATCTATCAAAGTAACGCATTATTTACCCCGTACAGTTAATGTCGACTGTAATAAAATAAAAATAAAGCCAGAAATGCGTTTTATTGGTCACCCTGTCGCCTAGAAAAAATGCTATAAAAAGTGAATGAAAAGTTGTATGTATTCCAAAATGATAGCAACGGAAACTACAGGCCGTACCTTTTTTGTAGTTTTTTTTTTTTTCCATTTTACTCCACATCGAATTTTTCTAAAATTTTAAAAGTTTTTCAGTACATTATATCGTACATTAATTAATAGTACCAATTAAGAATACAACTCGTCCCGCAAAAATCAAGCCCTCATATAGCTATGTCAAGGGATAAATAAAGGAATTAAGATTTTTTAAAAGGGGGGAGGAAAAACCGAAAATGGGGGACATGTCCTTAAGAGGTTAAAAACAAGTCATCAATGCATTTTTTTTTTTTTTTTTTTTAATGCCGGCATCTGTAGAAATCTACTTAGTAAATCACATGCCTATAGAGATTAATGGTATTCTGTTTTTATTCTAGTGATTTCTTGGTGAAGGTTATGCAGGTGGAAGACAGTAGTGAACAGAAGACTCTTCGTGGACACAGCGCTCCCGTACTAAGCGTTGCATTTGATCCCAAGGATGAGTATTTGGTATGTTCTTTCAATTGTTCTACATTATAAATCCTTGGTCTACAACTTGGTAGTCTCCAGCTGTTGTGAAACTGCGCAGATGACTATTAGGTCTTACTAGGAGTAGTAATTTCACAACAGTCTTTGACTGTAGGTAGCACATTACTGTGTTTTTAATGAGTGAGTTCTCTTGATATTATAATTTTGAGAAAATAATGTATCCATATACATTGTAAAGATATAATTGTATGACTATATCTGATTGATTAGAACATTGCTATATGACTACTTAAGATTGTTTGCATCTTACAAATGATAGCTTGTATGGCATGTTTGCACTACATGATGCTTCATGCCTTCCTATATTAAAAACAATCACAGAAAAATGGCCGTTACTTACTTCCACTATGTGTGGGAGTATACACCAAGCATCCACCCCCCTCATTATCAGGAGGCAGTGTGAGTGGCTGTCTTATCGGTGCCTGCACAGGTGTTATTGGCTCCTCCATTTGGTAGTCAGCTACCTGCATGGTGAGAGGAGGATGCATCTATATGCACTCCTCAGTCAGTAAGTAACGGCCATTTTCTGTGATTGTTTTTAAATCTTGATTTCCCCTTCTGTGATGCATGCCTTCCTATATTAAGGCAACATCTAGCTTTACAGCCATTTTGGATGTATTTGTTTCCCTCAAGTCCCTTCTCTCTATGCATGAGTAGTTTCCTGTCCTGGAGGGAAAACCTGCAGTCCCTGGTCACGAGGGTGAAGAGAAAAAAGTTTGTTTTTCTTTGCTGATAGTTGTCAGCATTACCTCTTGGGAAATGTTGCTTCAGACTCATAGGTATTACCTGGGCTGTAAGTAGATTCCCGGTCCTCTGCCATCACTGCTGCCCTTTGGTTGGATGTGGCAGTGGTGATGGCAGATTCCTCTCCTGCGGATTCCGGTAGTAAGCGGTTGCTAACTTTACCTGTGAAGCATCTGTGTCCTCCACTGGACTCAATCACGGTGGTGGCGGGCATCTCTCGTTAGCCTCGTTATAGGATTACGGAGGTGCCTTACAGATGTGGGGTGTACGTCACTTCTGGTGCATCTGATGTCAGCGGGGTTTCAACCAGAAGTGATAGAGATCGCTTCCTGTGTGAGCTTATATCAATATATATTAACCCCTTGCCACTATAGGACGTACATTTATGTCCGCTCTTCATACAGCGCAGGCATTAGCTGTTTATTACTGCTGATACCCGCAGGCAATAATTGCAATCAGCTCTATTAACCCTTTAAATGCAGATGTCCGTTCTGACACGGCATTTAAATCCCGATCCCGATTCCCTGTGATGAGATTGTAGGGAGCCGTGCAAGTGTCATGGCAGCTCGGGCCTTCTGAAAGGCCCCAGAGCTGTCTTAGCAGTATGCCTATCAAACTGTTCCCGTGGGGTGGCTTGTTAGACTGCCTGCACGACCGCAGTATGATGTAATGCTATGGCATTACATCTTATTGCAGGAGCGATCAAGGCATCGCTAGTTGTGGTTCCCTATGGGGGCTAAAAAAAAGTAAAAATAAGATTTTAAAAGTTTTACTAATTATTTTTTTAAAAACTAATAAAAGTTTAAAAAAACACCCCTTTTGTCATATTTAGAATAAAAGAATATAATAAAACAAAAATACATATTTAGTATCGCTGCTAAAAGTCCGATCTATCAAAGTAATGCATTATTTACCGTGTACGGTGAACATCGTCCATGGAAAAAAAACTCACCAGAAATGTGCTTTTTTTGGTTACCCTGTCTCACAGAAAAAATGCGATAAAAAGCGATCAAAACATCCTATGTATTCTAAAATGGTACCACCGCAAACTACAGGACGTACTGCCCAAAGTGAGCCCTCACACAACTATGTCGATGGCAAAATAAAAGTTATTGCGTCCAGAAGATGACGGCAAATAATAATTTAAAATAAATTTTATGTTTTTGAAAAAAATAAAAGCCGTACAGCAAAAAAACCTAAACAAGCTATAAGTTTGATTATTGTAGTAATCGTACCAACCCAAGGAATAGTCATAATGTCCTTTTTGTTGTCTTTTTTTGTGTGTCGTAGAAACAAGACAAATGACAAAGAAAGATGGCAGAATGCCATTTTTTTTTCATTTTACTCTATTTAAAAGTTTTTTTCAGTACATTATATGGTACATCTAAATAGTGTTAATGCAGAATACAACTTGTCCCGCCCCCCCAAAAAACAAGCCCTCATATAGCTACGTCGATGGATAAATAAAGGAATTACAATTTTTTTTAAAGGGGGGAAGCAAAAGACGAAAAAGAAAGAGCCATGTCTTTAAGGGGTTAAAGGGGAAGGTCTTCCAGTCTCAGAAAGCGCTTTTGCTTCCGGGGGATACGTTCTGTGTCAGAAGATGCCACAGATTCAGCGTAGAATGCATATATATATTTGACCCGCTATTGATTTTCTGGTGGGTCAATGTGTAGCTTCCCAATTGGCCTTAAAGGGGTTGTCCGGCCATAAACATTAGGTCTCATTACTTCTGTTAGCCCATTTCCATGCACTTTGTAATATACATTGTGCATGGAAAATGAAGCAAACAGAAGTTTTGGACTTACCTGAAGGGATGCCCCCCCTGTGTTGCTCCTCCGTCGTCCCTGGTTACCACAAGAATCTTCTCTTCTTGTCGGGCCGCAGCAGCTCTTGTCGGTGCGGGAACGAGCCCCTTCTCATCCGCACATGCGCAGTTCTTCTCTCTGCAGCCGGGACCGATATACGATCTTCTTGTGTGTAGGGGGGGGGAGGATGGAAGAGCCTCAGAGCAGGAACTGAGCTCCCGCCCCCTCTCTGCCTCCTCTCCGCCCCTCTGCACTATTTGCAATGGGGAGAGCCGAGACGGCAGCGGGGCTAATTCTCGGCCCTTAGCCCCGCCCCCGTCCCGCCTCTCCTCATTGAAAATAGTGCAGAGGGGGCGGGAGCTTAGTTCCTGCTCTGAGGCTCTTCCATCCTCCCCCCCTGCACACAAGAAGATCGTATATCGGTCCCGGCTGCAGAGAGAAGAACTGCGCATGCGCGGATGAGAAGGGGCTCGTTCCCGCGCCGACAAGAGCTGCTGCGGCCCGACAAGAAGAAAAGATTCTTGTGGTAACCAGGGACGACGGAGGAGCAACACGGGGGGGGCATCCCTTCAGGTAAGTCCAAAACTTCTGTTTGCTTCATTTTCTATGCACAATGTATATTACAAAGTGCATGGAAATGGGCTAACAGAAGTAATGAGACCTAATGTTTATGGCCGGACAACCCCTTTAAGCTATGGAAGATTTGGTTCAGATGACTGGTGATGGGAAAGATCCAGTCCCTCCTCTAATTCCCTTCTTCAGCGGAAACTACATGCAGGTATTAGTGCCACCTTAGAAAGTATTACTCATATACTTTTTTTTTTTGGTTTGTTTGTAGGAGAAACCTAGGAAAGCTTTAGAAAGGACTGAAAATAATGTGCTTAAGGCCTCCTGCACACAAGCGGGTTGGATCCCACATGCGGGGATTCCCACAGCGGAGTTTGACCCGGTGACCCCAGATTACATTTCCGCCGGCCTTCTCATCTGCTGTAAATTTGCCGGGTTGGAGAGTCGGCGCACATGCACAGTACAGAGGATGCCGCGCTATCGCTAAGCCGATGACGCGGCTCCCGCGACTATTCTGCAATGATGATTACAGAATGGCTGGTGGACAGACAGCTTCCATTGACTTCAATGAAAGCTGGCTGTGCATATCCCGCACAAAATTGCAGCATGCTGTGATTTCTCCCCCGCGAGCGGGAAAATCGCAATCGATTTCCGCTCACGGGCAGGAAATCGCATCTGTCATAGCATGCTATTGGCTGGATTTACTGCAGAATCCAGAGGTGCATATCTGCCCATGTGCAGGAGGCCTTATGCATAGAGAAGTTGTGTGCCTTTTATAAGAAGAAAGCATGTGTTAAATGCATCCCGCAGACTGTTCCTGAAGAATCTTCTGCTTTGTTTACATGGATAAAATCACTTATTAGAGCTGAGCTGCAAAATTCCCTCAAACAATGGCCCAGTACTTCTGATGATAATTTTGGTACTAAAGGAAACAAAATAGGGCAGTAAAACCGCCACATGGGTAAAATCCCTAAAAAGTGTCTGGTCCACAAGGGGTTAAAGAAGAGGTTGCTGCTAACTAGGATAAGGCGCGTAAAATAGAACTAAATCTAACGTGTCTAAAAAGTCAACTTTACCCTTTGATGATATAGGGTTAATGAAGGATCCCTTGGATAGGAAATCTGAAAACTTTCTAAAAAGGGCCTGGGAACCTGGAGCTGCAGCCTTTTAGCCCAATATCGTAGCAACATCTACAGCAAGATCACAAATTGTCTGGTTAGACCAATTGGAATCTCATATTAACGATAAAGGTTCCTATGATCAGATGGTAGGGGACTTCAAAGCCGAGCAGGGAGATGACAGCGGGAAGAATTCTCAAGAATCTTGCTGCACTGCCGGGGAGACCATCACGTGGGGACACAGACGCCGCCTGGGAGGTGAGTATTGCTTTTTTTTTTTTTTTTAACCTAGAATATACTCGAGTATAGCTAGCCTTTTACTCGAGTCAGTAAGTTTTACAAGTTTTTTGTGGTAAAACCTATTGACTCGGCTTATACTCGGGTCAGCTAATACTCCAGTATATACGGTACATAATTGAGAAAACCTCAGATAAGAAAAAAAGGTCCCCTGGTGCTTCCTTCTCACCCTTCAGGAAGCCTTTTTGTTCCTCTAGAAGATTTAGACAGGAAAAATCTATCAGAGGGAAAAACAGTAGATGGAAGACTTCCAGAGGTAAAGTATTTGTTTGACTCCTTTTCTGAGCAAAATGGAAAACCTAGCCAACAATGACCTAAGATGTTGGGAAGGAAGATTATGCAGTTTTCTCTGCTGGGAATAAATTTCCACAAGCTCCTGGATAAGAGACACTATCCTATAGTATCAGGCTTTTCCCTTTGGCCTGTCCGTGGCTCTTCGTTACCAAAGTTATGACAGCACTAGGGATGAGCGAGTATACTCGCTAAGGCACTACTCGCTCGAGTAATGTGCCTTAGCCGAGTATCTCCCCACTCGTCCCGAAAGATTCGGGTGCCGGCATGGAGCGGGGAGCTGCGGGGGAGAGCAGGGAGGAACGGAGGGGAGATCTCTCTCTCCCTTTCTCCTGCCCGCTCCCCGCCGCAACTCACCTGTCAGCTGCGGCGGCCCCCGAATCTTTAGGGATGAGCGGGGAGATACTCGGCTAAGGCACATTACTCGAGCGAGTAGTGCCTTAGCGAGTATACTCGCTCATCTCTAGTCAGCACACATTAGAGAAAAGGACATCAAATTCATTCCTTTTTCGTATGACTTCCTTGTGATAAGGAAAACAAAGTTAGAATGTCAAAAAGCGGTAGTCCATGTCACTTCAGTCCTTCTAAAAGTAGAATGGGTAATAAATCAAGAAACATTCTGACCTATTTTAGTCAAAGCGGCAGCAGTTTCTTGCGGTTATTGTAGACCCAGATCTGCAAAGTTGTTTTTTGCCACAGGAAAAGATTATACAAATTCAGTCTCCATTTTTTCAGTTAGTTCAAAATCCAAGGATAATTTTCAGGAAGACATTGTCTGTCCTAGGTTTATTGACAGCCTGCGTACAGTTGGGCTCAAACCCACACACTGACTCTGCAGTGGGAAGTCCTGAATTATCTCCACAAGTTTTTTTTCTGGACAGAAAGATCGTTATTTTGACAGAAACATTAAAAGATTTTTCATGGTGGATGATGAGAGAAAATCTTGCCCGAGGAGTTCCTTGGGTGATTCCTTCTTCCAAGATATTAGTTACAGATGTAAGTCCTTGGGGTTGGGGGACCCATTTAGAAGATAATGTTTCAGGGTCAATAGAACCACTTCCGGAGGAAGCGTTAACTGTGGTGAGAATTGCTTTAGTGGCAGCAAATCAGGATTTGTGAGAGTACTACGGTATCCGACAATTAAACGGCACTGTCTTATATCAGCAATCAAGGAGGGGCAAAATCGGTGTCCCTAATGAGAAATTTTGATTGCAGCAGAGGAGAAGTTCACATATCAAAGGGAAGGAGAACTTCACAGCAGATTTTCTCACTTGCAATTAACTGAAACAGGGAGAATGGGTCCTGAACAATTTTATATTTCCGATAACATTTATAGGGGAGCCGGAGATAGATCTGTTTGCCACAAAGGAAAACAAGAAAGCCCATCTATTTTCCCTCTAAACCCCAGGGAACATCCAGCAGACATAGATGCTCTAGCCCAGAGTTGGAAGTTCAATCTTCCATATGTGTTTCCACCAATAGCCCCCATTCAAGCTGTCCTGGGGAAATTAAGAGAAGAAAGGGCAAGAGTTGGTCTTCCTTGCCCCCTTTTGGCCGCTGGAGGTTTTGGTTCAGTTGGCTAAGAATCATCTCGATGGCAGACCCTTGGATCCTATTGGAGGTTCCAGGCCTTCTCCATCAAGCTCCAGTTTTCTTTCAAAATCTGTTTATTGATTTTCCACTCTGCATATCACATCTGTATATATTAAGTATAAACAAGTGCAGAACATATTTTTATGTAGAAAAATAAGAATTGCTGACTCGGCAGGAACATTGATCCAAGTAAGAAGAGAGGAAAAGAGGAGGGAAGGGGAAGCAGAGGGAGGGGGAATTGAGCTTTCACCTGTGTCTGAACAAGGGGTTGCTGGTTGGGGCGAAGTAGGCTAGGGTGACGGGCTTCAGCCCCTCACGGCTCTCGTCCTGTTTATTCGTCGCTTTCTACACGGATCCGTCGATAAGCCACCTAAGGAAAGATGGTGAGCTCCGGAAGTCCACCCAGGGCGCCCATGTGTGCCTTGTACCCCGGTTAGGCTCGGACTCAGAACTCCGGAGGTTCTCCATGTATTTAATGTGGTCTACTGCCTCCACCCATTTCGTCCTCGGGATCGCATCAAGCTCCAGTTTTACACCCTCGGGTGATGAATCTACATCTCACTGCTTGGATTTTAAGAGAGAGCTTTTAGTCAACAAGGGTTTTTCAGAGTCCACTTAACTCTACAGTAGTAAAGAAGTGACCAGATTATTTATACTAGAATTTGGAAGAAATGTTTGAGTTTCTCCATTAGATTTTCAGACTTCAGTACTGTTTCATTAAGACATTCGGAATTTCTTTCAAAGGGTTTAGAAAAAGGCCTGGCCACTATTACCCTTAAAGTTTAAGTTGCAGCTTTTTGGTGTTTACTTTCATTACAAACTGGTTGAAGATCCTTGAATTATGAGGTTCATAAGAGCATCCTTTAAATTCAGGCCTGTTGAAAGAAATAGAATCTCACCGTGGGACCTAAATGTTGTTTAAACTGTCATTTGAGCTGATTGAATCTACTGCTATCAAAATTCTTAGATTTAAGTCGTCCCTTTTAATAGCCCTCGCATCGGCTAGAAGAATTCATGAACTTCAGGCTGTTTCAGTTAATCCACCTTTCACTTCTTTTCAGGATGATGGGGTTGTAATAACACCTGATCCCGCTTTTTTATCCAAGATTGCTTCTAGTTTTCCATCGTTGTCATTTTAATGTATGCCATAACAGGGAGCCTGCAGTTATCTTTCCTGTTATGACATACATTAAAATGGCTCATTCGCGTATATACATGTATGTATGTGTGTGTGTGTATGTATATGTATATATATAAATATATATATATGCATATGCTGTAAAGGAAATCGAGTTGTAGCATTCTATTTGAGCAGATGGCTAAATACAGCCCTGCCCTATTTATAATTTTTTTGAATTATTTTCTTTGTTTTCATGATGTACTTGTTTGGATTAAATCACTTCTTCATAATCTTCTCTTAAAGGCCTCTGCAGGATGTGATGGAACAGTGAGAATTTGGAACATTGAAGAACAGGTCAGCTTAATGTGCACAGAAATTATTTATTTATGGTGGTTGAAAAGGAAAACATTGCAATAAAGTTTTTTGGTTTTTTTTTTTAAATAAAGGTTTGTGAAGTAAATCTGTCCCTTCTGCCAAAATGTAGTGATGTAATCAGTGCGAAGTCTATTTGCCGCCTGTCTTGGCAACCTAAGAATGGAAAGGTGAGCTGATTGATAAGTGTATACTTGTTTAATCTGAATATTCATTTTAATATGGCAGTATTTATGGTTAAAGGGCTTGTCTAAGAAATAAGATAAGCTGCAGGAAATGCTCTAAAATAAAAAAACAAAACAATCATTGGTCACTAGTTAAGTCCCCTGCAGCTCTAACATGGATGCTTCTTTGGTCCCCAATGGTCTTTGTGTATTTTCTTTTAGAAGTGCTGTACATCCAGGTGAGCACTGCAATCAATCACTGGTCTCAGCGGGGACGCTGGCATGTATGGACGTTGGCTGCTGAGACCATTAGTCACCTGGAGGTATGGCACGTCACTGCTGCAGGAAAATGAAAATCAAGCGGAGCATCAGTGCTGGGGCGATAGGGAACGGTAACAGATGAGACATACTTATTTTTTTATTTTATATGATTTCCTGCAGCTAATGGAACTTATTTAAACTTTTGGAAGTCTCTTAAAGTGCTGTAAGAACATAATATATATTGTTCCTTGTCAGCATATAAATTCTTAGTAAATTGTAGACTTAGAGGTCATCACTAAGAAGTGACAGTTTTTCATGTGGTTGATTTTACTTCTGTGTATTTAGTACTATATTACTCAGTGCTTCTGACACGTATTCATTCATATAACTATCTCCACAGTTACTTGCTGTTCCAGTTGATAAAACAATTCAGTTTTATGAGAGGGATGCTTGGATGAAGTCTTTTACCTTATCCGATGACTTCATAACTCAGGTAAATCTGTTAGCGGAGCTCACTCATTCTACATAGACCTCCATCACACAGTTGTGCCGTACTGTGGAGGAGCAGAGACTCTGTGCCATGTTACCTTGCTATGTTATGCGCTATAGGCAGGAGATGTCTGCTCTTGAAGACAGTCCTCTAGAAGAGAATGTATATGTAGAATGACATGTGATGGGGCATATCCCAATATTTATTTCCAGAAATCTAAGGCATAGCGAGGTACAGTCAGGGGCGTAACTATAGGGGATGTGGCTGCATCTGGCTCAGGAGCCTTAGGGGGCCCCTTAAAGCCTCTCTCCTCCATATAGGGAGCCCAGTACTATAAATAAAGCATTATAGTTGGAGGCCCTGTGACAGGTTTTGCATTGGGGCCCAGGAGCTTCAAGTTACGCCTCTGCTACAGTAATATGGTTATGTACATGAAGTCTTTACCTATATGAACAGTGAAGGTGTACGCACATTCACTTTTCTGCTAGAGATAGGCCCTCCCGTTCTTGAGATTTGAGGAGTCATAGGTTCCAGCAGTCAGATCAGTTATATGACATATTTAGTTGATATTTAATAGAAGAGTTGATATTTAATAGAAGTGAATTTTGGGAAAGACCCTTTCTTTGATAACCAATCAACGTTTATTCCGTTTACAAAGCAAATACAAAATTTTGGAGGCATGCTTGTAAAAAGACTTAAAAAAAAAAAAGCAAACAACAAAATGTAAACAAGCCAACAAAAAATAACCATGGACTACAGATATTGGTACAAGCTGTAAAGCACAATACATGTACAACGGCATATAGTTCAATACAATGATAATTTCAGTATCACATGTTCAACAACTCAACATATGTGACTAGTGTATGTAAATACAAATGACAGATAGCGATCTCTCTCCAATCACTTAATTCATAGAGGATAATATATGCTCACTCATGTACTGCAACATCCTAAAGGTTTAATGGCTTGGAGGAAGAGAGGTCAACACCACATTGATCCCTGCTAGATTGTAAGGGGCTTCTCAAGAATTCATATGTGTAACATCTAGACAGAGTATAGGTGGATTGTATCCAACGGTCCAGCTTTGTAAAATCTTGTCTTTTCAGGGGTAGAGATCGACCAATCTTGTAGTGTTGGAGTCCCCGTAGCTAGACAATACTTGGCAATTCTACTTTAATCAGGGTTTCATTTATATATATTCTATCTGTATTCCTACAATAAATATCAGTATCCATTAGAGATGAGCGAGTATACTCGCTAAGGCACATTACCCGAGCGAGTAGTGCCTTAGCCGAGTATCTCCCCGCTCGTCTCTAAAGATTCGGGGGCCGGCGCGAGTGACAGGTGAGATGCGAGGGAGAGAGAGATCTCCCCTCCGTTCCGTTCCTCTCCGCTCTCCCCCGCCGGCACCTGAATCTTTAGAAACGTGCGGGGAGATACTCGGCTAAGGCACTACTCGCTCGAGTAATGTGCCTTAGCGAGTATACTCGCTCATCTCTAGTATCCATGAATAGTCTGCACAATTTGGGGTCATCCGTAACCAATGATCCCAGAATTTTATCGCCTGCTCCTGATATAGAAAATAACAAATCGGCTTATACTCATCTTGGCTCTCTGCATCTCCCACGCTGACAGCTGTGGGTCTCCTCCATAATTTAATGTTTACAGGTTGCAGTCAGCATATATACAGGACGTCACAGGGTTCTGCAGCCAACCATGGACATTAATGCTTGTGCTGCAGTTGCAGAGCGCTGAGGTCTGTGATTGGCTGCAATGTTTCTATTGCGTAGCACATGGATGGGACTCCAATGTAGGAAGGGATGGATTAATCCACAGACATGTGTATGGATCGAAACCCACCTAATAGCGTAGTGCTCTACATGCTGACTATCACAAGAATTTTCCTGAGGGTGGGATACTTACATGGGTCAGGTTTTCTACCGGTATAGTAGCTCAACTTAAAAGGAGAATGGTGGGATGCCCATACGCTGTGGAGCATGGTTTCTCAAGCATCTCCATCATCCTGACTTGCTCTCAATCATTACCGCAGGGTATATGAGACATCCATGCAGCCTGATAGTATAACTAGAGGTCGGGAAGCACCAGCTCCCCCTTCCTGCCATAGTCTATGTAGAGTTCTAAGGCATATCTTTTCTTTGAGTATATAAAAGAAGCAATGCTAACTGTGTAACTGTTCAAAGTACCAGGAGTGGATATACACTGGGGCGTGTAGAACTATAGAGAGAATTTGCCTTGACGTACCATCTTAACAAGTCTGACACTGACTGGCACAGAGAGGGTCACTCCAAACCATGTGCCTGTCTTGGTTCTCAGTTTAGTTGTAGTTTAATTATAAATGTGAAACGGTAATATAGGTGATAAAAGGGAATGGTGGGAACAGCCTGACCCTTTGGTGGAAGGATCAGCTGTAGTCCTGGCAGGCATGTAGATAACCTCTTATACCAGGAGAGCTGCAGGAGGGTCCAAAACTCTAGGCAGGGTTTGGTATGGATGAAGAGACCATAAGTAAAAAAAAAACAAAAACTGTGGTCAAATAAATTTACTGTTGGAAATCCACTTGCTTGGGGGAGGAGGTGGTGTGTGGTATAACAAACCCCCTCCCAAAAAAACCCTATATATTCTGACCGACTGGACTTTCCTTGGGAGGGGGTTTGTTATACCACACACCACCTCCTCCCCAACAGTAAATTTATCCCTCTTATGAGCGCAGAAGGATTTTTTCACTTATCTCACAAATCCTGCAATGACTTAGACATCCGTATCCTCAAATATATGAGTCTGTCCAATGCTAAAGCTGAGACAGCCAAGCTAGAAGGTACGCCAATGTGCTGGGTAGTGTATTTGCTACACTTAATTTTCACACCAGCGAATGCTCTGAATCTAGTGAGGTATATGTAGGACTTTTTCCCAGGATTCCGCAGAATTAGCTCAATTCATCTGCGTACGGACTAATTTTTTCAACCAGTGCGTTTTTGTAGCCCATGGATTTCCCCTTCATTCTTTATTGTACGCCAGTAGCTCTGTAGCAATGGCATACAACCCTGGGGAAAAGGGGACATCATTGCCAGGTGTCGGGAATTCTCTCTATTATTGGAAAGCTGAATCTGTGGTAGGGTGGAGTAAAGCATTTTATACAATGCTCCAAACTCCTGAGATACAAATTGGGGATCTGTAATTAAATGAGCACCGGAATTCTGCCATTTTTTGTTTTTCCTTTGATATTTGAGTGTTGGATTAATAACGTGGTGTGGCTGGGACTGTTACTGATGCGGTGATGCCAATTATGGTTTTTCTACAGACTAGGAAAAGGGTCTCTGAGCCTTTTAGTATTTGTGTCTCAAATCGATTTGAAAATTGTTATCTTTTCTTAGCCTCACTAGGGGATTTTACCTTGTGATACCCTAGATAATACACTGCAATGCTTAATATTGCAATGTATGATTTCTGTCAACTTTCCTCTATGAAACGCCTTAAGAGGAATACTAGATTAGTAGACCTGAGGGGCCACCTTTTATGTTCTCGGCTGCCATAACAAGCCATCTGCACTTTGTGACTGTCTCTCGTCAGCGGCCTGATTGATTGGTGATGGAAGGAGAGGAGGGAGCAATTCTCCCTTATGTATGTCTGGATAATAATCAAGATCTTTTTATTTCTCTAAACTTACAAGTTTTATTGAATTTTTAAAGGGTTTTCAACAGCTACCACCATGTATATTGGAAGAACATATCACAAACCTATCAATATTTAAACACCACATCTGCGGACCAGGCCTTTGATTCGGCCCGACAGTAACCAAACTCATAAAAAGTTCAAAGGGAAATAAGCCTAGGAATAGTTGGTTCGCAGGTATACAGCACACCGTTTTGAAATCACCTAACGGCAACATCTCTGAGTGTAGTTTGTCAGCCTGAGATTATATTTAGTGAAAAAGGGAAATGGCACCAAAAAAATATTTGACAATACTTCTATGTTTTTACTTAAATATTGCTGTATTAAAGGGGTTGTCTCGCGGCAAACATCAACATTTTACATTACCCTATTCCCCCTGGCATAAAATAGCAATTTAAAGTGGTTTTTAAGCCGCTGGCTGCTCACCGATCCGACGAAATATGAACTTTAAAAAATCTTCTGCCTAAGATGGCCGCCGGTCCTTTCCCAGGGATGCACTGCTGTTTTCTCCCATGGTGCACCATGGGCTCTGTGCGTTCCATTGCCGATTCCAGCCTCCTGATTGGCTGGAATCAGCACACGTGACGGGGCGGGGCTACGCGATGACGCGTAGAAAGGGGCGGAGCCAGAACGCTGCTCGTGCTGGACCGAAGAGAAGCCAGAAGACCCTTCTGCGCAAGCGCGTCTAAAAACGCCAGAAGACAGCAGAATTAGACGGATCCATGGAGACGGGAACGCCAGCAACGGAGCAGGTAAGTGAATAACTTCTGTATGGCTCATATTTAATGCACGATGTATATTACAAAGTGCATTAATATGGCCATACAGAAGTGTATAACCCCACTTGCTGCCGCGAGACAACCCCTTTAAGCATGCTTTTCTTTTTTTTAAACTCGTTTTATTGAAAACTCTGTATTTTGTGCAATAAATGAATAAAGAACTTTGATTACATCATAGGCTCATTACAGTCATGTTAGTAATACTTTAATACGTTACATTGACACATACAGTTGTTGAATACTTTATGACAATGTAGTTTCTCGTAGTGCCAGTAAAGGGTATGGTTCTTTGTTAGTTTTACTGGGCGTTTCTAGGTGTAAATGTCCTTAGCAGGTTTTGGAACTGATCCTGTGTGAACACTGTACTCGTCGACCCACACCATCTTTCCCACACCTTGTTAAATTTTTCAGGCCATTTTCTATTTTTGTAGACAATTTTTTCATATGGCAGAATGGCATTAATAATCTGCCATTTTGAAAGTGTCGGGGGGCGTCTATCCATCCAACGCAGGGCTATTGCTTTGCGGGCATAAAATAATACTTTAGTAAGAAATATCCTGTCGTGGTACTGCCATTGTTCTTCGTCTAGAATACCCAGCAGGCATACTGCTGGGTCGTGTGGTACCGGTATCCCTAGTATTTGTGTTAAGAACTCTATGACCTCTCCCCAGTATGCTTGAATGTCTGCACAATTCCATTCTAGGTGGTTGAAGTTTGCATTAGGTGCTCTGCACCGGTGACAGTGGTTGGTGGTTTTCCGATTCATTTTATGGAGTCTGGTCGGCGTTAAGTAGCACTGGTGTAGGATGTATAGTTGTGTTAGTTTGTTGTTTGCCGCCGGTGATACTGTGGTGTATGTGGACATCGCGGTTTCCCAGTCCTCAGTAGTGAGGGTGGGAATGAGTTCTCTCCATCTCTGCACTACTGTCATTGGCGTATCGGGGATTTTAGCTTGCAGTAGATGGGTGTACAGCACCGATATCAGACCTTTAGGTCCTTGAGTTCGCAGTATGCCTATTAGTGGATATTGGGAGAATGTTTGTCTAGGCCCTGGGAATTGTGCAGTCAGCGCGTGTTGGAGTTGTAAATATCTAAAGAAGCCCGCTCTTGGGATTTGGTATAGTCGCTGTAGTTGTTCAAAGGAGACCAGTGTTTGGTCGACGTATATATGCTCTAGTGTGGTGATTCCTAAGTTTATCCAGAATTGCTTGTCCGGTAGGTTCATCAAATGTGGTAATGCCCTGTTGTCCCACAGGGGAGTCTCCAGAGGGGTGTCATCCTGTCCAGTTAGTGATTTGCATGTCTGCCACACATTTACTGCGAGTCTGTGGATGGGTAGCATTTGTTTAGTCATCAGTCCTGGTTTTTCCAGGAGGATCCAGAGCGATGTTTCCATGAGGAAATACATCAGGTAGTGCTCGGAGTTAGGGAGAGGCGCGCACGATAACCAATGGCGGAGATACCTGACCTGTCCCGCCAAGTAATAGAGTTTAAAATCTGGTAGCGTCATTCCCGCCATCTCCTTAGGGCACTGTAGGGTGTCTAAGCGTAGCTTGGCTCTAGAGTTGCCCCATATGAATGATGTTATTAAGGAGTTAGTTTTTTTGAAGAATTTCTGTGGTATAGTTATTTCTGTGTGCTCTAGGCAATATAGATATTTGGGGAGTATTATCATGTTTATGAGGTTTTTCCTGCCCGCTACAGATAATGGCAGGGAGCTCCAGCCTTTTAATTTTTGCTGCAGGGTTGTCAGTAGGGGAGTAATGTTTAACTCGAGGCTCTGGGTATGGTCCCTGGTGATGTGTATTCCAAGATATTTGAATCCGGGGGTGATTTGTAGCTTACAGAATACGTCCCCCATCTGCCATCCCTCTGGTCTTAGGCCTCATGTCCACGGGGAAAATCAGATCCGCTGCAGATTCTCCATGTAGAATCTGCAGCGGGTCCCTCCTGCCCCGCGGACATGAGCGCTGAAAATAAGAATTTAAAAGCATTTACCTATCCGTAGCGGGCGGGGAAAGCCTTCTCTTCCTCACGGCCGGATCTTCTTTTCCGGCCGACGGATGAATTCGTCACGCCGGCGGCACGTCGCCGGCACGTCTCCGACGTGCCGCGCGCATGCGTCGGGCACATCCGCCGAGCCGAAGCAAGAAAGATCCGGCCGTTAGGAAGAGAAGGCTTTCCCCGCCCGCTCCGGTTGAGTAATTCTTTTAAATTCCTATTTTAGGTCTCCCGCGGATCCGGACGGCTTCCATAGGCTTCAACAGAAGCCCGCGGGAGACCCGCATGAAAATGGAGCATGGTCCGGATTTTTTCATGCTCCATTTTTAAAAAAATCCCTTTTATTGACCATCCGCGGGTATTTATCTACCCCGCGGGTGGTCAATGCATCCCTATGGGGTGCGGATCCGCGGGCAGAAGAAGAGTTAAAATCCGCTGCGGATTTTAATTCTTATTTTGCCCGTGGACATGAGGCCTTAGAGGCATAAAAGCGGATTTCTGCCAGTTGATACATAGGCCTGAGAAATTTCCAAATTTATTTATTAGAGAAATGGCTAGCGGTAGGGTATTTCTAGGGTCTGACATATATAATATTATGTCGTCTGCGTATAGGCCTATTCTGTCCTCTCTGGGCCTTATCTCGACGCCTTTATATGAGGTGTGCTGTCAGATTCTCAGGGCTAGGGGTTCAATTGCAATTGCAAATAGAAGGGGGGAAAGTGGGCATCCCTGTCGGGTCCCCCTGTGAAGTGGAAAGGAGGAAGCGTGCTTTTCTAAGTGTATGATCAGACGAATCCAGCACAGATTTTTCAATGTGGATTCCATCTCTTCCAACTGTAGCAGAAATACGCTGGTGAGCTGCAGATTTCTGTCGTGGCTCTATGTACCCGCGTATGAATTGAATTCTTTTCAGTGGGCAAATAGGTTTCGAAGATTTGGCACTGAAAAGCGTCTAGTTTGACAAGTTACTTATTTTTTCTGCACGTGGATTTGAAATCCTCTTGCAGAACAAATCTACCCTGTAATGGATTTAACACATAATCAGTGGATTTTGCATTTAAAAATCTGCCATTTGAACCTATCCGAAGACAGATATTTATTACTTAAAGGATCAGACTTTATCATCAGTAGAATAATAATAATGCTCTTAGGAGTGTTCATTTAACACATCACTACACTGAGAGGCTTAATTTAGGTTGTTTTATCATATTTGACCCTGAGAACTGTCATTAAAGGGGTTTTCTGGGCACAAAAGGAAAATTATGAAAATGCTGGAATCTTAGGAGTACAGCTAAGTATTGGCAACCTGAACCTTTTATCTGTCGCTCTTGAGCCTCTTCTTCGTCCCATGCAGCCGCTGATCTGCCGCTTTGTTTACATGCATCACTTCCGCAGTAAACGCAGCAGACTGTTAGGCCTCATGTCCACTCGAAAAATACAATCCGCTGCGTGGATTTGCTTTAAATGGTATTTTTTTGCATGCAGATATCCACACACATTGCTATCAATGTGATAGCAATGTTGCTGATCCGCGGCAGAATAGAGCATGCCGCGTTTTTTCTCCCGTGCGTGAAAATTCTTTTAAAATGCCATCCGTGGGTGCAAAAATCAATTTAATGGACCGCGGATGGCCAATGATTCCCTATGGGCAAAATCCGCTGCAGATTCCGCGGCAGAAATCCGCTGCGGAATCCGCAATTCCATTTAGCTAGTGGACATGAGGCCTTACCTACAACTTACCGCATGCACAGACCTTGTTTACCGGCCAGCACTGTAGCTCCGCCCTCAGCTCACAGGTCCTACAACTTACCAGCACCAACCTCCCTCTCAGACAGACAGGAGCTTCCAGCACCCTGAACTACACATGAGCAATACAGTACAGTGCTTCCAAACCTGTCCTCCCATCATGCACTGCTCACAGGATGTTGGAGGCTATGGACAGGGAAGGAGCAAATGGGAATAAGACATCAGAGGAAGTGGAGATATTTTCTGGTGGCGGATCACATGACATAGTAAGAAAAGGAAGAAAGTAGCCAGACCAGGCACAGTGATCCCTATTACAGAATGACTTATGTGATGATGTACAATAGATTATAAAATGTTAGTCTGTGCCCAGAATACCCCTTTAGCTTGGAAGTAATAAGATGTTATTAAACATCTTAGCTGTTCAGTCAGCTAAAATACAACAAGCTTTTGTTTTTCATAATGGATTTGGTGACCTTTTTGTGCAACATTTTAAATCAATGTTTTATGTTCAGAGCAGAATTTGCTGTGTGTGAGCTGCTGATTCTATTATGTTTGATTTGATTTAATCATTTTCTACATCTCAGCCTCTTAATGTGGTGACCTGGTCTCCGTGTGGAAAGTTCATTGTAGGTGGAAGTATAGACGGCCGTATCGTGGCTTGGAATGTGCTGAGCAAAGTCTGCTTGGAAAGGTATCTTTGGTGCAATACCTAAAGAACTAATATATTATCCTGTAATAAAAGGCTAAACTTATTCTGAGCTCATTCTAATACAATATTGAAGCAAACGCCCGTTTCCATCCTGTGAATAAAAGGGCCACAGTGCTGCGGACCTTTCATAGTTTGTTTTTCCCTGCATAATGACACTGCGGCTGGTCCCATTCACTGGACTCAATCTGCTGTAGTTAGCATACAGAGCCAGGGACTAGGCCCTATCATACTGGGAAAGACTGAGAAACAGCCATAGTGCTTCATTCTCAGTGTCGATGGGTGCCCCACAGACCATAAAGCAATGATTCTAGTGATATGCCATCCATCTATGGGATGGTAATAACTTTAACTATTAACATTTGTCACCTGTTAAGGCCCATTTACACGGGGCGAATGTTGGGCAAACGATGCCCGTCGCTCTTCCCCGTATGTACTCGCTCTCGTGCTGCACAGGAGCTAGTGTTCCTGGCTCACAGCGGGGCGGCTGGAGGAGATTTCACTCCTCGCTCTCCCGCCCCTCTCTATTGACTTAACATAGTGGCCGTTCAATACTGAACGACTGCTATTTACACTGAATGCTCATCGTTCAGCTCGTTGTCCATCATATTATGCTGCATGGACAATGAGCTGATCGTTCAGTGTAAATAGCAGCCGCTCAGTATTGAATTGCCACTATGTTAAGTCAATGGGAGAGGGGCGGGGGAGAGTGAGAAGTGAATCTCCTGCAGCCTCCTTGCCCCCTCTGCCGGCTGCTCTGTGAGCGAGTCAGCAATACTAGCTCCTGTGCAACAGCGCGGGAGCGAGTGTATGCAGGGACGAGTGTTGGGCATCGTTTGCCCAATATTCGTCCCGTCTAAATGGGCCTTTACCCTGTACTTCACAGTAAAATCTAGATTTGTGGGCTAGTTTTGTTTTTACCTTTGTATTTCCATCCTACTTTGTAGGTGGTAGACAATGAGACTGTTAAACCAGTGCAGATTATTTGTAGGGACTATATATTAAGGCCTCTTGTGCGCTAGGCTTGACGGATGCACAGAGTCCTCTGTGGTGCTGTACTTTGCTGTACAATTGAGAATATTCTAGCCCAATAGCAATCCCTTCAAGCTACATCATCTCCATAATACCCCAAACCCCTTAATTGGCAGATTCATGCAGATTCAACAGAAAAAATACCTGAATGAGGCATGAGGCCTAAATCTGTGGATAAATGGTAAGGTAGACTTCCTGTCTTAACGATATCTTTGTTTCACCAGGGTACAACATGACAAAGGGTTTACAATCTGTTGTCTTGCATGGCACCCAAAGCTGGCTCAAGTTGCCTACACTGACAATGAGGGCAATCTAGGAGTCCTTGAGAATGTCTGCCAAGGGAGTGTCGTATCAGCAGGCACCAAGGTAAGTTGTGCTGTGTCTCAAGGTTTAGCTCTGATGTATTGACATATACTGTTTTCTTTTAGTGACTAACCTGCGACTTTAGTGTGAAGGAAACTATTTTCACTTCTCGGATTAGAATGTAAAACACATACAGCACTGAACGGTACTAGGTGCTAATAAATCCCTTAATGACTGCAGATATGGCTTTTTAAAAAAGTCACACTGCGCATGTCTGTGCATGTAGTACACTTGCATCCACATGTGGTCTCTGCTAGCTCTCTGCCGGAAGACCTGCTGGTTACAAAATCGGTAAAACGCCACCGGCAGACTCTAAGTGTTTTACCGATACGTCCGTGGACGTGAGGGTTTACTCTAAGGCAGTGTTCCCCAACTCCAGTCCTCAGGGACCGCCAACAGGTCATGTTTTCAGGATTTCCTCAGTGTTGCACAGGTGATGTAATTATCGTCAGTGCCTCAGACATTGCCACAGGTGTTCTTACCATAGGACATCCTGAAAATATGACCTGTTGGTGGTCCCTGAGGACTGGAGTTGGGGACCCCTGCTCTAAGGCACTGTGATTATACAAGGCTGTAGAGAAACAGCTGCATGGAAGATCATGGAGCCATAGGTTGGGTGTCTTGCTGTTCGAGACAAATAGGCACCCACATCAAAAGGCAAAAAAGGTTATTTTACGGTTCCCGCTTTCCCAATCTTTCTATACAAAGTGCTCATGTGAGCGCTGTATTTGCAACGGAGGAAGAAGTGTTGCTCGTTTCTATTGATGCCAACAATTATGTGCTGAGTGACAGGTCACATTCTTTAGGGGTATATGTGGATCTAGATAGTACAGCTCTGATGAGGTCTGCTGTCACCTATTAAGGCTGTTTTCCCCAGTACAGGGGGGCTGCTTTGGCAACTCCAGTTATAGGGAAAATTAATTTTATAAGAAAATCTATAAATCAGTCAAGTTCCCAAAATGTTTCTTCTAACCTTACGAGAGACAAAAAAAAAAGTTTAAAATCATAATAAAAATAAGCAAACAATCATATCCACAACCCTTCCACCAATGCAATGGTCCTGATATATTAAAGTGACTGTCAAAAAATACATTTTTATTCTATGGTTTTATTTTGCCTCATTTGGAAAATTAGTTTGAAAATGAAAAAAACAAGTTCTATTTCACACAATAAATACAAAAAAAAAAAAATCACTTTATTAACCTAAAAAAAAACCCCAAATGGTTTCTTCTTTTCACCAGTATATGGAATTAATAGAAAAGCTTGTTTCAGTGAGTAAGGCTCAAAACACAGCAGATATTAACCCTTTCCAATCCACTGTCTGACGTCTAAAGACATTCTGATTAAAGCCTGTACAGCTCTGATGTCGGAAGACGGCCGGCAGGGTATTCTTACTGTATATTACTGGCCGCTCTGTTGTCGGGGGCCTCTCCAGCATGTCCCATACTGCAGTACTGGCTCTAGCCAGCAGATGGCGCCATTGTATAATGGCAGAAAGAGAAAGTCCCCTAGGAAACCCTGAATCCAAAATTGGATTGCAAAGGGTTAAATGGTTAAACTATGCAAAGTGTTTGCCATTTTAATTTGACTCCTTTCTATAGGTGTCAAGTGCTGCAAAAAAAGACTATGATGAGCTCTTTGATGGAGATGACGACGATGAAGACTTCTTAAATGGAGATATGATCGATCACGAGGCCTCTGTTGTAAATGAAGATGATGATGATAACGTCACACCTATTTCTGGTCATGCAAAAAAGCGAGCCATCTTCGATGACGACGACAACCTTTTAGGTGAAGTATTTAAATCTGAAAAGCTTCTCTGAAGAATTATAATGGGAGACTTCAGTTGTAGCTCCGTGTCTTCTTAGATTGAGATGATTTAGAACATGTTATAATTTGCATAAACTATTCCTCAGACTTTCCTTTGCTCTGGTAGAATGGAGCTTCCACTATTGGTTTGTAGGTATTCAGGTAAAGATTAAGAAGCTACTTAGTCACACATTATTCTGCTTGTTTTCAGATGTTCCATCCTTGAAAGCCAATGATATTGAGAAGCCAGATGGGGAAGAGGATGATCTGTCCACAAAGGCACAAGCTATTCCTTATACTTCGAAACCTTATAGTGGGCCAATGCCAACTCCCCCTCAAAAGGCTTTCCAGGCAGGCTCTACCCCCTCGCATCTTTCACACCGTTTCATGGTTAGTTTCAATAGGGACCAGCAGAATGAAATATTCAGAAAATAGAGCAGCTTCTGTAATATTTACAGCAAAGTAGAAACACGTATGTTCTCAAGAAGGCAACTTATTTTCAGATTAAAAGGAGAAATGTAATATCATATGCGGTCATGCAGATGAATGGCATACCATGTAATATGTTTATGTCTCAAGGGACACCCATGTGCCATAATTGGGCCTATGAACAGGGCCTGACATTGTGACATGACTCTTTTTAAAAGTCTTTATCATATGCTTTCTGTTGTCTTTCTAAACCCTTTGTTCTTTTCCCTTTTAGATGTGGAATTCTGTTGGCGTCATACGCTGCTACAATGATGAGCAAGACAATGCCATTGATATAGAGTTTCACGACACATCCATACACCACGCAATGCACTTGACTAATACGCTCAACCACGCTATAGCAGACCTGTCCCAAGAAGCTGTACTGCTGGCTTGTGAAGGTACTGAAGAACTGGCAAGGTGAGAGTTAATGTGGGGAAACTCTTAGTAAGGCTAGGTGCACACTAGTATAACTGAGAGTCGCACCTTGTGAGATTTGGATGCAGTCCGCATAAGACAGTACACGGACACCAGTCTGTGTATTGTCTAATATACACAGACACAGCACATGTCCTATTTCTCCTCCATGAAATGTACTGGATTAGTGTGTGCTATAATGGGTCCGTGTGAAAAAACGACTGTGTTTAGCTTTATAGGCTATATTGAGGCCGTATGCTGTCCAAGGAATTACACACGCGGCCCAAAAATCTGCTAGTGTGCCCCTAGCCTAAAGGGATATACAATACATACATGGCAGATTTATTGCTGACATTTTTGTAAAAGAAAATCCATTTCTTTCATCTGAGTGGGGTTGGTTTGGCAGTGAGCACATAGATATCGTATTTAGGTGAAAGGTAGAGTTGTACAAAGGTCTGCAACAAATGTAGCACATCTGAAGTCACCCTAATAGATCATCTTGATATTGATTTTTAGCATGGGTTGAAAATAATGAGATTTTCTTACAAAGCTTTCCTTTTCCACATGCATCATGCAACAAGATAGAAATAATGTAACAACTAGGTGATTAGTTGTTACAACTAGGTCCTAAATGATGACACTTTGTAGTGATTTTGGGCACATAGCAGTTTGAAGGCATTAAAGGGGTTGTCCGCGCCGAAACGGGGTTTTTTTTTTTCCCCAACCCCCCCCCCCCCCCCCCCCCCCCCCCCCCCCCCCCCCCGGTCGGCGCGAGACAACCCCGATGCAGGGAGGTAAAGAAAGCTTACCGGAGCGCTTACCTTAATCCCCCGCGCTCCGGTGACTTCAATACTTACCGCTGAAGATGGCCGCCGGGATCCTCTGTCTCCGTGGACTGCAGCTCTTCTGTGCGGTCCATTGCCGATTCCAGCCTCCTGATTGGCTGGAATCGGCACGTGACGGGGCGGAGCTACACGGAGCCTGCATTCTGCACGAGCGGCTCCATAGAAGACTGCAGAAGACCCGGACTGCGCAAGCGCGGCTAATTTGGCCATCGGAGGGCGAAAATTAGTCGGCACCATGGAAACGAGGACGCCAGCAACGGAGCAGGTAAGTATAAAAACTTTTTATAACTTCTGTATGGCTCATAATTAATGCACAATGTATATTACAAAGTGCATTATTATGGCCATACAGAAGTGTATAGACCCACTTGCTGCCGCGGGACAACCCCTTTAACTTTACTGGGCTAACAAACTCCTTTTTGTACCACTTTTTGGTGACACAGAGCTGTTTGATACTGCTTTTCAAGATTTATTTTTTAGTTAGTGATAAAGCATACAAAAAGTAAAAAATATATATTTTTTTCAATGTATAGTTCTCCAAATTTTCAAAGTGACACTTAACCCTTTGCAATCCCAATGTTAGATTCAGGGTTTCCTAGGAGGTTTTCTCTTTCTGCCATTATACAATGGCGCCATCTGCTGGCTAGAGCCAGTACTACGGTATGTGGACATGCTGGAGAGGCTTCCCACAACAGAGCGACCAGTAATATACAGTAAGAATACCCTGCCGGACGTCTTCTGACATCAGAGCTGTACAGCCTACAATCAGAATGTCTTCAGACGTCAGACAGTGGATTGGAAAGGGTTAAATAAATGCCCTATTTTTGTCATTTTGGTACACATACGGGGTGGTCCAAAAATGTATACACACTACTGGTTATTAGAGATGAGCGAACTTACTCGGCCATGCCCCTTTTTCGCCCGAGCGCCGCAATTTTCGAGTACTTCTGTACTCAGGTGAAAAGATTCAGGGGGGCCGTGGGTGAGTGGGGGGTTGCAGTGGGGGGGGGGGGGGGGGGGGAGAGAGGGGGCTCCCCCCTGTTCCCCGCTCCGCCACGCCTTCCTCCTGCCCCGGTGCCCCCGAATCTTTCACCCGAGTACGGAAGTACTCGAAAATCGCGGTGCTCGATCGAGTAATTACTCGAAACGAGTATATTCGCTTATCTCTACTGGTTATCTTTGTCCTTTTTTTAAAATTCTGAAATGAATTGTGGCAGCAATATGTATGTATCTTGTCTTTAAAGATGTTCGTAGTTGCAGAAGCCACAATGTGGCCCTCAGCAGAGTCAAATACATAAATGGTGGAGGCATGCAGAACAATAGTGGAATATGCTAGTTACAGTTAGGGACAGAAATATTTGGACAGTAACACAATTTTCGCGAGTTGGGCTCTGCATGCCACCGCATTGGATTTGAAATGAAGCCTCTACAACAGAATTCAAGTGCAGATTGTAACGTTTAATTTAAAGGGTTGAACAAAAATATCTGATAGAAAATGTAGGAATTGTACACATTTCTTTACAAACACTCCACATTTTAGGAGCTCAAAAGTAATTGGACAAATAAACATAACCCAAACAAAATATTTTTTTTTCAATATTTTGTTGCGAATCCTTTGGAGGCAATCACTGCCTTAAGTCTGGAACCCATGGACATCACCAAACGCTGGGTTTCCTCCTTCTTAATGCTTTGCCAGGCCTTTACAGCCGCAGCCTTCAGGTCTTGCTTGTTTGTGGGTCTTTCCGTCTGAAGTCTGGATTTGAGCAAGTGAAATGCATGCTCAATTGGGTTAAGATCTGATGATTGACTTGGCCATTGCAGAATGTTCCACTTTTTTGCACTCATGAACTCCTGGGTAGCTTTGGCTGTATGCTTGGGGTCATTGTCCATCTGTACTGTGAAGCGCCGTCCCGATCAACTTTGCAGCATTTGGCTGAATCTGGGCTGAAAGTATATCCCGGTACACTTCAGAATTCATCCGGCTACTCTTGTCTGCTGTTATGTCATCAATAAACACAAGTGACCCAGTGCCATTGAAAGCCATGCATGCCCATGCCATCACGTTGCCTCCACCATGTTTTACAGAGGATGTGGTGTGCCTTGGATCATGTGCCGCTCCCTTTCTTCTCCAAACTTTTTTCTTCCCATCATTCTGGTACAGGTTGATCTTTGTCTCATCTGTCCATAGAATACTTTTCCAGAACTGGGCTGGCTTCTTGAGGTGTTTTTCGGCAAATTTAACTCTGGCCTGTCTATTTTTGGAATTGATGAATGGTTTGCATCTAGATGTGAACCCTTTGTATTTACTTTCATGGAGTCTTCTCTTTACTGTTGACTTAGAGACAGATACACCTACTTCCCTGAGAGTGTTCTGGACTTCAGTTGATGTTGTGAACGGGTTCTTCTTCACCAAAGAAAGTATGCGGCGATCATCCACCACCGTTGTCTTCCGTGGATGCCAGGCCTTTTTGAGTTCCCAAGCTCACCAGTGAATTCCTTTTTTCTCAGAATGTACCCGACTGTTGATTTTGCTACTCCAAGCATGTCTGCTATCTCTCTGATGGATTTTTTCTTTTTTTTCAGCCTCAGGATGTTCTGCTTCACCTCAATTGAGAGTTCCTTTGACCGCATGTTGTCTGGTCACAGCAACAGCTTCCAAATCCAAAACCACACACCTGGAATCAACCCCAGACCTTTTAACTACTTAATTGATTACAGGTTAACGAGGGAGATGCCTTCTGAGTTAATTGCAGCCCTTAGAGTCCATTGTCCAATTACTTTTGGTCCCTTGAAAAAGAGGAGGCTATGCATTACAGAGCTATGATTCCTAAACCCTTTCTCCGATTTGGATGTGGAAACTCTCATACTGCAGCTGGGAGTGTGCACTTTCAGCCCATATTATATATATAATTGTATTTCTGAACATGTTTTTGTAAACAGCTAAAATAACAAAACTTGTGTCACTGTCCAAATATTTCTGGCCCTAACTGTATATACGACCGATGTCTGTGATGAGACAAACCTTAACTAAACAATATTTTATTTAATCTTAAGTATACTAACTTTGAGTCCTCCAATTTCTTTACTTGCACAGCAAACTTCAGTGCCTCCACTTCAGTTCGTGGGACAACAATAAAGAATGGATGGTGGATATGCCCAAAGGAGAGGATATCCAAGCAGTGTGCCTTGGCCAGGGATGGGTGGCCTGTGCTACAAATGCCTTTTTAGTTCGCATCTTCACTGTAGGTGGAGCTCAAAAAGAGATCTTCAGCCTTCTCGGGCCAGTTGTGTGCATGGCAGGTCATGGAGAACAGCTTCTTATTGTTTATCACAGAGGTTGGTTCATTATCTATGGAGGAACTATATCATTGTGTGTAATAGCATTTCTTGTTGTTGTCTGCCTCTTTATCATGAAGGTGATGTGCCAGGTCTGTCATTGCTTCTCTAGGTTTTACTAACACATCTAGTTTAAAAAATAAAGTAGTAAAACCATCTTGTTGCTGTTACAGGAACCGGGTTTGATGGAGACCAGTGCCTTGGAGTACAGCTTCTTGAGATTGGTAAACGAAAGAGGCAGGTTTTACATGGAGACCCTCTTCCCATGTCTAGGAAGTGTTTCCTCTCCTGGCTTGGATTTAGCGCTGAAGGTATGAACAGGTTCTCTCCGGAGCATTAGACGTTCTTGTTCAGTGTCATTCATCACGATGTCGTCTGCAGTAAGACATATAGCTAACATTTCTAAGAACATGGGCACTGATGACATTAGTAAATTAACTTTGTATGCATCTCTTCTGCCTTAGTAATAATGAACACTTATGGTAACTGTAGTTCTGCAGTTGGTCACAAGGTGGCACAAAGCTCCACAGTTGACAAGGCATACAGCATTTTTTGCATTAGTTCTGTTTTGTATACTTAACCTCTGCAATTAATTAAGCACTTGACATAAAATTACAAATGATTATGTATTTCCACGAAAAGCCACAGTTGTGCAATAACAGCACAAGACGCTATGGATTAGTTTGCAGTTTTGTCTGTTTGCATTTTTACAACAAAGTTGCATTTGTCGTCTTTGTGTTTAGTCCGACGTGGATCAGTTATACAGTATAGCAATATGTGCAGCTCTGCCTGGTCTTTTAGCCAAATATTGACTACACAATAGCGAGCAGCCGCAGTGAATAGGAAGAACATGTCGATCTTTTAGATCCATTATACATGTGTCTTCCGGGGGGGTATGTGATTTTTTGTGTGTGTGTGTTTTTGCTGTAAGGCGCAGGAAAAGGCAGTCACATAAGATGCCATCCCCTTAATAAATAAGACAGCAGTGTTCTGCCACCAGGAAGACGGTGACATCTGATGGTTCAACCTATATTTGTATATCTATGATTAGAAAAACATTGCTTTCTCTCCAAAAAAAAAGTGTCCCCATGTCACAGGTTCTGGCAGGTATTCTAGCTCAGCTCCATTGCCATGAACAAGAGTGACCTGCAATACCACACACAGCCTACGGACAATTGTGGCAATGTTTTGGGAAGAGAACAGCCTTTTTTTTTTTAAATATTTGTCTTGTACATCTCCTATAATCGTTAACCTTGGTGAATGTATTATATTAAGATGAGACCTCATGGCTCTCAAATCTGTTAAATGGATGGATTCTCTGTGACATTAAAGCAACCCTGCGATGCTGAACAGGCAACGATGGCTGCTCCCCCTGTTCGTACTACTTTATGCACACTGTGGATGAGTATTCATCATTAGTCTAAGACACTGCATGCTGCTTTGATTGCCTTGTGCTGTCCATGTTAGCAGTCAGTCAGAGCAGCATGTAGTATCTTAGACGGCATTGTGCATCAGCTATTCAGGAGTGGTGCGGCCATCTTTGTTCAGCAAAATGAGCAGCACCTAAACTTGTCTGATTTGCTTATAATTTCACCTAACTGCAGTTCAGCACCCTAAATATGGGGGGGGAGGGGTTAAATTTTACACGGTTAAAATTGTAACCAGATGTTGTAGACCAACGTTATAGTGAGAATGGTTGGAACTTGTGTGTTTTCTTATCAGGGAGCCCCTGTTATGTGGATTCGGAGGGTGTTGTGCGGCTGCTGAACAGATCCCTTGGATATACCTGGACCCCTGTGTGCCTTACTAGGGAACATTGCAAAGGGAAGTCAGATCACTATTGGGTGGTTGGTGTCCATGAGAACCCCCAGCAGTTAAGGTTAGTAACAGTTTATCTTCTTTGCCCTACCTTGTTGCTTTATTTGCTAAGTTAAAGGGCCACCCCAGTGATTTTTTTCTTAAACTCATTATGTAGCTACGCCCCCAGTATTTATCAGTTGGCTACAGTTACCATGGTTAGTTTTTATCTGAAATTCTTGGCCTTTCTTCCTCAGATGGTCATGTGATCTAAATTCTGACCATTTGAGATTTACTTGGGGTTTTGTATTGATTTTCTAGTCAGTTTCACAGTCCATGTTATGCTCTTATATGGAAACTCTGACAGAGACTGCATCCAGAGGAAAATGGTCAATCCTATCATTCACATGTACTTTGGTACATAAAATATACAGTGTTTTCATGGACCACAACTGTGCGTATTGAATGTGCTTTGCTTTTTTTCCCCCACGTGTTCTCATTGCATTTTTCACACGCAGGAAAAAAAAAAGCAAGACATTCCTCATTGATTCCACCCGTAAATATGTATATGTCGTGTGTATTCACTGCGTATTTATGCAATCTCATTGACTCTAATGGGCTATTTTGGTCTGTATATATGCATGTGAAAAACGTACGTCTAAAAACCCCAATGCAAATGGATGGCGTTTACCACTACGTGTTATGCTCATACGATATTTGCAGCACAATTACTTCCATGTGATTGAGCCCTTAATAATGATGATCACACAGCTCCTGTCACACAGTTGTAACATACGTGATCCCAGTCCATCCTCCAAATTGTATACTTATGGCCTGTAACTTATTTAGGCAAATATAATGTAAAACGATTCCCCAGCAGGCAGAAATAGTACAACCTGTAACTAATGCTGTCTTGATGCATCATGGAACTGATTGAAAGTAAGAAAATCTCTCACTCAAGGTGGTGTCTGATAAGTATCAGACAAAGGGGCTGCACTGCAGGGAAGTGGCTATAATACATGCAGTACACCTCCAGAGTGTTATAGCAATCAGGTGAGGGGCAGGGATGGAAAAATGTGTTTTTACCAGAGTGGCTCTTTAACTTTAAGCTTTTTATAAAATGTAGCATTATCTGTATCTTTATGCCTCTGTAATGTTGATCTTTAGGTAAAGAAAATGATTAATTGGAACAATGCTCAAGAGATAGAAGTCTTTTGTTTTTTGGAAATGTTGGTGATCCGGGGATTATTCCGATTGCCAGATTAAAGTCGGGAAGGAATTTTCCCCCCTTTTAAATGGGGAAAATCGGCTTCTACCTCATTGAGCTTTTTTGGCCTTCTTCTGGATCAACATTTGTGGGGTAATAGGCTGAACTGGATGCACATATGTCTTATCTTGGCCTTATGTAAGATGTTACTTTCCAGAATGGGCTGAAGAATTGGTTTACTTGATTGTCAAAGGTTTATGCTGATGAGGTCCAATGTGTAATCCTCAGGTGTATCCCCTGTAAAGGTTCAAGGTTTCCGCCAACACTACCGCGCCCCGCTATGGCTATTTTGCCCTTCAAACTTCCATATTGCCAAATCACAACAGAGAAAGGACAGATGGAGGTAAGAAACTAATTAAGACATTACAATCCAAGTACTGCAAGGTGGGGTACAGAAGTCTGTAGGGGTGTAGCAGGATTGGTGTGGATAGCCAGTGTACTAATGTCAAGGAAGGAAGGAAGATTTTGGTCCCGGATATTCCATGTAATATGTATTGGCTGTCCTCTCATAGAGTCGCCATCAATACAAAGGTAAACTGTCTCTGCTAACAATACACTTATGTCTATTTAATGATAAATTCCAATTATCTACATACAGGCAGGATTTTCCTAATTTTATTCTAATTTGATCTCTGCTTAATTGTACATTCAATGCATATTTTGTGCTGTGGATTTTGCATTAACATCCATACCATTTGATGCAGTTTTTGCTGCAGATCCACAGCGGATCTCACTCTTTCAATTGAACTGGTTACTTTTAACCCCATAGTGACGGCACTATCGTCTTTCCGCGTCCTGCTGTCGCAGGACGTGTATGGAGGGAGATAGCGCAGCTATCTCCCTCCATACAGCGTGGGCGTCAGCTGTTTATTATAGCTGACACCCGCGGGCAATAGCCGCGTTCGGGCGATCGCGGCTATTAACTTTTTAAATGCCGCTGTCACTTCTGACAGCGGCATTTAAATCCCGCCTAATGAAAGGCCCCAGGGCTGCCTTAACAGACGGGGTGGCTTCATAGGCTGCCTGTGAAATAGCAGTATGACGTAATGCTATAGCACAGTGGTGGCGAACCTATGGCACGCGTGCCAGAGGCGGCACGCAGAGCCCTCCCTGCTGGCACGCGCCGCCATCGGCTGCTCACCACATTAGTGAATGCCTGCAGGGGCCGCGGCCCCTCTGCTGATATTCACTCAGCGCTGCTATCTGTGCTG
Organism: Eleutherodactylus coqui; assembly: GCF_035609145.1. Taxonomy (NCBI): domain Eukaryota; kingdom Metazoa; phylum Chordata; class Amphibia; order Anura; family Eleutherodactylidae; genus Eleutherodactylus; species Eleutherodactylus coqui. The sequence goes on along the minus strand of NC_089842.1, from coordinate 152,403,547 downwards.
ATCCCGGTGCACACTGTGAGTCAGTGTGCAGCTAGGATCCTTCTCCCCCCTCTTCCGACGTCTCCTACTTTGGTTCCGCAAGAGCAGGGGGAGAAGGCATCCAACAGCAGCACACTGCCTTCAGTATGCACCTGGGATCAGGCAGGAGAGGAGCGGCGCTCCCGCGAGGAGGAGGGGTAAGTATGTTAAGCTGGGGGTGGGCATTCTGACAGCTGGGAGAATCGCTGTGGGGGGGGGGGGGGGCAGGGGAGGCATTCTGACTGCTGGGAGAATCGCTGGGGGGGGGGGAGGCATTCTGACCACTGGGAAAATCGCTGGGGGGGGGGGGGGGGGGGGAGGGGAGGCATTCTGACTGCTGGGAAAATCTCTGGGGGGGAGGCATTCTGACTGCTGGGAAAATCGCTGGGGGGGGGCATTCTGACTGCTGGGAAAATCGCTTGGGGGGGGCATTCTGACTGCTGGGAAAATCGCTGGGGGGGGGCATTCTGACTGCTGGGAAAATCGCTGGGGGGGAGGGGAAGCATTATGACTGCTGGGAAAATCGCTGGGGGGGAGGGGAAGCATTATGACTGCTGTAGAGATGAGCGAACGTACTCGTTTCGAGTACTTACGCACCCGAGTACCGCCATTTTCGAGTACTTCAGTACTCGGGTGAAAAGATTCGGGGGGCGGGGAGAGGCGTGGCGTTGCGGGGGGTAGCAGTGGGGAACAGGGGGGAGCCCTCTCTCTCTCCCCCCCCACTCCCCACTGCTACCCCCCGTACGGAAGTACTCGGAAATCGCGGTATTCGGGCGAAAAAGGGGTGTGGCCGAGCACGTTCGCTCATCTCTAGACTGCTGGGAAAATCGCTGGGGGGGAGGGGAAGCATTATGACTGCTGGGAGAATCGCTGGGGGGGGGGGGGGAGAGGCATGACTGCTGGGAGAATCACTGTGGGGGGGGGAGTGGAGGCATTATGACTGCTGGGGGGGGGGGGGGGAGCGGGCATTATTACTGCTGGGGGACCGCTGGGGTATGTCACTATTACCACTGGGGGGGGGGGGGGGTCACTATTATCGCTAGGAGGGCCACTATTACCACTGGGGTATGTTTACATGTGGCGGAAATGGGTAGGGCTGTTTCAAAATAGACAGGGTGCAGATTTTGACAACTTTTTGGATGCGAAAATGCTGCAGAATTTTCCACATCCAAAAAGCAGTCAGAATCTGTACCCTGTCTATTTTGAAGCAGCCCTGTCCTTTTTAGAACGACGGGGGTAAAATCATACGTCGTGATAAGCCCCGCCCCCTGACGTGTTGGCACTTTGCGATACATAAGTTGGTTTTGGGTTGCAGTTTGGGCACTCGGTCTCTAAAAGGTTCGCCATCACTGCTATAGCATTACGTCATACTGCAGGAGCGATCAAAGTATTGCATGTTAAAGCCCCCCAGGGGGACTTCAAAGTAAAGTAAAAAAAAAAAAAAATCAATAAAGTTTTTTTTAATGGTAAAAAAAAAAAAAAGTCATAAAAGTTTAAATCACCCCCCTTTTGCCATATCTATTATTTAAAAATCTAAATCAAAAAATAAAAATATGTATTTGGTATCACCGCGTCCGTAAAAGTTTGATCTATCAAAGTAACGCATTATTTTTCCTGCACGGTGAACGTCGTCCGAAAAAAAAACAAAACGCCAGAAATACACTTTTTTGGTCACCCTGTCTCCCAGAAAAAACGCAATAAAAAGCAATCAAAAAGTCGTATGTATTCCATATTGATACTATCGGAAACTACAGGACATCCCACAAAAAATGAGCCCTTGCTCAACTACGTCGACGAAAAAATAAAAAAGTTATCGCGCGCACAAAATGACCGCAGAAAATAATTGAAAAAAATTAAATATCTTTAAAAAAAAAAAAATGCAAGTACTACAGCAAAAACAATACTATACAAGTTTGGTATCGTAGTAATCGTACTGACCCATAGAATAAAAATATCAGGTCGTTTTTGTTAGTTTGTGCTCCGTAGAAACAGGACGCACCGAAAGATGGTGGAATGTCGTTTTTTTCCCCCATTTCTCTCCGCTTAGAATTTTTAAAAAGTTTTTCAGTACATTATATGGTACAATAAATAGTGCTATTGAAAAATACAACTCGTCCCGCAAAAAACAAGCCCTCATACAGCGACTTCGATGGATAAATAAAGGAGCTACGATTTTTTAAAAGGGAGGAGGAAAAAACAAAAATGGAAAAAAGCTCAGTCACTAAGGGGTTAATGGGTTTTTTGACGTGGATTTAAGTGCGGGTTTTCCGCCCCATTTCCACTTTGTGTGAACGGTACGAAGTTGTTAAAGGTCCTGTTACCTATTGTGTAGTTAAGATGGTATTATGCTTTACCAAATTCACTTGTGCGTTTATTTAAGCCAATGTCTAATGTTTAATTGTGTTTTCGTTCCCAGGAACAATACTGGAGGTCGCATATTTTCACCAATCATGTTGATTATTTGGCTAAGAACGGTTATGAATGTGATGAAAATGTCAAAACGGAAGCTGAGAAGGAGCAGCAGGAACTGCTAATGAAGATGTTTGCTGTGAGTATATAGCATATGTGTTTAATGGATACGATGGTTTTCTTATAACATGTACATATACCTAGCTAGTGTTTCTGGTTTTTGTTTTACTTGTGCAGTTGTCTTGCAAACTGGAGCGTGAATTCCGCTGCATGGAATTGGCTGAGCTCATGACTCAGAACGTGATGAACCTGGCTATTAAGTATGCCTCACGCTCCAAGAGGCTAATTCTGGCCCAGCGGCTCAGTGAAATGGCTCTAGAGAAAGCAGCAGAATTGGCATCAGCCGAACAGCAGGAAGACGAGGGGGAGGAAGAGGAAGATTTCCGGAGCAGGCTGAATGCCGGGTAAATCTTGTAGGGTTTACAAACTCGACACCAGTAAAAGAACCTTAAAATGTCATGTAACGGTTTTACTGTTTCTATGCTATGCTCGATGCAGTCTTGTGACTAAAAAGGGTCCTTGTGTCAAAATATAAGTGACCTTGTTGTCCATAGCAGCCAATCAGCTCATAGTAGTGTTTAAGATTTGAGGACTGAGCTGTGCTATAGCCTGTAAATATAATGTCTTAATTCGTTCTGTTTTGCCATCTGTCTGGGTGACAATTAGGATACCGTTACAATGTCCATAGGGGTTGTCACACATCTTTCCAACATTGCTATATTATTGCATAACGAAGCAGATTTTATTTATTTTTAGGGGCTGTGTAGAGTTTTGGGTTCTGAAAATGTACCGCAAAATTAAAACGGCATGCTCCAATATATTTGTATATTCCCCAAGTTATAGTGTGTTTCTCTCATGGGTTATGTTCCTGTAAATCTCTAGGTTTATAATGTGTTCTGCAAAAATCCAGAGATCTGGTTGATAAGATTAGGCTAGTAGACTAACCCCTCTTAAATCTACGAACAAGAAAAGTATTGTAACACTTAACATTACATGCAAGCGTCATGGTCCTGCTTTCAGGAGATTGAGGATTAGTAGTAATCTGTACTTGCATGTCAATGCTGGCCATTTAAATGATGCCTAATCAGAGCAATGGTTTCTTTATACTCTACAATATGGAACTCTTGTCCCGTATTTACAAGTGTTTTTTTTTTGGTGTGGAGAAATAACAGTATCGATGCAAAGAAAATGACATGTCCTCATCCAGCTGTTATTGTAATATGTAGTTATAGAATATCCGGACTGTGACCAGTAAGAGACAGCGGTAACGTCTTCGTCAGTCTTAGGCTATACTGTAGGCAGCTCTTCACGTCCACAAGTAGCTGGAGTCAGCGTACGTACATTCATGGCGAACTATCAGAATCTAGAATATTTGTATGCAATTTCTGTAAATTGAAGGCCTTAAAGGGGTTGTCCCGCGGCAGCAAGTGGGTCTATACACTTCTGTATGGCCATATTAATGCACTTTGTAATATACATTGTGCATTAATTATGAGCCATACAGAAGTTATAAAAAGTTTTATACTTACCTGCTCCGTTGCTGGCGTCCTCGTCTCCATGGTGCCGACTAATTTTCGCCCTCCGATGGCCAAATTAGCCGCGCTTGCGCAGTCCGGGTCTTCTGCTTTCTTCTATGGAGCCTTTCGTGCAGGATGCCGGCTCCATGTAGCTCCGCCCCGTCACGTGCCGATTCCAGCCAATCAGGAGGCTGGAATCGGCAATGGACCGCACAGAAGAGCTGCGGTCCACGGAGGAAGAGGATTCCGGCGGCCATCTTCACAGGTAAGTATAGAAGTCACCGGAGCGCGGGGATTAAGGTAAGCGCTCCGGTAAGCTTTCTGTACGTCCCTGCATCGGGGTTGTCTCGCGCCGAACGGGGGGGGGGGGGGGTTGGAAAAAAAAAAAACCCGTTTCGGCGCGGGACAACCCCTTTAAATGCTGCTGACATTTTTGTCCTAAAGCTTCCATATACAAGGCATCTTGGGACTTTATAATGTCCTGCACATTTTCTGTTGCAGTTTGCCTTGAAAATTACAGTATTACTCTCCACATAGGAAAGACAAAGCCCTTTTAAGTAAACCACTGCACGAGCGCTGATGTCACTGCTAAGGTCGTCAGCACCCGTGCGGAGTGTTTACACTGACAGACTTCACCGCTGGATCGTGGGCTTCTCGCTCAGCAGTGAAGTGCTGAGCGGGGAGCGTTTACACACAGCGACAAGCCAGCAATGGTTTTTAAGCTGACTGAAAAGTGAGCTTAAGGCCTCTTTCACGCGGGCGATGGCGAAATCGCGACTTTGTAGCGCTCTTTTGCAAGGATTTTCAAGGGAGCTTGAAATATAAGCCATACCCCAAAAATGAGCCCTGGCTGCATTAAAAAAACAGAACACACAATACATCACCTAACAGGCGCTGTCCGGCTTCACTGCATGTCTCCTCTGCAGCTCCGGCAGACTTGCTTGTAGTTTTCACCTAGCGCTTCCTGGTCAGGAGTTCAAAAACCCCACCTCCAGGAAGCGCTGACTCTGATTGGCTGAGTCGCGGCTCTTGAGAACCAATCACAGATCCTTCAATGCAATGCCACAATCTTTTTTTCTTGCAATGTAGCAGCCTACAAAACATTGCTAATGTGAAGGAACCCATTGGGAAGTGTGGGCTTCACATACATGCGTTTTCTAGCACTGTCGTATCACTAGAAGATCGCGCGTTCTTGTCGCCGGTGTGAAAGCAGCCTAAAAATCTGTAAATGAATATTGAGCGATTTCTGTGCATTTAAACTGCACAATTATCGCTCAAATTCATTAGTTTGAACAAATTTTGAGCGATAATCGTCCCGTGTAAATGGTCCAATGAGCTGTCCTTATTTTATATAGGATCACCTTCACCAGGCGGGCTATTAGCATTGGGCCTGCAGAGGCAAATTTCTATATTAGAATGCAGCACCCATGTCGAGGAGATTTATACATTTTGAGGGGCAATCTGAAATAGTTGAAGTTGTTATAAGACAGGAAGACACGTATCACTTCCAGGCAATTCTTGTTGCAATAAGATACATCACAGCATTGAAGGAAAAATCCTGCAAGCCATCAATTCACTCCAGTGGGGACAATTATGGCAACCAAATCCATCCCTCCACGGCTCCATTTGGTTATGTTTTAACACTGGCATATCTGTAATCTATAAATGATAGGATAAATAACTGTAAACAATTAGATATGCTAATAGGCCCACTTTATTAAGCCATATGATGTGTGCTTTGTTTCAGATACAGCAGGACTGCCACAGAATGGGGGAGGCCAAGTGTAAAAACAGCAGCACACGAACAGGACGTAGAAATGAATTGTGACGATGAGGAATCGGAGGTTGTTCAGCAACCTGAAACTCCCAACCTAAATAAAAAGACTGGTCAGTTCCCCCACATTGACTTAAACGCTTTTGCTGCCAGAGTAGTAAAATGTTACAATGTTCTTTTTACTTTTTTTCTTAGTCCTCAGAGGGAACAACAACTTGTGATATGCTTTGATCACTCCTGCAGTATGATGTAATGCCATAGAATTACATCATACTGCGATCGGACAGCCATTCTATCAAGCCACCCCACAGAAAGACCCTGGCTGCCATGACACCCACATGGCTCCCTGTGATCTTATCACGGGGGGGCCATACGGGACTAAGAATATCGTGCCGGGGGATTTAAATGCCGCTGTCGGAATTCATTGGCATTTTAAAGGGTTAATAGCTCCGATGAGCTGCGCGGCTTATCGAAGCTGTTGCTGGCGAGTGTCAGCTGTAGAAAACACCCGGCGCCTACATTGTATAGAGGGATATCGCAGCGCAATCTCCCTTCATACGTACCCCGACACTGCAGGATGTAAATGTACGCCCTGCAGCGTTAAGGGGTTAATATATAGCATCAACCTCTTAATATTTCAGCAGCAGAGGGGAGATCTTCTCCTGGATTTGTATGGTCACTTGACACGTTTAAAGCCTTTGATTCCATTGAATGGAAATACTTTTGAATGAGCTTCACCCTGCATATCCTGGCCTGGGTGACGCTGTTATATGAATCTCCCAGTGCCATACTAATTTTGATGTCTCGGGCTCCTTCCATCTTGGAAGCGGTATGAGGTAGGGTTGCACTTTGTCTTCGTTTCTGTTTGCACTGGCTAATGAGCCATTGGAGGTGGCATTTCGACAGGCCTTATTGATTAGGGACTTGTTTAGAGGCACAATGGAGAAAATGTCACTATATACAGATGACTTCCTAGTTTATTTGCTGGATGTTGTTCCTTCTCTGGCTTCTTCCCTTGGTTTGATTGAGAGCTAGGGAGCTTTCTTGGGCCTACTGGTCAATTGGTCTAAATCTGTCAGGTTTCCCTCGGCTCCTAGCTTTTGTCCTACATCTGTACCACCAGTGTCTATACTAATAGTCAACCAATTTAAATACTTGGGATGGTGATCCCTCAAGAAGCCCAAACGCAAATGTATTGTGTATGGACAGCTTTGCATACGCTACCCATAGAAAAGTATAGAGGTGTCCCTGCATGAAACACACTGAAATAGAACATGCTGCGATTGTTACACGCAAATGTGAATGGATTAATGAAAATCCATGTACTTTCATTGACTTCATCGTATATCACGCGGCCATTCATCGCATGCATAATAAGTGGTGAAATCACGGTCATGCAAATGAGCCCTATGTTAAGAGTTTTAATAGTCAGTAAAAATGTTTCTTGTCCCTATTTTGTTACATTTCCTTGTGACATATTTAATGGTCCAATATTCGTCCCTTTCACAGCCACAAATCCTTTTAGCAGAAGTAGCACTCCAGCTGAACAGCCAATCTCCGGTAAGCACTGTTTCTTTGTAACTTTAGAGAACATTCCAGCAGCATTTTTTTACTAGGCTGTGGGATTCTGTCTATGGGTTCTGAACAAAATACCGAAAATGATCTTGAGATCCCCTAATGTATTTATAAAGGCTGATTTAGACAACGTTTTTTGCTCAAAAATCGTTCAAAGACGTCTTTTGAGCGATAATCCTTGTGTGTAACTGCACTGACATTGTGCAGTTTTCGTTAAGGAATCGCTGATCATTCTTTCAGCATGCTCAAAGACAACGATGAGCCTTATCAGGAATTCACAGCGGGATACAGGTGATACTATTGTTTCAGCTGTATCCCGCTCCCTGAACACACGGCGGGGTATGAAGATCACTGCAGTCCATCTGTGTTCTGCATACCCTGCTTTGAGCGCTCAGCTGTATAACAGCCGAGCGCTCCAAGCAGAGAACAGCTGAATGCAGAAGACAAGCGGCCTCCCCCACTTGTCTTCTGCATCCCCCGCTCGGAGCGCAAAGTGATTGCTCAACGTTTGAGGGATCACCCTGCGCTGTGAAGGCACACAACGATTATTGTTCAAAAGACATCTTTTGAGCGATTATCATTGTCTAAACCAGGCTTTAGTGAAACAGACGCCACTTCATTCTGTACTGCAAATAAACAAAACAGAATACTTGGGAAATGGACACCAAAGTAGTGTCCATATGATTAATGGAAGTGGTTCAGTGGTGTCACCTCCACACAGTGGCTCCATCTTGACATGGAATCCCACTATGTGATCAGAAATGCTGTGGAGATCCCTTAGTGTTAACATTGAGATGTTGTTCCCTTTTGAGAAGGTTTTCTACATATAGCCTTTATTAATGTATATGGGTAATCTGTAGCGGTCTGACAACTGAGATCTTTTCTGAAAAGGAGAGGTACTGCTTCCTCTTTTTTGGTGGTCATGCATGAACAGTCAGTGAAATAAATACAGTTGAGTGCAGTCTGTCACCGCTGACCTAATTAGCATGTCCTAATTGAACTGACATAGAATCCCTAATCCATTTTGATTACATCATATATCAATTTTATCTTTGTTTTTTCTTTGTAAAAGGTACAATTGTGTCTAGCAACCAAGGCAGAGTTAACCCTTTTAAGGTATGACCTTTTGTGTATATGAAACTTATTGCAGGATGCCTTACTTGTATCATTTTAAACTGACATTTTGAGGGGGTTAACGTAATTAAATACTACACCCTGAATGTTCCTGTGATATCGCACATTGTTTTCAATGGGGCCGGCCGCAGAGCTAGCCCCATTGAAAACAATGGGAGAACTCCTCTGCCGCAGCTGTGACAGCTGCGGCAGAGGATTCCCCACATCCCCGAAGTGATGCACGGCTTTTTTCACATAAAAACACTTCGCATCACTGGGGCTTTCACGCGGATGGTGAGGGCGATATCGGGCCGTGAATCAAGGCCCAATATCCTCCTCGCCCGTGTAAACTGGCCTTAGGGTCTATTCACACATAACAGAAATTGCTGAAATTGTCCCATTCATCTTTATGGGGCTTTCAGGTATCTATGCATGTTGCAGAAACCACCCCATTCACATGTATAGAATACACGCTTGGGTCACAAAACTTTTTGCAGCATATCTGCCACATGTGAATATACCCCTAAGGTGGAGTTCTCAGCTGTAGATGATGATAAAAAATCCAGGCATTATAGATAAGTCAATACAAACAAAAAACCAAGATGCATATGGTCTTGTAGAATGTAACAATGAGAGAAGAGGACAGATCGTCCAGATATTTTGAACTTTGTACACAAATCCAGAAGCTAAAGGAATAACGTCTCATGTTATTAGCTTAGATAATGTCAGAGGAAGGATGAGTCACGCTATCATGCTAAAGAAATCTCATATTGAAGCTTTCAAATACGTCATTCTGCTGGTCAGGAAGGTGTAGAAAATGTCTGAGGACTTCTTTGGTTTTAGTTCTGAAGCCATGTATTACTGTAGGATTTATTTTTTAATATTCTGAACATTTTCTTCCTACTTTGTGCAGATCTGAAAATAACAATGTGGGATTGTTAAAATGATTTCTTTGTTAAAAAGGTATCTGCAAGTCAGAAGAGCCCGGCCCTAGCAGGCAGCTCATCCCGCATCCTCGATAACATGAGTAAATTAGCAAAGAAAACACCCCCTGCTGCAAGCAAGTCTGATTCTCTGGTCATAAAGCCTCTTGTTCCAAGGGCAAAACCTAAGCAGGTATATTAGAAAACATTAATTAATTTCCAGGTTTCCATTCCAAGAAATATACTGTACGCTGTATGATGGTATTGTACGTTGGGTTTAGTTCCATTGCGATTTTGTCTTATTTTCTTGGTTTCTTGCCAAACCTCTGTTACCCTTCCTGGAAAAAATGGGTGACAAGAGTGCCAAAGTTTTGGTTTTCTACTCCATAGCTTTGGTGTGCAGTCTTTGATAGTGTGCACCAAGGTCTAGTTTGAGAATTTGGGGATGTTGTTCTTTCTTCACTTGGAGGGAATTACTTGGTGTACCTAAACTTTTTTAAAATATTTTTTCCCATAATTCCCTATGCTTTATCTGACAGCATCCTCCCACATGACTGTTAAACCCCACCCACTACAGACATGCTCATCCTGCTTTCCACCTCGATTCTACTGTAGTTTATGATAGTAATGACAGCTGCAGTTCTGATTGCAGTATGTTTCTATATTAAGATGAAAGCTGTGAAACCATATGGGGTGTTATCTCTATCTGGCACTCCCTTCTCATGCTCAGACCTGCTCTGAAAACAGACATTAGGAGGTTCCTGGTGGTAGATGTATATCCCTGGCACAACAAAGGTAATATTCAAACAGTAGAGTGGTTGCTAGTCAAACAGTTGCCTATAGCATTATCTAAAGGAAGTATATCTGTAATGTGAGTTTGTATTTCCAAAAGGCTGAGCGGTTGAATTTTGGCACGACCATTCTTTAGGGCCTAAATAGTAAAGGGGTCACAACTTACTTTTGCAATTAGCATTGAATAATCAAGTGCACCCCTATGTAATGTAGCTAATCTAATTCTCTAACTTCCCGGTGTTGTACAAACATGAAATTTGGCAGGAGCATTCTTTTAGTCCTAAATAGGAAAAGTAAAGTAGTCACGGGGGCTGTTGTGGCTGAAGCGCGTTCAGCGCAGACCTGTGAGCTGTATGCTTTTTATTTAATAAAGTATAAAAAATTTTTAGCGGTGGCAGCTCCTCTCCACTTCTATTTTTTTTCATGTAAAGTAGTCACAACTTGATTATTCAATTCTAAACATGAAAGTAAGTGACCCCCTACGTAATATAACTAATAACACAAATCTGTACCGCACAAACTTGAAATTTGGCATGGCCATTCCTTACGTTCTAAATAGAAAACGTAAAGGCGTTGTAACTTGAATATTTAATTTTAGGCGTGAAAAACTGTGAACATTTGTGATACATGAGTTATTTTCTCAGAAATCATAAAGCCTAGGGAAATGATTTAAATACTGAGGAGAATCTACCTCGCCTCTATGTGTGTATATATACTTAGGAGAATCTACCTCACCCCTTCTTATGTGTATATACTGAGGAGAATCTAACTGTCCTCTCTGTGTGTATACTGAAAGGCTGTAAAGTACATAAGGAAGCATCCATGGACTGCAGGGATGGAGCATGCCTTTAAGGCTAAGAAGGGGCTGCAACCTCCAGTCTGGTGGTAAATTTGAATAAAAAGGGGCATTACCTTTAAGGATAACAAGTGAGAGGAATGGTACATGCAGTCTGAGGAGAATCTAACGCTCCTTTATGTGTATACATATTTTATTCCTCTGAAGTAACAATGGCTTTATAAGATTTTCCGGGCGAGCAGCAGGTAAACACCTGTACCGAATTGTGTGACTGGCACGTGCTCAATGTGTAAGAAATGCAAAATTATATGGCAGCTACTTTTCACTTGAATTTGTACCACCTTAGCAGTTGAGTGGTTGCCACTTGATCAATTGCCTATTGCATAATCTAAAATCTAAGTAGTCATAACAAGAATTTGCATCTAAAAAGGCAACTGCTCAACATTTTTGAAATGCAAATATGTGTAATGGATACTTATATTTTAAACCTTGCTATAGACAATTGCTTGAGAATCGCTTGATTGTCAACCACTCTGATCCCAATTTTGGAAAGAGCAAATCACCTGACCATCAACTGCTCACGTGCCAATTTCAGAGAGGGAATCGCTTGACAGTCAACCGCTCAAATACCAATTTTTGGAGAGACACAATTGCTTGACTGTCAAATGCTCATATTGCCAATTTCAGTCAGAAAAAACAATCACTTGTCAACCTCTTGCATGCCAATTTCAGAGAGACAATCATTAGACCGGCAAACGACCAAAAGCCTGTTTCAGGGGTAAGACAGAGTCAGTTTCTTAACCATTACTGTTCAAAAGCCAATGTCGGGGAAAGGTTTTTTTTCTCTCCAGAATCTAAAGATCGGGAATTTATGGCCTTTTTACACAGGCCAACAGTCGAATAAACGACTGCACGAGTGCTGATGCCGCCACTCAGGTCGTTAGCACTCCTGCAGAGCTTTTACACTAACAGACTTCACCGCTGGAATGCGGGCTTCTTCCTCAGTGCTTCACCCTCTATGGGGAGTGTTTACACAGGACAACAGGCCCGCGATCCAGAGATGGTTTTTAAACTTACTGAAAGTTGGCAATAAAAACCTGTGAATGAATAGTCAGCGATTCTTGTGCATTTACACTGTATGGTTATTGCTCAAATTTGTTCCCCATGGGCACATCATCTATCAGAAAACAAGCATTTCTCCGTGTAGGTGTTGTCTGATGATGAGTTTCAGTAAGCCTGCACAGTTCCTACTAATGGAGGACACGCTGCACATGGTCCACACAGCTGTCTAATTCTGGGCCTGTCTGCTGACACATTGCGTCAAGGACAGAAGCGGAAGGCCAGAGCATGGATGTGTCATCGGCAGAGGAGCTGGCAGTCTGGAGACATAACTGTCGCTTCTTCCATACAAATATGGACGCTTGCAATGGAAAGCATGAACACTACATATAATAAAGCTGCCTTTTTAAAATTCGCTTATTTGAAAATTCCCGGAATACCCTCTTAAGCATCGGTATTCCACATTGGTCCAGAAGTAAAGCATAGGCTGCAGTGCTTCTTAGTTTAGATGCAATCAAACTTGGCAACTTGTATTTTTCAGGGTCAGACTGCGCTATTCTCAAATATCCAACCTAAATGCACTGCAAAGAAAACACAAGAAAAAGAAAATCCAACACCACCGCCTCCTACTCCTGTTGTAGAGAAAACGGAATCGAAAAAGTAAGTTGTTTTTTGTTTAACAGTTTTCACTTTTAAGTATTATCCATTACCTATACCCGCTCTAATCCTTATCTATTCAGTGAAATGACAGCTATTGGACTCTTCATCCTGCTTGTTACGTATATGTGCAATCACAAGTGAAGTTTGCCTTTGAACAATTACTTGGAAGCAGTAGGACATGAATGCTGCATTCCCATTAGCTAAAAAAACAAAACCCTTACAGCGCTGCCCCTCATGACCGTTGTGTGTGTTAGGTCTCTCTCACACTGACGTAAGGTAACTGTATTACACCAATTTCCCTTACACTACCATGTTGTCTCTTACACATATCACAACAAAAATCGTGACATGCGTGTATTACGTGCGCATAAACAGCAAGATAGCGTATGGGGATTAGCAGCAAGTACGCATGTCATTGTGTGCTTGCTGCATGCTTATGCGAGAGAGATACGCTCACTGCACACAGCAACTTAAGCCCGTCTGAGAGAGGCCTTAAAGGGTGTGATCGCTAAGCATCTGCATTTGCTACAGTACATTACATAATGCAATTATATACAGGGTATCCCAAAAAATATATGCACACTTCAACGTGAAAAATATCTGCATAGAAGCTTTATTACTATACTTCTATAGACATCACAGGATAGCTGTAAGTCGTGTCTGACTTCTGCACTCACATTAGGTGCTCAAAGTGGTCACCATTAATATCCAGACACTATTTCAGCAAACTACTGCACAAACAACATTGGTTACATTGTCTACATTGACTATACAGTGTGCCTCTGCCACTTTACTTGACTCTCCTTAGGTCCACATAGTGGCTTTAGCTAACTTGTGATTACTGACATGTTTAGAGAAAACATACTACATATTGCTGCCATAATTAAACTTGAACAATATGGATCTTCCCTGTGCTATTAAAAAAATAAAACAATGCAAGCTATCTATAAGCAGAGAGATGGTGAGGGAACACTTGGCTAACTTTAATGAATTCAAGTCTCCAGGTCCAGACTGATTATATTCTAAGATACTGAAGAAAACAGCAGAGAAAATTGCTGAACCACTCATCAGAATCTTTGAGAATTCATAGAGCACAGAAGTCCTAGAAGATTGTAACAGGGCAACTGTTGTCACTTTCTTCAAAAAAGGGAGGAAGGTGGATCCAGAAAACTACAGGCCTGTGAGCCTGACTTCTATACCGTGAAAGATCTTTTAGCAAATTATTAAACCACATGTATGCAAGTACTTGGATGAGAATGGAGTAATTAACCAAAGCCAGCATGGATTTGTAACAAACAAGTCATGCCAAACGAATCTAATTTCCTTCTATGACAGAATCACTGACAGGGTTTATCAGGGAAATGCGGTGGATATAGTATATCTTGACTTTAGTAAAGCATTTGACCAAGTATCTCATACTATACTTATTGAAAAAAAGGCCAAATATGGTATTGACAAGGCAACGGTTAGGTGGATTCACAACTGGTTGAGTGACTGTACTCAAAGTGGTCATAAATGGCTGCACATCCAACATGGAAGAATGTAACAAGTGGGGTACCACAAGGCTCTGTCCTAGGCCCAGTGTTGTTCAACATTTTTTATAAATGATCTGGAGGAGGGAATTGAGGGGAAACTGATTGATTGGCACAAAGCTAGGAGGGACAGCTAACGCCAGAGAAGAGAGAGAATTAAAAAAAGATCTAGCATAGGCTGACAGTGGGCTGCAACTACCAGAATGGTATTTAACAGGAAGATATGTAAAGTCCTACGTCTGGGCAAATAAAAAAGCATAAGTAGTATGAGATGAATTGGGCTAAGCAGCAGCACATGTGAAAAAGACTTAGGTATACTAATAGATCATAGACTGAACATGAGTGAATAATGTGATGCAGCAGCATAAAAGGCAAACACAATTCTGGGATGTATTAAGAGAAGCATAGATTCTAGATCACATGAGGTAATTATCCCCCTCTACTCTTCCTTAGTCAGACCTTATCTGGAATACTGAGTCGACAAAAAGCACTCGACAAACTAGAGCAAGTGCATAGAAAATCTACCAGAATGGTGAGCGGTCTGCAAATCATGTCCTATAAGGAACGGTTAAAGGATATGGGAATGTTTCGTTTCCAGAAAAGAAGGCTGAGAGGAGACTGAATAGCGGTCTACAAATATCTGAAGGGCTGTCACAGTGCAGAGGGATCAGCCCTATTCTCATTTGTACAAGGAAAGACTAGAAGCAATGGGATGAAACTGAAAGGGAGGAGACACAAATTAGATATTAGACAGTGAGGGGGATCAATGAGTGGAACAGGTTACCACGGAAGGTGGTGAGTTCTCCTTCAATGGCAGTGTTCAAACAAAGGCTGGACAAATATCTGTCTGGGATGATTTAGTGAATCCTGCACTGAGCAGCGTGTGGACGATGACCCTCCCAACTATGCTATGATTTCAATTTGGATTTTTAAAAAAGTGCATAGATAAGCATTATTGAAGTGTTTATATATTTTTTTGGACACCCTATATTTTTATATAAGCTGATTGCTGCATTCACACCTTTTATTTTGTGTAGATCTGCAGCAGATTTCACATTTTCAATTGAATTTAAATTGAGAGTGCAATCTGCTGCAGGTCCACAACTAAATCCACTGGTTTTCCAACATTTTTTTCTCTCTCAAAGTACTTGCACTTTCTCTTCCGAATGCCCCTGCTCCGATGGCCATTTTTTTTCTCCTTCCTGCAGCTGCAGACGGCCCCTACATAGCATAGTTCTAAATGGGGGCCATCTTCAGCTGCTGGAAAATGACCAACGGAGCAGGAGCGCTCTGAAGTGAAAGTACACATACTCTTTAACCATTTATTGCAAAATTGTAAACTAATAATGTTTACATTTATTACATTGGTGATTTATCCTTCTAAAGCTTTTTACTTGTGGTCATGTATTAATTGTTGGAGCCTGGAAAACACCTTTCATTATGTCTTACTGTTTGATCAATACGAAAAACGCCTGTATCCATCCTTCCATAGGTTAATCACAGTGACCACAGTCGTTCGCTTTCCCTCCGCCCGTGAAGCTTTTCAAGTGCCTGCAGGCTCCTGGTCTTCACTTTCTTCCTGAGTTTGTTAAAAATGCATCTACCTCAAACTCCAGACTTCTGCTTCTCTTCGTAAGCAGGACAATTGTATCTAGTGTAACGAGGAGCAGATTCCTGGCATCTAATAAATGTATATAATTAGAACAAGCTGGAGAATGACATTAACATTTGACTAAACGGAAACATCAAAGACAAAAGGGAGAAGAATGTTTGCGTGTTGCATCAGCAGGAGTGTAGCATGCAGCTCTTCCATATCTGTAGCAGACTGTGGGGGATTCTATACATTTTGTTCTTGTGTATACAGTATGTGGTTTTATAATCCATATTGGTTTTTAAAAAATGACATTGATTGGTTGGAAATGACTAGATTTAGATGTACACTATCCAGTAATGCTCAGAAGTAGTCTTTTTTTTTCCCCAGCACCTTTATGTAGCATCTAGTACAACTCAGCAGTGGCATTTACATCAGGTTATGTGTCTAGATACAATGGTCATGATCTTCTATTTCTTTGCAGATCTAAAACTGGCTTCCAGCTATGGTTGGAGGAGAATCGTCAGAGTATCTTGTCTGAGACTTCTGAACTTGATGAGTCTGAAATTATTAAGGAGGGCATGAGCCGTTTCAGGGCACTGACTAATGAAGAGAGGATGGTAAGTAAAATCTAGGTCCACGACGGCTAGTGAAGGTACAGTCGGCACTACAGCTGGTTTATCATGTAGAGGTACATGCTCTACTGCTGTAAACATTACATCTTTGACAATGCATTGCATTGAAGTGCATTATGGAAGCTCAGCTGGTAAAAGGGTCTGTCTTCCAGTGTTGAGCAAGTACAAAAAGGTAACCAGATTTTTTTAAACCCTTAAATGACCAGCACAGTTTTTTCCCCCTCTTTTGAATCTCTGCATTTAACAGCCATCATTTGTTTTTCACTGACCTGCCTGTACAAGGCCTTGTTTTATATGGGAAGTTATTCTGGTGGTGTTTGGGAGTACATCTACATTATTTTTATATCTAATCATTTTTTTCAGAGGAGTTAGAGAAACCATTTTACACCGAATAACCTGTTTTAAATAAATTCTTCTAGTTATGTCATGTAGATGCCTTAGAAATGTATATATGCGTATAAATCATCAGTTTAAGGAAATTTTTTCCCACGATGTACAAGTATATTCCCACATGATACATTACCATCAGGGTCACTATGATAGGCGGCTGTTTGGGAAACACTAGGTGTGCCCTATCGGCAGGCTTATTATACAGACAAGCATGGGCCCAACTGCACAGGAGTCATCAGACACCCGTGCATAGTTTATTCTACAGCATCATAAAGACATAGTAGAATACGGCACCTTAACAGCAGTCCTAAAAAGGTTTGTTGTTGGTCATTGAATGTTTAAAGCCTTTCTGGAACTAGGTGATGTAGTTGACTACACTGTTCTTCCTGGCCAAAATGTTGGAATCAGCGTTGTCTCTGTTTCACAAATAGCGGCCTGTGGAGCCGACTAGATTTCTGTCCGGTTTTGTTTTCAACATGTCAGAGGGAAGCCTGGAGAGCGGACATAGCACAGTATGAATGTAGCCTAAGGGCTTTTACCCACTAGCGTTTTTTTTAATGCTGCAATATCGCTGCGTTTTTTTAATGCAAGTGTCAATGGGACTTTCTAATGTTAATACTGCATCGCACAAACCTGCGATTTTTGTGCAATGCAATTTTAACATTAGAAAGTCCCATTGAAAAAAATTGCAGCGATTAAAAAAAAAACAAAAAAACGCTAGTGGGTAAAAGCCCTTAACAGACATTTTCATTTACTCAGCATTAGTGCTTGGCTCATGTAGATACATATTTTCTTCTGTACCTACACATTCCACAACGCTTTACAAAGATTGTCATCGCTCCTCTGTCTCCAAGTTGCTCTCTCACCATAACTTACAGTTGACCCATCAGTGTTTTGGGGGAGGACATCTCTTTAAACACGCAGACAACATACAAACTCCATGTAGATTTTGGACTACAACAAAGTAACAGTGCTAAACGCTGTATTCCCTGTAATGTCAGACAATATTGAACCTTGACACGCGGGTCAGAGTCATATAACCACTTTTCTTCTAACATATCACCATGACTTTGCGTTTTGCTGCAGCCAGATGTTCTCTATATGTGCTTTGTAGTTTATTTTATGAGTTTTTGAAAAACCTATTTGCCGTTTTCAGTGCTGCAGCTTTGTGCCACAGTCTCCTGTTTACCAATTAAATAGTAGCCGTCGTGAATGGTCATTGTTAGCAGTTCCTACAGGAACAGCCAGTACGTCTAATTATGCACTGAGCACTACTGAACCGCCTTTATAATTTTCTCTTATTAGATGTGGACAGAAAAAGCTAAAGGAGACGATTCTGCTGATCAAAAAAAGAGGAAACGAGAACAACAAGAGAATTGTGACTCTCAAGAAAGTCCAGAGGGAGATACACAGGATCACAGCAGCACCGTGAAAAAACGTAAACCTTTTGACCAGTCAACAACTAATAAGCTGTCAGCATTTGCCTTTAAGAAAGACTGAGGTCACCATCACGGCCGTTCTGTTCCCAAAGTGGAAATAGCTGCTGGACCTTCTGCGTCCATTTACACCTTCCCAGGAGTCTGGTAAAAGTTTTGTTGTGAAGCTATCCTTTATAGCCAAAGAGTGTGCCTGCAGTCTTTCTACATCCGTGGTAGATATGCCACAGTTGCCCATGTAAAGTGTGGGTACGCATCTGCTTCCTTTCCCATGGAGCACTTCTATGGACGAGAATGCAGTATGGTTAATAAATGCATTTTTCACCCCCAGATATGGACGATGCAGCAGATACAGGAGCATCAGTATCCAAGGCCCAACTCATCAGCTGGCACAATAGAGATTTAGAGGTTTTAGTACGTTTACTGCAAGAAGAATTCCTTAAGACTGGGTTCATACGGGACGGATTTCTAGGGGAATTCTCGCGGATTAGCCACACCGAAAATCCGCTGGAAAAACGCAGCTGCGGGTTTTGGCGCAACTTCGCTGCCTGCATTTCTGCTGCGGAAAAAAAATGGACATGCTGCGTCTTTAATTTCCCCGCCGCATGGCCGTTTCCGTACCGTTTTTCTGCAACGCATTGGCCGCAGCACGTGGACGAGATTTTTGCAAAATCTCGTCCACTTTGCTGGCTAATCCCGAGATTAGGAGCCGCATGCGGACAATCTGCAGCAAATCCGTCCCGTGTGAACCCAACCTTAAAGTTACACACTCAAGTTGTTGTCTTTTATCAGTAGAACCAGATTGTCTGTACAAAGTTCAGTTATGTTATACATGTTCTCTGTGAACTGGTTTGTTTTATTCATGTATTTTATACCTCAGTTTGAATGCGTTGTAAATAAAGATTTGTACATCTACCATTTACTCAGCTGCTACACTTTTATATAAGCTAAACCAGTTGTTTTAAGACTAGAGATGAGCGAACGTACTCGGTAAGGCCGATTTCGCAATCGAGCACCGCGATTTTCGAGTACTTCACTACTCGGGTGAAAAGATTTGGGGGTCGCCGGGGGGCGGGGCGTGGTGGAGCGGGGGGTAGCAGCGGGGAACAGGTGGGAGCTCTCTCTCTCTCCCTCCCCCCCCCCCTACTCCCCTCTGCAACCACCCGCCCCACAGCGCCCCCCGAATCTTTTCACCCGAGTAGTGAAGTACTCGAAAATCGCGGTGCTCGATTGCGAAATCGGCCTTACCGAGTACGTTCGCTCATCTCTATTTAAGACCTTCACCTCAAAAATAAGTAGATGCCTCTACACTGATGGGTGGAGTTATTTTACAGACATGGAGCAAGCTAGGACAGCTGGAGACAGCCCAGTGCTTGAACTTGGCCATCTCTGGCGGCCCCACTGAAGTAAATGGACTGGAGGTGCCCTCTACTTACTGCCCACACTTCGGGATGCACTGAGGTTGCATTCCTAATATCTGCTTTTGTGAGACAGACTAATTACTGGCTGTTGCTGTGCCAGTGGAGTGTCTTTGGTGTGGGTCTCTCTCACTGTAAGGACCCCCGTACACTAACGTTTTTGGGGCCATGTGTTGTCCGTGTTATTTCATAGACAGCAAATGGCTCTATTACAGAGCTATGACATTTTTCACATGGACAGATGGTCCACATGAAATAAAACTCATTACATGTCCTATTACTGTCTGTGTCGCACATGAGAAATAAGACATGCTCATGTATGTCGATGTGCTACTGTGCGTAAATCGGACGGCACACAGACAAGTGTCTGTGAGCTGCACCAAAGCCATTCATGTGCAACTTGCACACATGGGAAGTGTTTTGCCAGTGATCGATAAAGCAACTTTTAGGCTGGGTGCACAACTTCCTGCACTGTGAGAGTACGATCGGGGAGGAGTGATAATTATATTAACTGCACACCCATTAATTTTTAGGTATTGAGTGACATAACGCTTTTAATCCCTTAGTGACCAAGTCTGTTTTCATCTTAATAACCAGGCCAAATTTTGGAAATCTGACATGTCACTTTACGTTTGGCGCGCACGCGCAGAAGATTGCGTCAGGTGCTGAAAGGACCAGAACGCGGCAGAACATCGCAGAGGACAGTGGCGAATAGTTTAAGCTCCCCTCATGGATCTAATCTGTGAGGGGAGCTGAAACTTTAACTTTTTCCCCTTTTTATTTATTTTCATGCAATTGCCATTATCGCATGACCGGGGGTCACATCGCGGCCCTTCCCCCCCCCCCCCCATGACAGCTTCAGGTTGTCAGCTACCTCCGGCAGCCGACAGTAGGGAGCTGTCACGTCCACAAACCCCAGGGCGAGTGTGTTTTTACAGCCCTGGGGATAAAAGCCCACAGAGCCAGGATGTAAGAAGACTATGGGCTGGTCACTAAGGGGTTAAAGAGGTTTTACCATGACTTAAAATTGTTTCACCACCACTTTGTACTTCCTGGTTGCTGCTGACCAGGACATGTGACTTCTGCAGCCAATCACTAGGCACAGCACTGACCACCTATAACCACTAATTGGCTGCAGCAAACACATGTCCTGGTCAGCAGGATGCAAACTAGTGGTGCAGCAATTTTAATCAGCATTTCCAAATCTGCATCATTTTAGATGTTGCAAAATTAGAATTCCCAGCATCCCCCGACTGTCTGCGCCTGTCACTACGAGAGCAGATGTGGTTTTGCTATAGGTTGTGGAATACTGCTTTAAATGAATGCAATGGGATACATTTATTACCTCGTATGTCTAAATCAACCCAAAAAAAATGTTTTGAAAGCAGTAAAAAAAAAATCTGGTCCTGAAAGGGTTAAACTACATTAACTCCTTAGTGACCACCCCATCGTGTTTTTACATCCTGGCCTGCTGGACTTTAATCCCCAGGGACGTAAAAAACATGCTTCCTCTGGGGATTAAAACCCTGCAGGCTGTGGACGTGACAGCTCATTGCTGTCGGTTACCGGAGGCAGCAGACATCCTGGAGCTGTCATCCTGGACTGTTCCAGGATTTTCATGTGAACTATAGAAAAAAATCCTGTCTCAAATGACATATTTGCAAAAATATGAAATTTTATATTTTTCTCCTCTAAACTGCATTAATTTCTAAAAAAGAAACTTTGGGGTCAAAATACTCCTGACCCCCCTCAGTGAATATATCAAGGGTGTAGTTTTTTAAATGGGGTCATTTGTGGGGGTAACTATCATTCTGACACCTATGAGCCTTTGCAATCTTGGCTTGGGAGAGGAAAATGAAGTGTTCCTCAAACTGTTAATAATTAATGTTAAATTTGTACGTCTCAAATGGTTAAAAAAACAAACGTTTTTCCAATATGTGTCCAGAATAAAGTAAATAGATGGAAATAAGATACAAAATGTCTATATTATGTTTGCATGTATTTGAGATATTGCAGTTGAAAATGTGGAAAAAAAATTACTTAAATTTTCCCAATTTTAGCGCTTTTAATAAAAAAACACAAATTCTATCAGTCTATTTTTACCACCTAAATGAAGTACAACATGTGGCGAACAAACAATGTCACAATTAATTGGATATGCAAAACCTTTACAGAGTTATTCTATGTTAAAGTGACACGTCAGATTTCCAAAATTTGGCTCAGTCACTAAGGTGCAAACAGGCTTGGTCACTAAGGGGTTAAAAGTAAACATTTTAACGATAAAACAAAAATGCAATTCAACCCAGTGTGTTTTATGTTAATGCACTCTGCAGGACATAAAACGGCATAGAGTTAAAGGGGTTGTCCCGCGGCAGCAAGTGGGTCTATACACTTCTGTATGGCCATATTAATGCACTTTGTAATGTACATTGTGCATTAATTATGAGCCATACAGAAGTTATAAAAAGTTTTATACTTACCTGCTCCGTTGCTAGCGTCCTCGTTCCCATGGAGCCGACTAATTTTCGCCCTCCGATGGCCAAATTAGCCGCGCTTGCGCAGTCCGGGTCTTCTGCTCTCTTCAATGGAGCCGCTCGTGCAGAATGCCGGCTCCGTGTAGCTCCGCCCCGTCACGTGCCGATTCCAGCCAATCAGGAGGCTGGAATCGGCAATGGACCGCACAGAAGAGCTGCGGTCCACGGAGGAAGCAGACCCCGGCGGCCATCTTCAGCAGGTAAGTATGAAGACGCCGGACCGCTGGGATTCAGGTAAGCGCTGAGCGGTTTGTTTTTTTAACCCCTGCATCGGGGTTGTCTCGCGCCGAACGGGGGGGGGGGGGGGGGGGAGGGTTAAAAAAAAACAAAAACCCGTTTCGGCGCGGGACAACCCCTTTAACACACATAATTCCAGTGTGGCGGAGGAAAGAATAATTGTTCAGAAGCCTGAATTTACCAGAATGCAGTAAAACTGTAGGTTTTTTGGAAAATCTTACACAGAATTAAAGGGGTTGTTAGTTTTTTTTTTCTCCCAAAACATGTTCCCCATGCAACAACATAAACAGTCATATATTTCCGGCTCCTTGCAACTCCCGCACCACTGCTCGGTCCTCTGTGCCCAGTGTTTACAGGCTTGTATCCTACTTTCCCAGGTATGCAAAAAGGGTAAGAACCATTCTTTCCCATATGCCTGGTATTAGTGTTAGGACCCATCGAAAAGCATGGTCACCTGGACATTGGTGGAGAGGCCAATATACTTTCATCAAACGATATACTAAGAACCTTGCATTTCCTCATGTGGTTAGTGAATACATTATTTTTCAGCTTTTTCTCTTCACAGGCTGCAGCAGCCTGTGTATGGGATGTCACAGGCTGCTGCAGCAGCCAAAGACAGAGCTCAGTGATGGAGTGTTGAGCTTTGCCATTGTCTGCAGCAACCTGTAACCATGGGGAAGTGGGGGACCGGGAGCAGCAGTGCTGGACAGAGCAGGGAGCCAGGAGAGGCGAGTATATGAGCGTTTGTTATAAGGGGTGAGGGGTGGAACCTCAGACAGCCCTTTAATTTCTGATACAATTTGTGCTGTCAACAGGCCCCCGCTAGAGGAAGCTTATTGCATCCTGATTAGAGATGAGCGAGTATACTTGCTAAGGCACATTACGCAAGCGAGTAGTGCCTTAGCCGAGTATCCCCCCGCTCGTCTCTAAAGATTCGGGGGGCGGGGGAGAGCGGGGAGGAACGGAGGGGAGATCTCCCTCTCTCCCCCCTGCTCCCCGCCGCAACTCACCTGTCACCCGCGCCGGCACCCGAATCTTTACAGATGAGCGGGAGGATACTCTGCTAAGGCACTACTCGCTCGAGTAATGTGCCCTAGCAAGTATACTCGCTCATCTCTAATCCTGATCTATCATTGAGTTCATTGTATGAACAGGATGCACTAAGCTCCCCTTAATGGTGACTACAGATTGAATTTAAAGGGGGTTTCCAGCACTTTGCTATTGATGGCCTATCCTATCGCCACTCAGGCCCCCCTACAATCAGCTGCTTTCAAATACATTGTCAGTGGGGATTGAGCCAGAAGCAAACAGTCCCGTCCGCGCTGCAGCAGCTTGGGTTGGTAGTTGCAGGTACAGCTACCATTACATGCAATAAAATGACAACCTGACCTTCTGCAATGCGGATGGAAGTGTCAGCTTTCACCTCCGTGCCTACTGATGGCAGGGCCGAGAACAGCTGATCGACAGGGGTCAACTATTGACCTATCTGGAGGAAAACCATCAGATTCTGCTGTGTGAACAAAGCTTTAAGCTTCTGCTTTTATCTGTCCAGACCTTTGATAAACAATCTCCCGCCAGGATACATCACTGAAGCAGCATAATTGCAATGTGATTTTGTATGACAATAACTTTGATTTTTCGCAGATTTGGAAATTGCCCAGACTTTCACTTGTTTACAAATCTTTATATCAATCTGTGTAAACAATGGCGCCTCAGGCGGCTGAAGACGCACTTCTACGTAGATGCAATCACATAGTAATGACTGGATCTGACAGCGTTGCTAAGATACAACATCCCCTAGTATGGACAACACTATCGATTAACACTTCATGATGGCTTTAGTAAATAAGCAAACAGATGCAGGAACACAACAGCATTTAGCCACAAATTAACGGTCTCGGCTCGAGAGTGCAGGTCTTTGATATAGTAGGTATTGTTGCTCAATGTCCTGGATACCCACTGAAGTACTCATGCAGGTTTTACTTCATTTTTGACCAAAAGTGGTAGAAGTTTTATGTATATGCAATTCTACATTTTTGTTCCACATTACAGTGATTATAAAATCGTATGTATTCTTTCGCTAACTTTGTTCACAACGCCAATGCTTTGAACGAAAAGCAACTTTGGAAAGAGTATTTCTTTGAAAATCCGCTACAGTTTTGTGTATCCGGCTCCTATGTAGACTGTGTTTGGGTTAATCCTGCAGTTTTTTATCACTCTGCTTTCTTTGACTCATGTATCTGAGGGAGTGAAACAACACAACTCCAAGATCAGACTACACACAGGTTTTACATAGGAGCAGCATACATAAAAACATATATATATATATATATATTTTTAATTACATTTGCTAAGTTGTTTCAGTTTTTTTTTTTTTTTGCATTAGTATACAAACCCCTAAGGTAGAATTCGCACAGGGCTGATTTGCCGTGGAAATTCCGCTCGGAATTTCGCTGTGGCAAATCTGCCTGCAGTTGCTAATCCCGGGGTAGGCCAGCCATGTGGACAAGATTTGTCAAAAATCTCGTCCACATAGGACTGCCAATCCATTGTGGCAAAGCTGGCGCTGCAGCACGGATTCCCCGGCCGTAGCATGTCTTGTTTTTTTTCTCTTTTCCATTGGGGCGGCGCTCTCCTCTATGGGAAAAGCGTGCGGTCGAGCCTCTCCAAAACCGACAGCTAAGTGCCGCGGGTTTTGAAGCAGTGCTTTCCCAGCGGAACTCTTGTGGCTTTTCGCTGTGGCCAAACAGCGAGATTTCTAGCGGGATTCTGCCCTGTGGGAACCCAGCCTAAGAGTAGGGCTCAACTCCCAGCAGGCCCTGACAGCCGCAGGTGTTTTGTGACTAAGATAGAAGTTTCACCATCTAGTAGAATTATAGAAAAATCACGATCTAGCGGTATATTCATATTTTGTTTTTTTTAAATTTAAATATTTTTTATTGAATTTTCCTCGTCTGAAGACGTTTAAGTAACAATACAAAACACTAAAACATATCCCACAGTCTCTCACGCGCCGTGAGGATAAGTCCGCTGTGCTCTTGATCCACTCTTCTTCTTTGTGAGGATTTTCCATGTGTTGATCCATGGCATGTTCAATAATTAATTCCGTGACCATGGTGACGCTATTCTTTCTCCCTCTCCCCAAACAATATTCATATTTTGTGATGAGACTGCAGTTATTGAAAATTGCAGCAAAATATAGTAGGACTACAAATGAAACAGAGAGAAATAATAGAAAATTGACAGCAGAAAAAGCCCATCTGCTCTGCCTGTCTAAGACCGGTGTTGCATAACTAGATTTGAATTGCGGATCCCGCGGTCTCTGTCCGCCCACGTGACACACGGTAGCTTGCAGGCAATCAATTGCATTTCATTACGCAGTTCTGATCACATTAGCGTGTCGGAATAGCATAATCTGCGAGCAGAGAATAGAATGCAGCATGTTCTATTGTACTACATAGATACGTGACACAGAGCCCATTGTTGTCTATGGTTGCGTATATACTCATGCATCATCGCAGGAAATATATATTAGAAAGACGAAAAAAAAAAAAAAAGTTAGGTATACTGTGCATGACCGCCTGTGTGAGTATGCGGTCATACGCAGTACAACTTTGCACCAATCGTGGCCGGGGTCACAGCTGTAGACTTCAGTAGAAGCCCAGAGTGAGACCATCCTTAGGATAGATCCATGCTTATTCCAGGCATGTTTGTATTCATTTATCATTGATTTTCCAACCACATCTGCTAGAAGTTTGTTCCAATCATCTACTACTTGTTCAGTAGCAATACTTCCTGACATTACTTATGATTCCCCCCCCCCCCCCCCCCAACTAATCTCAGATTGTGCCCCGTTGTTATTAGGCTTAGCTTACTAATATAATACTTCCTTCCTGATAACGTTAAATATGTTAAAGGTTCAATCTTGTCCCCCTCCTCCCTTCTCTCCTCCAGGCTATAAACAGTCTTTCTTGAGACCTTCCATCTTTTTTGTAGCCCATCTTTGGAGTTCAATGTCTTTCTGCAGGTGAGGTTTCCAGAAATGAACACAGTATTCCAGATCTCACCAGAGCTCTATACAGTGGGATCACAATCTCCCTCCTTCTACTGGTAATTCCTCTTGCTATGCAGCCGAGCATCCTACTTGCCGCCTTTGCATTGTGGACTTATTTTGAGGCTGTCAGAAATATTAGAATATGCCCTTCTACTGGCAGCACATGTGGGTCAGCAAGTCCCAATGCCCCCTAAAGTTGTCTCATTCTGAGTAGGAAGTACTCCAGCATTGTAGGATAAATGGGGATCATCATTAATCGGCTACTTTCTATTCTGAATTCCTTGTAGGTCCGGAGATCTATCCACATATGTAGAGCTGAGTTAGCAATTCAGTACAACTCGTATTACAAGCATCTTTTACCAGTTTGTTCCCCACAGGGCTGTAACTACTGCTGGGTTATTACACTGCACAAAAAAACAACTCTATGCAAATAAATTGTTGCTCCATCTGTATGCTCTTTCATGCAATCAAGGAAATTCCTTATGAACATTCACTGGAACAGCACCACCTGCTGGCTATATTATATATAGATATTCCAGTATGAAATAAAATAGTCTATGCTTTTATGGAAAAAGGGTGTGTGTAACTTTGAAAAATTCCCAACTCCATGCACAAGCTAAAATGAGAAACAGTAAATATGTGGCGTCTGATGTTTGTTCATCTCAGACATCATTAGTTAGGGTTTCCCTAATGACATTTTTGCTTTTAGATTTGTACAGTGTGATGGGAGATGATCAAGTAATAATAATCTTTATTTGTATAGCGCCAACATATTCCGCAGCGCTTACATAGACGGGGAATACAGAAAGACAAAATTACAGAACCACGGTTACATAGTAATCAGTTGATTGAAACAATAGGGGTGAGGGTCCTGCTCCAACGAGCTTACATACTACAAGTAATGGGGTGATACAGAAGGTAAAGGGGCTGGAGAGGTGCCCGGTATGGCGAGGTGGAGTGTGAGGGATGCTATACACATAGACAATGGTCAGACATTTAGCCGTGTGACGGCAGAATCGGTATGACTGCAGGAGCGGTTTATGATGGCTGGCAAGGATTGCAGTCAGTAGGTCAGGGAGCATGTTATCAGGTGGCATACAGAGGGGTTTGTTTAGGGAATGCGGTATGCCTCCCTGAAGAGGTTCGTTTTTAGAGCACGCCTGAAGTTCTGCGAGTCCTGGATTGGCCGGATAGCCTTTAGTAGTGCGTTCCAGAGGACTGGTGCTGCTCTGGAGAAGTCTTGGAGGCAGGAATGAGAAGTTCGAATTAGAAGGGCGTGCAGTCTAGTTTCGTTAGCAAAGCGGAGAGCCCGGGCTGGGTGATGGAGTGAGATGACGGAGGCAATAGAGGGTGGCGCTACACTGTGGAGGGCTTTGTGGATGAAGGTAGTGAGTCTAAATTGAATTCTGTATTTAACGGGCAGCCAGTGCAGTGACCGGCACAGGGCAGAGGTGTCCGAGTAGCGGCTGGACAGGAAGATGAGCCTGGCTGCCGCATTCAGGATGGATTGGAGAGGGTAGAGTCTGGTGCAGGGGAGGCCGATCAGCAGCAAGTTGCAATAATCGAGCCGGGAGTGGATGAGGGCAACAACAAGTGTTTTTAGCGTGTCCGCGGTGAGAAAAGAGCGGATTCTTGCGATGTTCTTGATGTGCAGCTGACATGTTCGGGCAAGAGATTGGATGTAGAAGGTAAAGGAGAGATTGGAGTCGAATATGACCCCAAGGCAGCGGGCGTGCTGTCTGGGAGTTATGGTGGCGCCACACACTGAGATGGAGATGTTAGGATGAGGTCGGTTAGTGGAGGGTGAAAATACCAGTAGGTCAGTTTTAGAGAGGTTTAGTTTTAGGTAGAGATAGGACATAGTGTTAGAGACAGCGGACAGTCGGTGATGTTTTGGAGGAAAGGTGCAGAGATGTCACGGGAAGAGGTGTATAGCTGGGTTGGGTGTCGTCAGTGTAGAGGTGGTATTGGATGCCAAATCTCCTGATGGTCTGTCCAATAGGAGCTGTGTAGATGGAGAAAAGGAGGGGGCCTAGGACCAAGCCCTGGGGGACCCCAATAGCAAGGGGAAGAGGAGGGGGAGGTAGAGCCAGCAAAGGAGACGCTGAATGAGCGGTCAGATAGGTAGGAGGAAAACCAGGAGAGAGCAGTGCCATTTAGGCCGATAGAGTGAAGCATACTGAAGGAGTTTGTGGTCAACAGTGTCGAAATGCTGCGGAGAGGTCAAGGAGGATCAGTAGGGAGTAATCGCCCCTCGATTTGGCTGTCAGGAGGTCGTTTGATACCCTTGTAAGTGCAGTTTCTGTCGAGGGTTAGGGTCGGAAGCCAGACTGTAGGGAGTCTAGGAGAGAGTTCTCTGATAGATAGCTTACAAGGCGGGAGTAAACTAGGCGTTCTAGTAGTTTGGAGATGAAGGGGAGATTGGAGATGGGTCGGTAGTTGGCAGCATCAGTCGCATCAAGTCGGCTTCTTTAGCAGTGGGGATATGATGGCGTGTTTGAAAGAAGAGGGAAAGATGCCAGAGGTCAGAGAGAGGTTGAATATAGTGGTGAGATGGGAGAGGACTAAGTGGCTATAGCTGAGCACCAGTCTATTCTATCAAAAAAAAAAGAACAGAAGCCTAATGGTTCCATTATGTGTCAACGGCTTCCGAATGGACCATAGTAGATCTAAACATATTCAGCATGTTGGGAGTGCTAGTCATAAGCATAGATAGTAGGTGATGAATAATTCTTTGTAGATTTGTTCATCTCTTACAGAAAACCGGATACAACTGTCCTTATGTGTGACGAGAAAGGGCTCATGCCCACAGCTAGGTCGGAATCCGTCTACGAAATATCGCAGTGTAATTTTACATGCAAAGATAAATCTTTCAAACGATTGAAAGATTGAAAGTTTTAGCAATCTTTTTGCATAAAGTGTTAATGAACACTAATGTCCATTAACATTTTATCAGCTTCATTTGTGTGTAAAAGGGCCTCCAGGAGCTGTTTGCAGAGTACAGCATGTGGACTGAGCTCTGCCCACAGCTCCATTATTCTTGCATGGGCTGTTGGCAGAATACAATGTAATCTCCAATTCCTGTACAGAATACAGCATCCGGTCCCTGTTATCTCTCTCTGGCTGAATGATGGATTTTAAGCTCACCTTAAAATAATCATTCAACCGAAAAGTGAACGACGGCAGTGTTTACACGCAACGATTATCGCTCATATGTCATTGTTTTAACAAATTTTGAGCGACAATCATTGCGTGTAAATGGGCCTTTAGTGAAGCCTCTGGCATTAAGGCCCATTTAGACAGGATAAGTGTTGGGTAAATGATCTGCTCATCGCTTATCACATTGTTTGTCTGACACCTGTCCCATCTAAATGGAGCTTTACCTGTATTTTTGCATGGATTACTAATGGACTGATTCTTATCTTTTTCTTACAGATAGGGTTTGATAGATAAATGACTATTATGTGTGGTTCAGCACCATGGACAGGTCAAGCAATCATTAGGGCCCATTTAGACACAACGATTATCGCTCAAAATTTGCTCACAGGCAATCTTTTGAGCGATATTCGTTGTATGCATTTACACGGCAAGATGATCGCTCAAAATTCGCTCAAACGGCAGTTTAAGTGACAGTTTTGAGAGTTCACTTTGCATAAGCTCTTAAATAGATAATTAGCTACTTAAGAGCTTATTGGTTTGTAAATGAAGGCTCCTGCTGTATACAGAAGACAGCTGGAGTGCTGTCTTCTGCATATTCCTGCTGTGTTCACAGATCGCTCAGCTGGTATACAGCTGAGCGCTCCGAGCGGGGTATACAGAAGACAGCTGAAGCACCGTCTTCTGCATACTTCTGCTGTGTTCTCCAAACGGGATACCAGCTGAAACAAATGGTATACTGCTGAGAACTCAGCGTGCGGTCCTGATAAGACTCATCCTTGTCTTTCAGCTTGCTGAATGACAATGATGAGTGAATTGTTAACGAAAACTGCCCAATGGCAGTGCGTTTAGATACAACGATAATCATTGTCTAAATAGCACTTTAGCCACTGTGTCCAACCTAGATCTGCTATCTGTTAACACAGTTGCAATCAAAATTATCCAAACCCCATTGCAAATTTAAGTTTAAACTTCTATCCGTTTGCAAAAAAAACTAAACAAATTAATTGAATGGGTGAGCACAACTAATATAAGTGGTTACTTCAAATTCAACACAAAATGCCACTTTTTTATAAACAATATAAAATGACACTTTTAATGACTGCTGCAGGCCGGCATGAGGGCAGAATGGCCTGTAGTAGGACTTTTGCTTACAGCTTAGCACCAGGAAGCTTAATTGGCCAGAGAACAGCAGAATTGATAGGTCCACCATTGGTGCCCCGTTCTCTTCAGAGATTGAGCGCAGGTTCACACTGAGAATGTAACAGGTGTGAAAGAGTCTGGAGACTATGGAGATCATCAAGGTATGATGTGCGACTTACGGTAAATCCATATGCACTGATCTTTCGCTAGTGGTGGCTGCAGGCAGCCAAACTTATCACTTAAAGCAGTTTGGTCCACTAAAACGTATCACCCATCCACAGAATAGGTGGTAAATGTAGGATTTCTGGGTGCTTGACTGCTGAAGCCTCCATCTATCATGACAAGAGGGATACCGATTTCCCAGAGTGAACAGAATGGTGCTCACGAACGCACACTGCCACTTTGTTCACCGACTATGGGACTCATGGAGATAACCGAGCGCTGTACTCCACTCTGTAATCTCAGCCACTCCCAGGCGATCACAGAGTTAAGACTAATCCTGTGGATAGGTGATAAATGTTGATCGCGGACCAATCCCTTTAACTGTAACACCATGTGAAGACAAACGGGGGATTTAGAGTTCTGCTTCAGGAAAAGGATATATTAATGCAGAATTTTGGAGCTAAAGGTTAAATGGTGTTCAGTGGTAGATATATACTTTGAGTATGTTTTCACGGTTGGAAATGCTGCAGCCGATTTCAGGAAATACAACACTCACCTCCGAATTTTCGGCTGTCAGTGCTTCCTTCACTCAGTACCTGGTGGCCTCTAGGGAGCGCAGCACTGCTGGTCAGGTGACGGCACTTCTGCAGCATTTCCAACCCGTGTAAACATACCCTAAAGATGTATTACAGTTTTACCAAATAAACACTATTGTTTGTATAATGAAAAGTGTTCTACTTTTGTATATCAGTAATCAAAATGTAACCCTTTCACCCTCTGTGAAATACATGTATGTTACAGAGATGTGGGGTGGGCATGAAATGAGCTTGGGACCCGAGCCCACTGCATACCCAGAAGCTGCCCGACGCTCGCCACCAACAGCTGGGTCTGATTGTGGCTGTTCGACATCTTATATGCGAGGTCAATCCTGACCACGTCATGTAAATGGTCAGTGCTTATCCCAGGCAGCTTACATTCATTTAGAGTTGGTTTTTCAACCACCTCTGCTGGAAGTTTGTTCCAATCATCTACTACTCTTTCAGTAACAACAATATTGTTTTCTGACACTATGTCTGATCTCTTCCCAACTAATCTTAGATTGTGCCCCCTTGTTCTAGTGTCTCACTTCCTAATAAAGCCCCCCCCCTCCTTCTCTATTCTTATTCATACCTCTAACACAGTGTTCCCCAACTCCAGTCCTCAGTGACCTACAACAGGTCATGTTTTCAGGATTTCCTCAGTATTGCACAGGTGATGTAATTATTGTCAGTGCCTCAGACATTGCCACAGTTGTTCTTACCATAGGATATCCTGAAAACATGACCTGTTGATGGTCCCTGAGGACTGGAGTTGGGGACCCCTGCTCTAACATATATAAAAGGTTTTTATCATGCCGATTTCTCCCTCCTTTTCTTCAGGCTATACAAATTAAGGTCTTTAAAGCATACCCACACTTTCAGATGAATATTCAGAATAAGCTGCCATGTATATACCCTAGGACTAACACGATTTCTGGCCATTATATGACTTGTATGGCAATTTTCACTTATTTTCCTCTTTGCAGGCTCTCTAATTTTCAGTTTCTCCAGAACCATGTTGGCTCAATATACTGCGCACATAGAGAAAAAGAGATCACGCTCACTTATCTCTCTGTAGTACACCCTCATAAGTAACAGTATATACAAAAGTACTGAGCAGTGTAGAAGTGATTTCAGTAGTAGCGTGACAGTGAAAAACTTACTAGAAGCTGCAACCACACCTGTGCATCTGATTTCTTGTCTCCCTTTAGCAGATCCCTCTTTTCTCCTTATACTTCTATGGGCAGCATGAGACAGCATCAAGCAAAGAATCCACCACAGCAACTAATCCATCTAGGAGTCTGTTACTAGAAACAGACTTCACATAACAGGCAGCAGACAGCAAATTAAAAGGAAGGGAGATCCCTAGTGAGCAGCATTTTAGAATGATTTTTTACAGCACAAAAACTGCAATTGAGGTAAAGGGATTTACGCTTTTGATAGCTATAACGACGACTTGTCACATTATCACAAGTCTGTTTGAAAGTGCAATACCTATTTAAATCTTATCTGATGCGTTTTAGATTTAAAGCCTTCTACCATTTTTTTACTCTGAACACAATATACCAGATGTGATCTCACTAGAACTCTGTACAGCGGGATCACAATCTCCCTCTTTCTACTGGTAATACCTCTAGCTATGCAGCCAAGCATCCTACTTGCTTTCTTTGCTGTCTGACCGCACTGTGGACTCATTTTGAAGCGGTCAGAAATCAGAACTCTTTTCTGAAGTCCTGGATAACGAAGAACAGCCAATTTGATTCTCATTAAGAGGATTTCTTTTCCCCAAGTGCATTATTTTTACACTTGGAAACACTGAATTACAGTTTCCATCGTTTAGACCATGTATCCAGCAAGGCTAAATCATCCTGTGTTCAAGAAACCATCAGTAGTATCAGCTCTATCACACACTTTTGTGTCATCAGTAGAGATGAGCAAACATACTCGCTAAGGGCAATTACTTGATTGAGCATTGCCATTAGCGAGTACCTGCCCACTCGGGAGCAAAGATTCGGCTACCAGCGGCGAGTGGGGAGATCTCTCTCTCCCCCCTCGCTCCCTCCTGCTCACTGCTGCAACTCATCTGGCACCCGCGCCGGCACCCGAACCTTCTCTGCCGAGCAGGAAGATACTCGCTAAGGACAATGCTCGATCGAGTAATTGTCCTTAACGAGTATGCGTACTCATCTCTAGTCATCAGCAGACAGACCACATTTAACAAACCTCCTATATCACCTACAAACATATCGAAAAGAATAGGACCCGATGACCCTGGAGGTCCCTTCCTACTCTACCATTATATGAGGACAGACCTTTGTAGTCACCACTTGTAGCCAGTCTTTGTTGAGTATAATCCTTTAATCCGGCATCTTTAGATTTTTGATGACCAGGATTAATGGTAAATTATGGTTTTGCTTCATATTAGAAATCTGCTAGAACTTCTAATACAGAAGATCGCACTATACAAAGTAACATTGCTGCCTGAACTCTGCTAGCGGTTTCAATCATGCGATATTAAAAGGGACAGCCGAGCTCGTCTGAACACGTTCTATAATATAAATGTAATTCCTTCCTGTGCTCAGGGCAGTATCTATCTCTGTCTCTTCCCATTGCTGCTGCTCCCTCCTCATTCTCCTCCCTGATCCTCTTACTAGCTGTCAGTGACGCACACAATGCGATGGCCAATAAGGAGAGTGTGAAAGAAAGGGCTGTCTGGTAAGCTACATAAAGCAGCTGTAACCTGCTGAGATCCGAGAAGAGAGCAAAGCTCAGTGACTTGTACGATAGTGCCCTGAGCCGGATCCGAGTACATGTGCCCTGAATATCTTAGCTTGCCAGTCCGCTTGGCCAACCACGTGTGCACAAAAAGGCTTGCAATCTATCCGACGTTTATCCAGCAGCACAAAGCTGATGATCTATCCTGCATTTCCAAATCAAGTCTCGGATGTGAATTGATTGCTAGAGACCAGACAACAAGGTGCCTTCAAGTTGATGCTGACCTAGAAGCTGCAGAACATCTTGCCTGAGAGCATACCCCCTACTGCCAAAGGACTTCATGTTATATTGATTCACTACCCATTCAAGCTTCTCCAGAGGACATCTCTGGTGCAGACCTCAACCCATGCTCAATATGCCAGTTCAGGGTAAGCTTTTATGACTGTAGTATATTGTGCAGCATTCGTCTTAGAACTTATACTGTAGCAAGTTCTTTGTAAAAAGAACTTCAACTTCCTGATCTTTGAGGACTTTAATGAGATATCTGGTTTGCATTGAGCAGGTGACTATCTCCGGTTGCTTCCCTCTCGCTGTTCCCATCACATGCTTAAGTTAATATCAGTAGTGCCTATCTGGTGATGAACTTTCAGAACTTCTCTGAAGTTGGCACCTGCAAGAAGGTATCTTCTTATTAGAGTGGTGTCTATTAGAGGAACATAGATCATTCTTCCACCATTGACATGGATCCAGTCAAGTCAAGACCTTTGCATGAAAAGAAACCTGTTAATTGCAATGGATTTCTACAAGAAGATAAGAAAGAATCTTCTACATCATTGAGTCGTGTAGATCGGGGTAGGTCTGAGGTGAGCACCCCACCCCTGGAGAGCTGGAGAGAAGAAAGGACTCGCAGTGAGGAAGACAATGAATTGAACCTTCCCTCCTTGGCAGCGGCTTATACTACTATCCTAAGGGCACTTGGAGAAGACCCTGGAAGGCAGGGGTTACTGAAAACCCCATGGAGGGCAGCGACCGCCATGCAGTTCTTCACCAAAGGCTACCAAGAGACAATATCAGGTAAGTGCTTCATTACAAGGAAGACTTAGACAAAACTGTGGCTCATCTGGTGTTGGATAACTACAAGTCCCAGCATGCCTTGCTAGAAACCTTCCCATAGTATCTTGACACCTGAGCAACTTTAATATAATAATTATAGTTTTTGATAATATATTAATTGGGATGGGGGGGGATTTTTCTGGTCTGGTTGTCAGTCATTTTACTAAAAGATCCCCCAGTCAACCTCTCCCCAGTTTGACAGGACTGATAAGAGAGAACAATATATGTAATTTATCTACAGCACACTGCAAATACAGATGAGACAATTTTTTTCTGTCCCTTTAATATTTTCTGATCTTAATAGGGTCTTATGGCAATCATGAGTACCAACCAATAGTAAGCTTATGTACAAAGCTGATGAAATGTAGCGAAAAAAAAAGCAACAGCAATACGTAGCTGAAACTCACTACTGACGGCCGTATCCTATTGGTTGGAAAGAGGGGAGTGAAATGTCAGGCCTCTACTTGTCAGCCAATTACTTCACAGGGTTAAAAGCCATTGAAAAACAATAAATGCCACTTGGTATTTACATAAAATGTACAAAAATCTTACGCTATTTATTTTCCTGCACATTAACTCATTCGTATTGATTGATATTAACAAAGTCATCAAATCAAAAAGATTTTTGAAATGCAAGTTGTAATTACATAAAAACTACAGTGGACATTTGTAAGATGTAGTTTTAGAACATTTTCCTTTCATATTGCAATCCTTGAGGTCTCTCACCATGTGGATCAGCTGCGTGATATGGATTTATAAAAAAGTTGGGTGACACAATATATCGCCATTACAACTTCCAAAGGGGGTGATAGCCAGCTTCTCTAGCTTTCTGAAGAGTAAATCCATTTGTGCATTGGTTTAGCGCCAAGAAATGTATAATATTTAAGTTAATTGATAAAATGTACCCTAAATGCCTGATCATATGGGAAGGGGATGGGTTCGAACCAGATACTAAGGAGGTTTTCCACCACTCATCTATTGCTGCTCTCAAACAACTTTAAAGGGGTCCTGAACTTCAAAAGTGTGAAGCCCTGAACACCGACTTGGAGTAGGGTTCAACCTTCTTCTATACACCCCATCCCCACTTATGCTCTTTAGTCCTTAGTCTCCATAATGGACTGCTGCTGGTGCTTATACCATGGGTAAAATAAAGGTTTGTTAATCCTTCCAAATATGCGCTTTCTTTGATGCTGCCTCTTTCATACAATTTGGTGGACTTTAAAAAAGCACAGATTTAAAGAAATGGTGCCCACTTATGAAAAATGGCAGCTGCATGTTAATGTGTGCAAATTTGCATAAATCAGTGGAGGCAACGTATTTCTTTTTAAAGCTAATTTAGCTAATTATATGAAAAATCTTGCCCATATTCGCCACTTTTCTGGGTCCCAATTCAAATCAGTACCAGGAACAGCCCAGTAACGATGTCACTGTTTAGGTGTTCCGAGTTGCGCCAAAAACAACTGTAGGATTGCGCAACTCAATGGAACTGGAATGGTAAATTGAAGCTAATTGTGCACAGTAGGAAATGTACTATGCAAAATTCACAAAAACACACTACATAGTTTGTTGAAAAAGGATGTCACTAAAAGGAGTCTTGTAATTTGCCAAATGTATTGAAGTGGGCACACTACTTGGTGCAAATTATTGGAGTATATACAATACACATAACACCCATCTTTTGTGAAAGCAAAGAAGGGACACTCATGGTTCTTTGTGTAGATCCACTTTCCCATGTCTATCTATACGCTTGAATAGTTTTGCTTTAAAATGTAGCACAAAAATCAGAATAAAGAGATTTTTAATATCCATATGGTGGAATAATATGCAAATTGGGGTCTAATATACAGTTAGGAACCGTACTGATGCTTTTTAAAGCATTATAGTAAGTTTATTATCACAAATTTATTTGCCAGGTTAATAAGAGGGACATTTAAAGGGGTTGTCTAGGATATTTACTAGTGAATTCAATGGGGTCTGTGCCTACAGTACCAACTCGGGCTGCTGCAATACAGGCAGCATTATCTGCTTCCATAGCGGTCCACACTGCCAGCTGGCCCGGTGAACAGCGAAAGATAGGTCATCAATAGCAAAGAGGGACTTGGGTTAAAAGTAGGGACACTTGTGAGGTATGAGTGCATGACAGCCACGAGATGGCACAAAGAAGAAAAATATGTAACAAGCCTTTCAAGCAGAGTCATATATTTTAGTCCATAAGTACCATTTTGATACATTTAACATAATTTCTGTCCACTTTTGAATTCACTCATCTGGCCTCAATTACAATATGAAAACTGAGAAATACCGTCCTCATTAGTGAGCTGTGGAGTCAATAAGCTACATTTCAAACTCCATCGTAACATCTCATTTATAATAATAAATTCAATGTAGTAAAATGGTGACACCAGGTTTCTTATATATTAATATATAAAAGGTTTTCCGAAGTTGGAGTCAGTACATTCACATTCTGCCTTATCAGTAATCAGAAGCAGACAGACATTAATATCCGACCACAGGCTGACAGTTTTGCCTCCTCAGAGCAGTTCATCGCTGCGTCTTACTGCAGTTGGCAGACTGGCAAGATCAGTTCAGACGCAAAGATATAACAGACGTGCCCCGAAGTGAGGGGGACAAGAGTTCAAGCTTCAGGAAAAGAAATCCGAGAGGTTGACTAGATGTCAAAACTAAAGCGGTTGTCCAGTTCTACAAAAAAAGGGTCCGCTGTTTTACCAGAACCAGCCCTACATCTGTCCGACGGCTGTGTATGATTGAAGCTCATCACTATTTAAGTGAACTGAGTCTCTGAATATTTTTGCAACCAGTTATTAGTATTGTTCCAACTCATCAATTACAAAAAGTGAAACAATTTTGCAAATAGTCTTGTTTACAAATCTCCTGCTGTTTTGGGATTATGACTCTTATGTAGGTCAGTATGTCTCCATCATTATAAACTGGAAACGCATGAGTTGGTCAAATACATTGTGTCTAACCCTGAGGACTCATGTCCACAACCGTGTTTGGAGTCAATGAAGGTCAATGGACTTTCATTGGTCCATGCTCACTTGTGTGTGGACACTGGATCCTGATACACAAGAGAAATAAATCGCAGCATGCGCCTTTTCTCTGTCTACCACGGAGTTTGAGCTCTCTACTCTTGTATGAGCTGCGTATGATACGCTGTCCATGCGCAATACTGTTTCAGAGCAGGGAATTTTAAAAAAAAGTAACTGTGCATGTTTGCGAGCGTGTGATTCGTATGCAGTCTCTGCCAGCAGAGCGTATGGCTGCTGAATGTGTAAAAGGCTGGAGAGGGACCCGTGGTGTTTTACGCATACAGTTGTGGGCATGAGCCCATAGGCTGCTTAGTAGGTATATACGGTATTCGTGTATTTTGACGCCACCGGAAGCTAGGGGTTTGACAGGAGGAACGCCCCTGTCACACCCCTAGCTCCCGATAGGGTCAAGGCACATAGGTCCTTGAAGGAGCAAAAGTGGATTACTGTGGGAAGTGGCGTAGTAGGTAGTAAGTGAGCAGGCGTCCATCTATGTTATCCGCTCTGCTCCCCTGTTGTTGCCGCAGCTCAGCGCCTATCCCCCGGCCCTCCCATCTGTCCTCCTAGTTCTGGTGTCTGGGGCTGGTGGTTAGATGTTTCATGCCGCTGTACTGCAGCGCTCTTACCGCAGGTCACCGGCTGTCCCACAGTCTCCCAGCTGTCGCCCTCATTCTGCTGTGTGCGGCCCCTGGCTCAAACTGGCAGTGGTTCTTACGCTGTGTGCGGGGGAACGAAAAGTCGGAATGTCGAGCGCGCCGCGTCGTGCTGCTGTCGCCGTCTCCCGCTTAGTGGAACATCGTCGCTCTGCCCTCCCTGCAGCCGAGAGCTATGTCATACACAGCTGCGGGATGGGGTCAGCGGCAAAGCACTGTGTGCTCCCTCATGGCCACCCCGCTCTGCGCTTCTACACTAAGCGGGGTGCCGCGTTCAGGGCCGGCGGAGGGGAAGGGGCTTTCATCTACAGCGGGGGCCACAAAGTAACTTCGCTGCAGGGCGCTCTGGATTGCTGCCACCACATTATTTTTGTGGGGTAGCAGGACCTGCAGCCAACACAGCTCCCCAGCCGAGCAGGTACAGGGGGCGTCACCCCCCCCCTGTCAATCTTGACTCCACCAGGAATTGCTGGTGGCGTCAAGATACACTAATACCGGTATACACAAGGTCCCATGCAATCTACGGTATTATGATTACTGTGGGCCTATACTATACAGTAGAACATCTCTAAAAGACAATCTAGACCATGTTTTCTGCAATAAATTTTCAGTTGCATCATATGCTACGTATAGTGGCCAGCTTGTTTGAGAGGACCACCCTTCTAGAAGTCCTCCATAGGGTATGCAGTTTTTTGGAGGAATAGCATTACTTCTATGGTGCATTACTAAATAGTGCTTAAAAAGGTTGCACCAAGATTACAAATTATCCCCTATCCTGTGTGCCCCTTTGCCTGGCACTGCAGAGGCTGCTTCTCTCCCCTGCAGTGACATCAGAATGAATGAAACGCCAACCGAGCCTGTGCAGTCAGTGCCCCATTCATTTCAATGGTACTGACGGGAATACTTGAGTGTTTGCCTTTCAGCCATCTCTGCAGTCCCACTAAAAGTGAATGGAGTGTCAGCTTGCTTGTGCGACCAGCGCTCCATGCAGTCTCCTCCTCACTGAGGGGGGTGCAGTAAGTTTTTGTTTTTCCAATTACAGATTATGGTATTCGCAGTGGTGCGGGATGGCCCATAAAAAAAAAGGAGTAATAGGGCTGCCAGAGCTCAGACCCCCACCAACATGAGGACATGTGCTAGTAAATGGTCATCATGGTAATAATAACCATTTAAACTGGTATTCCTGTTTAAGTTGATATAGCCTATTCATTATATGATGACTAGTTATACAAATTTCTAGAATATATTCATCATCAATTTGTTTTTTGAAGATCTCTTCTTGCTCTAATTTATTAGGAACTGTCAATGTTTATTTCAAGCATATTACTGTACGATTTTTCTGCTCATGTCATGAACAAACACATGCATCACATGTCACAAAACATGGAAATAGGTCAATTTATTATGGGTTTTAGACCAGAGTGTGCCACCCTGACCCCACTTGAGAATGGGCCAGGGATAAAGAAATAGCAGGGTTGACTAGAATGGGTCTTTACTTTGCCTGTTGCACCCATTGACAGACTGTAACCA
The DNA here is from genome assembly GCF_035609145.1 of Eleutherodactylus coqui. Taxonomy (NCBI): domain Eukaryota; kingdom Metazoa; phylum Chordata; class Amphibia; order Anura; family Eleutherodactylidae; genus Eleutherodactylus; species Eleutherodactylus coqui. Next base: position 152,362,924 of record NC_089842.1, on the reverse strand, counting down.
CATGTTGAGACGAATAGATTGGCAGTTACACTTCTTTACAAAGGCACACTACTTGGAGGTTTGCAGCAGCACAGTTTGTAACACTCAACTCCAACTGGTGGTCACTGGTAGAAACAGCAATAGCTTTATTACAAATGCCTTGACTCACAGTACAGTATGGTTTTACTTAGTGCAGAGTCTCTCTGCCAGGTAGTTATCCCCTTAACAAGACTCTGGTCTTCGATCCGGCTTGCTGCACGCTAGTAGGCCTCAGTACATTCCTCTCATCACTGTCGGCTCAGTCCCACATCCCTTCTCAGGGTGGCAAATTGGCTGGTTAGCACAGCTCAAGTTAAACTTACAGGGCTTGTAGATCACTTCTGGGCAGTGGTTTCCAACTTCTTGCAAGATCCATTACAGGTGTGGCTCACCTATTCTACCCCCCTCTAACAGAATTAGGTCTAGCCCCAGCAGCAATCTCCAGAGCCGCTCCTTGGGGCAGTACAGCATTCCTAAAATGCCTACAGTTTCAGAGCCCTTCTAGTAGTTCACTGCACTTCTCTATGCGCTACTCATCCCTAGGAAGGTGTGTCTGCATATAGAGTGCTATTCTATGCCTTTTACTCTAGCTACTGCAACAAAGTGTTGTGAGAATCTCTTTCTATAACATGCCCCTAGTCACAGGGTTTTGTGATGCATTCTTAAGAATGTGACCATAAACCCAGCTAGGATGTTTGTCCAGTTAGGCTACCTGTCCATGGGCGTCTTCACATTGTGTTCCCCGCGGCGATAATCCGTCCACGGGGAACGCAGTGCATGCTTTCCATAGCGTTGCTATGGAAAGCGCAGGCTCCTTGTCCACGAACGGAAAATTATAGCGATATTCCACTAGTGGCTGGCAAATCGCAGCATGCTGCGAATGGCCGCAATTCTCCGCTGTGAGCCTATCTGTCAGATAGGCTCAATGCGGAGGTCCGTCAGCTGGCTCCTGCTCCCTGGCGGCAGAGATCCGCCGCAGGATACCGCAACGCCCGTGGACAGGCAGCCTTAAAGTTAGTGTATCATTATCATCAACACTGTACATTAACATCTTGTGAATATAAGTGCACATATGGGTCATTTCGCACAGTCCTTTTTCCAAAACGTAGCGGTTTTGGCAATTTTGACACTGGTGTGTTGTGTTTGGATTTTTTTTGCATTTTTTTCATTGGCATTTCTACTCACTTTTGCTGTGTTGAGTCCATGGCATTTTCTTTTTACAGGGCCACTCTGGCAAAAACACATTTTTCCATACCTGCCCCCCTCACTTGATTTCGCCTTTCACACTCTGGATGTCTCCTCTGTGTATTCCAATCACTTCCATGCAGTGCAGCCCATTGTCTAATACTTAAATTCTCACCATCAAGAGGTTGCATGATATGGTTTCACTTTTACATCAATCCAATGATGCATCAGCACAGCATTAGCTAGAGGCTGTACCATTTCTGTATGCAGGGGACATTTTAACTATTACCTTCTAAATAAGCTACAGACCATAATTATTCAATCAGGAAAGTGAGCTGTGATCTCCTCTATTGTAACTCTGTGACAGGAGCTGTGTGATCACCATTAGTAACTGTGATAGGAGCTCTGTCCTCTTTTAGCAGTTTCTGTGGTTGTGTCCAATAGCATCACACAAACTGAGAAATTGACTAGAAATTGAACACAAAACCCCAAGTAAATTTGAGCAGAACTGAGATCACATGACCATCTGGGGAGAAAGTTTCAGACAGAAAGGAATAACTAACCAAGGTAACACTAGTTGACATATATACTGGGGAGCTAGCCAAATAGGAATGGAAAAAAAAAAAATCAACAGAGTGGCCCTTTAAATAGCAGAATGCTTTGGCATTTTCCAGTAGGCTCTTCTGTAGAAAAAGAACACACATGCGTGACGAAAAAAACAGAAAAAAAAAAAAAAGACGGCTGTCTAAGGCTGCCTGTCCACGGCCGCAGCCGGGGAGCAGGAGCCAGCTGACGGATCTCTGCGGTGAGCCTATCCGACAGATAGGTTCACCACAGAGAATCACGTCAATTCGCAGAATGCTGTGATTTGCTGCCCGCGAATCGAGAATCGCTATGATTCTCCGCTGGTGGACGGGGAGGGGGCGTTCACTGCGATCCCCGCGGCTGGATTATTGCTGCAGGGAATGCAATGCAAAACAGCCATAAACAGGCAGCCTAAAGGAAGCCTAATAGCAGCAATGTGGAACACCAAGAACCCCCCCCCCCCAAAAAAAAATAAACGGAGAAGTGGGCAGAACTGCACGAGAGGTATAGAAGAGACCGTGAATAGCCATTAATTGTAAGAGGGTTGTTGCCATCCTAATGACCTTGTTGAGTCCGAAGGCTGAAATGTGCAGAGTTCATGAAAAACTGGTAAGAAAAGAAATTAGGATTCAGGTGCAAACCACAAAAAGGAGGAGTAACATGATGAATCAGGCAGGGAAAAGGCTTTATTGGAAATCAGCCTCTAATGCGTTTCGAGGCACTGGGCCTCTTTATCAAACAGCTGATTGAGGCCCAATGTCCACAGGTGGATTTGAATTGCGGAATCCACAGGGAAGATTTGCAGTTAAAGATTTGCTTTCCGGATTCTGCATGCGGAAAACAAATCACAGTATGCTCCATCTTTGTGTGGTTCCCGTATGGACGACTTTGGAGTCTATGGACATTGAAGTCCATAAAAAGCCATCTGATCCGTGGCCCGTCCACAGTTCACACTGCGGATGGGCCAGGGAATCCGCAGGAAAGCAGAAGTTTAAAAAAAAGAAAAAGGTACTGCGCATGTGCTCCGACCGGTACTTCTACACACATCCACAGTACAGAAAAAAGAAGACCCGGACAGGTAAGCTGGGTCTTTAGCCACGGGCAGAGTCGGATTCTGCTGCGAGCTCCTGCGTGCGGAATCCGACCTGCCCGTGAATACGAGGCCTTAATATTGGTACAAAAACATGCAAGTGTTAAAATATATATGAAACCGTGAAAAGAAAAGAAAGATAAAAAAGAGGAAAACAATAAAAAAGGTCATTAAAATCTGCATGAACCTCGAAACACGCAGGATCAACAGAAGCATTATCAACAAATTTGCCTTCATATAAATATAATGGTACATTTTTCAAATTAAATAGTATGTGACTCTTAAAGTATTATAAGGAATCCATTAGAGCACAAAATAAAGGATAAAAATTCTAATTAATTCTGTTATGCAACATCTGTGTGGTGCGGCCAACAAACTCGGATTTAAAGCTGCATTCAATCACGTACATCACAAAATCCACGGAACAATTCATAAAAGACTTAAGGTTAAATTGTTCCCCTATTGAAGGACTCGTGAATGTATGTCTTTTCTGTGTGATACTAGAGCATGTACACTTCATATTGCCACCCTTCTAGAGTCTGTCACCTAATAAGTGTTAAGCTTACCTCCCCTGTCGTTCCCTTGGTATGAGTGCTGGAAAACGCTGATGAATGCATTAAGCGCCACTGCCAAGTAGTCCACCCATTATAAAATTAGTACAGGCGAAGTACTTAGCACGCCGCTCAATACATTTAGTGACACCTTTCGGTGCCAACACAGGAGGACTGACAGGGGGGAGGTAAGTAGAACACTTACATCACTAGACTCCATAGGTCATCTACTTCCAGCCCATAAGCTTAGCTTATAGAGCTAAAAGTAGGAGTAGTCTTCCCTTTAAATGCATGAATAGTGTTTTTTGGCCCCCTTGGGGTGCTGGCTGAAGAGGTGTCACTATTCTTGAAACAGCTTCTTAAGATTTGGGATACCTTTGCAACTCCGTTGCGATTGATCTCAAAGCCGGGTTTACTCACTCCCCTTGTGGGTAATCCTGATCTCCCAACAGATCCACTTTAGGCCACCTGCAGACGGGCGGAATTTCCGTCCTTGGAAGCTGCCATAGGATTGCGTTAGCAAACGCAATCCTAGACAGACGGCTGCGGTTTGGCCGCATGAAATCTCGCGCGGCAAACAAACAGCAGCATGTTCTATGTTCTGCGAGCCCCGCACAGGAATGTCACTCACCGGCCGCCGGCTCCGGTCTGCGCATGCGCCGGCTGCCCGGCAGCCGGCACATGAAAGATCCGGAACTGCAGGGCGCGGGTGAGTACGCGCTGCTCTCAGCAGGCGCCTGGGTCGGGTCCCGCGGCGAGAATTCTCGCTGCCGGATCCGACCCGGCCGTCTGCAGGTGGCCTTACTGGCTAGGCTTGAAACCCCCTTGTCTCATATAAGGGACTTGATGTCTGGAATGGGCGTTCGTTCTCTACAGGAGTTCTTGAAGGAGGAGGGGCCCACTGACCGCAGCATGGTTTCAATACTTGAAAATATGTCATTACATTCATTCCCTTGGTCCTACACAACTACTAATCCCATTATCCCAATTTGAAAAGTTGCGCATATCCTCTACAAGTCCAATGGCTGAAATCTCTTTGGTGTACCGTATCTTGCTGGCAGAGGAGATGCGAGATGATATTTGGTCCATTAAAAAGGGGTTGGTAGAGAGCGTTGAAACGATCATTTACAGACGTGTTCTGGCCTAAATCCTTTTCTTTAACACATACGCCATCAATTTCATAAGCTTAACTATAAGCTTCTGTCCAGTGGTACAGAACGCCTGCACACCTTGCTAATATGTACCCTCAGATCTCAAATACATGTTGGAGATGCTCCTTAGATACGGACACTTTTCTCCACATTTGGTGGTCATGGCCCTTAGTTTCCACCCTTTGCATACTGAATTGTATAAGATACTTTCTTCATGCCAAAGTGTTAGTCTCTTTCTCCCCAGAAATGGTCCTCCCATCTAGGATTCCAGGGCCCGTCTCTACAGCTAAAAAAGTTTTACAGAGAAATTAAAAATCTATGAGTCAGATTATCCCTAAACTATGGAAATCTTCATCTTCCCCTCTGAGATACATGTGGCTGGAAGCCCTGGATAATATAATGTATAGGAAAGAACTTAGTACCAATGACGACAAGTTCTCCAACTTTTATTCTACCTGGGCCTCTTGGATTCTATTTCGCTCCCCTTCTAGCTTAAACACCTGGCTCCTTAGCGGTGCTGTACCTCCATAAATGTGTAACCTTGCTTTTCTGTATAAGATGAGGCAACATTGGATCTCTTTTATCTAGTCACAATTTAGCTGAATGGCATAATGGTGCGTTCACAACCTAACTTATATTATTGTTGGCACAGATGTGCTAATGAATGGGAGCATAATAGCATATCTATAGTCAGCTGATCCCCACCAAGTGTCGGATGTAAATTTTAGGGCTCATGCCCACAAGCGTATGTGTAAGACCGCATATGGCTGCGCATGCACACGTATCACACAGACATGCGCAATGTTATTTATTTTTTATTTTTTTTTATTTCCCAGATCTGTTTCAGAGCAGGGAAGTGTATGAAAATGCTGCCAATACAAATGTATAGGGCTCATGCTGCGTGCGTACGTATATACGGAGAGAAATAGAGCATGCTGCAATTTATTTCTCTTGCGTATCGATACGCATTGTCTACATGCCGTTGTGCATGGAACAATGAAAGTCCATTGGCTTACATTGCTTCCATTCACCGCGTATCACGGGTCCGTGTTACACACACACAATACGCTGTGAAAACACGGCCGTGAACATGATCTTACTTTTCCCCTTCCCATTTGATCTTTGTTTTTCTTCAGAAGAGGTACTAGTTTTGTATAGTTTCCTTTAAAATTCCGCTAGCTATTTATATGCCATTGAACATCCGTCCTTATTTGAACCAAATTTAAGATTGCAAAAGTGTCCTATTCACATTACAGAATTGTTATCATTTCTTATATAGGGTCGAATTTGCTGATATTACAAGTATTTTTTATGCTTATGCAGATTTTTAACCAGGAATATTATTAAATTTTAAAAATATAATTATTAGAATTTTACAATATTTTTATCACTTACATGTTTTTGTACCCCTGTTAAATCATAGTCCAGCTGTTTGATAAAGAGGTCCAGTGCCTCCAAACATGTTATGGGCTGATTTCTAAGGCCTCCCTCACACAGACGTTTTTGTACAGTGTTTAGCGCTGCCTTTTCAGCGCTGCGCTAAACGCTGTACAACGCTCCGATTTATTTCAATGGGGCTGCTCACACAAGCGTCAAAACTCAGCGTCTTTAAAGCTGCACTTTGACAGCGATGCATGTTCTATTTATGGCCTTTTTTTAACAGTGCCTAGCCCATTTAAATGAATGGGCAATCGTTTCAGCTCTGCTGAAAATGTGGCATAACTTGGTACCATGTTTTTGGCAGTGCTAAACACAAGCACTAGCTGCACTACCTAAAAAACAAAAAAAGGAGTACTTACCTCGCTTGCTCCGTGCAGGCTGCCAGGTATTTGTCAAGCTGACAAAGCATCTATTGCTAGGGACGGGGCTTGAAATCCCCGCCTCCCAGTGAGAGATTGCTGATTGGTTCAGAAGCACTGACTCCGCCAATCAGAGATGGCGCTCGATGCACTAATCACAGCCATTCAATGAATGGCTGCGATTGGTGCATGCAGCGCTGGCTGTGATTGGCTGAGCCTGCTGACACTCAGCGGCTCAGCCAATCAGAGCAATCTCTTGCTGGAGGCGGGTCTTCAAACCCTGTCACTAGCAAAAGATCCTCTGTCAGCGATAAAAAGGGTCGGGAGCTCTGGAGAACAGCGACAGGGACCCAGACGGCACCAGTTAGGTTTGTAAACGCAGCCAAAACTTTGTCAAAAATGCATGACAACGCTGCTGAAATCGCAGAAAATACAGCGCTAAAAAATGCCGCGTTTCTGCAAACGCCTGTGTGAGGGAGGCCTAATAATGCCTTTTCACTGACTGATTCATCATGTTACACCATCAACAGTGTAATGCCCTACTAGTGTAACACATCACATACTAGTAGAGCATGTCAACCATAACTAGACACAGTTCAAGGATATACCGATGGGTTGTTGGGTCGGAAACTGATGTGGACAGCGAGTATACCCTTTTACATAGAGCTCCGATAACTGCATTGTACAGGAAATCAGCGCTATACATGTATGTCCATCACATGATCGGGACACAGCTGACCTAAATAAAAGGGTCTTACTGAATGACAGCAAGCATTACCAATGTAAGCAATGAACTTGTAAAAAAATATTCAGATCTAAAGCTTCACCGATCTGCCAACTGGTTCCATCTACACTCATTTTGGGGAATATGTTCCCATGAATGTAAAGTCTTTTTCACTGATTGGATAAAGAAATATCTGCCACCTATCCTTAGACAACCCTGGCTTTATGTTACATTCATGTGATCACTATTTTTTTTTTTTACCTTTAAGAAATCCCTTCCATTTTCTTATTGCTCAAATATTTTAATAAAATGTTACTCCATTCATTGGAAGAGACTTGTTTCTATAGAGATAGATTTCATTTCCCTTCTCCTGGACGCATCGGCAGCAGCAGCCCATCACTCTCACCATTCATGCAGCTGTCACTCGGCTCTTTGAACTGGTCACATAAAGGGCTTTGTGTGCTTTCTTCTGCAGCACCTGGTGTTTATTTGGTGAAATGAGAAATACCGTATACCGCCGCCGTGTCTGCAGCTGCAATATAAATGCATCCTGAAATTAACCTGGCAACTGTAATATTTTCATGTAGATGAGGATTTCTAATTAAAAGGGTGGCACCGCTGCTGGCCTTAGATGAGATGGCACCCTACGCAGAATGTTTTGCACTCTAGTCAAAAGAAAAACAAAACACAAACATATTATATAATATATATATAGCACTAATAGGCAGTGGGCCTGAATTATGCTTGTGCAAAAAGAAGCAAAGTTGCAGCATGTCCACACCAAAACAGCTCACTGAATAAATAATGCACCAGAACCAAGCTCATAACAAATACAGCACCAGAACCAAGGTCACAACACAGATGCATGGACTGACAGCAGCACCTCGGAACTTCAGAGGGGAGGAGACAGAGCCAGGATTAGAATCAATTAGGATTAGAGTCATGTACAGTAGCTCCACAAGATGCGGCCACACTGAGAAATAAGATCATCTGGCCAGCTGGGTGGACCAAAGAGGGGCTCCCACACAGCTAAATGGACAGTGCCCTGTGCAACCGCATATGTAGGACATAACTAAGGCCAGTCATGGGTAGGACTTATAGTTTTATGTGCGGCATAAAACAAAAAAAAATAATTTTGCTTTGTCTTTCCAAATGTCAATTAGAGAGTAGTTTAAACAGGCATATGGTTCGATCTGGATGAAAGTAAGTGATTGTCGCACCACGTGTGACTTTGTAGCAACACAAAATCGCATTATCGCCATGAGAAAATTCAGCGATAACACACAGACCACCAATGCGATCAAAAGTACACTTAGTCCCTTTGTATAAAGGTGGCCTTTTTTGGGACCATGATACTTTTCTGTAACATAGTTTGAATAGGTCTTTTGCCTACAATAGAAGATCTGTGTTCCTTTATAAAGTACTTCAGTGCGGGAAAGAGAAAGTAGCAAAGATGTTATAATGCTCAAGCTGCAATACCATACACAACTTATGAACAAGGGTAGCGCTGTTCCAAATCTTCGATTCCCTTCTTTAACTGCTTAATGACATGGCCCTTTCTTCTCAGTCTCTGGTCTTCCACAGCTTCCACACAGGTGACGCAATATGGACGCAAGAAAATTGCAGCGATATCGCTACATTTTCTCAAGGCGGTAATGCGATTTTGTATCGCTACAAAGTCGCACGTGGTGCTACAAAGTTGTGCGACTTTGCAGCACCACGTGCGAGGATTTTCGGGGGGGAAGCTTGAACTATAAGCCCTACCATGAAAATAAGCCCTAGCTGCATTAAAAAAAAACATTAAAAAACCACATCATCTAAGAAGCGCTGTCAGCTCTGGAGCATCTTCTCCGTGGTCCCTGGCAGTTATCTTCTGGCATTTCTCTCTTGTCAGGGATTTGTAAATCCCTGCTTGCAGGAAGCGCTGCCTCTGATTGGCTGAGCCAGAGCTCGATAAAACAATCCCAGCCGTTCATTGCATAGGCATTTTTTGATGCAGCTAGGGCTTATTTTAGTGCCTTTACAGTATAAAAAAAAAACGCGGTTTCATGCGATGCAACACATAGGAAGGCTCTGTAGGCAAACATGGGCTACAAAAAAAAAAAGTATTGCATTATACTGCGTTTTGCCAGGCAGTGTATCAAGCCACACCACAGGCATGGCTTTATAGGCAATCCACCATGGCAGCCCTGGGGGTTTCAGAAGACCCCGTGCTACCATGGCAACTGAACAGTACCTTGTAATTTCATTGTGGGGGAGGGGGTGGAGGTCAGGACCCTGGAATACCAATCAGGGCATTTAAAGGGTTAATAGCCTGATCCCGACTGTTGCAGGTGAGTGTTAGCTGTCACTCTCATTGCATGGAGGGGGATCCAGATCCAAACATACCCCAAACCCTGGGTTGTAACTGTAGGTCCTTTGGTGTTAAGTGGGTTAAAGAAAATTCAGCTATTGCCCAAAGCAACAGTACCAAGTAAACATGTAAGTGAACCCTTTTGAATTACCTGGCTTTTCTGTATTGATTACTAGTAAAACGATGTTCGATTATTATCTACATCCCAATTATAGACATACACTAAACTTATAACACAAACTGTTATTAGGCTTTTAATGAACACAGTGCGTAAACATCCACAGCGCAAGGAGACAAAGTAAGCGAACCTGTAATTCAATAGCCTGTAGATCCCCTTGAGTCGCGTTCACCTCCAACAAGTGTTTCCTGTAACTGCAAATAAAATGTACAAATTTTGAACCATTCCACCCATCAAACGCATTTCAGTTCATCAATATTTCTGGGATGCTTTTTGTGCACAGCTCTCTTTAGGTCACAACACAGCATCTTAATAGGATAAAAGTCAGGACTATGTCTTGGCCGTTCCTACACACACCTTTTTCAAGCACTAGTTGAATTGCTTGCGCATTTTGGGTCATCATTTAGTTCTAACATCCACCCAATGTCGCATCCTGAGCGGAACAATGCCAGGAGTTCAGGAACATGATGCCGCAACAGAGGTCAGGACCCCAGCGGGGCTGTAGCACTGGATCCCCGTGGGAGAGGAGCAGTTAGTAATGCTCAGTTTATTATTTACAGTCAGTCCTATTGAAGGGATGTTGTCCAGTAACAGGACAACCCTTAAATGGGCATTCCAGTGATTCCAAGTGAAAGTTATAGGCTTCATAAGGTGATACCATAATTTTGCAGTATAATGTTATAACTTGTACAAAGCTGCAGAGATATTATTTTACCTGTGGTCTCCTCTGCCTACTTCTCCATTGGTATCCAATGGTTAGGACCTGTATGCTCCGCTGTTTTACTGGCCTTGTGGGAGATGTGGTTCTTGCATTCTCCAGCAGCCAATTTAAATAATGTGGAAATCTGAAGCTGGCTTGAAAGTTGTGGTGGTGCAGGTCAGTAAGAAAGAGGTACTGGAGTTCAGTGTAAGTATTAAATGGATGTTTGCAATAATGGCAATAAGTAGAAACGGTAGAAAAATGTTGAAACTTTTGCCCGTCTCTGGAATACCCCTTTAAGCTTAGAAGATTGTTAGTAATTGCACAATAAAAAGTTCTGCAAACTATGGGGTATTGAACCACAAATTAATATCAATGTTTCCTGCAAGTGAACTGATAACCAGAGACTGAAGGACACAGGTATATGACTCATTACCCATTTTACAACAGTTGTCTCTTGTAACAAGCCCTACACGATCCTCTCTACTGGTGATCTGTCTGGGCCATCCGGAGCCTGTTTGTTGTATGTGCTTGGCCTCATGTAATCACTGCTCCCAACACCTCCTAAGAGTCTGGTCAGAACAGCCAAGGTGGCGGGCAATTTGTCGCAAAGACCGTCCTGCTTCTCTCATTCCAATTATATGCCCCTTTTTGAAGTCTGTTACCTGGGCAAAATGTCTTTGCGCGCGTCGTAGAGGTGTTGAGTGGTCAACAATCTCTCAACAAGAGGGCCACTACAGTGTAGGCTCTGAGAGCCTTTGTATGGGGCAACGGGGAAACATTTTTATGGCCTCTGGTGGGAAGACCCAGTGTGTAATTGGACCACAACTGGAATTAGTTACATATCTGCATGCAGAGTTTTGCGGTAACCTGACATTTCCATCTGGATGCATTATTTGTCAATGAGTGTATATTATTGTGAGCTCTACTATATATCTACTGTATGAAGGGTTTTCGAGTCATATAAAAAAAAATGCAGTTCTCAGGAAATACTAACTTGGACATTGTGAAGGCAACATAACGGTATCCTTTGTATACTGATAAAAGGCAGCGGTGGAGTGCATGTACACAAGGATTATTATCTACTGAACATTGTACATTCCAGGAATTCACCTCTGTCAACCTTTCAACCTGTTGCCAGTGAGATAATATTCACCACTGACGTGTTTCTTTGTATGACATATCTTTTCAATAGTTTCACAATATTCAGCATCACGGAACACAAGTGTAATGTTGCAAAATTTCTATAGCAGAAAGAAGAGTTCTAAAACAGTGAAAATTATATTAGTGTAGTACTGGCTATGACCACCAGGAGGCTATCATTTACCTTGCAGATATAGTGTAATTTGTACATTACAATATTCCGGATTGAGCATACCTTATTTTGTTGGTTGATATATAAATCCACAGTAACCAATCAGGTGCTTCATTTTATTTTCTAACTTACACTCATAAGAGTACAATGGTAAATTGGGCACCATGTGCGACTTCAATGTTCCTGTTTATTGTACTTCTAGCAAAACCCCTAGAATTGGGTTTAATTGTTAGATGTCAGCCTAAACTCATCACCTCCTTTCATTTAAGCTACAATATGGAGCAAACATGACCAACCAACATTCAAAGTGTCATTAACTTAATGAAAGAAGGAAAATGACGCACATTTGTGTTTCCATGGTACCTGTATGAGGTGCACAGGACACAGGAAATTAAACTGTCCTGTTATCACTGTCTCTTCTGTTCATAGATAGAAGCAAAGCATCATAAGGAAATAGCAAGCTGCTAAAATAGCCATAGAATACCAAAAGTCAATATTTTACTTCATTTTCTTAAAGGGCAACACCAGTCACAGTTGACATTTACAGTGTAATACATTTCCAAGGGGAAGCTGTGATAAGAAAGCAAAAAAAAGAATGTATAACTATAATACTGCCCCCTATGTACAAGAATATAACTACTATAATACTGCCCCTATGTAAAATAATATAACTACTATAATACTGCTCCTATGTACAAGAATATAACTACTATAATACTGCCCTCTATGTACAAGAATATAACTACTTTAATACTGCCTCCTATGTACAAGAATATAACTACTATAATACTACGCATATGTACAAGAATATAACTATTATAATACTGCCCCCTATGTACAAGAATATAAGTACTATAATACTGCCCCCTATGTACAGGAATATAACTACTATAATACTACTCCTATGTACAGGAATATAACTACTATAAGACTGCCCTCTATGTACAAGAATATACCTACTATAATACTGCCCCCTATGTACAAGAATATGACTACTATAATACTGCCCCTATGTGCAAGAATATAACTACTATAATACTGCCCCTATCTGCAAGAATATAACTAATATAATACTGCCCCCTATGTACAAGAATATGACTACTATAATACTGCCCCCTATGTACAAGAATATAACTACTATAATACTACTCCTATGTACAGGAATATAACTACTATAATACTGCCCCCTATGTACAGGAATATAAGTACTATAATACTGCCCCCTATGTACAAGAATATAACTACTATAATACTGCCCCCTATGTACAAGAATATAACTACTTTAATACTGCCTCCTATGTACAAGAATATAACTACTATAATACTACGCATATGTACAAGAATATAACTATTATAATACTGCCCCCTATGTACAAGAATATAAGTACTATAATACTGCCCCCTATGTACAGGAATATAACTACTATAATACTACTCCTATGTACAGGAATATAACTACTATAAGACTGCCCTCTATGTACAAGAATATACCTACTATAATACTGCCCCCTATGTACAAGAATATGACTACTATAATACTGCCCCTATGTGCAAGAATATAACTACTATAATACTGCCCCTATCTGCAAGAATATAACTAATATAATACTGCCCCCTATGTACAAGAATATGACTACTATAATACTGCCCCCTATGTACAAGAATATAACTACTATAATACTACTCCTATGTACAGGAATATAACTACTATAATACTGCCCCCTATGTACAGGAATATAAGTACTATAATACTGCCCCCTATGTACAAGAATATAACTACTATAATACTGCCCCCTATGTACAAGAATATAACTACTATAATACTACTCCTATGTACAGGAATATAACTACTATAATAACGTTCCTATGTACAAGAATATAACTACTATAATACTGCCCTCTATGTACAAGAATATACCTACTATAATACTGCTGCGTATGTATAAGAATATGACTACTATAATACTGCCCCTATGTGCAAGAATATAACTACTATAATACTGCCCCTATCTGCAAGAATATAACTACTATAATACTGCCCCCTATGTACAGGAATATAACTACTATAATACTACTCCTATGTACAAGAATATGACTACTATAATACTGCCCTCTATGTACAAGAATATAACTACTATAATACTGCCCTCTATGTACAAGAATATAATTACTATAATACTGCCCTCCTATTTACAAGAATATAACTACTATAATAATGCCCCCTTTGTACAAGAAGATAACTACTATAACACTGCCCTCTTATTTACAAGAACATAACTACTATAATACTGCCCTCCTATGTACAAGAATATAACTACTATAATACTGCCCCCTATGTACAAGAACATTACTATAATACCGCCCCCTATGTACAAGAATATAACTACTATAATACTACTCCTATGTACAAGAATATAACTACTATAATACTGCTCCTATGTACAAGAATATACCTACTATAATACTGCCCCCTATGTACAAGAATATGACTACTATAATACTGCCCCTATGTACAAGAATAGGACTACTATAATACTGCCCCTATGTGCAAGAATATAACTACTATAATATTGCCTCCTATGTACAAGAATATAACTACTATAATACTGCCCCTATCTGCAAGAATATAACTACTATAATACTGCCCCCTATGTACAAGAATATGACTACTATAATACTGCCCCTATGTGCAAGAATATAACTACTATAATACTGCCCCTATCTGCAAGAATATAACTAATATAATACTGCCCCCTATGTACAAGAATATGACTACTATAATACTGCCCCCTATGTACAAGAATATAACTACTATAATACTACTCCTATGTACAAGAATATAACTACTATAATACTGCTCCTATGTACAAGAATATACCTACTATAATACTGCCCCCTATGTAGAAGAATATACCTACTATAATACTGCCCCCTATGTACAAGAATATGACTACTATAATACTGCCCCTATGTACAAGAATAGGACTACTATAATACTGCCCCTATGTGCAAGAATATAACTACTATAATATTGCCTCCTATGTACAAGAATATAACTACTATAATACTGCCCCTATCTGCAAGAATATAACTACTATAATACTGCCCCCTATGTACAAGAATATAACTACTATAATACTATCCTTATGTACAAGAATATCACTACTATAATACTGTCCCCTATGTACAAGAATATAACTACTCTAATACTGCCCCCTATGTACAAGAATATAACTACTATAATACTGCCCCCTATGTACAAGAAAATAACTACTATAATACTGCCTGCTATGTACAAGAATATAACTACTATAATACTGCCCGCTATGTACAAGAATATAACTACTATAATACTGCCCCCTATGTACAAGAATATAACTACTATAATACTGCCCCCTATGTACAAGAATATAACTACTATAATACTGCCCCCTATGTACAAGAAAATAACTACTATAATACTGCCTGCTATGTACAAGAATATAACTACTATAATACTGCCCCCTATGTACAAGAATATAACTACTATAATACTGCCCCCTATGTACAAGAATATAACTACTATAATACTGCCCTTACAGACTATATAATGCTCTGGTATATTAACTTGATGCAGAATCTTATAGAATGAATACGATCTATTTTCATGTTCACTTATCCACCTTGAGAATAGTTACCTCCGGGGTCAACATTAATACCTTTATTGTAAATCCTTCCTTTCAGTTTGCAGTGTCCAAAAAATATTTCTTTTCTTTCCTAGATGTGTTGAATGATGCCATCTTTGATGAAGACCATGACGAGATGGTGATTGTGAAGGATATCGACATGTTTTCCATGTGTGAACATCATCTGGTTCCTTTCATTGGAAAGGTAATACTGTGGTGTCAGTATTGCTGCAAACATTGCTGATTCATTTCTTAATACATTTTTATAGCAGTCAGAGCTCAAAATCCCCAGCATAGTAATATAGTTAGAGGTTTTCTGGGACTTTAAAAATAGAAAATCCCAGGCTTAAAATTATGTAAATAAAGAAAACAAAATGAATATTCCCCTACTTCAGAAGCTCCCCGCCCAGCACTGGAACGCCCCAGTACCCACCACTCACACCCTGGAAGAAGCAGGCACAAGCCTGCTTTAGACACAACGATTATCGCTCAAAAGATGTCTTTTGAGCGATAATCGTAGTGTGCCTTTACAGTGCAAGATGATCGCTCAAACGTTGAGCAATCACTTTGCGCTCTGAGCGGGGGATGCAGAAGACAAGCAGGGCTGCTTGTCTGCTGCATCCAGCTGTTCTCTGCTCGGAGCGCTCAGCTGACCCTTCCGAGTGGGGTATGCAGAACACAGCTGGACAACTCTGTTCTTCATTCTCCGCCTGTATATAGGGAGCGGGATACAGCTGAAACAATAGTATCAGCTGTATACCACTGTGAATTCGTGATAACTGATCACTGATCTTTCAGCATGCTGAAAGACAACGATCAGCGACTGGTTAACAAAAACTGCACAATGTCAGTGTAGTTACACACAACGACTATCGCTCAAAAGATGGCTTTTGAGCGATTTTGAGCAATAATCGTTGTGTCTAAATGGGCCCTAACAGTCCCATGCTGTTTATTGTGCAAATGACTGCTCAGCCAAACACAGGCTACACAGCGATTCTTCCATGACCGCTGAAACCTGTAATTGATGTAATGCACATGTGGCCACCTGCCGACTTCTTCTGTGTTCCAATCAACGCTGGACAGCGAAACTCTGAAGTAGGTAACTATGCATTTTTTCTTTATTTTACACAATAAGCCTTAGGGCTTATGCGGAATACCGCAGTGGAGTCCATTACAGCGCCCCCCCCAAAGACCCCATAGTCGCCTCCGGATCCGCTGCCTAGCTCCCGCAATGACGCAGCCAGTGGCGGACGGGGCGCGTATTCACACTATACTTCCACTGTGCTACAGTATTATTTGACTACAATGGAAGCCGGCCGCGCGTATTCCCGTGGTAAATAGGCCATGCCATGGGTTATTTCACGCTGCAGAATTCTGCGGTGGAAATGCGGCCGTGGGCATTAGGCCTTAGAATTTCTTTTTTCAAGGGGTTGTCCAGGGTTAGAAAAACAAAACTGTTTTCTTCCAAATACTGCACCACCCTTGTCCAAGGGTTGTGTCTGGTATTGCAACTCAGCTCGCATTAACTTCAGTGGAGCTGAGCTGCAATGCCATACAAAAAACCTAGGAACAGGAGTGTGCCCTTTTTTGGAGAGAGCAGCCATGTTTTTCTCATCCTGGACCAACCCCTTTAAAGTCCTGGAAAACTGCTTAAAATTAAAAAAATTCTGTCCCCACTTACGGCATATATCTTTTACAGTGAATTGAATAATAAAATAGTATTCCCCCTCAAGTGATGGCTATGGTCAGTCTTTAATTTCCATGTCTTTGTATTGTATTCAGGGCTTCTATCTGCAAAAATTGAGCTCTGACTGCTAATAGTTTATATGTTAGAAAGTTGCAAGCTTGGACCCAGAAATAAACTTTTCCCTTAAAGGACTACTGCAGTGAAAATACATTGTTCCACCCTTGCACCCTCAGCTGATTGCCTGTCATTCTGTGGCCATCTCCTTTATATATTGCACTTTCTTCCATGCAGTGCAACCTTCTGTCAGATACTTATCAGGCACCATCTTCATGTTAAGATTTGTGCCCGCTTTCTCTTTCACTATTCTGTACTATCAATCTCTTGATGCATTGACACGTCCTTACATGAGTAGATAGAGCCTGAACCATCGCTGCCTGGTGGGAGGACACCAATTATCACTACTCTGTATATTCACCTAAAGCAGCTATAGACCATAACCATACAGTTTGGGGGCTGAATTTTTTATTTCCTCCATTATAACTGTGTGACAGGAGCCTCTAATCATTAGCAGTAACTGTGATAGGTTTATGTGCCCCCCCACTAAAGGAGTTTGTGTGGTAGGGTCCATCACACAGGAAGTACGCTGACTGAAAAACTGACTAACTTGAGAACACATTAACCCAAGTAAATCTAAACAGCTCAGTCTGAGAACACAAGACCCACCTATGGAGAAAGATTCCAGGAAGTTTCAGATATAAAGTAATAACTGCACAAGGTAATACTTCTATAATAGTAATAGTAGTAATAGACTTCTATATACTGGAGGACTAGTTACCTAATGAATAAAAATAAAATGTCACCAGAGTGGCTTTTTAAAAGAACATGCCATATGTAGCAGGTCCTGAGGGGTGGTGCATAACACGGGGATTCTCGATTTTATGTTTTTCGAACCTTTGTATGACACAAAGCTAGGAGGGATAGCTAACACCATAGAAGAGAGAGAATTCAAAAAGATCAATACAAGCTTGAGCAGTGGACTGTAACTAACAGAATTGCATTTAAGAGGGAGAAATGCAGTCCTACATCTGGGCGCCCCACTTTAAAGAAAAATAAGACAAACTGGAGCAAGTTTAGAGAAGAGTTACCAAGATGGTGAGCGGTCTGCAAAACATGTCCTATGAGGAACGGTTAAAGGATCTGGGAATGTTTAGCTTGCAAAAAAGTAGGCTGAGAGGAGACTTAATAGCTGTCTACAAATATCTTAAGGGCTGTCACAGTGCAGAGGGATCAGCGCTATTCTCATTTGTACAAGGAAAGACTAGAAGCAATGGGATGAAACTGAAAGGGACGAGACATTGATTAGATATTAGAAAAAACTTTCTGGCAGTGAGGGTGATCAATGAGTGGAACAGGTTACCATGGGAGGTGGTGAGTTCTCCTTCAATGGAAGTGTTCAAACAAAGGCTGGACAAATATCTGTCTGGGATGATTTAGTGATCCTGTATTGAGCAAGGGGTTGGACCCGATGACCCTGGAGGTCGCTATCCAATCTACCATTTTATGGATTTGACTTTTAATAATTTTCCCAAGGATTCTAATGTATCTATAAGTAGGAGTCTGTTATTTCCCACTTATGTTTAATCTTCACAGGTTCACATAGGTTATCTACCAAACAAACAAGTGCTGGGCCTCAGTAAGCTTGCAAGGTGAGTACATATCATGTGTTCAATGTTTTTGTTTTTTCTGTTTAATCAAAAGAGATTAAAAAATGACTGAACTCTGCAGGAGGACACGTCAGAGCAGTCAGTCATTTACCAGTATGATAATGGTGAGGCCAAACTGCACTACATGACTACTGTATCATGGCACGGGTGATGAGGGGGAATGATAAAACCACTTATGCTCCATTTACATGGAACGACTGTCGTCTAAACGACTGCGCAAGAGAGGGCTGTCATCGCTAGCCGCTCACGCTCATGCAGAATGTTTAGACAGGCAGATCAGTGCTGAGAATCGCTAACTTCTCGCCCAGTGCTTCATATTGTATGCTAAACACTGAGCGGGGAACACTGATACACTGTCTTATGCCCATATTATGTTATGGTGGGCCCAGAACGGGTGGGACATTACAGAGATTCTTTATTTTTGGTGTTCTTTAGGCCTCATGTCCACAGGCAGGTCGGATTCTGCCCACGGGAGCCCGCAGCGGTATTTGACCCTACCCGCGGCCGAGGGCATTTTTTTATCTTTCCGGGTTCTGTGCGGATCTTCTTTCTTTTGCACTGCAGACATGTGATTCTGATTGGTCCCGCTGAGCCAATGAGAGACAGCAGTCACTCACCCATTCATAAATTTATGAATGGGTGTGTGAGTGAGAGCTGCCTCTGATTGGTCAGGCTGTGACCAATTAGAGGCAGCTCATTCAGCAGGCGGGGATTTTAAAGCCCCGGCTGCTGAATACTATAGAGAAGCAGTTCAGGAGAACTGCCGGCGGCCGCGGCTGAACTCCGGCTGCAGCGGAAAGGTGAGTATACTTTTTTATTTTTATTTTTACACATTTCTGGATGAATTGCAGGGAAGGGCTTATATATTTAACCCCTTCCCGACAATTCATCCCGCGCTCGCCCGCAGCGCATTGCTTTCAATGGAGCCGGCTGTATTGCCGGCTCCATTGAATTCAATGCGCTGGACAGCTCCGGCCCGTTTCTAATGAAACGCGGCTAGGAGCAGATTTTTCGGGCGACTTTTTGGCCCCGGTCACGCGATTTGCGGATGCGCATTCGTCATGCGATTCGCAAATCGTGAGAAAAAACGCCCGTGTGACTAAGGCCTAAGACGTATTTTATTTCTGCATTATTTTATGATTATGGTTTTTTTTCTCTTTTTTTGATTTGTAATGAAAAATATTTGCAAAAGTTTAAAATAAAAAAGATGTTTGGAAAAACACCTTGCATCGCCGTGAAAAACACACGTTGGCTCATGTGTAGGCAGCCTAAGCAAACCTTTTTTAAACTTTTGACATGTCAAAGCGACATATCAGAAGTTTTAATTAGTTGGGTCTCAACAGCTGGACCTGAACCGATCGCTAAAACGCATGGGCAGACGCTTCGTGCTATGTCTGTTCGGCTATCCTTGTGAGTGGTGCATGGGCTCCACAGATTTCTATAGAGCCATCTCATAGCTCCGAGCAATGACGGAAACAGCCGAACAAGCACAGTGCTCAGATGAGTGCTTCTGCCCATTCATTTAGTAAGTGGTGGGGGGTTTGAGCAGCTGGACCCCACCAATCAAAATGTCTGACGAGTCACTATGACATGTCATGTTTGAAGAAAAGATTAGTTACCCTTTAAGGATGCCTACCCACTACAGTTCTTTTTCACTGCGAAATTTGCAGTGTTTTTTTTCTCCAGGTGTCTATGGTACTTGTTAATGTTAAAATCGCAACGTGGCAAAATCGCAATTTACCGCGAAATCGCGATTTGGCCATGCTGCGATTTTAGCATTAACAAGTACTATAGACACCTGGAGAAAAAAAACGCTGGAGAAAAAAACTTCGCTGTTAACACGTAAATGGTAGTGGGTAGGCATCCTTACATTGGAAAGTCATCCTACAAAAAGTCTCTATGTAGCCCCAGCCCTAACATCTTGAAGTTATAGATGGACCTGAAAAGAACTATTCTTAGGCCTCATGTCCACAGGCTGGTTGGATTCCGCACGCGGGAGACTTTTTGTAGGATGACTTTCCAATTTTAAAGGGTAACTAATCTTTTTTTCAAACATAACAGGTCGTAGTGACTCGTCAAATGTTTTGATTGGTGGGGTCCAGCTGCTGAGACCCCCCCCCCCACCACTCACTAAGTGAATGGGCAGAAGCACTCATCTGAGCACTGTGCTCGTTCGGCTGTTTCCGTCATTGCTCGGAGCTATGTAATGCCTCTATAGAAATTGTGGAGCCCATGCACCGCTCGCCATGACAGCCGAACAGGCATAGTGCTAAGCTTCTGCCCATTCATTTTAGCGATTAGTTGGGTCTCAGCAGCCGGACCAGAACCAATCAAAAGCCTGCAGCGGAATCCCACCCTGCCAGCAGCTGAGGACACATTTACCTGTGCAGATCTCCAGTGTCCCGTCCGGACATTCTTTCTTTTTCACTATGGATGTGTGCAGAAGCGCAGGCCGTTGCACCGCGCATATGCGCAGTAAAGAAAACAACTTTAACTCCTGCTTTCCCACGGTATCCGCAGCCCATCCGCAATTGGATCGGCCGGCTTTTATAGACTTCACTGGGAGCTGTCCGTGCGGTATCCACAGCAAAATGAAGCATTTTTTTTTTTTTTCCATACCGAAAGTTCCACAAAACAAATCCGCATGCTTTCATGCAATTTGCGGACGTCCATGGATGCCTATGGGTGGCTTGATTTGCGGGTCACCCGCATATCAAACCCGCCCATGGACATGAGGCCTTAATCTTTTGTGTAAAGGGGTGTGAAGCGTTTTTCAAAAAAATCAGGGGGGGGGGGGGGGGGGGAAACAAAAAGTAGTGTCCACAAAAAATAGCAAGGTGACAGATCTACCTACATATACAAATTACTACCAAGAGTGCCACTAAATATGAATTTGAAGGGGGGAATATTCATGAATCTGGTTCTTTTGTAATATATCGGGCTGATCACAGACTAATTCCACCCAGAATTATAGTTTGTCCCCTGTGCTTTTGTTTTAACCCTGAGCAAGAGCCTTTGGCTATATAAGAGTTCTCCATTTAGCATTATCCTTAAACTTTTATAATGGTATCTAGGGGATTATTAGCTTAAGATTTGTTCTTTATATCCTTCTTGCCTTCATTTCAAACAGAGTGGAGTTTTTCCAATTAAGTTTGACATTTAATACCGCAGAGGCTTGTAGCAGTAAGACTAGCAGATGGAATAACAAAAAGCAGAGGCTTTTTCTTCTTTTTTGCATGAAATGAATAAACTTCAAAATTAAAAAAGGGGTCCTCAGGATAGATCATCAATAGTGATTAGTTGTGGTCCACCACTCGGGATCCTGTTTGCCAGCCCCATTGTCATTGCGGATAGAACGATAAGCAGACAGCTCTGTCTGTAGCGAAATGGCCCCGCTTGAATTCAATGGGAGCTTGGCCTTCAGTACCAACCTGGTCTACTGCATTGTGGACTGAGCTATCTGCTTCCAGCTCTGTTTGCAATGACGGCTGGCCTAATATCAGCTGTTTGGTAGAACCCCACCGATCAACTATTGATGACCTATCCTGAGGACAGGTCAACAATAGTAAAGTCTCAGACAACCCCTTTCATTTTGAAACAATTTAAAAAAAAGTTGCAAGTGTATACATATCCTTTAAAAAGGGGTTGGACCAAGATTAAAATGTATCCCCTATTATATAAATACTATAGAGCCAAAGTGAGCAGCATGGATTCTCATGGGTGATATGAACCCATATGGGAATTTATTTACCTCTTCAAAAGTAGTGTAACAGGGTCATTCCATCTCCGATCATTACAAAACTTTGCACATTTGTTTGTTACTAGAAGGTAAATAAGAAACTTAATTTTCAGACCCATGGGGGCAAGATATATAGGAGGTCAGTTTTCCAAAGCCCAATGAGAACCATAGGAGGATGGGCAAGGAGTTATTCTCTTCGTCATAATATGTAGATTTAACACATTTTTCCTAATGCAGCTATAACAATACAAGTTAAAGAAGGATCGGAACACAAATTTCAACATTTTTGGAACAGAAAATTCTTACCACAAGATTTCAGGGAGGCGTTCAAGATTTTTTCCCCCTCAACTACATAGAATTATCATTTGCAGTGACCTTTGGAAAGTTTACTTCCCTGTATTTCTTGATAACATGACCCGATGGGTCTGAAAATTGAGATTTTCATTTACATTCTAGTAATTAACAAATGTACAAACATTCACATAAATCAGAGATGGTTGGGTGATGTGGGTGAATTGTCTAGGAATGACCCAGAAAGGAACTTGTCTGATATGTACATCAGAACTGGAGAGAAAAGATAGGTGTGCAATTGGTGTAAACCAGAACAATTGGGTCCCAGATTGAGAAAATGTCCTGGGTTTTAAAGGGAATGTGCAATCAGAAAATGAGCTATTATATAAATTACATTTTCGTGTTAAACACATCAGATCGTGTTCAAATCAAATTGTGCTTTTTTTTTAAGCTTTTGGTCACAATCTACCAGGTTTCCCTGAAAATAAGACACTGGCTTATATTAATTTTTGCCTCAAAAGAGGCACAGTGTCTTATTTTTAGGGGGGGGGTGTCTAATAATACCTTACCTAGCAGACAATATTTGGGTCACTCTCGCTGGTCTCTGACACAGCGCTGGATTAACCAATCAGAGCATTAGCTTTCTGGAAGCGGGGTATTGAAGCCCTGCTACCAGGAAGACCTGCTCTGTCGGGGTGAAGGAGGATGCGGCAGCCTGCAGCAGTGCCGCAGCCCAGTGTGAGGACCCAAACGCTGGCTGCTAGGTGAGTATTTTTTTTTAAACATGTAGCCTAGCCAGGGATTATTTTCAGGGGAGGGCTTATATTTCAAGCCCCCCACCGAAAATCGAGGTAGGTCTTATTATCAGGGAAACGTGGTATCACAGGATGGAACCTAAAATTTAACTTTTATTTGATAATTTCTAAAAACAGGAAGGGATGGAGAAGTTAAAGAGCAAGTACAACCGCTCCCTTATATAATGAGTGGTCTCTGGGTTAAGTGACCCAGCCTGATCAGCCTGTGATCAGCCTGATATATTACAAAAGAACCAGATTCATGAATATTCACCCCTTCAAATTCATATTTAGTGGCACTCTTGGTAGTAATTTGTATATGTAGGTAGATCTGTCACCTTGCTATTTTTTGTGGACACTACTTTTTGTTTTTTCCCCCCTGATTTTTTTGAAAAACACTTCACACCCCTTTACACAAAAGATTAAGGCCTCATGTCCATGGGCGGGTTTGATATGCAGGTGACCTGCAAATCAAGCCACCCATAGGCATCCATGGACAGCCGCAAATTGCATGAAAGCATGCGGATTTGTTTTGTGAAACTTTCGGTATGGAAAAAAAAGAGCATGCTTCATTTTGCTGCGGATACCGCACGGACAGCTTCCAGTGAAGTCAATAAAAGCCGTCCAATCCGGGGCCCATCCTATTGCGGATGGACTGCGGATACCGTGGGAAAGCAGGAGTTAAAGAAAAAAGTACTGCGCATATTAAGGTGTAGAGAATAGATCAAATTGGTATTCATTTAATTGATTTTATTGCTAGGCGACGACACAGGAAATACAAACATTAAAAAAAAATCTGTACTGTGCATAACTGATGGCGAGTGGTCATCCGCAATACAGATTTTGCAGGTATGCGAAGGTCGCCGGCTGCGGTCACAGCCAGATTCCACTGTGGATTCCCGCTCTCCCATGTGTAGCCGGCCTTCCTTTCCCTGTAAAATGACCTCTGCACAGCTCACAGAGCATGCTTACAACAGTCTCCCATACAAGTCAATGTGTCCAATCCTGTCCATTGTGTGAATTGCCCATGAAGCTGCTCTAAATGCTGTTAGATGTAGCTCAGGTAAGATGGGCGATAACAGAATAAAAAAAGATTAGAAAAGTGGAAAATGTTTCTCTAATTTAATTAAAATTAATTTTAGCGCTATAGTCCCATTAAGCAAGGAAAATAAGCTTGAAAGCCCCACTTAGGCCTGTGAATAAAGTAACAGAATACATTCTGTATACTGCATTAGATCTTGGTACACTCCCTTTAAGTAAAGTAATCAGCCGCCCTAAAGGATAGTGGATAACTTTATGATCGTGGGGGTCCGACTACTGAGACCCCTGAGAATGGGGGTCCCAATAGTCCCATTAATTTCAAAGATAGCGCCAGGGATTGCCAAGTGCTTGTACTCAACAATTTCCACATGCATGACTTCCACTTCATTCATGCAGGTACCTTTGGGATCTCCATACGCAGGATCAGTAGGTGTTCCATTGATGGGACACCCACCGATAATGAAGTTATCTTCTATCTTGTGGATAGATGATAACTTTAGATTTTGGTTCAACCCCTCTAATATGTCCCCATAACAATGTAATATAATAATACACATACACGATTTTTGTTTTTCTAAAGGATCGTGGAGATTTACAGCAGACGACTACAAGGTAAGGGACCCATCACTGTAGATCCTGATTGCTTTTGATGTCTCTAATACTCTTCCAGATAATTACTGTTTGGTTATAAAGAAAAAACAAAACTCCGAGGTCAATGGATGGCACATTGATGGTACATACACAGCGAGTCTGATGGCAGCTTCTTAGAAAGGTTACAGTTACTCCGAAGCGCATTCTCTGTGTCTGTTTACAGGGTTTGGATGCAGCGATGCGAGCGCCCTTTATAGAGATAGTAATTGTTTTGACAATCACGCCTGATAACATGAACTCAGCAGTGACCAGTACACCCACACACAGAAGATTACAGATATTCTGGACTTATGGTATTAGACTACAGATATAAAAACTGCTGGGAGCAATTATAGGATCATTGACCCCTTATTCTCCCAAGATTGGATTCTCTTTGCAGAGATCAGACAAAGGGTAGGGAAATAAAGAAAATAAATCTCTATTACTTATCATCATATTACTCTCCGATTCATTTCTTTATATTCATACTAAATCCCTTTCATAAACATAGAACTAAATTATAAAATTCCGTCTGCCAGCAGCTACCACTAGAGGGAGCAAGGGAGTTTACTGTATTCTACCCATTATTCATTTCAATGTACTGTATAAACCATATGCAGTAAACCACTAAGATCCTTGTAGTGGTGGCTACAGGTAGGTAGCATGATATATTTTAGATCTGTCTATGCAGATAATTTAGAACCATGTATCAGGGGGAGAAAAAAAAGCTCTGACTGCTCTAGTTAGTTTAAGGCCAGTCTCACACGAATAGATTTGAATTGTGGATTCCGCAATTACCGTCTGGGCGGACAGTACGCGGGCATTGAAAGGCATGGACTTTTGCGGGTTCATTTATACTTGAGGTAGGAATTGCAAATTCTCCAAGCAGAAAAAAAACAAATCGCAGCATGCTCTATTTTACTGTGTATGAGCTCCATTGATCTCTATGAATGAGTTTGATCGGCAGTGCATATACAATTAATATTGTGTATGGGCTCAGATTCACTCACAAGTTGCTGGGAGACCAGATACAAATGGAATAAAGAAAGCAGGAATTCGCTTGTTCTTCTGAGCTCTCCCTCTATAAGAATAAGGGTTTGTTTTTTTAAATGATTTATACTACTTTCAAAATAAGTAGTTTAAAACCAGTAGAGCCAAAAGCGCAGTATCCCGTTCTGAAGGCTCTCAGAACAGCTCTCACCATGACCGCACAATAGAATCTCGCCTGAGCGATGGAAGGGTGTTTCCAGGGGGTTGGGCTACTTTCCACGTGGATTCAAAAATGAGTATACACATACATTCATGCAGAAAACCACACGCATACGCAACCATTTGCACTTTGTTTCCGCAATCCCTCACAGGTCTTCTGCTGAGGATATCCGCACACGAAATCCAACCCGTTTGTGTGAACCCGGCCTGAGAAATAAGGTTGTTCTCTGAGTCGATATAATTATGGTGATATCAAATTTAGTTTTGTTTAAAAAATGTTACTACTTTTGCACAATAAAAAAAATTGTTTTTCTGTTGCCACATTCTAAGGCCTCATGTCCACAGGGAAATTTGGGACTGCATGGATTCCCTGTGCAGAATCCCGCAGCGGGTCCCTCCTGGCCCGCAGACATGAGGCCAAGAACATAGATTATACTCACTTGTCCGGACGCTGCGGGTCTCCCCTCCATCGCAGCTGGATCTTCTTTCTTCAGGCCGGCG
Source organism: Eleutherodactylus coqui (assembly GCF_035609145.1). Taxonomy (NCBI): domain Eukaryota; kingdom Metazoa; phylum Chordata; class Amphibia; order Anura; family Eleutherodactylidae; genus Eleutherodactylus; species Eleutherodactylus coqui. Next base: position 152,335,994 of record NC_089842.1, on the reverse strand, counting down.
GATGTGATCAGCACACCGGCAGCATGCCACGCACACTTCTTTTCTTTTGAACTCCTGCTTCTCCCACGGTCCTGCGGGTACAGCACAATAACAGCTGCGGGTGTACCGCGGGATCGGACGCCTTCCATAGCCTTCAATGGAAGCTGCGGGAGCCGTCGGTGCGGGAAAACCACATGAAATAGAGCATGCTGCTGGTAATTTCCCGCACATGCAATCCGCATGCCAGGAAAAATGACATCCGCAGGTATTAATTACCCATGGGTGCCCAATGATTCCCTATGGGCACGGATCACGTGTGAGGGAAACCCACGCGGTTTTACTAATTCTATTTTTCCCCATGAACACTGGGCCTGTAACTTTTTCTGTTGATGGAGAAGTATGAGTTGCAGTTTTAATTGCCAACATTGGGGATAGATATGATCTTTTGATTGTTTATTATTCTCTTCTTTTGGGAGACAGAAATTAACAGCTATTCATTTTTTTGGTATTTTTTACGGCGTTCATTAAGTCAGATAAATAACAGGATAATTGTATAGTTTGGTTCGTTACAGATGGGATGATTCTGATTATGAATGGTTTACATTTTTTCTGAATAAAAGATTTTATGAGGGAAAAGGGATTTCTTTAAAATTTTATTTACAAGATTTATTAGTTCCACAAGGGGACTTGAACATGCAACCTTTTGATTGCTTACAAAATACAGTGCACTACCCATATAGTGCAGGTATTATGCCTGTTAGTGTAAAACTAATAAGCATCCTACTAGGCCCTGTATCTGGGGTGGGCGGTGGGGGAGGGGGTCTACTAGGAATACAAAGATGGCAACTATGGGGTTCATTAGGATGCCATGAAAACTCATCAGCAGCCTGCGATTACACTGCAGGGACAGAGGAAGCGCCCAACCTCTGAAGCTTTCCAGCTGCCATTGTTGCTATTGACCATGGCATCTAAGGGGTTAAACTGTTTGTTACAACTGGAGCTTGGTTGTCATTAGACAGCTGAGCACCTGTTCCATCCAGCACAGAACTAGGCTGGCCAAAAAAGTTGGTGGCCGTAGCCTAAGACCCCTTAGTGGCTGTGCTTAAAGAAGCGTGTTCACAACCACTAAATTACATAAAAATACTGAATCACAAAAAAGGATATATCCCCAAACTCAGTCACCCCCTCTATCCCATGCTGACCTAACAAAGCCACTTTAAACAACTGACTATTGATTTACAGGGTGCACACCTATAGGTGGCGCTGGAGGACAGTTTTTTTTTTGTGAACTTATTTATGACTCCAACACAACAAAAATAGTAAATAATATCCATCATCTGGTTGAAAAAGGACAGTTTCATAGGTTTTTCGGTCTTTCCACAGTTCAAGAACGCCTTACAAAACAGATCGCCATTGCAATTACAGAAGCCTTACAGCCTGCTGGTGTCGGAGTGGTTGTTGAAGCTACGTATGTCTAATTTTCAAATGTGCTACAGTATAGAGCTAAATGACAAATATGAGGTCCAACAACTCAAAGAGACAATCCTCCAGGGGTGCAGCTATAGGGGGTGAGGAGGGAGCAGTTGCACCCTGGTGCCTCTGCAGCACAAGACATCAGTATTATAAATGGCATTTGGCAGTTGTGGGCCCGTTACAGATTTTGCATTGGGAACCAAGTTACACCTTTAAAATTAGGAGTTTTCAGTGATGCAAAAAAAAAAAAAAGTATAAAATGAAATGAAACTGAATACTCACCAATCCCAGCGACTCCCTCTCTAGTGCTGCAGCCCCATTGCCCGAAACCGAGAAGCAGTGGGGTGGTCAAGTTCTGTACGCTGTGCACATGATCGCTCAGACACTCACAGGCTTCAGGCTTATTCACACGAGCGTATATCAGCCACCGTTTTCATGGCCGGCCTATATACGCTACCATCTGAACTGTCGTTCCCTTCCCTCCCCTCTCCTCCCCTCCGACTGTTTGCAATAGGAGGGGGCGGGGGGGAGCTAAGTTCTGCCCCCATCCCTCCCATTGCTGGCCAAGGACAAGGGGAGGGGGCAGCTTAGCTCCGCCCCCTCCCATTGCAAACAGACAGAGGGGAGGAGAGATGGGGTGAGTCGGCGAGGGGGGGGGGGGGAAGTGGACGACAGCTCAGATGGTAGCGTATATCGGCCAACCGTGAAAACGGCGGACGATATACGCTTATGTGAATAAGCCCTTCAGCTGTGATTTTTCTATGGCCGCTAAAGCCTGTGAGTGGATGAGCAGTCACATGCCCAATGTACAGCATGTGACAGTGTGGCGGGCACTGGGGCTGCAGCGCTGGACGGGGAGCTGCTGGGAAAGATAAATCTTCAATTTTCATTAATTTTAAGCCTTTTAAAATATCAGAAAACCCCTTTAACTGTACAATAGTCAAAAGGTAGAATAATAGCTTCTGCTAGCAACCAGCAGAATTAAAAGGGTTGTCCAACTACTAGACAACATTCTCACGATAACTGCAACAGCATTAAAATAGCAAAAAGAGTTGTACTTACTCCTCCTTTGCCTTGGGGAATCAGAGCTGCAGTCCCTCTTCAACCTGGCGTTTGTTGTGGAAGATGTCGTCACCTGACTGCAGCATCATCATCATCCATTCTCCTGGCATCAGCGCTCAGATCCAGGGCGCTATGATGCTAGGCATTCCGGATGTTGACCCTACAGCCTCTGATTGGCTGCAGCGGTCACGTGACTTCCTGTGACATCTAGCACAAAAAACACTGGGAGGACAGCGAGGCTACAGCACTCGATCCCCACGGAGAGTATGGGTAAGTGCAGCTTATTATTTTAAGGTTTTGGGGGAGATGTTGTCCGGTAACCGGCCAACCCCTTTGAGAGTGTAGTTCTCTGCTATAATACAGGGTGGTAAGGAACCCCATGATCTTTACTGCCACAGGCCACCTCTCACTAGCATCAGGTCCTACAAGCAAAGGTCATCAGAATATTTGTGAAATCTACTTTATTATTGCCTTAAATTAAATGATAATGTGCCTCTTTTTGTTTCACTCAGTCACATGTGTATGGTCATGAGAGGGGTTCAGAAGATGAACAGCAAGACAGTAACAAGCACCATGCTTGGAGTATTCCGAGAGGACCCCAAAACCAGAGAAGAATTCTTGACCCTCATCAAGAGTTGATACTAGTGCCAAAAAACCGTATATAGAGAATCTCTCTCTGCCTGAATCTGTCTACTGATGTGTCTGTGGTTCAGTTGTCTTAGTCTGTTGTTCAACTGCGTGTAGGAAATCGATGGTTCTATGGTGACACCTCTTTATTACATGTTTTATGGTAGTGTTTACATTTTTCAGACGTATCAAAAGTGGAATGGAAATGTAGTGGCATAGGGTGCAACCTCATCCACCGACATGTTCATATGGATCATGTTTTATCGAAGCCAAACCCTACTTAGTCAATGACTTTTGGAAATGGTAAAGAGTGGCACCAGCCATCAACATCCAGACATGGACTGACTACATCTATTGTACGCATGTGATCTTCAAGTCATGAAGTGCCACGGATAATTAACGGACAGCTGAAGAAGATCCTACATTAGTAGTCTCTAACTTGTGGCTCTCCAGGTGTTGAAAAAACTTAAACTTCTAACATGCCCTGAAAGCATGCTAAGACTTGTGGGCTTAAAACAAGTGGAGAGCCACAGGTTGGAGACCACTAACTTAAGAGTAATATGGCAAACAAATCAGTTAGTTCAACCATCCATACTGACAGCCTCTTGCATGCTAGGTGGTTTGGAGGTATGCCTGTCCACAGGTGATGATCCGCAGGCGATAAATTGCCTGCTGATCATGCTCTGTAATTAAGCTTTCCATAGTGTTGCTATGGAAAGCGTAATGCCGACGTCCACGAGCGGGGAATCATAGTGATTATCCGCTCGCGGGATTTAAATTGTGGCATGCTGCGATTGCCACGATTCTCCGCGGTCAGCCTATCTATCAGATAGGCTCACCTCGGAGACCTGCAGCTGCAGCGGATTATCGCTTGCGATATTCCACCTTGGCCGTGGACAGGGGGCCTTACAGATATAGTACTAGTCCTTACTGGTAAACTAGCAGAGGGTTGTGTGATTCAGGGCAATGTTACTGTATTCCACATCTTGTACTTCAGCTGAAATATATTCTCCACCAAAATATATTGACATGAACATGCGGCGTTCAACCTGCTTTTCCCAGCTGCCAGCATAGTGCCAGTACAGCTTTGATCTGGTTGATAGGGATTCCTTGCCAACCACCTTTTATATGAGGTTGTCAGGCAGCATGTCCCTAGCAACTAAGCTACTGAGGAATAGTCCAGCTCTAGAAAAAGGGGTCTGCTGTTCCAGAAGTAGAGCCCATCGACATAGTAAATTGATGGTAGAAAAAGAGCACGATACATCTGGTCTGCTCCTATATTACTTCTCTCCTAGGATAGACCTATGCTTATCCCAGGTGAATTCATTTATTGTTGATTTTCCAACCACCTCTGCTGGAAGTTTGTTCCAATCATCTACTACTCTTTCAGTAAAAATATTTCCTAACATTGCTTCTGATCTCCCCCAACTAATCTCTGGTTGCTCTAGTGTTTAGTTTCCTAATAAATACAATTCCCTCCTGAACCTTATTTATATCTTTAACACTGGGCTCACACGGGCGGATTCCAATTGCAGAATCCACAATCGTAGTCCGCGACAAAATACAGGCATTGAAAAGCAAGTAAATTTGCCTTTTCACTCACACTCACAAATACGAATTGCGTATTCTGTGAGCGGAGGAAATATGACAGCATGCTCTATTGTGCCATGGATTCTGTGCAGATGGCCTCCATTGAAGTCAATGAAGGCCGTCTGACCCACAGCCCATACAAAATCAACATTGCATATCGGCTGTGAGTCCCCGCATCATCACTAAGCGTCGGCGCAGGAAATACAAACATTTCATTTTAAAAAAAATTAAACACTATACTTTGCATGACTAACGGTGAGCCACCGCGGTTGTCCGCATTACAGTAAATTTAGGTATGCAGGGTCACCAGCCGGGCTCACAGCCAGAATCCGCCCATGTGAGCAAAGCCTTAGGCGATTTTTCTCTTGGAACGAGATAGCAGCTGCTGTGATTCCTCTATTTTTGAGCCATTTTGCAGTGGAAAAAAAAAAACAAAAAACTCCCATTCTTTCCTATAGGAGAGTGAAGAAATCAAACTGCTCTCACACACTATGCAATTTGCATGCGAGTGCAATGCATCCCCCGCCGTTTCAGCTACCACATGTCCCCGAAAATAAGACCTACCTCAAAAATAAGCCCTAGCCTGTTTTTTCAAGATTTTTGGGACGTCTTAAAATATAAGCCCAACCCCAAAAATAAGGTCTAGTTAGATTACATTAAAATAATTTTAAAAGATAGGAATACATTACCTAGCAGGCTCGGTCCAGGTCCTTCCCGCTGCTCTCCTGAGCCCCAATACCGTTCCCACAGTACTTGGCTACCCACACAGGATCCCTTCCTGTTTACGGAATTCATAAATCCCACCTCCACACAGCAATGGCTGTGATTGGTTCTTCAAGTGCTGCATTGATTGGCTGAGCCGTGGCGCTCGAACAACCAATCACAGCAATCACATTGTGGAGGCGGGATTTATGAATATCGTAACCAAGAAGTGATCCTGTGTGGGCAGCCAAGGACTGTGAGAGGGAGGGACTAGGGCCTAGCCCGCTAGGTAAGTAAAATAAGACATCCCCAAAAATAAGAGACTTAGTGCCTCTTTTGGGGCAAAAAAATAATATAAGATGGTCCTATTTTCAGGGAAACACGGTAGTAAAACATGTAATGTTTTCACATGTGAAAAACTCATTGTACAGCGATGCAGATCACGTGTAAACACGGGAATGCATCGCTGATGGCTGAAAATCTGAATTTCTCAGACCTATATCACACTTGCTTCTGTAAATACAGCCTAACATATTTATTGGTTTCACTAATGTCCCCCCCCCCCTCCCTTCTTTCCTTCAGGCTATACAGATTACAGTTCTTTACGTTTTTCCTGGTACGTTTTGTTCCTGAGACCTTTCACCATTTTTGTAGCCCATCTTTGGACTCGTTTTCTGCCAGGTTGTGTTTGGTATTCTAGTTCAGTTCCATTCACTGAAATTGGGACGAGCCTGCAATATCAAACACATGGACAGATGTGGCGCTGTTTCTGGAAAAACCTTAGACCCTTTTTTCTAGTGCTGGACAAACTTCTTTAAAGGGAATCTGTCACCTGCCTAAAGCACCATAAACTACATTATGATGCTCTTGGGGAAGGTGAAACGGAACTGGGTGCTGTATTTTTCATGCTTCCTGGTTCCCGGGGTACCCGCATGCTGCCTGAAAACATGACCCTTTCCAGAGTCCCGTGCATGAACTCTCCTATATAAGTCTATGGAAGAGCACGCACAGGATTCTAAAAGAAGTAGGATTTTCGGCTAGCACGTGGACTTCAGCTGCGGGCACCACAGGAACCAGAAAGCGGGCGCAAATGAAAAATACAGTACCTAGTTAAGTTAGTTTATGGTGCTTTAAGCAGGTGACAGGTTCCCATTAAAAGGGGTTGTCCAAATTCTAGCTGTTTTGCTGCAGGAGACAGAAGCTCTGTACATTGCACAGTGGCCAGGGTTGGTACTACAGACTGAGTCCCATTCACTTCTGTAGGACTCGGCCTGTAGTACCAACCCAGACCACTGTGCAATGTACGGAGCTGTCTGCTTCATGCAGCAAAACAGCTAGAAGTTGTCAACGGCTTTAGGAACTCAAAATATTTACTATAATTTGTCTGTATTACGATTTCTTTTTAATAACTATATATTTCGCCATACCTATATACTTTTATATCCAGCTTTATCTCAGCTTCTGTTGCAATACATTCTTAATATAGTATTTTTTGCTCATCATATCATACTTACATGTGTATAGTATTTTGGAGATATTGGATGATAGAAAATTACTTCTTGCTAATGGCTGTTATACCTCAGAAAATAAAGTTGGATGTAGATGTCCTAATTATGTGTAATTGAATGGTCTATGAGTAATGTAACGGTTTAACTGATATATTATATATCTGTGCAGTCAATTTTCCTTCATCGTTTCTTTGCATATTGATAACTATCGAACTGAGAAGCAGCTAAGGAGATCTGTATGTGTGTATTTATAATGTCCTGTACGTCGCCTGATACATGCCTGTGGTCTACATAGATATCTGTGAGTAGATGTTTTGTGTGTGAACATTTTTTGGACCAAATTATTTCACCCTGGGAGATACTCTGTATATACCAAGACTACCCAGGCAGACAATGACTGTGTAATGTAACTTTAAGGGATTAAAAGAAAAGTAATACCCATTTTTAAAGTGGTCTAAATTCTAAAATATATGCCTAGAATATAACTGACCCTGAATGATATAAAGTTATAACATAAGTGATCCTGTAGGATGCAAATTGTGTTTATTTAACTCTTCCTAATGTAATTTATATCTTACGTTCAGCACAATTAATAAAGCACAGGTTATAATCGACCACTGCATTACGTCTTTTTTTAACACATAAGGGCCAATTTTGGATTTTACCTTCCGAAGTCCAAAAGCCATAACCTTTAAGCCAATGTAGTGGTAAAAGGTTTTATAGTATTAGCAAGAATTATCACAGCACATCATTCTTGGTGTCCTTTTAACCCTCTTTAGTGGCATGCCCGAAAAATCTCCGGGGGCTTGCTGTACTGTCCATGCAGTTAAACCCCGGAAGATTTCCGTGGACAGCTCTAGTGCTGAAATGTGCAGAGCACTGAGCTGTCATCTGAAATCTTCCGGGATTTTTATTGCATTGTTGACTCTTTTAAAAAATCTGCCCTGTGAGGCATGACATGGTAATAATAAATCTGCCACTGAAGGGGTTAAAGGACGCCAGATACATATACACCAGAGGCATACACATATTCAATATTGTCCTGGATGCTGTGCTATTTCAACTGAGATTTCCAGACTGATCTGTGCTAGAGGCTCTGAATGAAACAGATGCAGATGTGAACAGATCCATATAATCCTGGCATGGCTGTATATAGAATGCCTGTATGGCAAAAATCTGTAAACCTTGCCATGCAACATGCTTGCACCATTTGTTTTATTCACTACTGCATAGGCAGAAGGCTGGAAGTCTATTTTTGAAGATTACGTGCTCCCTCACATGGGCGTACTTTGGCTGCGTAATATGCAACATGCAGCAAATATGCATGTAACATGCATATTCACTGCATATTTTATGCTCCCATAGACTATTATGGCACACAGTACGCACCAAAATATGCTTGTGTGAGTGAGCCCTAACAGTCACAGTGCAACTAATTACATGTGATATAAGTTCCCCTTTAAAAGCCAAGTACCCTATTAGGGAAAAGAAGGCTCCAGTAATGATGACTACTGTCACTAGAATGGTCTTCTAGACAATGATGGGAGTTACTTTATTGCATTTATTAATATAACACAGTAGATCTAATAGAAGTCTTGTTGTCGTACCCTTGGATGGCAAAGTACATGGTGGCCACCGAAAAGTATTCCGGCACTGAAAGCTGCCTAAAAGAAAATCTGTGCTGTGATTGGTTGCAAAAAAAAAAAAAAACACCAAATTTTCTTTTAGACAGCTTTCATAAGAGTGCGGAGTCGGGATACTTTCCCATGACCCACCCTGTATATAAGGCTCCATCTCAGTCATATGCTTTATGATATCCCAATCACCACAGTGACAGGAAAGAGATTCTCGCTCGCATCTCATTTTAACATCCTCCGGTTTCTACACCAGTTCTGACGACTCATTGGGGGCTTTTACATGCAGCTCATCTTCAGTCATGTGTCACACCAATAGCTAGGATTACTGGCTATAAATGATTGGAGCAAGATGTGGAGATAGTAAGACTCACTTCTGCTGTTATCTCTCCCTGTGGCCTCTTAGAATGTTGGGTGGGGGTTCTGCTTGGGCCCCCAATCTGTAAGCCAGAGTGCTAGCTACTCTGGTGGATCCAGTGATGCTGCAGACACAATGAGGGGGCACACACAGGATGTCGAAACGCAAAAGAAATTCTGCAGAAAAGCCACATTTTACAGTTTAAATCACAGAAAAAGGACATATCAATTCAAGAGTCACAGAATGCTGCCACACTTACTGGCATACCGACTGCGGGAATTCCACAATGGAATATCATCTACAATTCTGCAAGAATTCTGTGGTGCCCAAACCTGTACCTAAATGGTACGGATTTGACTGCGTTTTCACTTGCAGAAGAGCTGCGGAATTCAACCCTTGTATTTCAAGTGTCAAGATGCAGAATCCACCTTTTCTCACTAAGGGGGTGAATTTCACACCCAAATCCACGTTTAAAAGAAAAAAAAAAGGCATCAAAATCTGCACCAAATTCAGCTGCAGCTCTGCTACAGAATTTCTGCTGCAGACCCATATAATTAAAATCCAAATAAAAACCTCACTGCTAAATCAGAGAGATTACATGCAGCATGGCTGACTGGTGGAAAGAACAGAGGTTTATTAGGGATGTGCTGTGAAGGCTCAGGGGGGCAGGAATCCACACTTCAGCAATTGCACAAAGAAGAAGACTATAATACAACTTGACTCTACAGCAACCCTCCAGCAGTGATAAATGTCATTGTATCAGCGTGCTCAGATGCTCCCAGCTATTTATGTAAGAAAATACAGTTGTCTTATGGCAGCCATGTGTAGCTTCCTGTTCTGTGCACACATGATGTTCTGCAAAGTAATTACAACCAGTTGTATGTAAAAACTTGCTCCTGCTTCGCCATCTATTGGCCACTTGTGTAATAGCAGTTTAAATCAATCACACTAATAAAAAAAAATATGTGAATCCTACATTAAGGCTGGGTTCACACAGGGCAGATTTGCCGCGGAATTTCCCTGTGGCAAATCCGCCTTGTGTCCGTTAATCCCAGGATTAGCCAGCCATGTGGACGAGATTTGTCAAAAATCTCGTCCACACGGGGAAGACAATCCGTCGCGACAAAGCCGATATTAGCTGGCGATGTGGCGTGGATTCCATCGACACAGCATGTCAATTTTTTTTCCGTTGCAGCCTCGCTCCTCTCTATGGGAGAGCCAGCTGCAACGAAGCTGCGCTAAAACCTGTGGCTAAGGGCCGGGGGGTTTGAAACTGCGCTTATCCCACGGAAATCTTGCGTTTTCTCATTGCGGCAAAACCGCAAGATTTCCAGGGTGAAACCGACATGTGGGAACCCAGCATAAATGTTGACAGGGGAGAATTAAGAACTCAAAGTGGCCCTGGAAAAAAAATTACAAAGTGGCCTCATGTTGGAGTTGGGCCAAAACTGGCAGTAAGTGGGATAAACACATAGGCAGTGATCAACAAACCACCAGCTGCTGCGACAGGCAGCATGAACATGGGACAGATATGTACAGTGCGCCCATGTAGGTTTTATTCTGCAAAGCCACAGTATTTCAGAATAAACCTGCTTTAAAGTTTGACTTGAAAGGGCAGACCAAGTCATAGGGGCGATGCTGCTCCAGCCACTTCCCGTATGCATCATGTAGTGTGACAGCTCTCTCTATATACAAACAGTGAGAGAGCTGTTACTATACATGATGCAGAAGGGTAGAGGCTGGCACATCGCCACTCCCTGACTGGGAGTGCCCTTCCGAGTCAAACTTCACAGTATGCTTATTCTAAAATACTGCAGTGTTTTAGAATTAAACATACATAGTCGCACTATATATATACCTGTCCCATGTTCATGCTGCCCCTGGTTCGGAGAAAATGATACCCCCCAGACCATGAACACATACCACCTTACTGTTGCTGGAAAAAAAAAACTATACAAAGGCCAATTTTACTCTCATATAGTGCTAGACACCAGCTCTGCACAAATGCTCTGCAGACCATATAAGTGATTATAGTACCCTTATATCCAGTGATCACAGGTGACATCCTCTCTGACTGGAGTTGTTCACTATTCCTTTTCATTTCCGTCCACCCCAGATGCCATCATGTCTTCTTCCGGTTACAACTTCTCTGCAGTAATTGATACACATACATCTTTGACTTGTCCATTTTTTCCAACCACTTGGTTTTGTTTTCCAAATCTCTGCATAATTTTTCCATCCACAGTCACCCGCTCCGTAATAATGCCCCCATGGCCTTAAAAAAAATCAGAGGATGCCATTATACAAGTGCTAGCGGCAATCGCTAGAGTTTTCCTGAGAAATGCTAGGATGCACCTGCAGCACAGCCTGGCAATTAGTGCTATTACACACCACTTGGGTGATAGCGCTTATTCCCAGGCTTCACCTTGCAGGTGCAGCCCGGCAGTTTCCAGAACAATTCACATGTTAGTGACTGCTACTAGCGCTGGTTTAATTGCACCTGTTGAACCTTGCCCCCCCCCCCCCACTAACTCTGGGCAATCCCCCATAGCCCCCACTAATGCTGAGCGCCCAATTTTTGACCCCACTAACTCATAGCACCCCCATGGCCTCCATTAACTCTTAGTGCCCCCACTAACTCTTAGGCCATATGCACACGGCCGTGACGTGCTCCGCAGGCGGAATATCGCAGTGGAGTCCATCACGGCGCCCCTCCAAAGACCCCATACTTACCTCCGGATCCGCTGCGTAGCTCCCGCATCATGCTGCCAGCGCGCATGCGCAGTACAGCGCATGGCACGCCGGCAGTGTCATATGACTACAATGGTAGCTGTCTGTGCGTATACCCGCAGCAAATAGGACATGCTGCGGGTAATTTCATGCTGCGGAATTCCGCGGTGTGTACATTCAGCTATTAAGTTCAATAGAACCTAATGGCCGCCTGCAGACAGCCGGGACAGACCTGACCCGAGCCCCTGCAGGCACCAGCGTGGCACTCAACTGCTCCCTCGGCTCCGGCTCTGTGGTGTGCCGGCTGCCGCCCACCCAGCGATTGCGCAGAGCAGAGGCGGCGGTCGGGGAGTGACATTTCTGTGCGGGGCTCTGCGAGACCCACGTAGAAATAGAGCATGCCGCGATTTGTTTTCCGCACGAGATTTTGGCGGACAAATCGCAGCCGTCTGCATAGGATTGCATTTTCTAACGCAATCCTATGGCAGCTTCCACGGGCGGAAATTCTGCAAGAAATCCCGCCGCAGAATTTCTGCCCGTGTGTAGGGGGCCTATAGCTGTAGTGAAACGCTGCGGAAATCCGTCCGTGGGCATTAGGCCTTAGTGCTTTTGACTGCTATTTATACTTTACACAAAACAGAGCTCTCCTCACCTGCAGGGCTCCTACTACTCCACGCCGCCAGCACTGCTACTTCCTGCTAGAGCAGTCGTTATGGCCAGCCTGAGCCTCCCAATCACTGGGCCTGGGGATCTGTCGCAGTAATCACCCGTGCATGTCACATGATCGCTCTAGTAGGAAGCGCTGCGGTGAGTAGAAGGGTGATGCTGGCGGGTAAGTACACCTCTGCTTTACTTCACTGCACTTGGCCACATAAGTTAAAAATAATGTCCCCCTCCACCGGCTCCAGGACCTGACCGCCCCCCTGGGATTTTCACTATGGGCTCAATGGCCAGTCCACCCTTCTATGTAGATCATAGTGCTAGTGACCTCTTATGTGGCAGATAGACAGTTGGGCCAGTTTAGACACCTATTTTTCAGATGCTACTGCAGCCCTCCTCATGGCCCCCACAGTGTTTTTCTGTTTGCACTGTATGGGTTTCTATCTGGAGTTCTATCACACTGTGACAGAAACCCAGAAGAGAAACAAACAGAACTGTCAGTAGTGAAGCGGAGACCGCTTTGGGGTCCATTTGACAAGGATCCTGTTCCTGTGACTTCACTATAAAAAATAGAAACTGCAAAAAAAACCAAAAACACGTGCATAACAAAAAAACTCAACCATAAAATATTAGTTTAAAAAACGCATAAAATAAATGACTTTTTTACAAGCCTAAAAACCTACATGGGAAGGAAGCCTTTTGAGGACCTTATTTTGCCCAAAAAATGCATGTAAAAAAAACATGGATTTTCTTTTTTTTTTAATGATACATGCTTTTATTCCAGCTGCTTTTTGGGCGGCATTTTAACTTTTTATCTGGCACTGTAGGGAAGCCTATGAATGAACACTGGAAAACAAAATGCTAAACCTACAGCCTGTTGCAATTGCAAAAATACGACACTGACCCAAAAACGCATGTCATGTCAAAAAAATCCCACTACATCTTATTTACTAATGGCTTTTTTCCAAAAGCAGCAATTTTGGCACACACATCAAAACTGTGACTTTTTTAACCATTTACACCACGCCATTTCACTTTTTCAAAAAGTGGGCTGGACCCGGGTCTACTACCCACTTTTGCTTTAATTCCACCAGAAACCGACATAGATTATAGCAAAAACCTACTCCGGCCCCCGGCTGAAATAGTTTTTCATCTTGTTCACGAAGGTGCCACCAGATGAAACAAATGTATCAAGAGGCTTGTGCCTCAATACATATTTCACTCCTATCTGAGCGCAGGGCTTCCTTAGACCAGTGTGTGTGTGCAGCATGTGAATATACCGAATCTCCCTAAAAATACATAAAGAGGTGACAATGCACTGGAATAGTTCTTACAGTTATGTGACATGAACCCAAATGTGCACAATGATACCTTACTATACATAGAGATCTCACAATAAAAAGTTAATATACACCGTGATGTCACAGGACAGAGATAAGGCATATAGTGATTTCACAATAAAGCGTTAATATACACCGTGATGTCACAGGATGGAGATAAGGCACATAGTGATCTCACAATAAAGCGTTAATATACACCGTGATGTCACAGGATGGAGATAAGGCACATAGTGATCTCACAATAAAGCGTTAATATACACCGTGATGTCACAGGACGGAGATAAGGCACATGGTGATGTCACAGGACAGAGTTTTGTTAATACCCTATTTGCCTATATTGTACTGTCACTGCTGTGGACTTTTGGCTCACACTCTGCAGCAAATCCGCTGTGTGAACTCAAACTAGGGCCGGTTTCACACTCCTGAGAAAATTGTGTGATATTTGCCTTTGCGATAAGCGAATAAGAACCCCATTCTTTTGAATGGAGTCATATACATGTCCTATATTTCCGTGTTCCTCGGAAATGCATCGCCCATTGTTTTCAATGGGATAGAAAAACATTTTGCGTGGTGTGCGATGTGCACGCGAGTGCAATGTGAGGTTTCCCATGGGGACCACTTGCCAATTGCAGGATTGCAAATTTTCTGAAGTAATGGGAGGCGTTTTTGACAGGAAAATGCCTAGCACCCCCATGTAAAATGCACGCTGGCGAGCATGATATTGGGATGTTTCTTGGCCCGATATTGCTCTTGCAAGTGTGTAGGTAGCCTAATACAGGAATTAGGACACCAGTGACATGATAAAACATAAGGAATAGCAATTACAATAATGACAGATTACATAAATAATACTGACATCACTTTATGTCCCTTAGGGCTTATTCCAACGTGCGTATATCGGTCGAGTTTTCACGCCCGGACGATATACGCTGTCCCTCTCTGCAGGGGGAGGAGGCAGGCCGGGAGCTTAGTGCACTGCTCCCAGCCCGGCCCGCCTCCTCCTGCAGAGAGGAACAGCGTATATCATCCGGGCGTGAAAGCTCGACCGATATACACACGTTGGAATAAGCCTTAAGGGACATAAAAAGTAAAACAAATAGTCAAAAAAATTCAAGGAGTTATTTTTAAAAAATCTTTTTATGCACTTTTCCTGTTTTTGCAAAGAATATAATAAAAAAATATACATGTTTAATATCATCGCATCTGTAATGACCTGTTCAACAAATAGAGCAGACTTTTTATCCCATACGGCAAACACTGTGAAAAGAAAAGCAACAAAAAAAAACTGCTAAAATGATTTTTTTTGTTCATTTCGCCTCACAAAAACATAATAAAAGTGATAAAAACGTCATATGCATTCCGAAATGATACCAGTAAAAACTACAGCTCATCACACAAAAAACAAGCTCTAAGGGCGCCTTCACACGGGCGAGTAAATTGCACAATTTTTGAGCAATGTGAAAGTGCGAGAAAACGCAAAATTATGACTACATTCCAACGTGCGATGTTTCCTGTCTTGCGATGTTGCGAGATTTGGAAATCGCTGCATGCCTTATCTTTCTGCATTTTGCTATGTTTTCGCATCATTGTTTCCCTACAGAGCCTCCGATTTATTGCATCATAACACACGAAGTTGCGATGTACATGCGATGTGTTTTTAATATTAGCAACTCCTGTTGTAGTCTATCGTGTCAGAAAATCGCAAGCGGCAGCGATGTGATGCGAGATTATTTTCCAGGAAAAAGCATCACTGACACTCAAACATCGAATGAGCAAATATGTGAAATTACAGTGAGTTTCTCGCGGCAATAGCGCGCTTGCCCGTGCGAAGTAAGCCTTACACAGCTTCGTTTATGGAAGAATTAAAAAGTTATGGGTCTTTGAGTGCAGCCAAAAGAAAAAAAATGGCCCCAAATAGGGTTTGTATTGTGCAAAAAGTCGAAAAACTTCAAACAATATATATAATTTTGGTATCATTGAAATTTTATCAACCCACAGAAACAAATTATCAAGTGTTTTATACTGCGTAGTGAACACCACTAAAAAAAGACAGAGGCTAAATTTTTATGTTCTTTCACCCTGTCCCCCGAAAAAGTAAAAAAAGTTAAGCAATACATTTTCTGTGCACCGAAATGGTACCCATGAAAACCACAAAGCAAACAGGCTCACAAAGGGTTATGTTAAAAAAAAATAAAGTTATGGCTTTTGAAAAGTGGAAGATGAAAATCCTAAAAAAAATCATTTTGTACTTAAGTACTAAACTAGTCCCTGTCCTTAAAGGGTTAAAAATTTCCCCACACATTTATCAGTAATGCGTAATGTAAAGGTTTAACAACTATATAAAACATAGATTATAAAACAATTAGTTAATAAGGAGTATAATGTTGAAAAATCATATGTATGGAAAACCTATATTTGTGTAACAATAGTGCCATCTACTGGTGAAACTGCTGAACAGCTGGAAAATTGAAAAGGAAAAAAACAAAACAATAAAAACCCAACATATTTGTTTGTTTAAAATGATAAAATATTAACCCTTTCCAATCCAATGTCAATGCCACATGCACACTCCCCAGCTCTTATTTGTTTTAAGGACTTTGTGGATGACTTGAAATTACTCAACTGAAAACACAAAAGAATTAACTGTCATGTTGATTTTTATTAGTCATTTTCTGAAAATTAAGCGTGGGTTAAAAAAATAAATAAATAAAAATATATATATATATTACACACATAATATATTTTTTTATTATTTGTATATTATACATGTATATTACACTTTGCAGAAGAGAACTCTGATGACGGACCTTTTTCCTGCATAGTGTTGGAAATTTGTGTCAAAGCTCATCCAATATGAGAGCTATGCAGGGAAATCTCAATATCAGACGAGGTCCAACACTGGATTGAAAAGGGTTAAGGGGTAGGACAATGGCCTTACTGTGTTCATCCCGGCCTAACCTATTTCTTCAACCTATCACTGACAACTAGCATCTTCCACTCTTCTTTTAAACATGCAACCATCACACCCATGCTTAAGAAGCCATCCCAAGATCCGCCTTCTCTGTCCGGTTATCAACCCATCCCATTATTCTGCTTTGCCTCAAGACTCTCTGAGTACTATGTCTTTCTTGATCAATCCTCCCACCTCTCATCCAACATCTTTTGAATAAGCTACATCTGGCTTCTGACTTCACTACTCTATGGAGACCACCTTAAAGGGAACCTGTCAGCACAGTTTTGTAATGTGATTCAAGAGGAGTGCTGCAATGTATTTCTGCAAAGTCCTTTTGCTTTGGCTGATAATGAAAGCCTACCTCTGAAATTTGTATTCAAAGCTCTACGGCACGGTATGTAAATGTAGCTGAGTGGTCCGGTGGGCATGCCGGACCGGCTATCCTAGCAGCTTCTTCGTCCACCAAAACCCCTGTTGGCTTCTCAGACATGGATGATGCAGTGGGTGTATTTTGGCAAAGTTGCTAATAATCTGCTAACTGCGAAGCCTCAAAGATCACTCTGTACTCCTCGATCTGTACTCTACCTTTGACATACTCAACCCCTACTACTACAGCCGCTTTCCTTCCTTGGCATCACGAACCTGGCCCTCTCCTGGATCTCCTCATGCCTCAGCAACCAAACATGTAGTGCCTTGCCCTCGCTCTGTTGGTGTCCCTCAAGACTGTCCTAGGACCCCTACTCTTCAGAGCTCATTCACCTCAGCGGTTTCCTTTCTGTTTTGAACAGATACATGTTTGTTTTTTGTGAACTGTATATCAAAACACAACTGAAATGGAACTAAACAGAAACAATTAGTTTGCTTTTTTTTTTAAAGGGATCAAGTAGAGATCTGTCAAAAAATTGACCATTTCTATCAGTTTGTTTCCCTTTTGTTCTGTTTTGCATCTATTTTTAACGGATTCGTTTTGCTTTTCTTCCCTTCTGCATGAGCTTATTTTAAAAGGGATCAGTTAAATTGACAACAAAAACAGAACCAAACTGAAACCTTTCCGTTCAGTTCCATCACCCATTGACTATAATGTAATTTTTAAAAAAAAGGTTGAAAGGGTTCTTTGCATTCACTTTCATTTAGCGGGGAAAAAAGCAATGCATTCTATGTTGTTTTTCCATTAAAAACGCTGACTAACATATTAAGAGGTTCAAGCCTCATAACACAAGAATCCCAGCACATAGCTTACTAAGTAAATATGCCACATTATCTTTCCTGTATTTCAGTCATTTCTTTCACCAGATCTATCAATCACAAGTCCCCTGCCTTGGGATAAACTTTGCTTCCCCCTCTTCTTCAGACCAAACATCTAAGGGTGCTTTTACATGGGCCGTTCTATTAGGCAACAGATCCCCAACAGCTCATCCCAGCGATAATGGTTCTTGTGCTTTTACACTAAGCCCTTCCCACCTCAAAAATACTTCTCAAATCTGTTCTTACCTCAAATCAACCAAAATGCTAGTGTATGCCCTCATCATCTCCCGCCTTGACTACTGCAACATCCTCCTCTGTGACTTCCTATCTAACTGTCTTTTGACTCTGCCCCTCTGCTTTGCCGATCCCATCAGCAGCTACCTGTCACCTAGTGGATTCAGTAAAAAATATTCACAAAAATATACAAGGCGGTCCACATCCCGCCCTCTCTATACAGCTCTGACCTAATAACCCGATACTTCCCCACAAGTAGTCGCTACCCCTGCTACCATTACATCACCATATAAGCAGCATCTACCCTCAACTACTGCCTCCTTGTAGATAGTAAACCCTAGTGGGAAGGGTCCTTTCCCCCCTCCATTCACTGAACCATTATCGCTCCTGTGCAAAAGCAGATTATAGTCGTTGGGATGACTGTCAGGTGCTTAAGCACCCTACAATCGCCCCGAGTAAAAGAACCCGAACTCTAAACAACAAACCCAATATTGAAGGATGGCTACAGTTAACCCCATATCACACCCACAGGAGTCAAGGAAGCTGAGCTATGAGAAGCTGTTAGCAGGTTCCACACACTACATGGCTAACTTAGCTATTCCTGTCATCTTCTTGATCCTGCTAAAGGGTAAAGAAAACCACTGGTGACCACAGTGTTCCCTCCATGTTTCAGGATGCGCAGAGAGGCAGGTAAAGCATCTCCACTGTGCCAGGACCACAACAAACAGCACCTCATATTTCAACTTCCTGGACATCTGTGAGTGAGACATGAGGTAGATACTATGGGACATATCTGTTAAGCTTTGTATGCTAGTTTTCTGGTGTACAGAAGTTGCAAATTTGGCACACACATTAAAATTGCAACTTTTTGAGCTTTTACGTTGGGCACTGTCTCTTTTTCAAAAAGTGGGTGGGCCCTGACTTTATGGGGCACGGCCATTCAGATTTACTATGTATGTCATAGCTGAAAGCTACGTTTCATTCTGGTGCAGTAAGGTGCCACCAGATGCCACAAATGTATTAAGAGGCTTGCGTCACTTAATACATTAGTCTTACTGACTCCTACTCATAGTTTACTTAGATTGGCATATGAAACACCGGTCTGAGTTACAATGGCTCTTTATTCTTTAGGAGCAGCGTGTCACCGGATCATTACATTAAAAATAAAAAAAAACATGTTTTGGAAAGAGGAGAAAAAAATAGTTTCTTCCAGTCAAGAGAATTACTGAGTGGGATAGAGAACAGACACCGGATAATTACATTTTCCTTAGAACAGATAAGAGCAGAGTCCATAATCCGATCTCTTCTCCATGTCCTGTCTAAGGTTGCTGTGCCTACTGCCATATGTACTTTACAATGTAACTGCCAGACCACCCCGCCTATTAGTTCAGAGCAATACCTACCCTGAAGCCCTTTTACACCCAATGATTATCGCTCACAATTCGTCTAAACAGCCGAAAATAAGCGATAATTGTTACATGCAAACTCGGGCATCATTCACTTTTCATTTCAACTATGGATTTTGGTTCACTTAAATCCATTTGAATGCATTTTGCTTATCTGTCAAAAGACTGGACGTTTATACGAGCCGCGAGGAGAACAATGGAATGTGTCGGGCATTTAAACACAAGCCCAGCTCAGCAAACAACTTGTGTGGCCGATGCTGCAAATGAAGATGATAAAGTGTTAATGGCCATTAAAGCCGCTAACACTTTATGCAAATAGATCGCTAAATCTTTCAGGCCATTTGAAAGATTCTCTTTACCTGTAAAAGGACAATAAAGGCCCTTTTACACCCAACGATTATTGCTCAAAATTCATTCAAATAATAATCATTCAGTGTGAAGCAAAAATATCGGTCACTTGTCATTCGCGGTTGTTTAAGCTGACTTCTCTGTCACCTTAAAAAAGCTTGTTAGCTCGCTGGCTCCTCGTCTTGTGTGCCAGCTCCTCGCTCAGCGCTTCACATAGGAAGTCCTGAGCAGGGAGCGAGAAGCCAGCAAGCCAGCGGCTGGACTTTCAGTTTGAAAGCTTAGCGGTGACGTCAGCGCTCGTGCAGTCAGTCACTTAACAGACTTCCGCCCCACGTAAAAGGGCCTTAAGGCTACGTGGACACTAGCGTAAAAAAATTGTCCGTATGCCGGTTATTTTTTATGTTCACAAAAAAAAAAAACTGAAACAGGTCCCTTTTTTTTTGTGCATCTCTTGCAAAAAACGGAAGCAAATGTACAGCATACGGATGGTATCAGAGTACTGTCTTTTTTTTGTATCTTAGGGCTTCTGCACACTTGTGTCTTTTTTACGCGTTATAGCTGCCTTTTTTTTTTTCACGCGATTGTCAATGGGACTTTCTAATGTTAAAACCGCTTTGCAAGTTGGTGCGTTTTTTTCACGCGTTATAGCTGCCTTTTTTACGCGATATTGCTGCTTTTTTTTTCACGTGATTGTCAATGGGACTTTCTAATGTTAAAGCTTTTGCAAGTCGGTGTGTTTTTAACATTAGAAAGTCCCATTGACAATTGCGTGAAACAAAAGCAGTGAAATCGCGTAAAAAAAAGGCAGCTATAATGCGTGAAAAAAATGCCCTTAGTGACTTGAATGGATGAGTCTCATCCATGAATCGCAAATTTGGAAGCAAATTCTGAGAAGGGACCTTTTAATCAGTGGATCTCTTGCATCAGGTTTTACAGTCAGTCTTGCGTCCTCTCTAGTATCTGCCCATTCCACAGTCTCTCAAGGCTGCCAGAAATTATGCACGTGGACATCATCATTCCAGATTCAGTGTATCACTATCCTTGGCCAGTGTGGACTGAACAATTGCTTATGATTACCATACGGTACCAGTTCTGGAGCAGGTTTGTTAAGAAATAGATAGACAGACAGACAGGACAAATTTTACCTTCATTGTGGTAGCATGGCGCAGAAGGTTATCTTTTCAAAAAGCTATTTTTCTCTTATTTTAACCCTTTCCAATCCAATTTTGGATTCAGAGTTACCTAAAAGGCTTTCTCTTTTTGCTGTTATACAACGGTGCCATCTGCTGGCTAAAGCCAGTGTGTGTGCGCCAGAGTGGCTCCGACAGCGGAGTGGCTGGCAATAGACGGTAAGAATACCCTGTCGGACATCTTCTGACATTGGACCTGTGCAAGCTTCAATCAGAATGTAGGAAGACGTCAGACAGTGGATTGGAAAGGGTTAACACATCAAACTCATTATAAAATAATCTGAAGTGTAAATAAAGCACCTTGATAGCATGGCATATCATGATATCAGGTCGCATTAAGAGTCAAGCTAAAGGCCCTTTAAGACGGAAAGATTATCATTAAAAAAAATCATTCAAACGAGCGAAAGTGGACGATAATTGTTCAGTCTAAACGCACGCCAAGAAAAGTTGTTTGTTGATTTCCTGCAGGCATAAGAATCATCGTTGGTTCGTTCACTTTCCATTCTGTTTAAACAGCAATCATTGAGTTGTTTTCATTCACTTATACAGCGAATGTGAAAGACTGAAGAATTTTTCCTTTCAATAAGCCAACGATGTATCTGCTGTATAGACAGGACACCCATGGGAACTCTGACATCATTCGCTCCTTCAAACGATAATCATTTGGCGTAAACAGACCCTAAAGAGCAACCAATCTGTATATATCGATATATATTGTATTTCTTCCCTGTAATTGAAAGCCGTATGACTTGTTTAACCCCTTAGTGACCAAGCCTGTTTGCGCCTTAATGACCAGGCCAAATTCTGCAAATCTGACGTGTCATTTTAACATGGAAAAACACCAGAAAGGTTTTGCATATCCAAGCGATTCCAACATTGTTTTTTCGCCACATGTTGTACTTCATTTAGGCGAAAAAAAATAGACCGATAGAATTTGTGTTTATTTATTAAAAGCGCCAAAATTGGGAAAATTTTGAAAAAATCGTCATTTTTTCACATTTCCAACTGCAATATCTTAAATATGTGCAAACATAATATAGAAATTTTTGCTAAGATTTATATTTCCACCTGTTTACTTTATTTTGAGCGCACATTGGAAAAACTTTCTTTTTTTAACCATTTAGGAGACGTACAAATTTAACATTACTTTTTAGCATTTTGAGGAACACTTTGTTTTCCTATACCAAGCCAAGATTGGAAAGGCTCATGAGTGTCAGAATAATAGATACCCCCACAAATGACCCCATTTTAAAAACTACACCTCTTAGTGTATTCACTGAGGGGTGTCATGAGTATTTTGACCCCACAGTTTTTTTTCAGGAATTAATTCAATTTAGAGGAGAAAAAGTAAAATTTCATATTTTTGCAAATCTGTCATTTCAAAGACATATTATTTTCCTATAGTTTACATGAAAATGAGGATTTACACCCCAAAATGGATACCCCTTTTTCTCCCGTGTTCAGAAGGGAGTGAATTTCTTACCGAAAATTCCTTTTTTCCGAGTCATCCTGACGGCAGACATGGAGGTTGCACCTTGACCTCGTAGGGACAGGAAGCAAGAGACTTCAAAAGGCTCCTCCCGCCTCCCATTCACCAGTGTCTTCTAAATTACTTACATGGACATGTCGCGGTTAACCAAGGAAGATATTTATTTGCTCCGAAAAAATAACATGGTTAGTTCCATTTGAACATAAACAAGAAGAGGGTAGCTTACCCGGATTAACCAAAAGCAATATGCACAAAATTACCGCATAAAAGGAAATGTCCAACATAGGAGCCTCTGGGCTACAGATTCGTGCCCGCATAAACGTTAATATAAACGTGTGAATTTTTGGGAGGGAAATACGTGCCGTCAGGATGCCTCGGAAAAAAGGAATTTTCGGTAAGAAATTCACTCCCTTTTCCCGGTGTCATCCTGACGGCAGATATGGAGTATACCAGATTAACTCTTTAGGGAGGGACCACTGCTTGCAGGACCTTTCTCCCGAAAGAGAGAGATCGGAGGAGAGGTCCGCATTCAGCCTGTAATGTTTTGCGAATGTGTGCAGGTTGGACCATGTGGCTGCCTTACAGATTTGGTCCGGCGTTGCCATAGCCCCTCTGCCCAGGAGCAGGATACTGCCCTGGTAGAATGGGCCTTGAGTCCTTCCGGGATAGTGCTGTTGCAGGACGAGTAGGCCTGCTGGATGGTGGATTTTATCCAATGGCTAATGGATCTCCTAGAAGCCGCTCTTCCTCTGCCTGGCCCCTGAAATTGAACAAAAGACAGTCAGCCTTCCTAAAGGATGATGTCTGCTCTAGGTAGCATAGAATGGCCTTCCTTGCATCAAGGCTATGGTAGTCTCTTTCCCTATCGTTCTGGGGATTTTGACAGAAGGATGGGAGAATAATTTCTTGCTGTCTGTGGAATTTTGAGGCTACCTTTGGAAGAAAAAAAGGGGGTCTGTTTTTAGTATGACCCTATCGTCCTGGCTTAATAGGTAAGATGTCTTACAAGATAGGGCCTGGAGCTCGCTTATGCGCCTCGCTGTTGTGATAGCTACCAGGAACACAGTTTTAAATGTGAGGAACCTAATTGGAATCTGATCGATAGGTTGAAGGGGTCTTTGCAGAGGCTTTGGAGAACTAGGTTCAGGTCCCATGGGGGGGACTGTACTACGGCTAACTGGCCTCATTCTTTCTGCCGCTTCCATGAACCTGCGGATCACAGTCTATGATCCGCCAAAGGTTGGTCTAGAATGGCCGAGAGCGCTGATACCTGTACTTCCAGGGTTCCTGGTCTCAAGTTTTTATCTGGAGGAAGTTCAAAATCTCCGCCACAAAGTGTCAAGATTGGAGACTTCCAGCCCCCTCCAGGAGGAGAATTTTTTTCCCCAATCTTATTATAAATAGCTGAGGTTACAGGTTTTCGGGACTGCCGTAGAGTCGCGATAACTCTGGAGGACAGACCTTGTCTTAGTAGCGTCTGTTCCTCAATATCCACACCGCGAGGTTCAGTCTCTCTAGGTTGGGGCAAAGAACTGGGCCCTGCGCTAGAAGGTCCTCCCTGGATGGAAGGCGGATTGGCTCCGAGATGGCGAGCTTTAGGAGCACCGGAAACCATGCCCTTTTTTCCCCGTGTGGGGCGATCAGGATCAGCGTGATGTTGCTCTGCTGGACCTTCTGAAGAACTCTCGGGATCAGGGGTATGGGGGGGAAGGCGTACGCCAGACTGAAATCCCGACTCTGGGAAAAAGCGTCTAACCCCTCGGCCTTGTCTCTCGGATCTAGGGAAAATTAGGCGGGACATTCTGAATTTTTGCTGCTCGCAAACAGGTCCACCTGTGGACTGCCCCAGGTTTCTGTAATGAGACGAAATTCCTCTTGATTCAGAGACCATTCCCCGGGGTCTAGGCCTCTTCGACTTAGAAAGTCGGCTGTCAGGTTCTGGGATCCTTTGAGATGGACCGCTGTCAGGGACTATACCGTGGACTCGGCCCATCGGAAGATCCGGCTGTTAATTTCAGCAGGTGAAAGTTTCTGGTGCCTCCCTGGTGGCGAATAAGTGAAACGGCGGTCACGTTATCAGAGAAGATTTTAACATGTCTCTTCTTTAGGATATCCTGAGCTCTGTGAAGCGCCTCCCAGATGGCCCTATGCTCTCTGAAATTTGAGGTCTGGGCACGCAATGTCGGGCCCCATTCGCCCTGGAGCAAACGCTGCCCCACTTGCGCTCCCCAGCCAGACTGGCTTGCGTTGGTGACTACGGAGATGAAGGGCTCTGTCACCCATGGGGACTCCGCCTCTAGGTTGCCAGTTGACCGCCACCAGCGGAGGGACCTTGTGACTGATGATAACACGGGCATTCTGCTGTCCAGAGAGGTTGTTGCCCCGTCCCAGTTGCCCAGGGTGGCTCTCTGTAGTGTCCTTGAGTGCGCCTGGGCCCAAGGAATAATGCCGATACAGGAGGTAATGAGGCCCAGGAGCCTCATTGCGTCCCTAATCGTTATTTGTTTCTTCTGGCCGCATTTCTGTGCTGCCAGCCTAAGGTTTTCCTGCCTGGGTGGAGGCAAAGACCAGATCTGAGACACTGAGTCTATCTGTACCCCCAGGAAGGTCTTTCGCGTCTCGGGGAGAAGACTAGATTTAGGGAAGTTAACTATCCACCCCAGTCTCTGAAATAGGGAGATGATTCGGCTGGTATCCTCTTTGAGGATCTTCGGCGAGGATACAATTACCAGGAAATCGTCCAGGTATGGGACAATGTTTATGCCTGCCACATGGAAATGCGCCACCATCTCTGCCACTATTTTAGAGAATATCCTGGGTGCCGTTGAATTTCCGAGGGGTAGGCACTGGAATTGAAAATGGTGTACACGGCTGCCCATCCTGATGGCAAACCGCAGGTACTTGTGATGTTCCGGCAGGACTGGGACGTGGTAGTACGCGTCCTTTAGATCGACGGTACTCGTAAAGTCCCCTCTTTTGATCAGAGTTACTGCAGACCTGACGGTTTCCATCTTAAACCTTTTGTAGGTAATAAACCTGTTCAGGCCCTTCAGATTAAGGATCATCCGAAACTGTCATTCGGTTTTTTAATCAGAAATAGGGGTGAGTAGAACCCCAAGCCCTGTTCTACTGCGGGGACCCGGACTACCGCCCCCATCTGTAGCAGCTTAGAAATTTCATTTTTAAAGATATCCTGCAGGGTGGGGGATTGCGTGGGGGCCGGGAAAGCTCAATAGTCTGCCCCCCACCTAGTACTCGCCTACAGGGGTAGGGGTTGTTTTTGTCTTACCCCTGCCTCCTTTGGGGTAGGACCAGCGCCCCGTCTTTCCTTTGCCTCGGTATGGCTTAAAGGATGGCTGAGGTTTGTGGGGAAATCCCGTTCTTGCTTGGTCCGGGAAACTGTGGGTCCTGTCGGTAGCTCTTTTTAGGATCTCCTCCAAGTCCGCGCCAAAGATGTGCTGGCCATGAAAACAGGATGTTACACGGCCTTCCTTTGGAAGCCGTATCTGCTTTCCATGTTTTCAGCCAGACCGCCTGTTGCTGATCTAAGTAGAGGCCTGCATTCCAGTAACGCATCTCTAGGAGCCTTCTGTTTAATCTGGTCGTCGAGTTCCCCCAACCAGAGCAACATCGACCTCGCCACAGAAGTCGCTGCGATATTGGGCTTCAACGTATAGGCCGTTGTTTGCCAGGCCCGTTTCATCGAGGCGTCAACCCTGTCCGTCGGGTCTTTAAGATGAGAGGAGTCCTCGAATGGCAGGGCTGTCTTTTTGGCCATTATGGCCACCTGTGCCCGATGCCGCGCGCGGCCGCGCCGGCATGCCTGGAGGAGAGAGGCATCTGAGCCTATGGCCCGCCACTCTCCCCAGCCGAAAACAACTGCGCCGAGCTGTGGCAGAGGAAGGAGGGGACCCAAGGACCTCTGGTCCGCCGCTCTGACCGCTGCGGTGGTGAGCCCCGGGCGGTCAGACCTGTGGCCCGCCGTGCTCCCGAACCGCGCGTAGATGTTCACGTCTTTCTCCGCAAAGCGGAGTCACTCTTTATATTCACGGGGCAAATAGAGGTGTTTGTCCGCGCAGCCCACTCATCCGTGATTACTTTCTTCAGGGTATCATTAACCGGAAACACTGTGCGGTTCCTTGGTCTGAGCCCGCTGAACATGTCGTCCTGTACGGACCTTGGTTCGACCACATCCTCGACCTTCATTGTATCCCTGACTGCTTTGATCAGGTCAACCAGGTCCCCCGATGAGAAATAGTACTTTTTATTCTCATCCCTGGCGTCAGGGGGATGGTCAAAGAGTTCGCCATCTGACAAGTCGCCCAGGGATTGCTCAAACTCTGAGCTTGTTAGCGGTATGTGGCTCGCCCTTTTAGCGGCCCTTCCTTCCCGCTGAGCTGGGGGGAGACTGGAAATCGATGCCCGGACCTCCTCTCTAACCAGGGATCTAATATCTTCCCTGAATGCGGCCTGTTCATCAGTAAGGATCTTGGAGGTACAATCGGGGCATAGCGGCTTTTTATACGCCTCGTCCAGTTTTTTGTTTTGTTTTTTTTAAGACACAGGGCGCCTTTTCTGTGTTTTTTCTTTAGGTCCTGTTTAGACCGGGTGGATTCCCTGTCCTGCAGAATATACATGCATGCACATAAGGGAAAATCCCCACACAATGCTAAATCCCTGAGCATAACATCCCTGCAACAAGTAACACTTACAGTTTGCAGGGCTTCCATCTCTGGTTCCTTTGTAGTCATGATGCAGAAACGCAGACAGAACCAGATTAGACAGATAAATCCTTCCCTGAAGGTGTGCTGTCAGTGGAAGCTTGTCGGGGGGTCTTCATTTTCAAATCTCCTGCTGTTCCGGGTCAGCTGACGGCGTCTGACGTCACCGCGTCACTGGCTCCGCCCCCCGACACCGCGCGCGGCTGCGCCGGCATGCCTGAGGGAGAGAGGCATCTGAGCCTATGGCCCGCCGCTCTCCCCGGCTGAAAAACAACTCCGAGCTGGAACAGGAAGGAGGGGACTCAAGGACCTCTGGTCCGCCGCTCCGACTGCTGCGGTGTTGAATCCCGGGCGGTCAGACCCGTGGCCCGCCGTGCTCCCGGACCGCGCTGACACCCCGAAGGGGGATGAGAAGGGAAGCAGCCCTATGGACCGTCAATCCCTACCGTCAGCCTGCTTTGGAAAAAGGTGAGGGGGGAAACAGCCCCATGGACCGTTCCCCAGCTGTCATCCTGCAGCTCCCTGGAGGGAGCTCCTCTTGCATGTCCCTGTAGGGACAGGAAGCACTGGTGAATGGGAGACGGGAGGAGCCTTTTGAAGTCTCTTGCTTCCTGTCCCTACGAGGTCAAGGTGCAACCTCCATGTCTGCCGTCAGGATGACGCCGGGAAAAATATACCCATTGTGGCCCTAATGTTATATCTGAGTCCACAAAGGGGCCCAAAATGAAAGGAGTAGTCAGTGTCTTTCAAAACAGAAATTTGGCTTGAAGTCCTTTTAGGCCCCATAGCACACATGTAGAGTTCTTGAGCACCCAAAACCATAGAAAACCCCCACAAATGACCCCATTTTGAAAACTAGACCCCTTAGGGATTTATCTAGGGGTGTACTACATATTTTGACCCCACAGTTTTTGAATGAATTCAAGCCAAGCAAAAGGAAAAAATTGTGATTTTCGTTTTTTCGGCAATTCTGTCATTTTAAAAACAGCCTTTTTTGTACAGCACACATATGAATGAAGACTTGCACCCAAAAATGGATACCCCTGTTTGTCCCGTGTTCAGAGACATACCCATTGTGGCCCTAATCTTATGTCTGGATGCACAACGGAGCCCAAAATGAAAGGAGTAGTCAGTGGCTTTTAGAACATAACTTTTGCTTGAAGTCCTTTTAGGCCCCTTTGCCCACTTGTAGAGTTCTTGAGCGCCCAAAACCATAGAGAACCCCTACAAATGACCTCATTTTGAAAACTAGACTCCTTAACGAATTTATCTAGGGGTGTACTGTGTATTTTGACCCCACAGTTTTTGAATAAATTCAAGCAAAGCAAAAGGAAAAAATTAGGATTTTCGTTTTTTTGGCAATTCTGTCATTTTAAAAACAGCTTTTTTTGTACAGCGTACACATGAATGAAGACTTACACCCCAAAATGGATACCCCTGTTTGTACTGTTTTCAGAAACATACCCATTGGGGCCCTAATATTATGTCCGCATGCACAACGGGGCCCAAAATGAAAGGAGTAATTGGTGGCTTTCAGAACATAGATTTTGCTTGAAGTCCTTTTAGGCGCCATTGCCCACTTGTAGAGTTCTTGAGCAGCCAAAACCATAAAGAACCCCCACAAATGACCCCATTTTGAAAACAAGACCCCTTAACAAATTTATCTAGGGGTGTACTGTGTATTTTAACCCTACAATTTTTGAATAGATCTAAGCAAAGCAGTGGGAAAAAATTCCGATTTTCATTTTTTGGGCTATTGCGTCAATTTAAAAACAGCTTTTTTTGTACAGCACACATATAAATGAAGACTTTCACCCCAAAATAGATACCCCTGTTTGTTCCATGTTCAGAAACATACCCATTGTGGCCCTAATAGACTTACAGGACCCATGGCTAGGCCTACAATGAAAGGAATACCCGTTGGATTTCAGGGTACAACTGAATAAATTTCAGGCCCCATTGCCCACTTATAGAGCCATTGAGCGGCCAAAACTATAAAGAACCCCCACAAATGACCCCATTTTGAAAACTAGACCCCTTAACAAATTCATCTAGGGGTGTAATGCGTATTTTGACCCCACAGTATTTGAATGAATCTAAGCAAAGCAGAAGGAAAAAGTTACGATTTTCAATTCGTTTGGCAATTTTTTTAATTTAAAAACAGTTTTTTTGTACAGTGTACATAGGAATGAAGACGTTCACCCCAAAATGGATACCCCCGTTTGTCCCGTGTTCAGAAACATACCCATTGTGGCCCTCATCTACTTACAGGACGCATGGCAAGGCCTATAAAGAAGGGAACACCCGTTGGATTCCAGGGCACAACTGAATAAATTCCAGGCCCCATTGCTTATTTGTACGGAATAAAAATTGACTCCCTAAAAATCCCCACCCCCACATACACACACACTCCGCGCCCTTTTCAGCGTTCGCAAATCTTAGATAAAAGTAATAATGTGAATTGTGTAGTATTTCTGAAGGGGTAATCACGGAGGCTGGTTGGGATGGGCCCATGGGGCAATAAAACCGTGTATCCCCCCCGCCTTTCATGCTTTTTGGGGGTCATTTCTTGACCTCAGTGGTGGGTATGGGGTGTAAAAAGTGGCGCACTGTAAGTCTCTGTAAGCTTGCGGAGGTGCGGCAGTCTCACACAGAAGGCGCTCAACAAGCTGCTCCTGGAACTGCATGAAGGCGAGCGTTCCCGGGGCTTCTTGTAAATTACGTATTACAGGTAGCGGTCTGAATAATGCCGTGCTCACGCAGCCGTAGGCGGAATCCGCTTGCGGAGGCCCACAGCGGATCTCATCTGTGAGCCCGGCTGTGACCCTGCGTATGGCCGTGTAATGTACTGCGCATAACTGCGTACTCACACAGGCGGTCATGTGCAGTACACCTTTTTTGTTGTTTGCATTTCCCAAACCCTCGCTTAGCGATGACACGGGTACCCGCAGCCCATACACAAGGTAGTTGCGTATGGGCTGCGGGTATATCCACGACCATGGAGCACAATAGGCTCTATGCTGCGGATAGCCACGGTAAAATAGAGCCTGCTGCGTTCTCTTTTCTGCGAGTGGATTACACAATTCCAACCCGCTAATGTGAGCAGAATTGTGTAATCCAATGCGATTGATCTGCGTAATACCGCGGATCAGACGCATGCGGAATCCGTAATTCCTATCCGGTCATGTGAGACCGACCTATGTTAGAGCGCTACTTTTTTATTACGTGACCGGCGACCGCTCAACGAGGCCACCCGTCACTGCTCCAGGCTCTTAGCGACCGTTGGTCGCTGGAGCAAGGAGATTTTAAGTTTCCTGGGCTCCCCGACTCCTGCGCATGTGTCCAGCATTTTGCCGGCAATCGCATGTGCAGAATTCGGGAAAGTTCACGGAGAAGATCGCGTCGGGGTTCAAATACGCAGGCCTCCGGTAAAAAGTTTCATCGCATCGGTGAGGGGAAATGAAACTTCCAATTTTTTTTTTAACTTTTACGTGATTGCCATTATCCATTGTATAACGGCAAACACATGATCAGGAACCGCTCACCGCGGCCCCCCGTGAAATCTCCAGGCTCTTGGCTACGTTTTGCAGCCAGGAGCAGGGAGAATTTAAATTATCCTGGCAATCCACAGCTTTTGCGCATGCATCCGCCACTTTGGCGACGGGCGCGTGTGCGCAGAAGCTGGGGTAAGGTCCGCGGATAAATCCGGGGGCCTTATGTACGTACTTTCATCCTCCCTCACGGATATGATCCGTGAGGGGAGATGAAACGTACGCTTTTTTAACTTTTTTACTTTTTTTTTTTTTTACTTTTTACACATTTTTTTTTTACTTTACATGATCACTGCTATCCATTGGATAACAGTGATCATGTCCCCGGTATAATCCCCGGTATAATCTCTCTGCTCCTGGCTACACATGGCAGCCAGGAGCAGACGGATTTTGAATTTCCCGGGGCTCGAGCCCCTCTGAGCACGTGCCCGATGATTGGCATGCGCAGAGGGGGACTTCGGGTCCCGTAACACCGGGGACATCGGCGGACCTGAGGTGAGTATTTTCACCTCCCCTCATGGATCCAATCCATAAGGGGAGGTGAAACTTTACTTTTTTAAAACCTTTTTTGCACTTTTCCGCGATCGCCGTTATCCGTTGGATAACGCTCACCGCGGTCGCTGCTGACACCTCCTGCCTCCCAGCTACCTACAGGAGCCGGGAGCCAGGAGATTTTAAATCTCCCGTGCCGCCGGGCCTTCTGTGCATGCGGCTGACGTAATGCCGCCTGGCGCGCATGCGCAGAAGATCGGCTTTGGGGCCTGGAGCGGCAGGAGAGCGGGGAGCAGTGCAGCGGACCTCGGTGAGTATTTTCAGCTGCCCTGCTGGATCCGATCCATCAGGGCAGCTGAATCTTTAACTTTTTTTGTACTTTTATTTACTTTTTTGCAAAGGATAGCAATGGATAGCGCCGATCGCAGTGCCGGGGGGGGGGGGGGGGGGGGGGGGGTCCGTACAGCCCAGGATGACAGCTCCATGCTGACAGCATGGAGCTGTCACGTCCACAGCCCGAGGGGCTTTATTCTCTGCAGAAGACGTGTTTTTACGTCCTCAGAGAATAAAGCCCACTTCGGGAGGACGTAAACACACTATGGGCTGGTCATTAAGGGGTTAAGGTTGGATTCACATGAGCGTATATCGTGTCCGTTTTCACGGCTGGCCGATATATGCTTCCCCTCTGATGCATTGATTTACAATGCATCAGTTCACGTGGGTGTATTTCTGCCACGTGAAAAGGCCCATCCGATCAAAATAGTGCATTTCGGCCGGGCGCTTTTAAGCTGGCGACTGCTTCATAGACTCCTATAACGTCTGCCAAAGAAGGAAGGTGGGAGGGAGTTTAGCAGTCCCTCCTCCTTTCCGTCTGTTTGCGATGGGGGCGGAGCTAGTTGCTAAGCTCCCGTTCCCTCCCATTGCTGGCTGCGACAAGGGGTGGGAGCTTAGCACACTGGCTCGCGCCCTGTCCCGCCTCCTCTCTTGCCGAGAGACAGCGAAGGGGGAGACAGTTTAGCAACATCATTGCAGGCTCGGCGTATAAGCGCTGGGCCAGAGCCGTCTGAACGGATGCACAAACATGAGATTTGTGCGCCCTTTCACGTTGCCAGTGGGCTTATCCTTAAAGTTATCTAATCATCCAAATTATCAGTAAAGTACCGTTTACTTGGTAACCCTGTGGAAAGCCTTTCTATTTATGGCACTTGTCACCCGTTTCAGTGACACTGCTCCATTATCAGTGATTCATGACTCCAACTTAGCTGAATTGGCTGTTTGAGCCTGAAGAAGCCTACTACATTGTCTTCATCCCACATACTTTATACTGCAGCTCTGTTTGTTCAGTTTAGCTCAAAGAAACAATGACTGTATAGTAACTCCTGCACATGGTCTGAGGAAGTGAGGCGAGGTGCAAACTCACCCATCAGAGGACAGGCGGACGTTCCAGTGGACCCAATGGCCCTGAAGTCTAGCAAAATTTAATATTCAATCAAAGAGAAAATACACCTGTGTTATGTAACTGGATGGTGGGCCCTGATCTCTTCTCCGGTGGGCTTAAGGTAAACCAGTCTGTCCCTGGAATGGGGAGGGGGCGATGGTGATTATCTCTTTTTAAATCCAATGCATTCTAATGCCATCTATTCAGTCATCTTCTTAGGAATCCCAAGTGGGTGGAGATAGGGATTCCTCCTGTGCAAATATTTCTATATATGTATGCAAGAGGAAATTACACCAACTTTTCTGCTGCTATGACACTTCAACCCCTCTACAGGAATGTATTTATTTATTGTAACAAAGACAATGCCTGTAAAGGAAGTTCAACGCTTTTCATCAGCACAAGCCCACAGGGCTGGCGACGAATCAAGTATGGGGTAATCGGGAAGAAAAGATTAGTAAGTAGACAAATTCATTTGCTGTGATTCATCTCACTGAATTTTTTGTAACCATTGGATAAAACTTACACTATGGAAAGTTTTATTGAAACAATAAAAAGTTGAACTTCCCCAATGTCATGCTGGAAAACATTCCTCATTATCATGCAGGAACAGTATGACGTGATGACTGGGTGTAGTCAAACCATATGGTTATTAATCCTACAACGAACGTCCTTAAAGTTCTTGTAGGAGATTAGAAATCACATTTTCAAATACCCCATCAGCAGATTTAGGCGAAGTTGCCAACCATCCGTAAGCTTATGGATAGTCCGCAAAAACTGTTTATTTTTATTTCTGCAATCCCTAATGTATGGCAGAATTTTTTTTTTAAAGTGGGCTGTGTGCAGTGCAAACAAGACCAGGGAAGAAGCCAGCAGGGGAATGAGGGGGCTGAGAGCTTAAAGGGGATGCGTCATCAGAAAATGGCACCTCAGGCAAAGTGACAGCCACTACAGTCACGTACAGAAAGTAGAGTAAAAAAACCAAAATCTGCAATCTGTGAAATAGATTTCATTTTTCTAATCTGCTTTTATTTTCTATCTGGTTTTGTGTTACAAAAAAACAGAGGTGATGCATTCCCTTTAACACATGAAAAAAAAGGGTTTGGGGATTTTACGCCACCAACTACACAAGTCAATTTTTCTGTAAAATAGACAACAGTGAACAATAGCACAGGTAATATAAAGCAGACTACAAAGGCAGGAATTAGGTTTAACTGTTAATTCCCTTTCTTGATGTCATCCTGACAGCATACACCTGGAGGTTGCCTGCTGGACACCTGTTGGGACAGGAAGCGGAAAATACAAAAGGCAACTCCCATCACCAGCTCACCAGTGTGTACCAAGAGACTACAGTGACCGAGCTTTGCTCAACAAATGTTTTTTTAATGCGAAAATCATAAATGCAGTACGTTAATTCACGTGAACATAAGACAGAAAAAAAGGGAAGGGAAAAGCCCCTATGCTGTCAGAATGACATCAAGAAAGGTAAACCTAATTCTTGTCTTCCCCTCGTCATCCTGACAGCATACACCTGGAGAATGCCAACAACCTAAGGGCTTTTTTAGGGGGAGAGAAACTACCGCCTGTAGTACTTTACGCCCAAAGGCCATATCCTAGCCGACTTCCAAGTCCAGGCGGTAGTGCTTAGTGAACGTGTGGGTACTCGACCACGTGGCGGCCTTGCAAATTTGGTGTGTTGTTGCCTGGGCTCTCTTTGGTGGAGTGGGCTTTAAGGTTGCCCGGGGGGGGGGGATCCCTTGGGACCGGTACGCTTCCTTGATCGCCCTTCTGACCCATCGCGCCATGGAGTCCTTAGAAGCGGCCCCTCCTCTGCCCTGACCCTTAAATTGAATAAGGAGATTATTAGATTTCCTGAAAGAATTTGTGACCTCCAAATACTTTAAGACTGCCCGTCTGACGTCTAGGTTATGGAACCGCTGTTCCTTGGTGTTACGAGGATCCTGGCAGAAGGAGGGAAGAACTATGACCTGCTCCCTATGAAAATCCGTAAGGACTTTAGGCTGGAAGAAGGGGTTGGGTTTGAACACTACTTTGTCTGGAAACACAGTCATGTAGGGGGTCTTAATGGAGAGGGACTGAATCTCCCCAATCCATCTAGCGGACGTGATGGCAACCAGGAAGGATTCTGATTGAGAGATCCTCCAGGGGCTCACAAGGATGTTCACAGAGTGCCTGCAAAACTAAATTAAGGTCCCAGGGGGCATTGTTTCCCTAACAAAGGGGTTAAGTCTAGCCGCCCCTTTCAGATATTTCTTGATCAGCCTATGGTCACCTAAGGGGGAGTCAAAAAAAGGCTCCCAAGGCGGCTACCAGAACCTTGAGGGTATTAGGCCTTAGTCCCATATCTAGACCATCTTGCAGAAAGTCTAAGATTTGGCTGACAGAGATTGTGGATGCTATGACCTAGCCACCTAGATGTTCTTCTGAGAGGCAAATAGGTCTACCTGTGGTGTCTCTCACTCTTCTGTGATTAGACAGAACGCATGCGGGTGAAGTGTCCACTTCCCCGGATCTATCTGTCTGCGGCTGAGAAGATCTGCTGTAAGGTTCTCTGGACCCCTTACGTGGAAGGCTGTGACGGAGAGTGTCCGTGGTTCTGTTCAGCCGAGGAGGTTCGCCGCTAGGCCTTGGAGTTGTGGATTCCGGGTAGACCCCTGGTGATGAATGAGGGACACAGTTGTCATATTGTCTGAAAAGATCTTTACGTGTCTACCTCTGATCTCCGCCTTGAAGCCGCAAACCGCCTTCCAAACGGCACACAGTTCTTTATAATTAGAAGACTGAGCCGCTTCCTTCTGGTTCCAGCCTCCCTGGACGTAAAAACGTCCCAAGTGGGCCCCCCAGCCAGTCGCACTAGCTTCGGTGAAGATAGAGATTGGGGTTGCAGGGTACCAGACCGTAGATCTGGCAAGGTTGGTTGATGACTACCGCCACTCTAAGGATTTTTTGATCCTGGGGAAAAGGAAATTAACCGATCCTGGGAAGAAGGCGATCCATCCCACTTACTGAGGATAAACTCCTGTAGGATCCTGCAGTGAAGCTGGGCCCATGGGACTACTCCAATGCATGATGTCATGAGGCCAAGGACCCTCATACCTTTCATGATGGAAATTTTAATGGAGAGAAAAAGTGTCCGACATTCGTCTAACACCATCTTCTGTCTCTCTGGAGGAAGGGAAGAACGCTGGAGGCTAGAATCCAAGATAACGCCTAGATTTATCATAGTTGACAATCCAACCTAGTGATTTAAATAAGTGAACAGTGAAGTCTGGAACCGACCCTGCCACCATCAGGAAGTCATCTAAATAAGGGATAATTATTACATTATTGGCCCTCAGGAAAGCAATAATTTCCAACATTATTTTGGAAAACACCCGAGGTGCTGAAGAGATCCCAAATGGTAAGCATACAAATTGGAAGTGTGACACCGAACCGTCAATGACCAGAGCAAACCGCAGAAATTGCTGGGAATCTGAGTGAATGGGGACGTGGTAATAGGCGTCCTTTAGGTGAATGGTGGCCATGACGCTACCAGGCGTGATTAAAGGAATCGCTGACTGGAAGGGCGTGACTACGAATCTACGGGGAGGGGAGGAAGAAAATTCAATTCTGTAGCCTTCTTTATTAAGGTGCAGGGCCCAAGGACTGGACATCACTTCCTCCCACCTGGAGGCAAACTGAATCAGCCTACCCCTGACCGGTAGGGTCTCTGCCATAGGTGGCCCCGAGGGCGATGTCTCACCCTTTCCGCCTTTGGCGTAAGACCAACGTCCGGTCTTCCCTTTCCCTTTGTACGACCTGGAGGGAACAAATGATGGAGGGTAGGAGGAGGAAGGGCGCCTGAAGGTCCTCTCCATAGGGAGCCAGTGGCCTTCTATAACAACGAATCCAGGGAAGGCCCGAAAATTCTGTGGCACTGGATTGGCAGGGCGCAGAGCCTATCTTTTGAGGTACTGTCCCCTGTCCAGGCTTTGACCCAGACAGCTCTCCTAGCAATGTTGGAGAGTACCGCTGAGCGGGCTCCAAACCTTATGAACTCCATGGAGGTGTCCGCTAGGAATCCTGTTGCCAGCTGAAGTAAAGGCAAACAGCTGGCAATGTCTTCTCTGGAGCCCCTTTGGGCGACCAGCGACTGAAGCTGGTCCAATCAGACTGTCATAGATCTCGCAACCGATGTGGCTGTGATATTTGCCTTCACAGCCAGGGCAGCGACTTCCCATGCTTTCTTCATTGCGGAATCCACTCTAGCGTCCAGCGGATCCTGCAACTGCGAGACGTCTTCAAAGGGTAGAGCCGCTTTATTGGATACCTTGGCCACTGCTATGTGTACCTTGGGGGTAGTTTATAAGAAGTCAACATCGTCAGTGGAAAATATCAGGCGGTCCCAGAACTCTTTTGGAAGGGAGAATTTGTATTCCGCCTGCCTCCACTCTGAAAAGATCAGCTGTTTCAGGATGTCGTTCAGCAGAAACGTCAGTTTGGGATGTGGTTGAAGACCTCGGAACAGGCTGTCCTAGAGCGAGGACTGTTGTGGAGCTTCTTCCTCCACTTGCATTATGCGCCTAACTGCGCTCAGCAGTTGACCCATGTCTGCAGACGAGAAGAAATACTTTTTAGCATCTTCTGTCGGTGGCGCTGATTCTGAAGGGGAGTCTTCCAGGAGTCCCTCCTCTGAATCCAAATCTTCCATAAGCATCCGCCTCTGCCCCTCTGCACTATTTGCAATGAAAGGAGGCGGGACGGGGCGAAGTTCTGAGAATTAGCCCCACCCTATCCCACCTCTCCCCATTGCAAATAGTGCAGAGGGGCAGAGAGGAGGCAGAGAGGGGGCGGGAGCTCAGTTCCTGCTCCTGGCTCTTCCATCCCCCCCTCCCCCCCCCTGCAGATGAGGACGACGTATATCGGCTCGGCGTGAAAACCGAGCAGATATACGTTCGTGGGAATGCAGCCTTAGTTTTATAAACAGATACTAGCAGGCACTAATTTAGGTAAGACGAAGCTGATAATCTCTTATTTCCCATACTAGTGCCTTTTGTTAACAACAGAGGGACTGGCACAGAGTTAGTTTCCTGCATATACACTGACATGTCAAAAGTCAAGGGACAGGAAGTAATATCATGTAGGACCCCCTCTAGCCCAGGAAAGTGCAGCAACTCGATATGGCTGCAATCGACTCAATTCCAGAAGTGGACAAATGATGTCTGAATAGCCATTTATACATCTGTGGTACTTGTAGGATCTTGGGTGCGAATGGACTTCACCACCATATCCCATAAATGCTCGATTCGGAGCAACTCAGGCAAATGTGCAGGTCACACCATTCATAGGAACTTTCCAGAATGCCTCTTAAACAAATTGGCAACTTGGGCCCAATGGTATGGTGGAACATCCCATCATTGTGGGGGTACATAAAGTCCGTAAAGGACTGCAACTACCGTGTTTCGCCGAAAATAAGGCACCCCCTGAAATTTGCAGAAGTCCCAAATATAAGGCACCCCCGATAGTAAGGCATAGTAAAGTGTGCAGGCAAGTCAAGAGGCCTGTCCCCTGCTGCCATCCCCGCTGTCTCCTACCTCCAGATGTATAGGTAGATCTGCAGACAGTCTGCCGTAATCCTGTCCCTGCTGTGCTGTACGAGTGTGCTGTTGTGAGCTCCCCTTGCTGACTGGAAAAGTCCATACTGTACGTTCTTCTCCTGCTGTACATGTCTGCTGTGATGAGCTCCCCCTGGTGGCCGGAAGCTGCAATACCATCCCTGCTTACAAGTGGTACAGGAACTTCTGTCTGCAGACAGGTACGTTACTTTACAGCCCTTCTTTTTTTTATGGCTCTGTGTGTGAGTCAGGCAACCTGTGTGTGATTCTTAAGGCTGGGTTCTCACAGAGCGTATTTCCAGCAGAAATCTCGCAGTTTGGCCACAGCGATAAACAACAAGATTTCCGCCGGGAAAGCGCTGCTTCAAAACCCACGGCACTCAGCCGCTTGTTTTGAAGCGACCTGGCCGCACGCTTTTCCGTTTCTGTGGCCTGGTGAATCCGCACCACAACACTGGCTTCTTCCAGCTTTGCCGTGACAGATTTGCTGTCCCATGTGGATGAGATTTCTGAGAAATTTCGTCCACAAAGCTGGCCAATTGAGGGATTAGCGGCTTCAGACGGATTTGCTGCGGCGAAATAAGACACCCCCTGAAAATAAGACGTCGCGCATATTTGGGAGCAAAGGTTAATATAAGATGCGTCTTATTTTCGGGGAAATAGGGTAGCAACCCGTGAAACATAGGGGTTAGGATGGATGTGGACCTCAACCCATGCCATGAAACCCCCCCCCCCCCCCCCCCACCACCACCACTATGGAACCACCAGTAGCCTGCAGAGTGCCCTGTTGACCACTTCAGTCTATGGCTTCATGGGCTCCTTGCCACATATGAACCCAACCATCAGTCTGAAACAATTGGTACCTTGACTCATCAGACTACCTTGCATTTTGCCATTGTTCTAGGGCCCAGTCAGCAACCCAGGTGAGGTATGGAGTGTCTAGTGTTATGGTTTTAACAGTGGCATTCTGGTGGCTTTTCTGCTCCCATAGAAGTGAAATATCGCTCCTATGTCATACACATGTGGGACCTCCTGCATTCAATGTGGATGTGATTTCTCCCAGAATCGCTTGTCTGTTCACAGACGATTCTAGCCAGATGGTTCTGGTCTCAATCATTAAGTGCCCTTGGCAGCCAATATGTTCACCACTGGAGTTGGTAATACCTTCTATGATATAGTCCTG
This sequence comes from Eleutherodactylus coqui, assembly GCF_035609145.1. NCBI lineage: Eukaryota > Metazoa > Chordata > Amphibia > Anura > Eleutherodactylidae > Eleutherodactylus > Eleutherodactylus coqui. The sequence goes on along the minus strand of NC_089842.1, from coordinate 152,296,469 downwards.
TTACACACGTCACGCATTGTGGATCAAGCAATGTTAAAAGCCTGCACAATTTTGGAAATAGAATACCCCGTTTGTTTGGCATCCACTATCATGCCTCGTTTCTTCGAGCTCTGAGAAATCACATCACATTGCCATGAGCATGCTTACCAGTATTCAGCCTCACTCACAAGATAACACCTCACAACCTGTCTGGGTGTTCCCAAGCTGTCACTTGATGTAGCGCCACTTCATAATACATTTAATACATTGCAGCACCCCACCAATCAGCAGATTTTTCCAGAAGTTAGCTACACGTTGCCCCTGCCGGGGTCGCTGCTGGGAGAATGTAGTATTATAGGAAAGCCATTCACATGAATGGCTAACCTGTAATGGCTGAAGTCCCACCAGAACAGAATCAGTTCTTACTCACCCGCTCTGTTCTAGATCACAGAGGCGGTTTTGAGCAGGGTACTACACAAATCAAATATGAATTTTAAATACACTTGTCTGAAAGTGGCCTTAAAGGGTTGTTTTTGAGGATGTAGTATGAGGGTGTGGTTTCTAAAAAGGGGTGGGACATATGTTCATAAAAAATTGGGGCCTGAAATTTTTGGTTGAACTGCACAGAAAGAAATTTAGGTTGAAACCCCCAAATTTAGGGAAGTCCCCAGTTCAGAACACTCCTGATTAACAATGGCTACAAAGAGCATTGAATTCTAGTGTAGGGTTTCTCAATTCCAGTCCTGAAGTTCCCACCCAACAGTTCATGTTTTCAGGAATTGCTTAGTATTGTATAGGTGGTATAATTATGGTCGGTGCCTCAGAAATGACCACAGGGGTTGCCTCTATAGGATATCCTTATAGAGCATGACCTGCTGTGGGGAATTGAGTACTGGATGTGAGAAACACTGCTGTAGAGAACAGACACTAGGATACTCTGTGATGTCATTTTAAGGGAACCTTTCCTAAGATACATATGGCAAGCACTTCACAGATGTGGCTATCTTGTAAAGTTGAAGATCAATATGGCTGCTTCTACAGATCCTCAATGGTCAAAAATTCAGCTTTCCAAAACTCCTGAAAGTACATGACTGTGTACTTGTACCAGACAGGAAAGCCTAGGCTTTATCTTTTGAGCTGCATATCCATTATAGCAATGATCTCCAACCTGTAGCTACCCAACTGTCGAGTAGCTTCTATTTTGAGCATGCTCTGCTGCATCAGTGCCACATGTATAATGTATAGTAAGACAATCTCAGAACAACAAGTTACAGAAGAAAATGCTAATTTTTTTTTGAGCTGAAGTTCAGAAAATATAAAATGAGTAAAGGAGTAACTTCTGTGCATAATAGCAACGTCAACTATTACCATACCCACCTCCAACACTTATTTTTATGGAACCGTCCCATGAACAGGATCGCAAAGAGGCAGAGCATGTCAATTTACAAAAAAGGACATTTCTGCAATTTTGTGGGTGTTCCCAGGTTGGAGTTTAAGATGTCATGCAATTTTCATTAGTTTTGTGTCTGATAGCTCATTCGTTGCCAGAGAGTAAAGTGAAAATGAAAGCTTAACTTTTACAGGAAATTAAAAGGGGCATTCCGGGACTTTTACCCCTTGTACTATTAACCCTTTCCAATCCACTGACGTCTGAAGACATTCTGATTGAAGGCTGTACAGCTCTGATGTCGGAAGACTTCTGGCAGGGTATTCTTACTGTATACTACTGGCCGCTCTGTTGTCAGGGGCCTCTCCAGCATGTCCCATACTGCAGTACGGACTCTAGCCAGCAGATGGTGTCATTGTATAATGGCAGAAAGAGAAAGCCCCCTAGGAAACTCTGCAATCCAATTTTGGATTCAAAGGGTTAATGAACTATCCTCAGCCTAAAGCATCGATAGTTGATCCGCCACTTGGGGAACCCCACTGATCAGCTAATCTCAGCCCCTACACTTATTGCATCCAAGCTAGATGTTTCTGTCTGCATCCAAGCTAGAAGTGTAATAGAAGAAATAGCTCCCATTGAAATCAATAGAAGCTATGCCTTCTATAACACTTCCAGTTGCAACTGCAATGAGAACAGAGGTGTCAGCATCCGGACAGCCGTAATGAGTGCGAGCACCGAGATCAACTGATCGCCGAGGTTCCCAAGTGGCAAGCCCTGCCGATCAACTATTGAGGATTTAATCCTAAAGTTAGTTCATCAATAGTAAAAGGGATAAAAGTCCTGGAATCCTTTTTAAATGTTGGGTCATCAGACTTTGGTATGTGCCTGGACAGCTACTGTTAAGCTACCTCTAATATTCACGTATTAACAAGGCAAGTGCTACCCCAACAAGCTGAGGACAAGGAATATTGAAACCACAAGTTATATACCATCTGCTCTAACAAATTCTGAAGCATTTCTCATCATCTAGTGGATAGTAACACAAGATTATGAAATAGAATGAAAGCAAGGTCGCACTAATATTTTAAGGCCCCATACCAGCTACCAAGTAGCGAAATCTCCCTGCAAATGTATTCATACAAGCCCCATTGTACTTGGTAGTAACTATATAAATCTGTATGCAGTAAGCTCCCCCTAGTGATGGCTGTGTATATAAAAATTGTTTTCATTTAATTCAGTGAGCAGCTCAATGTTGCATCCACTCTTAAAGTCTGGTTTTGGTCTGCCTCTGTGGTAGTTAGGCCACTGAATGTCATGGACCACTGATCAATTCTTTAGGCTAGGCATCAATCTGTGCTTAGACTTTGACATTGTACCATATTTCTAAAATAAAAACACAAACACACAACAGTGTTACAAAACTTTGTATTAATCATCTCCCTTCACTTCCAATAGAATGCTGATATGAAATATAGCAGTGATCTGTAATAACATGGGAGGAAACGAGTAATAAATACATTGTAGCAAGTTGAAATAACATGGGCATTTTCACCGTTCACAACATCTGAAAACTGTACACTAGCAAAGAACAGCATTTTTTTTTTTTCAAACATCTCATTTTTTTTTCTTCTTATATCTTGTAAGATTAAATACATGTAACAAACGTGCTAATTTCATAAAAGACAAAACGTTTAAAAAATATGCATTGCATGGCAACATTTAACTAGCCAAAAATATTTTTGTGCACTAATTTTATACAAGGAGGGGGTGGAGACAAAAATACACTAAAAATAAAAAAGGAAAAAAATAAAGAAAAACAGCCTGCATGCATTTACAACAGAGGTATGCCTGGATATAGCATGCAAAAATATATTTTAAATTTTTTTTATTTTTTTTTATTTTTAAGAGGAGGCTTAGAATATACATAAATACACACAATTTATATTATTACGGGAGGAAGAATTTTGCTCAATACTATTAACACTCTTATTTTTCTCTTTATTCCTCCCAGAGGAATTAACACATACATCCGTTAACCCACAGGCTGTCCGGAGAGGCCGCTAATGCAACACACCTTTCAGGCAGCGAAACGGGTTACGTAAAGAAATACAAAAAAATAAAACTCACTTTGCAATCTGTAATGATTTATATAAAATTAACTTTAGTGTTACTACAGCTGTGTGCAAATTTATAATTTTTGCATGATTATACTTAGGCACATTCAAAGAAAAAGCCTTAGTTGAGTTCACCATAGCATGATTATCACACTAGAGAACACTATCCTCCATGTTGGCAGAGCTTGGAGAAGGATGCTCTTCTGTGGCACACAAACAAATAAGGCTGCACTTGGTCAGTGCCAAAAGGCCGCTGAAGGTCAGGAGGCCATAGCCTATTTTGAAACCAGCTCTGCTGGCTTTATTGGCAATTTCATACTTTTAGAGCTCCTGCTGCCATCACATATATGCCAGTCCCTTCAAGGCCTGAACCAATATTGGTGGTATTGAGGCCTATAAATGTTGCTAGGCACCAGTGCCTCACAAATATATTATCAATAGGTCTGACCCAAATAATGACCACCTTTTCCATGTGCAGAAAAGGTTTGCTCTTGAACCTCACTCTAGATCCAGTCATGATCTGTAGACGTGGAGCAAAGGTAGTCAATTTTGGGTGCTTCCAGAGCGCCCTCTTATAGGGCATTTAGGATGTGCAAAAACCATTGGTCACTGAAATATGTACTCTCTGAATAATTGCAGGACTACGGATCATGGTACCTTGACTATCAAAGATTGCAATGATGGGGTACGGGAGCAGGAAATATGGTCTTTGAGTATATAGTGTGCCCAATGCAGCCTTTATACCAGTCCGGGCTAGAGAAAGACACATTCGAGAATGCCAAAATAACTTGCACTCTATTCTGATCGGATCTTCTGGAATGAAAGACAATATACTGTATTTTATATATTCGGTTAAATATTTTGTACGGATAATGGAACCAACGTACTTTCTGAATCCCTTCCCAGGACTACAAAAATTGAGAAGTATTTTAAGGCACACTAACCCCATGGTTAAAGTATTCCCTTTAAAAAGATCCCCAAAAAGTTATATCAACATATAGATTATATACGTGTGGATAAAACAAAAGCTAAAGATAACTGTATTTACCCAAATACTGAACATAAAAGCCAAACGCACACAGGGCTATATTCATTGACTTTACCAAAACAGCACAAATTGCTCGTTATATCCATCTCCCTCTGCAGCCCTGTATGTGAAAGGGTTGAAAGGCTGGTCGTTTCACGAATGTTCCCACGATATATGATAACATTGTGAGGTTAGTGGCCATTTAAATAAAATATTTTAATATCAGTGCTATTGCCCTTTAGGTAGAAGGCAACTTTTAACTTGAGTACCAAATTTATACCTTAGGCCATTACCATTTAAGTATCAGAGAATCCCTATCCTTAGAATAGGGCATCCCTGTTTAATCTGTGTAACTCTCTTCCACTAGCACTGTAGCCTCTTCAATATGTTCATCAGCAAGCAGTACTGGAGAACCCCTTTAACATTTAATATCCAATGTTTGAAGGTGTTTCCCAGCTCTAAACTACTGATGTTCTAACCTTTACTTGAATGGGAACTGTGCCTGCAATAATAATCTAGGCCACTACACAGTGAATGGAGCTGTGAGCTTCTGGCAACACATCAACTCTGTGCACTGAAATACCGACCCAGCAATTAGCTGATTAGCAGAGGGCCCTGCCAATTAACTACTGATGACCTATTCTTAGGATAGGTCATCAATAGTGTAAAACTGGAAAACCCTTTAAACACTTACTATTTGGCCTCAAGCTTCAGAGATCCTGCAAGCAGCACAAAAACTTCTCACTTGTAAGGATACCACCAAGTTGACATTGTGCTGATGATTTTGAAGCAAACATGATCATGTAACCATTCTTTTAACAACTTTCGATAATTCTATCCTTTCTTGAAAAAAAAAAAAAAAATTGTGGTCATAGCCTATTAAATAGGATACTGGACCCTTCCCAAGCAGCAGCTTCCAAGATGGCACTGAAATAAGTAGTAAATTCCTTGGCATTCTGGTTTGGCTTCAATATATTGTTCCACAACATATTAAAAACCTACTTAGTGTAAATTAGTTGTGTTAATAAAAAAAAGACAAAAATCACAAAATCTAAAAACAATACACAGTGGAAGAACGGCAAAGTTAAAACAAAAATACCATTGCTCTGAAGGCCACTATAGGGCAGTTGTTTTCATTCCTGCAGGTCATATATTTCCTAGCAGACAAGGAGTATAATACTATTACAACAATACTGTAGTATATATAGCACTTGTGTAGTCAGCTTAGCATTAAGAAAAAATATGTATTCAAAAGAAAAAAAAAAATCTCCCAAAAACAGTGCGTTTGCCTTGAGACCCTTTACGAAACAAATGACGTTGAAAATGCCGAGCAAGACAACAATTCAATAGAAGCAGCAACATCTAAAATCTTTTTTGGTACAACTGAGAATACTGTTTTCTTTGTTTTATAAACCACTATGGATAAAAAGCACCAGAGATAAGGCAAAAACTCTTCCTATAAAGTATCTAAAAATAGCCAGCAGAGATGAATATACCACTATACACAGGCAAGCAGGTTTTTTTTTTTTTAAATCCGTTACAAAAACAGAAAAAAAAAAAAGTAAAAAAAAACTCGATAGGGACGATAAACAAAGAAAGGCACTGCCACATTAAATAGAACTCTGAAGTCTCCAGAACATTTACATTATAAATAATTCACACCCTTTTTTTTGTCTTTGTAAGCCTGCACTCAATACAGGACCTCTGGGAACGAAAATATCACCATTTCGCGCCTAGCAAAATGAATGATCAGAAATGTTGTGTAATGTAGTACTATAGATATATTTTTTATATATGCATTATATATTTTTTTCTTAACACTGACCAGAGAAGAAAAAAAACTAATATCTAGAAAAATTATTCATAGATTTTATATAAGAGAAAAACAAACTTTGTGGTAAGTGATGAGATTTGATGGTTACCAGCCATAGGAAATGTTAGAAAACAAAGGGATTGTACAAGACTTAGAAAAACATGACTGCTTTTCTCGTAAAACAGTGCCACGCCTGTGCATAGGTTGTTAGTGGAATTGCAGCTCAGGACTATTCACTTCATTGGAGCTGAAAGGCAATACCAGGCACAACCCATGAACAGGTGTGGCATGCTTTTTAATCGTGGATTACCCCTCCAAGTACTATCACTAGTATCACCGAACCCCTGCTGGTCACAAACAGGAAAGACAAACATATGCTAATTAGATTTCCATTAAAGTATCTCAAAGGGAATAACACTGTTTTCCTAACCTCTCTCTATGCAGCATATACACGTTCATTTGGCACTATATACCTAATGCAAGCAAACCATGTAGATGAGAATTGTTTGAGGTCAAACCAAATTTAAAGGGGTAATCTCCAGGATAAAGATTTCTGATGCAGGGCTGACTCTAGATGTATGTGGGCCTTTTGACGAGCTAGGTTTACCCAACTTGGTTTGGCAAGTGCATACCAGGTTTATCCAGGTCAGCTTAGGCCCATCAACCCCGGTGAAACTTTGCGTATACACATTGTTAAATTTGGCCCTACTCCGAAGGGACAAACTAGGAACATAGGCAGCGTCCCACACAAGCTGGTTGAGCAATAAAACCAACCGGAGTTCTGAAAATCTAGATGGTCATAAGAAAATCCCCTTTGACTGATTATATTGATCCAACACAAAACCATAATTTTTTTGTGCCTTCTGATTCATTGGGCTGCCTTTGTATGCATAATGGTTCATCTTTTAAAACGCTCATACTACTGTACATGTGCTTACTATAGATTACATTTTAATTAAAAATTACCAATATATATTCTGGGTATTTTACTCATATTGCCAGTTGAGATCCATTATATAGGGCAAATAAAGGACAAAAGGGACAAAAAGGGCAATCTGTTCACTCTACTAATGAGAATGCTGTGAGTTGGAGGCATCCATTATACCCATGTATGCACTGACATCCCTTTATCTCCACATCTGGGGAGCAAGAAAAGTAAAAGATCTAGCTGTGGTGCTTTTAAAGGGATGTCCCAAAAATAATTTTTTGATTTGCCATAAAATGTCTCCCCAGTGAAACTATAACAACTGGGGCCCCCATCATCTCAGAAATGGGCTGGTTTTAGTTGTGATCTCAAGTGTTCTGTAACTGCAATTAAAGGGGTTTATAAAGGATGAGAAAAAATTGCAATTTTCTTTCAAAAACAGTGCTTTAAACAAGCAATCACTGGTCAGCATAAATGGTAAAAATGTGGAAAACAAGCAAATTGCATAGCATGGCATCTCATATGATACTCAAAAGGAGAACATGGTATACATAACCTAATTCTCAACATCCCTCCAGCTATACTATAGCTTTAGACTACACAGACCCCTTTAAAAATAATGTACTATTGTGCACTATGAACCCATCTCTTTAGTAGATGATATTGGAAAGGAATTGAGATCTTGTAGCTTTGGTAAATGTTTCACCCAGTCTAGAAGATTTAATACAAATATTGGATGGGTCTAAAAGTGAAACCTAAAATGGGTGCCTTAGGGACAATTTTTTACAAAATTTAGTTTAAAATAAAATTTTCATTACACTGTATGGCAACTATATTGATTTCTAGAAAGCCAGAAGTCACAGATCTTTAAAGAAAGGTTTTTGAATTTTCCCATGACCAAAAATCCACATAGCTGCGTCATCTCTCTTAATGTAGTTGCGGGAGTTTCTACATTTGGGTGACCTAGGTTTAGCCCTCATGGACACAGCCATATTATGGATCAGTGTTGTACAGATCCATAATGCAGTGCCCATAGCCTGCTATGGGCTCATGGTGTATCATGGGCTTCCAATTTTGCAGGGAAGCACATGGAGGCCTCCATATGAATCTAAGAAAAATGTTGGCGTGTCTCAATGCATGTCATTAGAAGCATTGCTTCTTGGGGGAGAATATGGTGCTTCATGGAAGCACCATATGCCCGCACGTAAATTACTAACGGGTCCATAATATTTGTGTGGATTCTCCATCTCAAGCAAATCATCAGTTTAAGGGCTGTTTCAGACAGCCATACGCGTAACTACCCTACAGAGCATAGTTGCGCATGAACAAGGATTTTTCTGTACTCTTTTGGCCGTTCAAACTCTACACCATAGCGCAGGAGTTTTGAAAAAAAGCCCCATCTTTTCTCGCCCGTACAATTAACAGGTGAGAATCCCGAAAGTGAAAACGAAATCATTGAAAACAATGGTTTCGTTTTGTCCCGTTATGCGGCCGTGGCTGCATAACGGGACTAAAACACGTCCGTCTGTTTAGACCTAAAGTCTGGCCACAGAGACACAGACAATTGGCCAATTCTCTGACCAATTATGCTAAAACCTTCCCATGGCTAAGCTGGATGCTAATGTATAATAGAGCAACTTTTTATAGAATATATTTTCAGAGGTACCAGTGGAGGACCAACAAGGGACTTTGGACTTCCCTGTCAATCACTGATATTTTAGCAAATGTAATGGGGTTTATTGTAGCAAAAGATGCAAAGGGTTTTTTCTTTAGAGTACTTATACAGCTTTCCTACATATTATTTGCCTAAGACAAAAATGTACTGAGCAGCACTGAAGTTCCATCAGCAGCATTTATTTCACACTACAAACAGCTCAAGATTTTGATATTTATCACTGCCTATGCACGCCTGCAAAAATTTGCACAGTAAGAACTTTAAAATGCTACATTTCTCAACATGGCAGAGGATGAGAATGCCCAGAAACAAGTTTTTTTTTTCAGAGACAAAAAGGATGAAGAAAAAAAAAATAAAATAACCACCCAAAAATTCTGCTCCAGTTTTCCTACTTCACTTTCCTCTCACATTCTGTGACTTTCCATAAACATTTAAGAACATGCCAAGTTTTAATCCTTGAGTTAATGGTTGGCACCATAAAGCTGCCCATAGACTTTAGAGTCTGCCTACATTTTGAATAGGGTTTGAGCAAATTTAAATTTTTTTTCTGCAGTTCTCATAAATGCAGAGGCGTAACTTGAAGCTCCTGGGCCCCAATGCAAAACCTGTAATGGGGCCCCTAACTATAATGCTTTATTCATAGTACTGGGCTCCCTATATGGAGAAGAGGGGCCTTATGGGCCCCCTAAGGCTCCTGGGCCCGGGTGCAACCGCATCCCCTGCATCCTCTATAGTTACGCCCCTGCATAAATGTATCACCAGGTTGAATTTTTTTTTAAGGTATAGGCATTCTTTTGGATGATTGATGGAGACATCCACAAACTATACAGGTCTAATTTGTCCTTTGGGACATCATAAAAAAAAATTGCCCATGAGCTGGCAGACTTTCTTCTAATGTCTATGGCTAGCTTAGTATAGGTCTGTCTGAAAGCACAATGGCTTCTGAGGACCACGGGGGCCAGAATCAAAACTCTTCGAGGACACTTTCTTTTCCCATAAGAACATCTTGGCTCTTACATAATGCAAACCGGCTGCTATTGATATAAAAAAAAACTAAAACATTTAAAATACAGAAGGCATACCTGAAGAAACAATGTACCCTTAATAATGGTTTGTTTTTATGTAAACATGTGTAACTTTTTTTTTATACTAAGGGGAAAAACAGATTCCAAATACTGTAAATGTATTGAAAAAAAAATGCAACACAGAGCAGTAACCTCCCCTTTCTTCCATCATTTGGTCACATGTACAGCCCCCTGATGATGGGTCAGACATGTATTGTCCAGTGGCAACAAAATTTCTTGCCAATCACATTTCGTGCGTTTCCCGCTCAGAACACGAAGCTTTTCATTCAGGAAACCAATCACATGGAAAACATTTGAATTTTCGCTTCACAAAGTAACAAAATAACAATATTTTTCTTCGTAAGCTCAGCTTATGCTTACAACCCTCTCTTTTCCATTCTTTATACAATAATGAAATAAAAATAAAAAAAGGCAAAATTGTGTTTGGCGCATCCAGGAAAGAGAGAGAGTCAGCAAATCCCAACACTGGACCAGCAGTTCCGTGTGCTACGCCCAGCGCCGCCACGAAGTACCGTTTCGCATTAGATAGTGGATGTTTTGTCTACTCCATCTGCAAGGAAACAAAAAAAATTATTGGGGGGAGTCAAAGATTAATAGACCCCATCATTAATATTGTGTATTAGGCTGATAGATTAGATACCGTGGATAGCAAAAATTTAGTGCAGGGTCCTCATCCCACTTCTCCCCATATATCAGCCACCTATAGGCCAAACATGCTTTTAGTCATCTCCACGGAAGTCGATGGGAGATAGAGAAACACCTGATCCAGCATTTACCTTATGCCTCAGAGGAAACTACATGTATGCATGGCCACCTCTTCATGGCTGCATAGGATTGCCAAATGGTCATCAGTGTATGGAAGTGTGCACCAAGATTCTAAAGGCCATCAGGCCCATGAACCCTCCCTATAATCCCGCACTAGACATGAGATTGATAGACACAGACATAATTATGCTAGCAGACCTCCTTTCTATGAGAAAATGGAAGTACCAGACCATTGCATACAAATGTTCCAACATAATTGAAATCTCACAGAGATTTTCTGTTATTACTTCCAGGGGCATCACTAGCACTGGAGATCCTAGGGCATCAGCGAGGCTCCTCAAGTCCCTAGGTGGGTGCTGCTCTTAACTGTATCGGCATCCGCTAGACGCCGATACAGCTGATATCTATGGTAGAGCAGAAAGTTATAGGCTCTTTGCTCTACCATTCTCTATTGCCAAAGGCATGGAGAATAGAGAGAAAATAAACATTATACTCACCTATATTCTCATCATCAGTGCAGTGTCATGGTCCCGATGCAGGAGGCACAATGATGTCGCTACATCGTGCCTCCTCCACCAGTCTGGTAATGGTGCATGAGGGAAAGTTGATGCTACACTGATCAGGGGAATATACTGTAGGTGAGTATAATGTTTATTGTTTTCTCTGGTGCTCCCCACAAGGGCTGCTATTACTACATGGGGGATATTACCATATGAAGGACTATTACTACTAGTGAGGGGGCACTGCATCATAGGGTTACTATTACTATATGAGAGGGCACTATTGTTACCACTGCATGGAGGCCATTACTATATAAGGGAATAATGCAGGAGATGATGTAAAGAAACACTGCATGGGGCTATTAGAATATAAGGGGACACTTACAGGGGGAATTATTACCTTAAAAAAGGCACACTGGGGGCATTATTGTCTAGTGAGCTAAAAAAAAATGGCACCATTTCTAGGTTGCACACAGGAGCCATTATTATTTTCAAGAGAACAATACGGTCAGTATTTGTGCAGCAAAAGGTGCATTATTACTGTGTGAGCATTAAGGAGGCACTGTCATTGTGTGGGGTACTAAGAATAACACTATTACTCTTTGGGGTACAAGAGGTGGCACCTTTATTGCGTGTTGCACTAATATTGCCTTGGTAGAATATTGGGCACTTTCTTTCAGGGGTACTGTATATGGCACTATTTTCTGTGGGATATTATAGATACTATACTTAAGAAATAATAGTGCACTATTTGGGGGCAACATATCACACAGCAGGTACAGTAAGAGGGGCAGATAAGGCAGTAGCGGACACAGAATTATTGGAAGTAGCAGCAGGATGAAGGGCTTGTGTAGGTTGTATAGTGACCCAGAGTTAGTAGGGCCCCTCTATAATGCGTCTCATCAATGTCTGGTCAATGTCAGGCATTTCATTTATGTGCATTGGATGTTTGCAGGACTGTGTGTGTTAATGTCTAGTCCTAGGTTTTACATGGGACAATCAGACGAAAAATTGCTTAAACAAGTGATTTTGAGTGATGGTTGTCCTGTATATGCACAGAACCCAACAGGGTGCTGAGTGACAAATCTCTCAATAGTGGTTTAATTTCAACTCTCTGAAATGATGTGACTAAGTTCCCTCTCAGTGTAAACAGGCAGTCGTTCATCTCTAAACGACTGCCTGTTCACAGTGAATGGAAGAGATAGTCTTTGGGACAACTGGTGGTTTCGCATTTGACAATCATCCCGTTATTTTTTTATTGCTCGTGGGAGCGGTCTTATAAAGGGACTAGGGAGCTATGCTCCTTATATCAGCTTCTCCATCTGCATACAATTACCTCTCTCCTCTCTGATTTGCAAGGAATTATGGGACATGCAATTGATCTTAGCATGGGAAACTACACATTTACAAAATAACCACTCAGCAATGGCAGTAAATTGAGTGCGTCTTCCTCCTGGATCTCCAGTCCCGCACAGACACACAGTGTACAGACATGTTGTTTTGCTGTTACACCAGATCCTGCTTTGCAATAACCTCACATACCTCAGCCCACCGCAAAACTGACTTTGGCAGCTGCAGACTGACATTCTATCATTGGGCTGCCTGAATCCGAGCTTTCCTGCTGCAGGACTCCAAACAGCAGACTCCTCTGTAGTCTAAGTGGTGATTTCATTGGACGGATTTACAAAGCAAAGCCAGAAAATAGACATTTTGTACATGTATTACGTCTCGCAGACATTCCACTTCCAGCCTGTCTCCTCCCCGGGTATTTTTAGCTGAGCTATATTTGAAATGCTTACCGCTCAGAGCATGCTCAGTCATACTTAGACACAGCGATTCCAGCCGGTTATTGATATCTGGTTCTGTTGCTGGTACCTGAAAATCTGGGGAGATCAGTGCCAATAAAAAAAAAAAAATTAATAACTTAAAAAAAAAAAGCATTTGCGTTTTTAAGGGTAGTCAGATTTGTCACATGATTGAACCCTTGCAGACGAAGAATTAGTTATTACAAGCCTGTGCCACTGAGCTCTAAAAATAAAAGCCAACAGGTGCATTATTAAACCATTAAGACAAGGGCATTAAAAGGTGGGGAATACGGATGTAGCCACGCTGAATGTGTCATTGAACTCTATAGAAGAGAACAGCAAGGGGTTTTTTTCCCCTTAATTTAACAATTCAGTATTATGAATGGATCAAGTAACCTGTTGGACTTTTAAATGTACAGAAAAAAAAAAGTCAAGCCTGCTGAACCTATACAACTAAGGCATTGTGTAAGTGTGTGGTTGAGATGAACCAGCTGTAACCATGAATTGCATCTCCTTATCAAGTATATGTCGGTATTTCTGTGAACTGGACTGCAGTGGCTGCAATTAAGTTGACTAGATATCCAGTTATGTTATGCCGTTATTCACCGTTCACAATTGTGCACTGTAACCATTTTTCTTTGCAGGTGTGATGCCTCTATGACAGTATACTGCTGCTTATGCCCCTTGTGTATATTTACAGGCAAGCACCAGGGTCACATTGTTCTCTGATCAAAGGTGCAGATGCAAGAGTGTGGTCAGAAACTATGGATGGCTTCACATAAATGTAATTCGCTGCGTGCCGCCCACATGAGACAGTCATGCGGCGCTCAGCAAGTATGCAATGATATTGCGTACTTGTTGTGGGTCGCCAATCACCATTCACTATCTTGGCGTGTGTGTGTGTGTAATACGTGCCAAGATAGAACATGCTGCAATCTTTCTTGGGTGCCTATGGCAGATTGGTACTGTGTATTACACGCACATAACCCATTCGTGTAGTACGCGGTCACCACACACTCGCGTGAAGGAGCCCTGTATATGGGACTGCTTTGTGTGCCACTGGGAACTTTGAATGCCCTTAGCAGTAGAGTATACAGCAAGTGTAAGGTGTGGCTATAATGCCTACATGAGACTGTATGGAAATCACAAACATCAGCTGGCCTAGTCAGTGAGAGTGGAGTTAGGGTAAGCCAGCAAGCCATGATACAGCTGATCCGGAGATCCTGTTGGGTGGTAACCTGCCTATTGTGTTGACCCGTGTTGGCCGTGGCCTTGTATGACTGCTGGGGCTGAGGAAATCTCTGATCTGTAAGGGTCTCTAGAGCATTGAAAGGGCTCCAGAACACTACCTGGGAAGAAAGACAGCACTGTGGGCTCAACAAAGCCCTGGAAAATACGGATGTTGTGACCAGAGACTGAGAAGGACACTGAAAGGCACCACACAAAGTTCATTTAACATGGAATCAGCAGACTGTAACCTCCATGATGTGTTTGTCCTCTTTGAGAGACTGTTTATTGCTAATAGTAACCACCAAGCTTAAGTGACTCTGTAATGTAACCACTAAGCCTTGTGTCTTATACTATAACCATTAAGCATTGTGCTGCATTTTCTCTTGGAGTAAAGTTACATTCAAAGTTATTTACCGCGCCATTGACTGGGGCCCTGTAATAAAGGTCAAGGGCCACTCATTTAGGACTGACTCTCTTACAACTATTCCCCACTTGTTGCAAAACTATAATTCACATAATGCCAAGTCATGCTAAGAGTTGTAGTTTTGCAGCAGTGGGGAATATTCACCTAATGTATGCTCATCCTTTTGCAGCAGTCATTTGTCATCTCTAGGGTCAGACCTAACTTTAAGAGATTCTCTGTCTAAATGTGTCAATGCTGAAATGCAATTAATACTTCAGCATCCACTATTAGGGGGACTTACTATATACATTGAACTCAATAAAACAGATGGCGGCTACAAAATTTGGAGCTCTGCATAAGACAAACACAATTCTTGGGTTTGACTTTGCATGAAAGTAGAGGTAGCCTTACCTGGCTGTTGAAACATAAGCATCGTCTGTGGAGAAGTGTGGACAGGCAGTGAGCGTGTTCTTTGCACGGAGCTGTGAGATCGACTTGGCATACTGTTACTTCCACCGGGATTGGCAAACCACAGATTCTATTGGGTGATACAAGACGGAATCATTACTTATTGCTACTTAACTAGATTGTGGAATGATGATGATTGTGCAGTATGCGGTCAAGAACACACTGCACTAATGCAGCATGCCGTGCCTATGGCACATTTGTGGCAACCTGTGTCATTCCATTGATGATCACTACAGTAAAGGTACTTTTACATATAGTCGCCCAAGTGATGGTGCAAAAGAGCGATTATGGGAAACTGTCGTTTTGTGTAAATATGGGACCCGACAGGGTAACTGAATGAGAATTGTTTACTTGGAGTCACTTGGTTTTCAGCTCCCCTAAAAACCAAAATGACTGTCATCCCATGTAAACAGGCAGTAATTAATCTATGCACGGTTTACCCTTAATAAGGGCAGGTGGCTGCAAGAGATCTTTGGAGCGCTCCACCTCCATTCAGTGGGTGATAGTTTAAAAGTACAGGAGTAATAATTGTTGGGACTGCTGTCCGGAGCTTTAACAAACAAAGATGGTCGCACATAGAGATCAGCGAGCATACTCGCTAAGGGAAATTGCTCGATCGAGCATTGCCCTTAGCGAGTATCTGCCCGCTCGGGAGCAAAGATTCGGCTGCCGGCGGTGGGCGGGGAGTGGCGGGGGAGAGGAGATCTCTCTCTCCCCCTCTCCCCCCCCCCCCCCCGGTTCCTTCCCCTGCTCATGGCCGCAACTCACCTGTCACCCGCGACGGCAGCTGAACCTTTTCTTCCGAGTGGGGAGATACTCGCTAAGGACAATGCTCGATTGAGTAATTGTCCTTAGCGAGTATGCTCGCTCATCTCTAGTCGCACAGCTTCTCCGATTTCCTGTTGGACGCTGTGTATTACTATGTATCATTAGTCTGAGACACTACATGTGCCTTGATTAACTAGTGCTGTCTACATGGTCAGCACTGGCCAGTCGGAGCAGCATGTAATGTCTTAGGGCCCTTTTAGACGAGACGATTATCGTTTGGAGGAGCAAGTGACGTGACCGCAAGCTTGTTCGCTCTCATGCAAACTGCTTAGACAGACAAATACTTCATTGGCTCATTTGAATGAGAATCATTCGGACTTCCACATTCGCTGTACAAGTGAATGAGAAGGACTGAATTAGCACTGTTTAAACCGAACAATAAGTGAACGTGCCATCGATGATTTTTATACCTGCATAAAGTGAACGATTATCGTTCAGTCATTGGCTCACAGTTATACGGAATGATTATACACTTTCATTCGTTTGAAGAATTTTTTGGATTAATAAAGGTTCGTCTAAAAGCACCTTAAGCCTAATAATGCATACAAATGCACAATGTACATAAGGTAGTCAGAAAAGCAGTGTAGCCATCTTTGTTGGTCCAGGCGCAGAGTTCCTTTAACCCCTTGAGTGGCGGGTTTCCTACCACCCTGTCGTGCCCACCAGGGCAGGTTTTTTAAAATGGTCTAATCATTGAATTTCAACTAATTTTGCAGTTGCATCTCAAGAGCCATAACTTTTTCATTTTTTCATTGACATGGCCATATGAGGGCTTGTTTTTTGCGGGACAAGTTGTGGTTTTTTAAACAGGGGGGGAGGAAAAAAAGAAATGGGGAAAAAAGAAAAAAAGGGGCCATGTCATTAAGGGGTTAAATAATGTATTAACTTCCTTCTCTGGGTCATTACGACGCACACGGATACCACATGTGTGATTGTATTTTTGATTTTTTACAAAGTAAAGGGAGACAAGCGTTTTTTTTATTTTTTTTTTAATTTTTTTACTTTTTTTTTTTTTTTTTTTTTTTTAATTTTTCTTTTTTTTTTGTCCCTTTAGTGGACTTCCACAGGGACCCATCAGGACCCCTGATCACATTCCGGGGGTCCGATGGTGACAGCCCTTTACATGCTGCAGTGACAACCCTTTACATGCTGCAGTCACATAGACTGCAGCATGTAAAGGGTTAACACAGCAGAGATCGGAGGTTTTCTCTGATCTCTGCTGTAAGAGCTAGTACCTAGCTGTCCTCTGACAGCTAACAACCAGCTCTCCCTGCCACAGAGACCATCGGCTTGCTTCTGACAAGCCGATGGTCTCTATGGCAACCTGTAAACAAAGCAGGACATTGCCGACATGTCGGCAATATCTTCTGCTGGTTGTTCATAGCCCTTGCTTTGTTCTCTGTGGGTCTGTGCAGGCAGAGCACACTGTCACAGCTTGTGGCATTGTGCTCTGCAGCTCCCATAGTGATACATAGCCCGGAAATCTTCCGGGCTATGTTGCTATGAGCAGTGGAGCTCGTCCCCGGAAATTTTCCGGGCGTGCCACTCAAGGGGTTAAGCGCCCAACAGTTGTCCTGTGTAAAAGTACTCTATGGTTCTCCCCAGCTTGAAAATGGCCGATAACAGATGGCAATAGATTAGGAAATAAAATTTAACTGCTCAAAAAATTAAAGGAACACTTAAATCAATCACACATCAGATCTCCATAAATGAAAGATTCAAGCTAAAAATCTCTGATAAATTGCGTAATTTCATTGAGAACTTAATGACGTTTTAATGGAAACCAAAATCAACCAATTGAGGGTTGTATTCAAAGTTACCCAGAAAATCAATTTACATGACTTTCATCCCAGCAAACGTGACTCAGTATGTATATGGCCTCCCCTGTGCCAGAGTATACACTCCCATCATCATCTGGGCATGATCCTAATGAAATGGCAGATGGTGACCTGGGGGTTTCATCTCAGACCTGGATTGTGGCATCAGTGAGATCCTGAACAGTTTCTGGCGCTATTTAGTGGTACAGAATGCACCGATACAGGATGTCTCAGAGGTTCTTAATTGGATTCAGGTCTCAGGAGCGTGCAGGGCAGTCAATTGTATCAATGCCTTTGTCATCCAGGAACTGCCTACACACGTGGGCCACATGAGACCAGTCATTCTCCTGCACCAGGAGGAAACCAGGGTCCACTACACCTATGTAAGGTCTGACAATGGGTCTGCACATTTTATATCAATACTCAACAGCAGTCAAGGTACCATTGGCCCTCACGTGAAGGTTAGTGCAACCCTTGAAGAAAAGGCCTTCCCAGATGATCACTGACCGACCACTAAACCAGTCATGTTGGATTACGTTGCAGGCAATATAACATTCACAATGGAATCTACAGACTCTTAGACATCGGTCACATGTGCTCATCTATGAAGAGAAGAAGGTCCCACTGGCGGACCTGCTACTTCTGGTGTTCTCTAGTGAATACCACTTGAGCTGCACAGTGCTTGGCTGTGAGCCCAGGTCCACTATGGGATGTCGGGCCTTCATGCCACTCTCATGGAGTCTGCATGCTTCTGACCAAACTGTCAGATACGAACGAATAGCCTGCTGAAGGTAATTTTGTAGGGCTCCGGTAGTGCTCCTCCTGTCCCTTCTCACAAAAAATAGCACATGCCGGTCTTGATGCTGGGTTGATGCCCTTCTACACACCTGTCCAGCTCTCCTTGGGGAACAGCCAATGTCCTGGTATCTGCTCCATGCTCTCGAGACTGCTTGGAGACTCGGCAAACATTCTTGCAATGGCACGTATGCATATGGCATCCTACAGAAGTAGGATTACCTGGGAATTTTTGGGGGCAGTGTTGATAGACTTTAAATGGCCTCTGTCATCACCTTTAAGCCCCACACAGCGCATACTCTCATTTATCTCTATAGTAGAGTGGGCGCACACAGCCTTGTGAAAACCGCCACACTGTATGCATGCAGTCATTTCTTGGGGGCACAACGCTGGAACAAGAAGCCCAGTGAGTATTAAAAAGCACCCCCTCCCCCTGTTCCCTCACCATTGAACCCCATAACGTAGTGAGCTCAAAGGTGATGCCAGTGAAACTTTGATGAAAGCCGTATGGGAACAGGGGACTGATATGAATGAATATACTCTGTGTACAGCTATGGAGAGTTTCTTATTGACTGAAACCTTAAAATTCCGTCCCTCTTATTACTAGTCCCGTTTTCCAGGCAGCACTTTTGAATCACCGACGACCAGAAATAGATTTATTATAAGCCCTCTCTTCCTCCACATTTGTAGTTATAAGACGCCTTCTGCTAAATATGTTTTCTTAAAGGGCCAGCATTCTTAGTTGCCACCATTTAAGGACAAACCCTATACTTCCCATCTCAATGTACATTTTTTCAGCTGCGGCTGGCTTTTCTGAGCAGGACTGCACCTGGTCTTGCTCCTGGTTTCAAATCTTAAAAACTCCTCTCAGCCCCTTTTGTACCCCTCTGCAGGGAACACAGGAAATGCCTGCAGTCTGTTCTCACTACTTTTTTTATTTCTTTAAAAAGATCCAGACATGTGGAAAAAATAGAACATGGTTAAGTAATCATGTGTACGGGAGGACTTATTTTATTCTCAGTGTCGTAGAGTTTGCAACTTAGGTTCCAAAACAACAAAACAGCCGCTGATGTCAGAAGCCATGCCGCACACTCATAAATCATGTAGCAGGCCTATTGTAGGTTTATAAAACTAATAAATTCTGCAACACTGTGTGGAATATTTAAAAAAAATAAAAAATAGAGCAGCCCAGACAACTGCAATTTATATAGGACAACACGGTATGGAGGGAAAGGGACAAGTAAGGGCGTAGCTATAGGGGGTGCTGAGGCACTGTTGTAGTCACACCCAGGCCCTGGTATCTGAGAAAGCACCCCCCTTCCCAACAGTAGATGCTGAAATCACCGTATATATAGTAAATGGTAGATGGGAGCTCCATTGCAGATGTTACATTGGGGCTGAGGAACTTCAAGTTATCCCTTGCTCTAAGGGCAAATTTACACAGGCGTACGCAATTTCGGTGTATGGAAAAAAAAATATATAAAAATCGCACCGTTGTGTTGCATCTGTATTCATTGCGTTTTGCACATGCACCATTTTTTTTCAATCCACCGTCTTCTGGCAATATGCGTAAAAAGGTAGTAAATACGCATGCAGCTGCGGATTTGCTGCATCTTTATGCAATCCTATAGGCGATTGCGGTCCGTTATAAGGATATGCTGCAATTATTTTTTTTTTACAAGCATGCATCCGAATATCCCAATGCAAATCAATGGGCTTTATGCTGTCTGTATTAAGTCCATAAAAAATAAATATGCAATATGGACAGAAAATACACCCGTGTGAACGTGCTTTAAGAACATTTTGCACCAGACTGACTCTTTAGGGCCCCCTAGGTATTGCCCATGTAGCATAGATTGGCTTCTTACTAAAATAACATTCCAATAATCTGACATTTTATGATACAGTCATTTGTCTATGGTGTAGAGGTTCCTGATAATTCTCAAGAGCAGTGCTACGGTAGAAGGCAGAACTTTGACACTGAATCCAATAACTTAGGGTGCATTACCAAGTACTCTAACCTCTTAATCTCAAATTAATGTCCTTTAGGTGTAATTCCCTTTTAAAACATGACTTCATATATATCAATTCACAAATCGACTTCTGCACCAACCTGTCTTCCTTGCTTCAACATTGCAGAATTATTGGACGTTGTTCGCTGTGTCGCCCCCAGGAGGCTGCTTGGACCCAGCAAACCAAGCCGTGTGCTGGGGAGGTTCCGAGATGGAATCTGAAACTGACGGGGGTTTCTTCTGGTTATTCCTGCACCCACAGATCCAGCTGTGGGCAATGAGTTGGACTGTCCAAACCCTCGGGTGCCAATGAAGACGTCAACACTAGTCCTGTTAAATTGTGACATTTAGAAATGTAATAAATGAACACAAAAGTAATGGAAGCAGAAAATATCAGAAATATAACAACTCTACAAGATTTTCATTAACTATAGCCACAGATGCAATAGTTCTCACTATAGTTATGAAATTCTGTGTAACACCACATTCCCATAGTCTCTGTTCATCTCATATTCATAGGCTCCGTTTAACGTATACACTAATGGATGCCATGCAATGCCATCCATCACCCAGTTATATGGAATGATGTAGTCAATTACGCTATTCCATTCTCTTATTAGCGGTATACTTAGGCACTGTATACCGGACAGATGGAGGCCAAAAGAATGCTCTTTTGGCCTCCAGCAGGCTAATGTAATTGTATGGACACGTATTGTGTGTGCGTCGGTAGGTTTTAAAAATGTAAATCACTAAAAGGGACATCACAAATGTAATGTGAACATAGCCTAATTTGAGATGGGGACTTATAGCTCTATTCACCCCGAGTCTCCGGCTCCATAGATATAAAGACAAGTACTAGATAGCTACTTTCTCATAGTAAGCTATGAGAAATGCTACTAAGGGACTGGGGACAGCTGGGTGACAAATACTAAGGGTGCTGTAATGGCTGCTATTACCAGTTGTTGTTCAGACGTAAACTATTGAGGGCCTATGTGTAGCATAAGCCATCAATAGTAGATCGGCAGGGATACCCGATAATAGCTGTTCGCCGGGCCAGTGTACTCATGCATTGAGGTGATTTCTGCAGGAAGCAGACAGCTTGGTTCCCACAGCAGTGATCAGGATTGGTATTGCAGACTTTACCTGCAATACCAAGCTTGGCCACAGCATTGGTAACAGATCTGTCTACTTCCTGCAGAAATCCACCCAGTGCACGAGCACACTGACCTGGCAAACTGTTGATCAGCAGGGGTTCCTGTCGGCAGGCCTCCACTGATCTACTATTGATGGCCTATCCTAAGGACAGACCATACGTAGTTTACAACTAGACAACCCCTTTAAACATCTGATACTTAGATGTGTGGATATAGTAAAGGAGTTGTTAGGGATAAGGGTCCTATTGTCCATGGGCAAAAGAGAATTAAGAAATCCGCATGGGTGTCCGGTACACGTGATACGCGCCCATAGGGAATAATTGGACACTCACAGGTAATAAAATCCCTGTGGATGTCATTTTTCCCTGGCACGCGGATCGCACGTGCTGGAAAGCACCAGCAGTATGCTCCATTTTGTACAGTTTTCCTGCTACTGAAGCCGTACGGTCCCGTGGCACACATGCAGCTGTATTTGTGCTGTGCCGCGGCACCACGGGAAAAACAAAAACATGCACGGCGCATGCCGAGCACATCTGCCGGGCCAAAGAAAGAAGATCCGGCCGCGACAGAGGGGAGATCCGGCCTTTCTGGCCTCATGTCTGCGGGAAAGGAGGGATCTGCTGTGGGATTCTGCATGGAGAATCCGTGCAGGCCCGAATTTCCCCGTACACATGAGGTCTAAAGGAGTTGTTTATTTGTAAACTACTTACGGCCTATCATTAAGATGTAGTGGAATTGATGATGGGTTTTAAAGACACGCACGGCATTGTGGGGATGAGGTGTCAAGATCTCAAATAGAGATCGAAACGCGTACTACGTGAGCACCTAGTAGCCATGATGTGCTGAGCACATTTTATAATAAAGCATGGAAGCTGTTTTTCACAAAGTTCAAGCTCTCAGAGATTATTTTCTTTTCTGATACGAATGGCCAGTTGGATTGAGTGGCGGTGGACCGAGAAACACTTCCATATTTAAATGAAGACTACTGTTGCAAAGGAGACATGGGAGGAAGCAGGAACCTGCAGTGGAGGTGAGCGCTCTTTATATGGGATTGCCATATCCTTAAGGTGGGCTATCAAAAGTAGATTGGTGGGGTCTGCCACTAGGGACCAGAGCTATTTGGAAGGTCATTGCGTTGCACTGAGCCGATTTCCACAGGAAGCAGACCGCTCCATTCCTATTGCTGTGGCTAAGCTTGGTATTACAGGCAAAGTTCCCAATCACTTCAATGTGAACTTGAACTGCAATATCAAGCCTGGCCACTGCAGTGGGAACTGAGCTGTCTGCTTCCTGACAAAATTAGCTCAATGCATGAGCACACCGACCCGCGAACAGCTGATCATCAGGGATCCCTGGTGGCAGACCGCTCCTGATCTCCTACTGATGTCCTATCATGCACGTAGGCAATCAATAGTTTGCAACTTGACAATCCCTTTAAAAACATACCAAGAATTAAAACAGCACTCCGTTATAGGCAGTAAATAAATAGGTGAGAAAGAAAGCAATCAACTCACCTGTGCCAAGTGGGACACACCTTTAAACTAAAGGGGACCCACTAGCACCTATTCTCCAGGCAGGCATATAATCATAAGCCCCATCCGTAATCCAGCCGATCACTGGAGAGCAAGCTAACATCCACCAAGATTCCTCACAGGGAGAAGTCTTCACTTAAGCATAAACCATAAGAGCAAAAAACTGGGTATAGCGCTCACAGGATCCGGGGTATAAAATTCAGGGATTGACGAGAAGAAAGTATAAAAGTCCCGTCTTTAATATCATGCTACGCGTTTCGGCTATCAAGGAAAAAGGCTTGATAGCCGAAACGCGTAGCATCATACCTGTGAGCGCTATACACCGTTTTTTGTTCTTATGGTTTACCCTTTAAAAACATGTCTGCTTTCTTCCAGTAACTGCGCCACATTTGTCCACAGGTTGTGTGTGGTACTGCAGTTCTCCATTCACTTCAATAAAGCTGAGCTACCACACACAATCCATGGACAGGTGCACTGCTGTTTCTAGAAGAAATCAGCCATGGTTTTTCTAATCCTAGACAAGCCCTTTTATTAGCTCGCACACACAGAGGAAATGAGTGGCTAATACCTTGATGTTTACAATGTGCAGCACAGGTATAAATCCCCTTTAAAGAGAATGCCTGTGCTATGCAAAAGCAATTTCAATGCCTTGCTGCTGCATCTAAGCGCTAAGGAAACCCCTAAGCCTTCTCTAAGAGAATACATCAATGTCATAGATTTTAATTGAAGTGATCAAGGCAATAGTGATTGAGGTTATTCCTGCGCAAAACTTCATAATATCTGGCCTGCAGATCGCAGCCCGGTAATGTCTGCACAGGAATTTTTACTGCAAAGGAAAAAACATAGCCTGCAGACAGAGATGGGTTTCCCAACAAGCTGATGAAATGCAGTCACTAAGGTAACTAGCACACGGGGGGGATCTGAACCCAACCTACTTTCTCTGCTGTCGGTACCCAGCAACATCCAAGAGGGTTTTCCGTGGAAAAGACCTGTATAGCTTCTGTACTTGCTGTTTCCATGACAACAGTCTCTTCTTCTGTGTCTCCGTAAAGGCCTGTGCAAATACATCATTATATAGAAGACAAGAACTGCAACAGAATAACACACTATGGAAAGTCCTCCACACCTGTTTGTAATCCAGTTAATTCTTGCAACATTGTAATACAAAATTAGTAGTATTAGGACATTGTTGCAAACATGTATATATTCAGGGTCGGCTATATCTCTACCATAGGGGTAGCAAAATAGTTTGTCGCTGCAAATTTGTTTTTAAATTTCTGGAAGACTATAGGCAAAACTAAAGCAGCTATACACACATGCCTACCTTATGAAAAAAGGCCCTCTATGACATGTAGCATCTTTCTTCGGATTACCCGTGATGTAATTTGTGGTTTTGTGATGACTGGCTGTCACCCTTTGCATGGGCCCTCCATGAACCACCGATGGCATTACAACAGTGGCCCAGTAATATAAAGGGATTCTGTGGCGTGAAGCAATGTAAGGTAAAGTCCCCTGGTGCAAGCACAGAGTCAGACTCCTAGGGTGACGTCACATCATGACGTTTTCTTCGCAGACTGTTTTTGTGGGGTGGTTTGCCATTGCCTTCCCCAGTCATCTTTACCCCCAGCAAGTTCATTTTACCGACCTCGGAAGAATGGAAGGCTGAGTCAACCTTGAGCCGGCTACCTGAACCATGCGGAGATTCAACACGCAACCTTCAGGTTGTGAGCGCGAGCTTAGGACTGAATTCAGCTGCCTTAACACTCTGCGCCACATGAGGCGCCAGTAGGTGGACACACTATAAGGAAGGACTGAAGATGGCACTTTGACTACTGATGCCCAGAAAGCACCAGTCTTGAATCAAAGGTGTCATTTTTTAGGGTGTAACCCCTACATATTAAGGGGAGGGGTGTAAGTGCAAAATTTGAGTATCATTACAATGTAATAGTATAAGTCACAAAAACGATTTATTCTGTAAGTCTGGTTGTAGCAAGAATCCCTGCGGGTGGATAATCCACAGGGCTTTCCTATCCACCCTATCACTTTCCCCATCATTGATGGATCTTAAGTGTCACTTACTTCATGAATAAGGCATTTGTCAATCAGCTGCAAATAAGAACTGATGTTTTCTTCATCCGGTCTGGACACCAGGAGCTGGGTACAAACTGAGCGAGACATGGACTGTATGAAATCACCATGATAGAAACCATTTACATACTCGTGTATCTTCTACATGTACAGGTCACAGTCTAATGTACATTTATAGCAAAGATCATAGGAAAGCATTAGATTAAAGGGGTATTCCCATCTTGGCTTTTCATAGCAGAGATAGGAATTCGCTGCTATAGTTACTAGCCACCCGGTCGGTAACTATGGAAACAGCTGAGCGCTTCAGTGCAGTTTGCGTAGCTCTCATTGAAGTCAATAGGAGCTACGGAAACAGCGCAGAAGAGCGTGCTACACGGTTTCTGTAACTAAAGGGAGTCACGGAAACAGTGCTGCATGCTACGCTGTATCCGCAGCTCTTATTTACTTCAACAAGAGCTATACATACAGTGTTCATGTGATTGGAAACAAAGATGGGTTTTCCCATCTCACCAATGAAAAGCCGAAATTGGAACACCCCTTTAAGTATAAGTGGTCATTTTTCCCTCGTACTCTGCACGTTGTGTCAAAGAATAGCATTGATGAAGATCCCGTTATTAAGCCTGTGACAGAGCCCATGATAATTATTGCCCAGTAACCCAGACCATTCATAGTCTACCTTTGCCTATGTATATATGTGGCATGCATAAACCATGAACTAAATTACCGTGTTTCCCCGAAAATAAAGACAGTGTTTAAATTTTGTTCAAAAAGGTTTAAAGGGGTTGTCCTGTGCCGAAACGTTTTTTTTTTTTTTATTTAATAGGCCCCACGTTCGGCACGAGACTAACCCAATGCATGTGTTAAAAAAAAAACCATTTAGTACTTACCCGAATCCCCGCGCTGCAGCGACTTCTTACTTACCTTACTTAAGATGGCCGCCGGGATCTTCACCCACGATGCACCGCGGGTCTTCTCCCATGCTGCACCGTGGGCTCTGTGCGGTCCATTGCCGATTCCAGCCTCCTGATTGGCTGGAATCGGCACACGTGACGGGGCGGAGCTACGAGGACCAGCTCTCCGGCACGAGCGGCCCCATTCACCATGGAGAAGACCGGACTGCGCAAGCGCGTCTAATCGGGCGATTAGACGCTGAAATTAGACGGCACCATGGAGACAGGGACGCTAGCAACGGAACAGGTAAGTGAATAACTTCTGTATGGCTCATAATTAATGCACAATGTACATTACAAAGTGCATTAATATGGCCATACAGAAGTGTATAACCCCACTTGCTTTCGCGGGAGAACCCCTTTAACTTTTGCACATGTATAGCTGCCTGGACAGTATTTAAATTAAGTTTTTTAAATTAACTGTTAGCAGGGCTTAATTTTGGAGTAGGGCTTATATTTCAAGCATCCTCAAAAAGTCTGAAAAATCATTTTGCATCCTCAAAAATTCTGGAAAATCGTGCTATGTCTTATCTTCAGGGTATGTCTTATTTTCAGGGAAACAGGGTAAAAGGGATTTCCTGGATTAGAAAATCTTGTCTATTCATTGTATTTGGTGATTGGGACTGAGCTGCAATACCACAGACAGCCTGAGGACGGGTGTTGTGCTGTCTTTGGGAGAAAACAGACATGTTCTTCTAATCTTGAACGGCCACTTTAAATTTTAAAATTAATTTTTAATTTATCCTTGTAACTCTTTAGAAACGCTCACTTGCTTTATGTGGTGTAGACCTCAGATTTATTACAGCAGCAAGCTTACCTTTACCCATCACTCTTGTGAACTGTCCTGGAAGATCTCCTTCGGGTAAAGGGATACCACCACTCTCTCCCTCTAGGTTGCCCATATGGTGCTGCTGAATCCCACCGGTGGCAGAGTCTTTGTTTTCAGATCCTTGACCCTCAGTTCCTAGTAACGAAGGCTGAGAGTCCAGCTCCCGGCTGTGGTCTTCTGCAGTGGAGTTTTGTGCAGAGTACCCTTTGATGGGTGTAAGAATCATCTGGTGTAGTTCCTGAAGAGGCCCCCGCAGGTTACCCCCTTCTAGGATGTCCTGTTCAATGTAAAATACAAATGACATAATTAAACCCCTCTACTTCCATACTTGTCATCTTGGACGGGTAGGAATTCTGGCCTATCACTCCCATAGTAACGCTTACCCTTTCCAATGATTTCAGAAGAATGTGCCGCTCTTTCAGCTTCTGGATACTAATGACTATTTTGTGCCTTGCACCTTTTGTGACATTCTAAAGCGAGAAAAACAAACAAATGTACAAATGATACAGCAAGTAAAAAAAAAAATAAATAAATACAATGCAGGCTATGATTGGTTTATTGGCATAAAAAAAAAACAAAAAAAAATGGGCAAGTACCCAAAAGTCAGGGTCAAATTACAAAATATTTGGTACATCTGGCTGCCTGAAACTATTAAAGGGAGTCAGTCAGCAACTATTAGCTCCATAAACTAAACTGATGTGCTCATGGGAGCTGATGCACTGAGTCTGGGCATTTGAGCCTTATACTTAGCTTTCCCTGCTGTCTACTGTCAAAGCCACCATTGCAATATCTTTAATAGGCCACTCCGGTGATTTTTTTTTTTCATTCCTTATGTAGCTATTCCCCCACTATATATAAGTGAGCTAGTATTAGGTTGCCTGTCCATGGCCACGACGGACTCTCGCTAGCGATATTCTGCCCCAGGGAAAGAGGGGGAGCACTGTAATGTCTCCGCAAGACACCTATCTAAAATCAATAGGCTCACAGTGGAGAATCGCAGCAAATCGTGGCATTCTGCGATTTTAATCACGCGAGTGGAGAATTGCTACGATTCTCTGCTCGTGGACGTCAGGTTGTGCTTTCCATAGTTTTCCTATGAAAAGAGTGTCATGCGAGCTCCGTAAGCGATTTATCACCATGGATCTCGCTATGACATTTCGCCCGTGGATGCTCAGCCTTACCTTGGTTTATACCAATAATCATCACATAGCTCCTCTCACACAATTCTAAAAGAAGAGATTACAGCTCATCCTCCTGACTGGACTCGCAATTATTAGGAAATTATAGAATCAGTGGCTCCGCCCTGCGCTTGTGGCGCGCGCGTGCGTGCGGTTCCGCCCCGCATCAGATCACAAGGCCGTATTCTCATGACGTAAAAGCGCCCGGCCAACCAATATATGAAATGGCCAAAGCTGCCAAAGTGAGAACTGCTCTTTGTTAGTGAGAATCAATGCTGGTTCATACAAGGGATCCCATCTAGGGGTCCCTGATCTATAAAGTTTGTACACCCCAATACTGATGTCCCCGGCTTTTTTTTTTACTTTGTGAGCCATATTTAAAGGGGTTGTCCCGCGCCGAAACGGGTTTTTGTTTTTTTTTCAACCCCCCCCCCCCGTTCGGCGCGAGACAACCCCGATGCAGGGGTTAAAAAAGAACACCGCACAGCGCTTACCTGAATCCCCGCGCTCCGGTGACTTCTTACTTACCGGTTGAAGATGGCCGCCGGGATCTTCTCCCTCCGTGGACCGCAGCTCTTCTGTGCGGTCCATTGCCGATTCCAGCCTCCTGATTGGCTGGAATCGGCACGTGACGGGGCGGAGCTACACGGAGCCCCATTGAGAAGATAAGACGACCCGGACTGCGCAAGCGCGTCTAATTTGGCCATTAGACGGCGAAAATTAGACGGCAACCATGGAGACGAGGACGCCAGCAACGGAACAGGTAAGTGAATAACTTTTGATAACTTCTGTATGGCTCATAATTAATGCACAATGTACATTACAAGGTGCATTAATATGGCCATACAGAAGTGTATAGACCCACTTGCTTTCGCGGGACAACCCCTTTAAGTCAATTACATTAACATACTAAATATTGCATGTAATTTCTATTTGCATTTATATTTTTCAGCTTGAACATGGCACTGTTCCATGGCTAGGATATATCTATAATATACGTAGATGTCATATTCTAGCAAGTGCATATAATCATACCTTAGGGCTCCAATGGTAAGCCACGCAGTAAAGTGTCACAAGCCACTTGTGGCTCCTGAGCCATTGGTTGTTGACTTCTGCCCTAATAGGGTCATATGGTAAGGCATTGCCTCAGATTTATCTAACACATTTCTTCAGAATAGTGATCTCTAAACCATGGCTTTCCAACTTTTGTGAAACTGCAACACATAGCCCCTGCTGGCGTTAGAACATTCTGGGAGTGGTAGTTTTGCAATAGCTGGAGAGCCACAGGTCGGAGACCACAGCTTAAAGGGAATCTGTCACCATCTTTTTGCAGCCCTAACTAAAGGCCCATTTAGACAACGATTATCGCTCAAAAGACGACTTTTGAGCGATAATCATTGTGTCATTTATATTGCAAGATGATCGCTCAAACCTTGAGCGATCACCTTGGGCTGCAAGCGGAGGATGCAGAAGACAAGGGTGGGGGTCCCCGCTTGTGTTCTGCATCCAGCTGTTCCCTGCTCTGAGCGCCCGGCTGTTATACAGCTGAGCGCTCTGAGCGGAGGATGCAGAAGACAAGCGGGGTGTCCCCGCTTGTCTTTTGAATCCAGCTGTTCTCCACTCTGAGCGCCCGCCTGTTATACAGCCGAGCGCTCTGAGCAGGGTATGGAGAACAGAGCTAGACTGCTCTGTTCTTCATACCCAGCCTGTCATCAGGGAGCAGGATACAGCTGAAACAATAGTATCATCTGTATCCCGCTGTGAATCCCTGATAAGGCTGATTGTTGTCTTTCAGCATGCTGAAGGACAACGATGAGTGAAGGCTTAGCGAAAACTGCACGATGTCAGCGGAGTTACACACAACGATTATTGCTCTAAAGACGGCTTTTAAGCGAATTTTGAGCGATAATTGTTGTGTCTAAATGGGCCTTAATAGCAGCCTAAGGTAGTGACTAATTGCTGTAGTTTGAGAGAAATTTGCGTTTTATTATAGCAGACACACAAAGAACTAATCCTTAATATTCATGAGCTGAAGCTAGTCCCACCCACCCCACCCTCCAGCCAATGATTGGTAGCCCTCTATGCGCATTAATAGGCAGACAGCTGTCAATCAGTGGCTGAAGGGTGATTTAAAAAAGGGCTAGCTGCAGCTCATGAATATCTAAAGGCCCCTTTACACACAAAGAATCTTTCAAATGGCCGAAAGATTGAAAGATTTAACGATGTATTTGAATAAAGGGTTTATGGCTTTAAGGGCCATTAACGCTTTATCATCTTCATTTGCATGTAAAAGGACCTCCAGGAGTTGTTTGCTAAGCTCAGCTTGTATTTGCACATTTGGGTGTGTGTTTAAACAGCAGCCAGCACATTTCATTGTTCTCCTCACAGTGAGTATAAACATGCCTTGAGGAGAACATCCTGCAGTCTATTGAAAGAGGAGTGAAATACATTAAAATGGAATGTATTTGCTCAGTCTGTCAGTGGCTGAATGATGGATTTTAACTGAACCAAAATCTAACATTCAAACAAAAAGACCATGATGCCTGTTATGTTTAAATAACTGGTGTGATGCAGCGCTTGGCTTTGTTTAAATGGAGAGTAGTACTGTAATAACTTGATTATATCAGGCCTAGACTTCTTCATTAATGATGGTTATGGCTGCCCCCTAACCTAATTACTTGTCACACTCTAGAGATCTCCTCTTTGTATCCCAGTCACTTCCCTGCAGGGCAGTCCCCATCTGATACTTATTAGGAACCATCTTAATGGTTAGATGTGAAACTGAAAGTAAAATATCTATCCCGTGACGCATCAGCACATCATTAGCTAAGGCTGTGCCATTTCTGCCTGCTGGGAGTGCAGTTTAAATATCATTATCTTCAGTATTCGCCTAAATAAGCTACAGACCATAACTGTCCAGTCAGCAGGTTAAGCGGTGACTTTTCTATTAGAACATACTGGGGGAATAGCAAGAATAAAAAAAACAAAACACCGGAGTGGGACAAAAGAGGCACAGTGTCTTATTTTCAGGGTGTGTCTTGTGATACTCACCTAGTAGCCGGTGTTCGGATCCCTTGCGCTGGGCTGTGGCGCTGCTGCAGTCTTCAGCGCTGGCAGTATTTCTTCCTGGTAGCGGGGCTTGAATACCCCGCCTCCAGCAAGCAATTGCTTCGATTGGTTTATCGAGCTCCGTGTCAGCCAAATCAGAACCAGCAATGACATCATTGAATGGCTGCGATTGGTTAATCTAGCGCTGACGCGGTGCTCGATAAACCAATTAGAGCAATCGCTTGCTGTAGGCAGGGTATTCAAGCCCCGGTACCAAGAAGAAATGCTCTGTTACCGAGCAATACAGCACAGTGCTTTCACCCCTGTCCTCCCATCATGCACTGCTTATAGGATGTTGGAGGCTATGGACAGGGGAGGAAGTAGCAAATGCAGGCAAGACATCAGAGGAAGTGGAGATATTCTTCAGGCAGAGAGTCAAGAGACAGATAGAAAATGAAGAAAGTAGCCAGACCAGGTACAGTAAACCCATCACAGAAGGATTTATGTGATGAGGTACATTACATTTTAAAATTTTAGTCTGTGCCCAGAATACATCTTTAAGGTCTTAATTACACTACAGGGAAAAAAAAAAAAAAAAAAAAAAAGAAGACTTCCTACAAAAACCATCTTGCTATAGCCCTACCATAAGGGCTCTTTCCCACGAGCATATATCAGCCGGCCGATATACGCTGTGATCTGATGCATTGGATTTCAATGCATCAGATCACATGGCCGTATTCCTGAGACATAAAAGCACCCAGCCAGCCAATATAGCGCCGGGTGTTTTTACGTCGGGTCCAAAAGATAGTCCTGGAACTATCTTTTGGGCCGGAATACGTCGACCGCTGCATGGGCTCCCATGTGAGCCCATGGCAGCAGCCAGATGTGGAAGGGAGTTTAGCAACGTGGCTGCTAAACTCCCTCCCTCTGTTCTTCTACCCTGTGCAGGCCACCTCTGCCCTCCTCCCCGCTCGTTCTTTGCAATGGGAGGGGGCGGAGCTAAGCGCTGACCCTTCCCGTCTCCTCCCATTGTGGGCTGCAGACAAGGGGCGGGGTGTGGGCGGAGCTAAGATTCAGCCCTCTCCCTGCTCCTTGTCCATAGCCATCAATGGGAGTAGGCGAGACAGGACGGTGCTTAGCTCCACCCCTTCCATTGCAAATAACAAGCAGGGAGGAGAGCAGAGGTGAGCTTGCGATGGGGAGGGAAGGTAAAGGGGCGACGGCATGGTAACCTCAGCGCATATGCGCTGGGGCCTATGCAGTGTGAACTGGCGCACAAACATTAGATTTGTACACCCGTTAACGAGCTTCTACGCTCCAGATGATAGCGTCGCGTTTTTTTACAATAGAAAGCCTCATTGACAATCGCATTAAAAAATGCAATCGCAAGTGTGTGGGAGCCCTTAGGCTACTTACACACAGGCGAGTGCTATTTCGGGCCAAAAAACTCACAAAGAGATTTTCAGGCAAAAATGCATCGTATCTATGAGATTCCGATCCTCTTATGCACGATAGAGGATCGGAAGAGTTTCCCATTGATTTCAATGGGAAACCACGCATAATGCTTGCAGGCACATCACACGGCAGGTGAGAACAATGCAAAGCAATAAAGTTCCCATTGATATCAATGTGCAATATATTTCGACAAAAGCGCAAAGATAGAGCATGCCATGCCCGCAGGAAAACATCGCTCGTGTATATGACTATTGAAAAGAATGGGGTTAACATTTGCACAAGATTTGTGTGTCTCGCAATGCACAAATCTGCGTGAGAGGCATGAAAGCGGCCCGAGGCTATTACATGAGCGCCGTTCACTCCCATGAACCTGCGGTTCAGCCTGGCAATTGTCAGGAAACTTCAGGAAATTGTCAGGAAAATGCTCCCAGGTGCAATTCTCTAATCACACAATTAGAAAGTTTGTAAAAAGAAGTCATACCTGTGCCTCCAGCTGACACTCGTTGAGGGACATCATTTCCTCATATGTCATCTGAGAAAACAGGGCTGCATACTTGTGCAAACGAAGACTTTTAAGCCATGCAGGCACATCTGAAATCCAAGCAGTAGATTTTTAGCTTTTCCTATTGTATAGCAGCAGAACTCAATGTAATCTGCTAACAAAAGTACGTGTTCTCACTTAAATAAAAGGCTCTGTTCACATGTTTCTATAAGGAGCCTCCGCTGCAGATTACCTTTTTTTCTGTCTAAACCACCACACTGGTAAAACCCAACGAATCCCATTATAACAATTAGTGGGTTCCATCAGGTGTGGCCAGTATCCAGTCTTGCACAAAATTATGGCTTAAGTCACATGACAGATACCAATGGCACCTGAAGGACACCCTGACCTACAGTACAGCCTGTCAGGTCGTACCAAAGGGGTCAGTTATTCTGACAGCAAAAAATAGCTACATGCAGAGCAATTTCTCTGTTAAATGTGATAGAATCTGTGACGGAGGTTCCTGATGCAGATTTGGACATAGGCCAAGTTACAGAAGTTAGACAGGATAATAATGCAACTCCTGCTGGTGTCCCTCTTTAACACAATACTGTATAAAATGATAGTTGGTAATTTTTTTTTTCTCCATTGTGGTACTACCTAGCAAGCTAAGTATAACAGAACCCCCACCCCACAACTCCGGCCGGAAGTTTTGTAGAAATTTTTTAACAACTTCCTACACTATGAAAGCATTAAGTATTGTAAACTGTAATCTCTTTATATTCCATTGTTTGTTTAAAAAAATGTACTGTACAAAATTGTTACATTTCATTATACAACATCTTACAGTATATATCCATTAAATATACCTAAGACACCGTCTTATATTAATTTTTGCATCAAAAGAGGCACAGCGTCTTATTTTCAGGGGGGGGGGTTTAATGTTCACTTAGCAGGTGGCGCTCTGGCAGTCTTCTGTGTAGTCCTCAGCGCTGAGAGAGCATTCTCTTCCTGGTAATGGAGCTTGAATATCCCACCTTCAGCAAGAGATTGCTCAGATTGGATCTTGAGCACCGTGGCTCAGCCAATCAGAGCCAGCGTGATGAACCAATCACAGCCATTCAGTTAATGACATTAAATGGCTGTGATTGGTTCATTGAGGACTGGCTCTGATTGGATCTTGAGCACCGTGGCTCAGCCAATCAGAGCCAGTGCTCAATGAACCAGTCACAGCCATTCAATGATGTCATTCACTGAATGGCTGTGATTGGTTCATCACGCTGGCTCTGATTGGCTGAGCCACTGCACTTGTGATCCAATCACAGCATTTTCTTGCTGGAGGTGTGGTATTCAAGCCCCGTTACCAGGAAGAGAATGGTCTCAGTGCTGAAGACTACAAGGAAGACTGCCGGAGCGCCGCAGCCCAGCATGAGGGACCTGAACGGAAACTGCTAGGTCAGTATTGTTTTTTCTTATGTAGTGTAGCTAGGGCTTATATTTCACACCCGTCCCACTCCCTGAAAATCAAGGTAGACCTTTCTATCAGGGTAGGTCTTATTTTTGGGGAAACACTGTACTCTAACTAAAGACAGCATGAAACGTGAAGGCTATATTGTATAATATGTGACAACATTGTCAAAGTTCTGGCATATTTAGTAGAGCAGATGCAAGCCTGGATAATGAAGTGGGCCCCTTAGGGTGTGAAAACTTGTGTGCCTACAAGGTCTGGGCATGTGAATTCCACTTTTTGAAATTCGTAAAGATTAGAGAGGCGATTCATAGTATGTGGGAAATGGAAAATATTTGGCATATAGCTCAAAAATAAATAAAAATAGCAATACATAAGCAAAAAAAACAAAACTATTAATTAGGAATGTTTTTGCTTCTATGTAGCCATTTATTCAGCAGATGTCCTTATATGCCTCTCCCTGTCTGTTAGCTTCCAGCATTCTGGAAACGTTCAATAAGTGTAAATGTACCACTTTCAGCTAGAACCAATTAGTTTACTTTTCAGATTGCATACAGCACAACTTCACCCAGCTGCCGGGGTATTTTTCACAGCAAGCATGGCTTCTCCCTAGACTGCTTACCTCAAGTCTACTTGCAGCTAGGGTCATTCATGGGGCATGAAATTTTGCAGCTGTCTATAACGAGTAACTGAGCTTCAACAAATGCACTTATTATATAAAACGCATTGATCAAAGGTTCCATTTATATCTAAAGCTAATGATAGACTAATATCTGTGTGCGGGAACTAGATGCATAGCAAGAATTCAGTTGTAGGATGCAAATTTTGTCAAAATTTTCGCTTTCAATAAAAAATGCATGCTGCTTCTATAGCAAGTTACTTTCTTGTTGCCAAGCCTCAAACTTGATGTATCCCTCCGCTGATGCTAAGTTACAATTGTGGTATGCACCAATACAGGACAAAGACAACATATTACCATAGCCTGACCATTTTAACAGATGATGACCGACAATATAGTATGTAGGTCAACGCTCGTTCAGTACTTGTGTGGACAGACGACTGCCAATGTAGGAACGAATGAGCATTCATCCCCGTACAACTTGCATTCATCAGCAGCACATCACCTAACGAGGAAACTTTTTTATGCCCGCATTAAAGTTTAAATGAGCAAACGATCGAGAGTTTACTCATTTGTCGGGTGATTTCAGGCATATTCAGTTAGGCTAAGGATTAGGCAAGCGAAGGTTCAGGTGAACATTCATATGCTCCACATCAGCTGGTGTAAGAGACTTAAGACTGCACTTGCACAATCACACAATGTGGTATAAAGACAGACAATGACTCAAACCCACTATTTGCAGACCACTACAACATGCCCATTTTTGGGGTTTTAGGGTGGCTGTAAAAATGTCCACCACCTTCAAATTCCCCTCTGGTCTCATCAGCTCCGTCTGATGAACGGTCTTTCATCTATACTTTTCACTGCAGTTCTTGCCTAAATCTGATCTGATGGAGGAGGGGCCCCATTCTAAGCTGTGTATGGGGCTCCATGGTTAGTAGTTACACCCCTGCATGGAACAGATTCTTTACAATTTTCACATTCCTTCCAACCCCTATTAACATAGTACAAGATGAACACACCTTCTCCTTTGAGGATTCTTCTATACTCACCTTTCATACCGCTTCCTTCATCTTGGAATGTATTACGCGCAGAAGAGGGGTCTTCTAAGTGCTCACTCCCACCACTCCCCGAAGAGGCTACGCTGCTTTGTGGGGACAGGGGGGCATGATCAGATGAAACACCTTGGGATCCTCGAGCTCTCAAATCTTCATGAGACATCCACCCATGTCCTAGTGGCTGGTTTGGCACATTCATGGGCGGGGTGAGGGACACCGATCTTTTCAAGGGGCTGTGGTGCGTCTGGCCTGAGAGAACTGAAAAATAAGGAAACTATTAAAGTCCAGTTCCTAAAGACTTAGAAAGATAAATTACAAATGGATTTTGGGGGTTGTACAGGATTAGAAAAACATGGCTGCTTTCTTTAAAAGACAGTGCCACATGACTACTGCTCCCTTAATTTTCCATACGCTATGAAGGTTATTAGTGCACATCTGATGGACTTTCCTTGACTCTTTAAAGGGGTTGTCCAGTTATTGAGCAATATTACAGCTGTAAGTGTCTTAAAATAAATAGAGCAGTACTTACCTGTACTCTGCCATGGGGATCAAGCACTGTTGCCCACCGTTCTCCCAGTGATTGTTGTGGCAGATTAAATCAGTGGAAGTCACCTGACCGCTGCAGACAATCAGATTACTTCTGCTGATAAAAATAGTGGGGCAACAGTGCTGGATCCCCACGACAGATGACAAGTACTGATCTGTTTTCTTAAGACACTTCCAGCTACTAATGCAATTTTGTCCACTTTTAAATGGCTGAACACAGGGAGGGGGCTCCCTCTGACCCACAATTGCTCTCTGGAATGAGGTTGTGGGGTACTGTTCGGTTGCCATAGCAGGCTGAAGCCTTGTGAACACTCAATTCTGTCAGGCATTTCAGCCTAATTAGCAAGTTAATTTTTTTCTACTTTAAAAACATTTAAGGCACTTTTTTAGGTTTAAAAAAAAACTCTTCCCATGATATGCAAAATTAAAAAAAAATAAAATGGCATTGTAGAGTCCCCCAAAAAAGCAGAGTTTATTAAAATATCACATTCTTCCTGCATTGTGAATGCCATAGGAAGAAAAAAAAAAAAAAAAGATTATGCCAGAGTTGTGCTTTTCTGGTCATCCTACCTCCAAGAAGCAAAAAATTGAATAAACAGTGATCAAAAAGTTGCATCAACTCCAAAAAGCTACCAATATAAAATACAGCTTGCTTCAGAAAAAAGAAGCCCTTACATAGCCTCTTTGAAGGAAAAGTACAAAAAACTTAGGCTGCTTGTCCACACCCGTGATAGAATATTACTAGCGATATATTCTGCCGTGGGGGAGGAGGGGGGGGGGGTGCACTGACAGTCTCACAGCTGATAATCGCAGCGAATCGCAGCATACCGCGATTTCAATCCTGGGAGTGAAGAATTGCTATGATTCTCTGCTCGTGGACGTTGGGCTGCGCTTTCCATAGTTAGCCTATGAAAACTTGCCCGTGGACAGGCGGCCTTATGGGTTTCAGAACGTGGGGACAAAGATATTTTTAAACATTTTTAATAAATATTATAATATATATATATATATATATATTTTTTATTTTTTTTTAAAGTAACACAACATAAAGTTACAAAAATTTGGCATGGTTGGAATTATACTGGCCATAGAATAAAGTTAGCATGACATTTTTACCACACTGCGAACACTGTAGAAATAAAACCTCCCCCCCCCCCCAAAAAAAAATGGCACAGTTTTTTTCCATTTCATCACATTTACATTTTTTTAAAAGTTTTTCAATACGTAAAATGGTACCATTAAAAAAATCCATTCGTCCTGCAAAAATCAAGCCCTCAAATGCCCGTGTTGATGGGGGAAAAAAATGAAACAGTTCTTGGAAGTCAACTGTGCAACATGATGTCTGTGATTGAGAAAGGAGCATTCGGCTCGGAGACGCATCCCATTTGACTTCAATAAATTGTTTGGCCCCGATGCCTTCCTGACGTGTGTGGGAGAATTTGTTAGCACATATTCGGAGAGGAGTGCATCGTGTTGTACAGTTACTATTCATTCTGGAGATAACCCTTCTATTTTTTGGGGTGAATGCAGCATAGCCTCTCAGCATTACTGGGAGGTACCGATTGGTTTGATAAACCTTTTTAAAACCATTTTATAACCTAGAATATCTGATAAACCAGCACCTAGAAATGCCAGACTATAAGAATTATACCATACTACTATACTGCCCCCTGCAGGCAAGAAACTGAGGAAAACTGGACAGAAATTTCTATACATTTTCAAACTTCTGGCAATTTAAGAGCCCGATGCACGATTACCGGTATTTATAATTAGTGTTATTTACTCTCCATTCTGTGAAGGATTTATGAGTGGAGATTATAAGAATGCTTAGTGATGGATTGTGGCAGCCTCTTCCCCAGCAGGATTTTCTGTGGTCTCAGAGGATCTCTCTACAATTACTAAGAGTGACAGTTTAATGGACTTCAAACCGTACAAGTGAAAGTTAGAAAGCAGCAGTCGCTTGTGGTCAGGATCTTCTGTTAAGAGATATCCTAATTTGTGGAGAGATTCTGACGCAGGAGACAAGTAAATTAAGATAGGGCCAAAGGGAAGCGGTGGATATTGAATAAGAACTATTACCACAGTTTATCCTATGATCTATCTACACATATTTAGTCAATAACCTAATAAAGAACAATTCCTTTAATCCAGAATCAATGGGATCAAGCAGGTGTCAGCTTCAAAGAATTTGGTTAACTGGACAGAAATAGAATTATAATTAAATTTTTGCATATATCTGCTCAGTTTTTGGGCCTTTGAGTTTGTAAAATTTCATATTCTATTGCAGTTTTGTGCAGATTACCACATTTTCAGGATTTTTAGATTAAAGCAATTTAACTGACTATGTATAGTATGCTACCCCAAAGTAAAGAGATCAGATAAGCTTCTAGGTCTGTGTGACCAGACTGCTAACCTCTGGCTGGTAATTATGTGAGCGGACTGAAGGCCCTTTTAGGCGGAACAATTATTTTTCAATAAAATAGTTCAAACGAACAAAATAATCGTTCAGTCTAAGAAGCAGCCAAAGACCAAACCACAACGATAATCCATTTTTATGTTCATCGTTCATTTTACACAGGCATAAAAATCATCATTGGACCTAGAAAAATGCTCCCTATCTAACAAATTAATTAACCTTCCTTCTAAGGGGAACTCTCCAAATGCCTCCCTGACAAGGAAACTTTATAATATCTTAGCAGGTGACTTTGGCACAAAAAAGAAAATTCACTTGATAAATTGGGAGACGGATCTGAGGAAATCATTTTCTGCAGATCAGTGGTTACACTCTTTTAACTGGGCAAACAAATCTTCGCTATCTGCCAACCTCCTCCAAACCCATTATAAAACTTTAACTAGATGGTATTATACGCCCGCTAAACTAGCGAGATACTTCCCCAAGACTGACGGGCAATGTTGGAGGAATTGCGGACAGGAAGGCACTCTTATTCATCTACTCTGGACCTGCCCATTCATACAAGCATTTTGGACAGAAATATTCCACACTATTAGGAAATTGTCCAATTGCTCAATTTCTAAAACACCGGAATTAGCATTACTCCTAGTAAACTGCAACAACATTCCACTCCCAAAGCGGAAATTGATCTGCCATCTACTTATGGTTGCCAAACTAACTATTCTTAAAAAGTGGAGGTCCGCACTCCCTCCAACTGAATCTGAAATACATGACATTATGTCCGATCACTGTTCCTATGAAAAAATATTAGCTCTGTCAACCGAAACTATGCCTAGCTTCTTTCACACATGGAACCCCTGGCTAAAATGTATTGCCTCTATCCCCTGACCGGGATTTCTCTCAAAACCTATTTACTCATTTAACCCCTTCGAGATGGGCAAGTAGACCGCACTAAAGTTTTAAAGTTATTTGTAAAATCCTTTGACAATCTCAGAGATGGTTCTTATTATTATTTGGTTATTAAAAAGTCAGTACTACCTATTTATATTGTGCACACTGGATGTAACCTACTGGAATATTGGTTCTTGTTCACGATATATTTTTGTAACTCAATATGAATAATGTGATGAACCTTTCTGTATTATGATTCTAATCTCATAAACCCAATAAAAAATACTTGTTGAAAAAATCATCATTGGCTCATTCACTCATTATTCCCTTTTTAATAGCGCTCGCTCAGTCATTCTTATTCAAGTATATGGGGAATGTGAACGACTGAATGATTTCTGGTTTGAATGAACCAACAATGTATCTGCCTGTATAAAGTGGTTGAATGAATGAACTCTGACATCATTGGCTCGTTCAAATGAAAATTGTTTGGTGTAAAACGAACCCACAATGCAATCAAGTCCCGATCTTAATTAATGTTTTCTCATCGATTTACACGGGCAGTTGCTGCACGATGACAAAGGAAAAAAAAATTACGCTGCAGTGCAGAAATCTCTCGGTCGGCAGAAATCCTTTGAAGGACTGCTAATTCTTTAATAGAGCCAGGTGTCCTCTCTTCCCAGCGTTGGACGCAGCTAACCTCCCTCCTCCTCCCTTTTTTGTAAGCTCTTATAGCGCTACGATTCTCTGCTTGCGGACGTCGGGCTGCGCTTTCCATAGTTAAGTCTATGGAAAGTGTTCACTGCGTTACCCGCGGCCGGATTATCACTGCAGATAGCGCAGTGACACATCGCCCATGGACAGGAGGCCGTAAAGTCACAGTTTTTCACCTTTAAACGCTTTGTGAACAAACCTTCAGAGAGATTCCCCCTCCTACCAGTTTCGGAATGGGGTGCCTAGAGCCCATCAAAAAATTCATTCTGAGCAAGTCCCTTGCTCCGTGTAAAGGGACCCATACAAGAGGATAGGCAGCCATAATCCAACTAGGGAATGCAACTGCTTTTCTCTGCATAAAGCACCAATTTTTGGATCCTGACTGCAAGCTCTGGGGGACTAGGTCTTCTGGGCTAGAAGCGCCTTCCTTCAATACTGACTGATGATGCACCCTGGCTTTGGTATAGCTTTGTAGTTGGAGAGAATAACTATTCAAAGAACAAAAAGCTGGATGACCACTCTATGAAGATCGTAATCTCCACCTGAAGCTCTCCATCTGTTGTGAAACTACAACTCCCAGTAGTCCCCGACACCTTGCAACTGTCAGGGCAAGCTGGGTGTTGGAGGACTAAAAGATGTAACGATGGCCATATTGGAGGAAATTTGCTGCAGAGAGACCAAGTGGGAACCATATGAATGAAATGAGCAGCTCAGCTTGATAGCAGCAACTGGTTCCGGACTAGAACTCCAGCAAATGTACTCCATGGAATGGATAGCAGCACACCACTCATTCCAAGACCGCACTGGCCACATTTAAAAATTCTCAGCTAGACACCTGTTGGATCACTTGCTGAATCTGATTTACAGCCACTCCAGAAATACTTATATGGTCCATGATATATAAAGATATTAAAACACAGCTGCTTGTCCCCTTCACACCGATTGGTTCACATTTTTACAACCTACTTAACATCTGTATGGTCAATATGTCTGGAAGGGGAAAAAAAACGTGCAGGGAAAACGTGGCTTAAAATTCCCCAATGGCAAGGCGCAAGACTGACAGAATTATAAATTGTATGGTTCCTTACTTACTGATGCTAAAGGTGCAGTCATTCAGTCAAGAAAACAGCAGTTTTTCGATAAATGGAATTTAACTGCACCATAGGGGGAAAAAAAAGTCCAATTCACCACACAAAAAAAAGATTAAAAAAATCAAGCAATACATAATGTGCAGTCTAATCAATGAGCTTCCCACACAATGCATGGACATGTTGGGTTGTCCATAAAGAGTCACCCTCTTTGTAACCACTCTACCCCAGCTAATGAATGAAGGTCTTGATGAGGGTTTCCTCTCAATTTACTCTGAATGGCCCAATAGTGTATTGGAAAATAGGCTTTCTAAATGGTTATAAATAGCAGAAATGCACCGGTTTGTCATCTTGTCTACTAGTTTGTGGTTCGGAAATTGCTATGCAACTATTCTACAAGTGATCCATTAGAGAGACAGCTGATCTCCCTACCACACAGGTTCATTTGGAAAAGCAGTTTTGAATTAGCTAGCCTTTCTTCAAATCTTTGCTTCTGCAGTCTGTTGCTGGTTATAGTGTAAACTATGGGTTTAAATCAAGTATTCCTTGTTTGTTTCTAGTATCGTATTCCTATCCCAGCCTGGCGATTCCTTGTCTGTTTCGAGCGTTTGTTTGTAGCTTGGCTTGGTCTCGTCAGTATACTTTGGTTCTGTGATTTTCTGATCCAGTACTTCATTCTAGCTTTGTAGGAGGTTCCCTATTCCTACTTGTCTTATTTCTAGTTCAGTTCCTCTCAGTTTGGTTTTCTAGTGTCCCTTCACTGTTTGTCAGGGAAACGTATCCAAACACCACTGCACCAGACTTCAGATAAGAGATGTCAATGCAAAATCATTTTTATTCTATGTCTCATAAAAATACATACGCTGGAGGCAACATTTTGGCCATTTGGGTGAACTTCGCATTTTTGAGACATGGAATAAGGCTGTTTTTTTAATTGACACTTTCACCTGAAATCTGGTGCAAGGGAATGTTTGGATGCTAGCTCAAATCTTGCAGCAATGCTTGGGCTCTTGGCCACTTATACACAGCTATTTTCACCGCTGGTGCTCGAGGATCATTTCTACTTTCTTAGGAACAGTGTTTCAGATAGGATTTCTATTGGGATATCTGAGGGCTACTCGAGGACAATGGTGTTTGGTGTTAGGGTCAGTGTCAGGGATACTCTAGAGAAAGACATGGAGAGAACATTAGGATCAGGTATTCTAAGGGTGTTACTTCTGTTTCCATCAACTATTTGCTCCATTATCCATTTGTACCATCATCTGATTAATATCATACCCTTTTCCCATCCTCTATTGGAGAGTTTCTATTTTTGCATTACCTACTAGTGTTGATACCTGCTTTGATTATTCAAATATTTGTTTATGTGACTAATTCAACCCCACTGTAAGTCCTGGGGGTACCTGAGTACTGGGAGACCTAGTTAGTACCCAAAAGAGGTTAAGGCCCTTTTAGACAACAATTTCCGATCAAAAATCGCTAAAAGCCATGTTTTGAGCGATAATAGTTGTGTTTAACTGCACTGACGTCATGCAGTTTTCGTTAAGCCGCCACTAATCGCTGATCTTTCAACATGCTGAAAGATCAGCGATCAGTTATTAGGAATTCACAGCGGCATACAGCCGATACTATTGTTTCAGCTGTATCCAGCTCCCTGAAGACAGGTGGGGTATGAAGAACAGAGCTGTCCAGCTGTGTTCTCCATACCCCGCTAGGAGCGCTCAGCTGTATAACAGCCGGGTGCTCCAAGCAGAGAACAGCTGGATGCAGAAGACAAGCTGGGACACCCGCTTGTCTTCAGCATCCCCCGCTTGGAGCGATCGGCTGTATAGCAGCCGGGTGCTCCGAGCGGGGAACAGCTGGATGCAGAAGATAAGCGGGGACACCTACTTGTCTTCTGCATCCCCCACTCAGAGCACAAGGTGATCGTTCAACGTTTGAGCGATCACCTTGCGCTGTAAAGAGCACAACAATTATCGCTCAAAAACTGCTCAAAAGATTTTTTTAAGCGATAATCGTTGTCTAAACCAGGCTTTACTGCTATAGGTGAAGTCCAGTTTTGCCATTGTGTCTAGTAGGCAGGGGCGTAACTATAGGGAATGCAGGGGATGCAGTTGCACTCAGGCCTAGGAGCCTTAGGGGGCCCATAAGGCCTCTCCTCTCCATATAGGAAGCCCAGTACTATGAATAAAGCATTATAGTTGGGGGCCCTGTTACAGGTTTTGCATTGGGGCCCAGAAGCTTCAAGTTATGTCTCTGCTAGTAGGCATTACATAAACCAGTAAACCCCCCTAAGTAAATGCTATAACTGAGAATCTATTACACATGCTACTAAGGATCCCTTT
The DNA here is from genome assembly GCF_035609145.1 of Eleutherodactylus coqui. Classification (NCBI taxonomy): domain Eukaryota; kingdom Metazoa; phylum Chordata; class Amphibia; order Anura; family Eleutherodactylidae; genus Eleutherodactylus; species Eleutherodactylus coqui. The sequence goes on along the minus strand of NC_089842.1, from coordinate 152,251,987 downwards.
GGTTAATGTTCCATTTTGTCCAGACCCATGTATATAAAGTTTAAACAAATTGTGCAATGAAAGATTCTGCAGCTTTCTAAGGTCGGGCCGGTCACCTTGCGTACCTGTTTTTGCTCTAATGCCAATGACCGCGGCACTCGCCGTCAGTCACACTCAGTACAGTTTGTTTATTTAAATGTTTGTATTTCCAGTGCCGTCGCTAAGCGATGACATAGGTACCAACAGCACATAAGCAATGCTAATCGTATATGGTCTACGAGTCACACAGCCTCCACTGACTTTAATGGAGGCAGTCTGACCCCAGAATAGAGCATGCTGCGACTTTTCTTCCACTCGCGGAATATGCAATTCGTATCTGCGAGTGTGAGCAAAAAAGCAGAAGTACATGCTTTTTAATGCCCGCATTTTACCGCAGATCCTCCGCGTGGACACGGATTGCGGATTCCACAATTGGAATCTGCCCGTGTGAGCCGGCCTAAAATACCAGTGGTGGAATTTCTAAACTTGGGTCACAGTTCTGACACATTTTTGTGCAATTCGTACATGTCCAAGAGTTTGCAACATTCTGGGCTTTTTCCGCGATTGGTGCCAATTTTCTAAAATGCTAGATGGGTTTAGAGAAAAAGGGGACAGGGTCACCTATAGCCTGATTAATTTACTGTAATTTACAACAGAAACTAGCGAAAAACTATAGCACAAATCTACCCCAGCTCATAGCTGGCAGATTTGACTTTCTGTAGCATGAACAGCCAGAGGGGTGGCAAATTTACTAAGGCCGCTCTCACACAGCGATACTAAAATAGCTGCATTTGTAAGTGCTGCATTTTTACTGCGGGAAAGCTGCTTTGTGCAACGTTTGCTTCTGTGCTAAAAGCGCATGCAAAGTAACAAGTCACCACTTTAACTTTCCCTCCCGGTGGCATAGAACGCTGCATTCTAAAACGCGGTAAAACACTGTACACAGTGTTCTAGTGCGTTTTTGACAGGGTTGAAAATACTCCCCATTCATTTCAATGGGCGATTACAGTGCACATGTGCAGCGTTTATACAAAGGTCGCTAAGAAAACAAGTCAGACTGTGCAATATGCCTGCATACCGCTGTCCCTTAAAGGGGTTGTCCCGCGCCGTAACGTTTTTTTCTTTTTTTCAATAGGCCCCCCGTTCGGCGCGAGACAAACCCAATGCATGTGTTAAAAAAAAACAAAAAAAAAAAAAACAACGTTTAGTACTTACCCGAATCCCCGCGCTGCGGCGACTTCTTCCTTACCTTAGCAAGATGGCCGCCGGGATCTTCACCCACGATGCACCGCGGGTCTTCTCCCATGGTGCACCGTGGGCTCTGTGCGGTCCATTGCCGATTCCAGCCTCCTGATTGGCTGGAATCGGCACACGTGACGGGGCGGAGCTACGAGGACCAGCTCTCCGGCACGAGCGGCCCCATTCACCAGGGAGAAGACCGGACTGCGCAAGCGCGTCTAATCGGGCGATTAGACGCTGAAATTAGACGGCACCATGGAGACGATGACGCCAGCAACGGAACAGGTAAGTGAATAACTTCTGTATGGCTCATAATTAATGCACGATGTACATTACAAAGTGCATTAATATGGCCATACAGAAGTGTATAACCCCACTTGCTTTCGCGGGACAACCCCTTTAAACTTGCTTGTGTTTGTAAATAAGCAGATACAAGGTGCAGTGGGGCATTTGGGAAATGCAGTGGGAAGAAGGGGGTCAGGTTTCCAAAGGGTAGTGTAGAAGCAGACTATCATGCGCAGTGTGCCTTTTTTAAATAATTGCCCACTCTTTCATAGCGGGGTTGTGTATGCATCGTGCCCACATGCATTGTATTGCATATGGACAGCATTGTATACGCTGGCCATAGAAAAGAATTGGTCAAGAAATACGCAGAGGAATAGAGCATGCTGCGATCTTTTTCTCGCACGATCTGCAGGCAGTGTTTACAAGCTAAATGTGAATGGATCAATGAAAGTCTATGTACTTTCATTGACTCCATTCACCGCATGTCACGTGCCGTGTATAATACACGCCAAAATTATAGTCATGTTAATGAGCCATTAGGATAAGCTAATCAATATTAGATTGGCAGGAGTCCGGCTCTCAGCACTGCCGGCAATCAGATCAGCTGTGTCCTCTTCATGTATTAGGTGAATCGTGGCCCCGGGAGCATTATACTAAGACCAGTGTTAGAAATACTGGTCCTAACTCCAACAGGTCATGAATTTAAGAGAGAACACCTGTGGTGAATTCTGAGGCATTGACAATTATATATGCACAATATTTAGGGAATCCTGAAAACATGGCCAGTTGGGGATACTTGAGGACTGGATTTAAGAAAAACTGCTCTAACAAACTGTGGGCCACTATTAGCCATGGGGAGTGGGCACTGCCCTAAGGGTCAAATTGCCCCTGAGTAAATTTTCAGCCTCCCATGTAAACATGAGTACTTTCATTCAACAGCAGGCTGAAATCTTTGAAATGGGGCTGAATTGGAAAAACAAGCCATATTAGTAAGCTGCAAATGTTTTCATTATACAATGATTAAAACTTATTTGTACAAGATCGGGCAGAGGGTCCTCCGGTGGCAGAGACTCAGACGCTATAATTGCCCCCAAAACGTCATGCAGAAGACAATCCCAGTTGGAGCCAAGAGCAAAGTTTAGGGCTCATGCCCAAGGTCGTATGCGTAAAATGCTGCAGGTCTCCCCACAGCATTCTACGCATTTCCAGCTATATATGCGGCTGGCAGAGATCAGCGCTCTGCCAGCATGCCAACGAATCACACTCTCACGGACATGGGAGTTTTTAATGCAATTTTTAATAATGCGTATGAAAACGCTGCCCTATGCAATGCATTGCTTATGGACAGTATCATACACAGCCCATACAAAGGTATAGGGCTGACGCTGCGTACGTATGCAGAGAAAATACAGCATGCTGCGATTTATTTCTCTTGTGTATCGACACGCAGTGTCTACATGCCGATGTGCATGGAACAATGAAAGCCCACGTATCACGCGGCCGTGCAACGCACAGATAATACACGGTGAAGACACTTAGATCTGTTCTTTCTAGCTGGATGCTGGGCCCTCGGTCATTTCCTTTGGTTGGTCCAAGAACCCCCAGTATGACATGGAGTGGTTTAGGCTCCATTTACACCTGCTTTAGGGCTTTTCAAAGATGGAACAGAGAAACTGAAGTTAAACAGAAATAAAAACAGATCAGTTTCTTCCTCATTGATTTCAATAGGCTTTAAAAAAAACAAAAAAAACACATTTAAAAAAATTGAAAGTAGACAAAGCTTTCAGTTTGTGTCAGTTTAGTTTCCATTTTTGAAACTGAACCAATAGCGCAGCAGTCTGCACCGTTTGTGCAATTTAAAAAAAAAATGGAACCCAAACAGAATGGAATCAAACAGCAAGCTTCCGGTTTAAGAAACCTATTGAAATAAATGAGGAAAAACACAGATCCGTTTACTTCGTAACATCGTATGTTAGGCTGGAAAAAAAGACATGTCCATTTATTTCACACCAATGTTGATCCAGAGAAAGGCAAAAAAAAAAAAAGGAGGTAGTAGCAAATTTTTCTCATTTAAAAAGGGGGAAAAAATTCCTTCCCGACTCCAATCTGGCAGTTAGAATAATTCCCGGACCACCAACTGTTCTGTTTTTGGACCCCTTTCTTGAGTGTTACAATATTACATGTTATAGCCACCATTTCAGAACAGAGAAACTGAAGTCCCTAACGCAGGTGTGAACGGGGTCTTACCGCTACTTAGTCAAAATAAACCATTGTGCAGGATATGTGAAATTCTAAAATTGCGGTAGGAAAGGGGGCACAAATGGTTTGTGTTGTGACATTATCAATTGGCCAGCAGCGATATCAAAGCACAATATTTGAAACGGCAGCATGATCTGAAAGCTAAGCAAGTAAAATCCTACTAGGCAGAGGGTATAAAAGCCGTTGAACAATCCAATAGTGTTATCAAGAGCGCAATAAACTGTTCTAGGCGTCCTAATTAGATCTACGCTTGAAATATGGAGGGAATGATGGAGTCAAGGCTTAGTATAATTCCAGTTACTGGGGAGGTAAGACACAGTGGAAGCTTCTCAAGAGCTTAAAGGAAACCTTTATTTATGATATGTCTCTCCTCTTTATTTTCATTTGTGCACAGTTCACTGAATTTGAAAGCGGAGTTTTTAATGCCAGACCCAAAGTACATCAATCATCCTTGAACAGTTGCTGACGCTCATCAGCCCATCCAAGCCTGGAGGAAAATGTGAATATATACACTATAGAAAATAGAACTTTATCTTCAATTCATTAGGTCTGTATTTATAACACTTTATTAATTGCATTATTCATGTTCAGCATGTTTGGCTGCATCAGGCATACTATAGCCATATTAGTGACATCTACAGGTTGCAGGCAGGTACTACCTTCCCTCAAATAACTGTATTTTTCCGTGTAGGACGCGTTTTTCGACAAATATTTTGCTCAAAAATCGCACTGCGTCTTATACACGGGATGTAAATTTTCGTTGGAAACGATCGGACGAAAACTTACATGAATTCGGCTGCAAGGTACCGCTCATGGGTGTGCGGGAGCCCTTGGGGCTCCGTCACACTACCACAGCGGAGAGGCAGAGCACCGACGTACAAAGAAGCAGCGCAGAGAAGCAGGGCAGTGCTGCAGCTAGGCGAGTATGTCTGCACCCTCACACATACACATTACACACTCAGCACATATACAGTGCATACATACATACATACAAACAACAGTCCACTCAGCAGCCGTCTCCTCTCAGCACTGCCCAGCTGGTCTTCTGCGCTTGGTCCATATAGCAAACCTGTAAACAGCAACCTCTCGTGAGACAGCGGGGGGTGCTGTGAAGAGCTACAGAGACCTGTTGGGCAGCACGGAGAGGACAGTCAGGTGAGTATAACAGGGACCTATAGTGGGATTTTAACATAGAACAGAAATATGTACTATTTTTAGGCTTAAAATTTTTTTCTTAATTTTGGGTGGGAAAGTAGGGGGTGCGTCCTATACACGGTAAAAAAAAAGGTAAATTGTTACATGTTCTAATTATTCATTAGGGCAGTAATTTCTAGCTTGTGGCTATCCAGTTAACGTCTCGACTAGTGCCCCATCAGCCTGCCAGTGGAAATAGTGCTGGTCTCTGTCTGCAGTGATCAGGCGACTTCCATTGACATAATCCCCAAAACAAAACCCAGGAGCACAGCGGGGCACCAGCACTATACCACAACAGCAGAGGGATAAAGGCCCATTTAGACACATTGACTATCATCCAAAATTAGCTCAAAAGCCATTTTTTGAGCGATAATCGTTGCGTCTAAACGCACGTCCATTGTGCACTTTTCGTGCACTATTCGTTTATCGGTGATTTCTAGTGCCGCATGCTGATTTTCTCAGTGGGAGACAGTGATAGTATTTTTTCAGCTGGTATCCTGCTGGCAGTTCTCACCAGGACACCAGCTGAAAGCTCCGAGAACAATGCAGCTGTTTGCATATACAAAACAGCTGCTTTGTACTCTGAGCTATCGCGGTGGTATCCCGCTCCGCCTGCATAACTCTTAGAGAATGCAAAGATGATGCAAAAAGTTATGCAAAAACGGTTGTTTGAGCAACATTTGAGCGATCATCTTTCAGTGTAAAGGGGCCTTTAGTACTGATCCTTTTGTTATTTTGGCACAGTTAGTGGTATTGGGAAAAGGTTTCCTGTAACCAGACAACCCCTTTAACCCTTTAGCGACCGCCTATAAACTTTTTTTTTTTACACTGTGGTCACTGATGGACTTTATTCTGATGCGCTGTCCTTTTACAGCACTGCTTCAAAAGAAGGGCTAATTCACACGTCCATAGGTTTTTCATGCTCGGCCGATATATTGGGTCCCTTTCTGCAGGGGAGGAGGCGGTTCGGGAGCAGTGCACTGAGCTCCCGTCCCCTCTTTGCTTCTCGCCACTGTATAAAATGGGAGGGGCAGGATGGGGGCTGGGCCAAGTTCTGCCCCCGTCACGCCCCCTCACGTTGCAGATAGTGGTGAGGTGCAGAGAGGGGCCTGGAGCTCAGTGCACTGCTCCTGAACCGCCTCCTCCCCTGCAGAAAGGGACACCGTATATCGGCCGGGCGTGATATAAGCCCTGAAGTTGTAGGCCAGGGAGGGTAGCTACAAGATGTAGCTGACAGCTTAAAGCAGTGGCCAGAAGCTGCAATGAGTGGTCCCTGGTCACGTAATCACCACTAGTCAATGAATGAAAAACGGCGATTGCTGACAACGAAGAAAAAAATTGAAGTTCTTTATGTTTCATCTCCTCTCACTGTTTCAATTGGTGAAAGGAGATAAAACATCTTACCAGAGACCCACCTGCACCAATTTGTAGCAACTCTGGGTATAAATGTGGATGTTTCTAGTTTGCCCACTTTGATTTTTTGAATTTATGAATGATAAAGTTGTAGAATTGTTCATCAGACCAACATTTATACTAGACAATTCATTGCAGAGCACCCCACCTCTGTTCCGGATTATGGACCCCAGTGCCCCAGAAATTAAAAATTATTTTTTTTTTTTTAAATGTAGGAATATTGTTATTGGGTTTAGTAAACAAAACCTCAATCCGCTCGTACTTGTCTACCAGGGCTGTGCATTTGTAGCAGTAATTCTCTGAACCAGCTTTGAAACAGTAAGGCCGCCTGCAGACGGGCGGAAATTCCTCGGTGGGATTTCCGCCGCTGGAAGCCTGCATAGGATTGCGTTAACAAATCCAATCCTACCCAGACGGCCGCGGTTTGGCTGCGCGAAATCTCGCGCGGCAAACAAACCGCAGCATGTTCTATTTCTGTGCGGGTCTCGCAGAGCCCCGCACAGAAACTTCACTCACCGGCCACCGTCTCCACTCTGCGCATGCGCCGGCTGCCCGGCAGCTGGCACATGAAAGAGCCGGGGCCGCGGGAGAGGTGAGTGCCTGCGCTGCTCTCTGCAGGCGCTCGGGTCGGGTCCCGCTGCAAGAATTCTCGCAGCCGGATCCGACCCGGCCGTCTGCAGGTGGCCTAATGCATTTCTTCCATTTAACAAATAATTGCCAAGTCCCCCCAAGAGATAACCCGGTTTATGACAGATTAAATAAATTGAGGTAACCAATCTGCCTGATAAAAGAATCCTTTCAAAATTTCCTTACCCCTAAAAAAAAAACCTGTCAGTGGACAATGAGCTTCAAGGGTTGGCTTTCCTTCCAGCAGTTCATCCCATACAAACGCATCAGGTATAGCGTCAACGTATACAAGGTGTGCGAGAGCACTACAGGATAGACTTGTGATTTTTTTATATGTTAAGGCAGGGACCAGCACCTTAATTCCCCCAGATTGCCTAGACAATATGGCCATAAATGGAAAAAATTGTTTGGGAGCTAATAGTGTCCTTCTTGCTCAAGGGGTACAATTTGTATAGGGACAACTACTATGCAAGTGTCGCACTATTCAAATCACTACATGCCAGAAATACAGGGGCCTGCAAGACAATAAAAAAATAGAGCCGTATTCCCACAATCCCTGGGGTCTAGGCACATGGAAAAGGGGGGCGTCATGCATGCTTGCAAATGACCCACTGCTACAAGCAATCTATGGGGGAAGGGGGGCTAGATCTGTCCGACCAGCCACACCTGTTGTAGGAAAAGACCAGGAGCCTTTTACAAAAAGGTGGTGATCTACCTTATTTAGATCGCTACCTATAAATGCTTACATATTATACAAGTTGTCCCCAGGAACGCTCACTTTACTGCAGGTCCAGGAGCAGCTTGTTGAGGGCCTCCTGTGTGAGTCTGCCGCACCTCAGCGGGTATTTATCGATCTCAGTGGTAGGGACAGTCTGTAGAAAGTCTGAGGAGGTGCGAAGGCTCACAGAGCGCCACTTTCTACAGGCTGTCCATACCACGGAGGTCGATAAATACCCGCAAAAAAGGTGCCGAGTTTGCAGCAAGCATGGGAGGAGGAATACCCGTTTTATTGCCCCATGTACCCATTCCAACTAGGACTCTGTAATTACCCCGGTTTTCAGACATTTCACACAGTTTTGAATTATTACATTTTATCTAAGGTTTAGGGAATGCCAAGAAGGCTGGGGGAAGGGGTGGTATTATTTTTAGGGAGACAATTTATGCAGTGGGGCCTGGAATTTATTCAGTTGTGCCCTGAAAGCCAATGGGTGTTCCCTCCATTACCGGCCTAGCCATGTGTCCAGTAACCAGATTTCGGCTACAATGGAGGCATTGCCGAACACAGAAGAGCTAGTGCAAAAAATTTGGGGTGCCTCTCCTCTGTGCAAAAAAATTGTGGAGTCAGGATGCTCAGTACATACCTAAATAAATGGCCTAAGGGGGTCTACTTTTCAAAATGGGGTAATTTGTGGAGGGCTTTCTACAGTTTTCGCAGCTTGATGGCTCTATAAGCGAGGGTGGGGCCTGGAATTCAAATGTGCTCTGAAAGCCAAAAGGGTGTTCCCTTAATTACACGCCTAGCCATGTGTCCAGAAAGACGACTGGCGCTATGATGGGGGTTATTGCTGACCACAGAAGAACTAGTGAAATAATATTTGAAGCATATTTACTTAGTTTAGCCTGGTTTATATAAAAAAAGTCTTGAAATGTACATATTTGTGAAGAAAGAAGAAATAAGCTTTTTTTCACCCTTTTTATATTAACTCCTACAAAAAAACTGTGGGGTCAAAATGTTCAGTTCACCCATAGATGAAGTGGTTTATGGCTCTAGTTTTACAAAAGGTGTTTTGTGTGTGTGTGTGTGTGTGTGTGTGTGTGTGTGTGTGTGTGTGTGTGTGTGTGTGTGTGTGTGTGTGTGTGTGTGTGTGTGTGTGTGTGTGTGTGTGTGTGAAGGGGGGGGGGAGGGGTGTTCATCAATTTGGATAGAAAATCAGTTGCAAGTATGACAAAAATTTCTCCACGGTCTCCAGTTGACTTGTCAAAGACCGTGGAGAATGGTCGAAACGTTGTCTGCCTTTTATGGAGATCAATAAAGTAGTGTGCTTTAATTAAGAGAATTTCTCTCTGAGAAGTATTTTCGCCTGCACCCCGTATGCTGCTCTAAATACTGAAGAAGATTGACGTGGCTTTATTCTGGATGAAGAGTCCACATCCTGCTAAGAGCGTGCATTGTGAAACCTAGATGGTGAGTCTTCCCCCCCCCCCCCCCTCAGTGGATATAGCTTGGTGCTAAGAGTTCTGCTGTCTTTTTCTTTGGGACCTTAATAAAGAACAATATGTGGCAAAATAAAATAATGTGAGGATTACTTGGATATGCAAAACCTTTACAGAGTTATTCTATGGTAAAATGATACATCAGATTTCCAAAATGTGGCCTAGTCATTAAAGGTGTAAACAGGTTTTGTAACTAAGGTGTAAATGGGGTCTTCAGACTCTTTAAAAGCTATATGTACACAATGGCAACCATCTCTTTACTTGCTCCAGTGAATCTTTAAAAAGATATTTTTAATATCAGCCATATTAAAAATCCTACCATTTGATTTTTACAGCTCCTATGCAGATCTAGGTTTTTCCATGGTTAAACCCTGTCAGATCCTGCAGAATGTCTTGCTAGGTCTTAACTGTTTTATGCACCATTAAACATTTCCAAATAAAATAATAGCAGGCGACTTACTTGTGCTTGTATTTGTTCCAATAGCATTGATGGTTGTAGGGACAGAGGAAGAGGGGTACAGGGGCAAATGTCCATTCTCACAGCTCACATTCTTATCCTGCCAGTTGGAGGAACTGACACAGATCCCAGAGTCTCGAGAATTCGGCCAGCCGTTCAGTTTATCGTCCGAGTTCTGTCTTTGGTGGTAGTAATGCATTTGCCCATAATCCAAAGAGTCTGATCGACACCGTCCTTGGGTACTAAAGTTCCCCGATGTACGGTCCTCTAAGTGATTCAGCCACATTGCCAAGGCGCTCCTGTCATCCAATGACGTGGCTGGGTGTATCAAAGCGTACGACAACAACTGACGGCTCTCTTCTATGTGCTGGTTGTGTTCTATCGAATGAGCCAATAATTTCGGCAGCAACTTCATGTACTCCACCTTTGCGTCCATGTTCCCAGGCTTTAGTAAAGGAAGGTGGGTTAAAAGCTGAGAGATCACTGTGTCCTTGGATTCCTGTTGCCACTGGTTAATGATTGCTAAAAGAAAACAGAAAAAATCTGTCATTTTTTTTTACTTCTCGCAGTAACATTTTCAGTATTTTTAAGTATCTGCATTACAATAAGTAGCAAAAAATAGTGTAAACTAGAATAAGAATGTAATCTATATAAAAGCATAGACATAAAATCTAATAAATTTATACTATATTTTATACTGTACGGAGTCAAATGGCCTCTTTGATGCAAATAGTCATCACAACTTAGCAAAAGTAGCATTCTGGTACTTTAGTCCCACAAAGAAGATAGTTTATAGTCAAAATCCATTTTTCTGTGTTTACACTTATTTTAAAAAGTTGTATATCCCCAGATATTCTAGGAAGGTTAGAATAGCGCCACCACTTCTCTGCTTTTCAAAAATGATGCTGAGCAAGTGATGAGTAGGAAATTGCAATTGCACAATCTCTCTTCTGAGAAGCAGAGATGATTCAGGAGGAGCCGCTCACCACAACAGGGATCTATCTGCGTGCCCAGTGGAGCAGAGGCAGAAGCAAGACTGAGCATGTGTGACCACGTCGGAACACTTACTAAAAGGTTAACACAATAGAAATAGCAGGTGGCGCTATTCTAGATTGGAATAGCTGGAGTTGTGTAGAGAATCTGTAGAATCTTGTGTTTCGATTGAACTTTGCTAGCAGTTTAGTTTGGGTTCATGCTGAACTGAACTTTTAGCAAAGTTCTACGCAAAACAGTCTATTGAATCGGTTCGCTAAACACTAGTCCTGAACACTGGTGTATAGCACTGAGAACCATAAAAGCTCTGGCTAATATGGCTCTCAGACAGTGTTATGCATCAGTTTTAGGGGTTTTGGTGAACTTCTGGTTTGGCGAATCGGCTGAACCGAACTTTTTTCAAAAAAGTTTGCTCATCATCACTAATCTAGAGATACATTTTTCTAATAAGTGTAAATACAGAAAATGTTTAGAATTATGGGCTGTTGTCACAGCTTTTAACAATATGGTCTATGGGACAATCCCTTGTAGTGCCTGTATGGGATCACTGGCGCATGATGGTTTTAGTGCTTTCACCAGGTACTACACAATTATGCAGTGCTGCAATTAGGATCTCATCTCAGAAGGATTCTGATGGATTCAATATGGCAGTAAAATGAAGATTAAATGCAACTCCCGCTGTAAATAGAGTACACCATGAGAATATCAGTAAGAAACGCCAAAGCATTGGACTTAAATGGATGCACAAGGAAAAGCGATCTCTTCATTTAATCACTAAGCAATATTGATTTGTATACAGGACAGGCAATGTTGTGGTCAATAAACGACCATTCAAGCCATCACGTGGGGTGTCCAAGTATTTGGAATAGCTTTAGAAAAATAAAAAAAATAAAAAATAAATCAAGAAGAAAAAAAAAAGTTAAAAGCTGCTAAATGTTTTATGCAGATATAACATTTTTAAAATAAATATAGATACAGAAACTGCAATATAGGGTTGTATTATGGCATGGGCTTGAGGCTCCACCCTTCTGCTCCCCAAATAAAATTACATTACAGTGCCAGCTGCGGTATTATTTCAGGAACTTACAGCCTTATTATTTAAGCACTGCATGGCAGTTTGGTTTGGCGCTGCACTAACCTGTTATGTGCTCACTATGCAGTTACGCATAGTTTTATGTGAATAATAGGTGTTACATTATCTGGGTAATATGCAAATAATGGAGATGGGACAATACCTCTGCAGCGCCACCTAGTGGACGGCAGCATTCCTTCAAATCAATGCTTGACCCTTTATACAGGTCTGTAAAGCGATGATTACGAATTGAAAACCAAGCATTAATATGGGTACTACATGGTACTGTGCAATGAAGGGGGTGAACTACAGATGGCCCACACCTGCCCCTTTACAAATTATACTGTGAGGTTTTGAAATGTAAAGTACTGTTGTATATAAGTTAATATGTCGGATATGCAGAGATATTGACATGTTTAATACTGTATTGCATTTTCTATTGCTATATACCCCACAGAGTCCAGGGACCACCTGGCGCATTCAGTGGAAGCTGGTGAAGTGTTTTCTCAACAGCATAGTCATTCCTCCATTACTTGATAACACCAGGAATGGCATTCCTCGATGTAATCCTAGAGGAAGCAGTGGTGTCAGTCAGGAGGAGACATTTTCTTGATGGCCTGTGTTGACTTGGCAGTGACTAGAAGGATTACACTGCAGCCTCTGTAGGTTGGTGTGTCCATATAACCATGTGTGTTTGGCGCCTGTGGTTTGTGCACAGTAAGCACATAAGAGACAGTCAGACCTGTTGTGAGACTGAACAGAAGTTGGGACCTAGTACCCACCGGTGGGTGACAGCACCAGATATAGGATCAGCATCTGTAATTGATCTGAGAGTAGAGTACAAAACTAGTGATAAGCAGAGTTAAAGAAGTGTAAATAGCAAAGTTACTGTTATGTTGACCTGCGTGCTGTTGAAAATTAAGATGACATGCTACTGGTAAAGAGGCGGTATCCCAGTTTATTGACCATGGACTTTAACTGTTAAGGACTGCACTATATCAAAACACAAGTCTGAGTAGCATGCATGCCATTTGCATGCAATTATAATTGCTGAGGGAGATTCCAAAAAACAGTAGTTGGCTAGTGGTAATATAGACCCCCTGGGGCTGGAGTATTGAATAAAAGGCTGGCTCTGTCCCCAAACAATGCCTGCGCAACCCTTGCCCTTTACTTGAAACCCTACTTGAGGAGGCACAGTAAGGAGGTGGACACAAGGTAATTCAACTAAAGCAATTTTACTGCATCTGGATTAAAGGCGTTTTCCAGGGAGAATAGCATTGATGACCCATATAATTGATCTCCAGAAGGAAAATGGAGCCGGTAGTTCTCTAAAAGGGATAGGCTTTTCTTTATTAAATAAACTCTGCCATTACATATCCCACTTAAAAAGAAACCGCTGAGGACACGTTTCAACTCGTAACGCCGAGCCTTGGTCACCTGGAGGACGCGTTTCAACTCGTAACGCCGAGCCTTGGACCTCTGTGAAGTCTCCAGGTAATTTATGCAAATAAGGAAGATTGAACAATACCTCTGCTTCTAAAGCCTGTGAAAAGGTTTGAGATTGACTTGCAGGAATGCTACATTCTGGTAGGTGGCGCTGTAGAGGCATTGTTCTATTTTCCCATTTGAATATTTCCCAGAGGAGCATGCATGATCTTACGAGTCTGCTCACACCTTCCACATGCTCTCCCTAAGGAGAAACTATACCACAACCTCTGTATCTCACTATACTATTACATACACACGACCAGAGACTCAGTCGACCCACTTACCGACACTTACATTACAACACAGTATAAAAAGGCACAGTTACACTTATGTTGACTTGTATTTTCTCTTAGGTACTATATGCTTTTCACAAAGACAACATGACATGACATTGGCTACCAATTAAACATCACAGGTGTTACAGTCCAAGAAAACACTTAGCAGAATGGTTTTGTGGCGGATGGATGCTCAGCAGTTCTTTCTGTAACACCTCCTTAAATATACCTTATCTAAGCCCAAATAAAAACCAGGCTTTTTCTTTGGTGATCTAAAGAAATCCCAAAATGTGTGGATATCACCACAACAGAAGTTTTTAGGGATAAATATTGATGTATCAAACAAATACAATATGTCAAGTGAACACCCACAATGTTGGCTCTAGAATAGCTGGAGCGGACAGATGGTAATATAATCAATGTAGACTGGCGTAACGTACAGACAAGTCTGGAACATTTAGAGGATGCAACAATGAGAAGACAACGATTACAAGACAGGAACATTTTTCCTGTAAACGAAAAAGTTATCAGGCTAGAGCCCCACATTTGTATAAACAAGCTGATAACCCCAAGAGAGCAGCTTTATGCCTAAATTGGCAGAGATTTGTGTGTGAAAATAACGGTTTGTGCCTTATTGTGCATGATGTGACTATTTCTCAAGGCACCTGTATACTTTGAAAACAGAATTGGCAACAGTGCATGAAGTCACAGACTGGCTGCAGGTAAAAGAAAACTTTTTGGCTAGACGAGGCAGCCACAGTCTGAGCAGAGAGATGCTTGAACCATCAGGTCTGTTTGGCAAGACTAATGGACTTGAATGCAGAAAGCTAAAGCCACCTGTGTGCTACCTTGCCTGGCAGAATGTTGGGCAGAAGAGAGGAGACCCTTGTTTTCCCGAAAGATAGGTAGTCTGCTTTCAAGACATTTATGGCATCTGTAAACAGGTTGTCAATCTTGCTGCAATGGATACTAACTAGAGATGAGCAAGCGTACTCGTTAAGGCAAATTACTTGAGAGTATCGCCATTTTCGAGTACATGCCTGCTCATCCGAAAAGATTCGGGGGCCGGCGGGAGTGAGTGGTGAGTTGCGAGAGTGAGCAGGGGGGAGCGGGAGGGGGTGAGAGAGAGATCCCCCCCCCCCCCCCGGCTCCACACTGGCCCCCAAATCTTTTCGGGCAAGGAGGCATGTACTCGAAAATGGCGATACTCGCTCGAGTTATTTGCCTTAGCGAGTATGCTCAGTCATCTCTAATACTAACCCAAAAACATGTTCACAATGTTTCAGCCTTGTGTAGGAGGTATACGTCTGGATGACTTCCCAATGTACAGCTCTGAAATACAGTATGCCACTGTTGGGCTCTGTCAGGTGAATGGAGCACTATGGTTATGTTTGACATATATGCCAAATATAGGTATTAAATGCAATGTGAACATGCATTAAGGATTACTTCACACTAGTGTCGAAATGCAAAACAAAATATTGCCCCGAAATATGGATTGCTACTTCGCTCCATAGTCATGCCAATGTTATTTCTGTATCTTGGTGAGGTGAATATATAAAGAGTTGTAAATATAACAAAAATCTGTTTTTCTCATTATCGGTGGGAGGGCCATTCAGCCAAAAATACAACCTTTCACGTGCGTCCATGTGACCAACCTATCAATGTCTCTGCCGTATGACTGAGCGCTCAGTTTAGAAAGGGACTGACTCCAGAAACTGCAGTAACCCCTACTAAATTAGTTTCGTCAATTTGATTTGACTGCCGTGTGTCTGAGCTAAATGGAGATTTATTTTTTTTACACCGTATAATACTTCTCTTTTAACTTGCCAATTCAAATTTCAGCTAAAAACGCAGCTTCCAGATTTTCTCTGTTTTTCTGGTGAGCTCAGGATGGAAAAACACCCACAGACGACAACAAAAACAAGGAAAAGTAGACAAAACGGAGTGACATTCAGTGGAAAACCTCAGTGAGTCACCAGTGAACAAGGCAGGTTTTAATGCAAGTCAGCTTAATATGGTAGCACATCAAGTTTTTAGAGGTTCACGGGATTCTGCAAGCACATACACTTAGTTACAAGCAAAAGCTCCCATACAGCTGCAACCACCAGCAAATTCTCAAACTATCAAAAAAATAAAAAAACTTAAGTAAAATTTTGTTTGAAGAGACAAAGAAAAAACGTGAAACCACCTTCCAGACAATTTTATTTTGCACAAAAATGTTAATTTCTGTGGGGAGACTTCGATGGGAGGTAACAATGTGTCAGGAGGAATCGCTGTTAGTCATTGAAATAGTAACTTCAAAACTTTTTAGCCAAGTAGCACGTCTGCTACTCCCATAGGTGCATCACAGTATAAGCAGGCATGGTAATCTAGAATCCCGAAAAACCTGAAGCAAAGTCCTTTGTTTAAATCACTAGTCACAGTAGCACATCTCTGATAAAGGGAATTTGTCACCGCTGTCCTTTCTGAGAGTAGCATAGTCAGGCATGCTGATTACTGGGATATGTCTGTTGTACGTACCAATGCAGTAGTTTGGGAGAATCTTTAATTTTATTAGTAGCAGCCAAATATCCATATGAATATAAATGTGAAAGTACCTCTGTCTGTGAATTACCTTTTCATGGCTAAACTGCTGAAGAGATTTGGCAGGGAGATTGCTTGCATCTTGAGGAAGGACATAGGCTACGTTTTGTCCCCCAAATTTTATAGCGTTCTCTAGGGAGCGCAGCAAGACAGATTTGGTGATGCATAGGCGTACCTGCGCTCCGGCACCACGGCAAGAAAGAGGGTGCACATCATAAGCTAGGCCTACACAAACAGGCAGACACAGGAGGGCAGACGTCATTGCCGCACATATGCGATTGTTAAGCTAGTAGGTATACTTTGTGTTGCCCAGGATTAAAACTTGAACCAAAAAGACATAGTAACATGGGATTGAAATTTTAAAGAAAAAATGTGTGGCCCATAGCAACTAAATCACAGAGCAGCTTTTATTTTACCTCCGCTGTGTAAGAAATAGTTTCCTTTTGATAATTGTATTTCCCATCCATTTTTTGATCTTTTAATATGCTGCGCAAGTCAGATCTAGCGTGTGGCTCTAGTAGAGCTCCAGCTGCTAGAATTACTAGAACCCAAGAACCCGATGACCAAACTGAGGCAAGAAGGCATCAACAAGGTGAAAGACCAGCTGCTCTTAGAGAAGCAGAGACCCCGGAGCAGTCCCAGGCCCGTCAGACTTTAGATTATAAGCATTACGCGTCTCTTAAGGCCCATTTAGACACAACGATTATCGCTCAACAGCCATCTTTTGAGCGATAATCGTTGTGTCTAAATGCGCTGCCATTTTGCACCGTTCGTGCACTATTCGCTCATCAATGATTTCTAGCAAGCTAAAAAAAAGAAATAACAGAACAAAGCAGCGCTTTGCATATACAGAACAACTGCTTTGTTCTGAGTTATCAGTGGTTTCCGCCTGCATTTAACTCTTTAAGTAGCTAATTAGCTACTTAAGAGTTATACAAAGATGATCGCTCAAAACTGTCAAACTGGCATTTAAGCTATTTTTGAGCGATCATCTTTCAGTCTAAATGCACCTTGGGACTTTCTAATGTTAAAAACGCATTGCACAAAAATTGCAAAGCACAAACTTGCGATGCGTTTTTAACATTAGAAAGTCCCATTGACATTCGCGTTAAAAATAGGGCAGTGTTAAAAAAAAAAATGCAAGTGTGTGGGAGCCCTTAGAGCTACAGAGACATTGGAGCAATCTCAGGCCCACCGAACCCTAGATGCTGACCGTCACGCATGTCTCAAAGCTAGAGAGACATTGGAGCAATCTCAGGTCTGCTGAGCACTAGATGCTGACAGTCACGCATCTCTCAGAACTGTACAGCAAAACACAGATAAGATTAAAAAAGAAAGTCCACGTGGACAAAGTCACGGGTAACAAGCTAGTAGGCCTATAAAGTAATCAAAATATCCATGTGCTACAGGAAGCCCCACCTACTCCACAGGCCACGGATTGACAGCTGTCTGTATGCACTGTAAAAGGGAGACAGCTGTCAATCAGTGGTACTGTAAAATGAAAACATGTGTAGGTTTTTTTAAATAGGCTCTGCATTTCAGTGTAACACTTTTTATAAGATCTCTGCTTGCTGGCAGTTAAATGAAACATTCTTTTTTACATTAAGAAGTTAAAAACCATTCTGAATCCAGAAGTGTATTGATCATTAAAAAGTACTGAGTCCATGGCCAAAGGGAACCCATAGACTCTGGCTGCATGCGGCCAGTACGGATTCCACATGCGAGAGCCCGCAGCATAATCAGACCCTGTGTCCAGCCGTCATCCACGCGTATCTGACATTTCTTTTTTCCTGTACTGCAGATGGTCCGTACGGCAAGCCGTTAGACATGTGCAGTACAGGTTTATTTTTTTTCCGTAAATCCCTGCTTTTCCACCGCTGTTGCTAGGCGATGACACTGGTACCCGCGACCTTTCCGCAATGTTACTGCAGAAGAGCCACAGGTCGGACAGCTTCCATTGACTTAAATGGAAGCTGTCCGTGTGGAATCCACATTGAAATAGAGCATGTCGCAATTGATTTCCGCTCATGTGCAGGAAAAAGCGTTTTGCCATAGCATGTTATGGGCGGTATTTGCTGTGGAATCTGGAGGCGGATGCCCACTCCAGATTCCGCAATGCAAATACACCTGTGTGCAGACGGCCTTAGTTGGAGGTTCCTCTAGTGGGACAGTTCATTCCTGACTTTCTGGAGGAGTTTTTTAAAATTGTAACTTGAATTTATTATTCTGTCTGACATTCTATAATGATAAAGGGATTTTCTGAGTTATTTTTGTTTTCTATAGTTTTGGGTGCCCCATGTCCAAAACTATAAAATCAATATACTCACCATGGCACTGGACTGCCAGCACTTGATAGAGGACGTCACTTGAATAGAAGACCTAGTGACTTCCCATAAGTAGAAATCCCAGCAGGTTTACTGGACTTCACGGCAGGGGCGTAACTATAGAGGATGCAGGGGATGCGGTTGCACCCGGGCCCAGGAGCCCAGTACTATGAATAAAGCATTATAGTTGGGGGCCCCGGTCCAGGTTTTGCATTGGGGCCCAGAAGCTTCAAGTTACGCCTCTGCTTCACGGACTATGTCCTTGTCGAGCCTTGTATTGGCTGCAGCGGTCATATAGGTAAAGAGCCCACGTGACCACTGCAGAGCAAGAAAACAAGGCATCAGAGGACAAGAGCAGCACAGCAGTGGGGAGATAAGCATTAATTCTTTCACCCCACCCTACTAGTGGAAAACCCCTTTAATAAATTTGGAACTAGAGAGTTGCAAGTTTAGGTAATTTTACTCCTGTAAGATGGGCAATTTATGGGACGCCCTTCCTTTCCTTATGGCACTTTCAAGGAAGGGTTAAAGAGTTAGTAAAAAGTCCAAGTTGTAAGTGCACGTTGTTGTAACACCCAGCCGCTTTTAAGCTTTCTACATGTCAGACATAGTGAGGATCGCACATTCCTCTCCTCCAAATCTTTGGACTTGATCCCGCAGCAAAGATATTTTTGGTACGCCCATCATGCGCCTGCTAAATCAAGAGATACAGCCATGCTTTCCTCATCCAATTACAGGGATATGCTTTGCTCTTGGGTTAAATGTAGTTCAATGAGAGAAGGAGAATTTCAGCAGGATGGGACATTGTGACACTTGAAAAACCTTACAAAAATTTTAATTCTTCATCTAACAAAAGCATCAGATGCCTCCACCCCCCATTATAAGCCTAATGGAACCTAAAATACACTCTGTCAAACATTTATCACTAAATAGGATAATCAATGTCGATACCCTGCAGTGCAACATGAGGGGTGCCCATCTTGAATTTCTAGCAACTACACTGCTGTGCTACACAAGAGCAACTTTCGCACTCCATCCAGCAAAGAGTGATCAGGGGTCAGAGAAATAGGACTACTTACTGCTTTGCCCAGTTGTCTGCCAGCACAATATCAGCAAGTAGCAGGAACAGCGCAGCACTTAACTGACCTAACTTCAGAGGTTGGAGCATTTACACAAATATGCCATTTTTGTGGCAGTTTTTCTATGCAGTTTTTTGAACCAAAGTCAGAAGTGGATTCAGAAGAGACACAAAAGAAAGCACTTTTGCGTGTGCTCTCAATGGGACTGCTGAGATACCCGAGAAGCAACCATATGGGTATTTCCATCAGCTCTGTTGAATAGAGCACTGACTGCGCATGTGTGGCCAATGCTCCATTCATAGTGACATCACTGCAGGCGGAGAAGAGACCCCCAGCATGACATAAGAAGCGGAACACGGGAGTTCCCTTCTCAAGATAAAACCAACTATGAGAAGCAAGACCCCAACGATCAGCAAGTAATCCCTTATCCTGTGGATAGGGAGGAACGCGAAATTCCCATACTACCCCTTTAACTCATGCTATGCTGTAAATTTAATTATAGAGCCTGGAGGAAAAGCCACAGACAGAGGAAGAGAAAGCAGGGTTACACGTTTGTATAAAGCTAGAGCGATGCTGTGACAAAATGATAATCTACAAGAAGAAACCGTAAAGACAAGAACACAGGATGATAAAGGTGGCAAAAAGAAAATCAATAGAAACAGAATGGGTTTTAAATTTGTCTAAATCTTATACTGTATCTTTGCCTGAAAACCCTATAAAAGGCTGCTCTCACACAGGCATCTGTAAAAACGCAGCGTTTTAAAAATAAAAAAATACATAAATTGCTAAAAACACGCTAAAATAGAGCAGACAGTGGTTTAAAAAAAAAAAAAAGAATCACTGCATACTCAAACACTTGTGTGAGAAGCCCCATTAAAAGAAATGAAGTTGTTTGAAACCCTATAAAAAACACCTGAGTAGCCTAGGTATAGATTATAAAAAATAAATAAAAAAACGGGATGCCGCTTTCTACACTGCAACGTTGACTAGTAGCCTACTGATGGCTGGATAGTAGAGATAAGTGAACGTACTCGTTAAGGGCGATTTCACAATTAAGCATCACTATTTTCGAGTACCTGGCTACTCGGGTGAAAAGATTTGGGCGTGCCCCCCCCCCCCCCCCGAATCTTTTCCCGAGTAGCCAGGTACTCGAAAATAGCGGTGCTCGATTGCGAAAATCGCCCTTAACGAGTACGTCCACTCATCTCTACTGGATAGCCATCCATTGGTCTTACATGTAATGTTTGTCGACTAGTATATCCCACTTCCCCAATGTCCATCTCTACTAGGCAAAGTGACGACTGACTCCAAATCTATTGTGTGATCAACATTTGGAAAGCATCAAATATATTATTTTTGTTTGTTTGCTTCGCATCCATTCTTTCCTCAGAACAAATGAATGTTAGAAGCAACATTTTCCACTGGTAACAACATCCGTGGAAGAGAGAATGAAAGTTTAAATGCTAATTTATTTTCAGCCTCTATTCTCTGGAGTATTCCATACAAATCACCGCCTCTAGTATCTCACAGCGTAGGAATGCGCTGGCACACCACACAAGCAGGACCTAAGAATGCAGAGTTTCCGTACAGCCTCGCAGGATCCCAAATGACGCTGGTCAGCCACATTCTTTCAATTTTAGATCACAATTCCACTTATAATGTAGATACAACGGAAATGGATTGGAAAGGTCAGCATTCTGGGATAGGCGGTGTCAAGTGCAGGCGACATTTGTTGATTTTACACATTTTTAGACAGTGTGGTCTTGGAATTAAGAAAAAGATTAAATAAAACAATAAGTGGGACAGAACTTGTAATGCTGATGTGAACAGTTGGTATAAAGAGCTAGAAATGTACATGTTTATTTTCAATCCTCTTTCCCAATAAGTTTTTTGGATTAGTATTTTTTTTTATATTTTAGCACAGATAGATTGAGCTTTTGCCACCTACTTGTGAAAAAAAAAAAAAAAGTACAAATGTTTATGTTGACCGCTGCCCGTAATGAAGGAGCGAACGATCATGCGGTGATGGTTAGCTCTGCAAATATTGCTAAGCAACATTCTATAGCAACGTTCAACAGTGGATGCTGCGTTTCTATAGCAACCAAATGCTACTTCTTCTGCAGGCAAATACACGGGTCCCTCTAAGCAAAAGTCGTCAACCAGCGACCCACAAACATAAAGTGACACATGCAGAAGATAACTTGTAACCTTCTCAGTAATACAAAAAAACATTGCACATGCACAAAACAAGCTACCAAGCAATGAGATGATGATCTTAAGTGGTGTTCTCTTGTCTCATTAATACATTTACATCTGGAGCCCTTATAAAATGCCACATTATAAGTTAGTGATTTTTCATTGGGACCCAGGAGCTTCACTTTACGCCTTAGGTTGCGCCCTTTTTCTGCTTTGTACAGTAGGTAAAAAAACCATGCCAACATTTTTTCTAAACCGTGATGTAAAAAATGGGAGAAAAAAAACTGAGAAGAAATGAGAAGAAATCCTGCAAGAAGAGCATTTCCATTTTTATCTATAAGCTAGGGTTGGGCCCTCAGCTACAGCTGTTAATTAAATATATTTCCCATGATTCATCAGAACATTTGAAGTCCTGCAATGTCAGCGGCAGCCTGGACTGTACTAATTCCACTGGGAGATTCATCTATTCTTTTAAAATAGACCCATGTAAATAGAAGCATAGCTATAGGGGTACAGAGGTAGCAGTCATACCCAGACTCTGGTGTCTGAAGGGGGCCCAAGTGCCCCTCCGCCTCAAAGGAAGACACTAGTATTATAAATGGCACAATATAAAATTACCTCTCTATAAATCCCTTTTAAGACCACATGTACAATATAGTAACATAGTATGCAAGGCTAAAATAAAGACAAAAATGTCCATCCAGTTCAGCCCGTTTCCATCCCCCACTTGTTGATCCAAAGGAAGGCAAAAATACCCCAATGAGGCAGAGGCCAATTTACCCCATTTGGTGAAAAAAAACCTCCCCGACTCCATAATGGCAGTCAGAATACTCCCTAGACCAACATTTGAAAGTTCCTACCCAACTCCAAACCCAAAACAACCACCCCGCTGGTTAATGTCTATGTCCTGCATATGGAATTCAGTTTTGGACCCTACATTCTAGGAGAACTGGAGAGGGCAATTAGATTTTTCAATGGGATGAAAGTGACTTAAGATATTACAATACTAGTATGCCTCTAAATATATTATGGTATTAGATAACTTCTCTACACAGTGATAGTGATTACAATGCACTTACCTCCAGTGATAATGCTTACAATGCAGTTACCTCCAGTGAGCACAGGTGCAATTCCTCTGACTGTATTTTTCTTCTCTATCTGGGCACAGATCACCACAACCTTTCTCTGTGCATTCTCACCATCCTAATGCTACCCCCAATGAACCTCTCAGTAACCCTGGTATAGTACTAGTGTCTCCTATGTGACCACACAAAGTAATGTTTCCCTCAGTGGTCCTACTCAGCAATACTGCCCCCTCAATGGATTCAGGTTTAGTGCCCCATTCTGTGGCCCCTGCTCCCGAACCTCAGTTAGTAGTCCACTGCATCTCCTATCTTCATCCCTCACACAGCAGCACATACGCTTCTCCTGGAGCCAACAAGAGGAGTCTATATACAGCGTTTCCCCTCTCATAATAATTTTTGCCCAAAAGAGGCACTAGGTCTTATTTTCAGGGAATGTCGGCTTAAACGTACCTAGTAGACTTGGTCCATGTCCCACACGCTGCTTTCAGGAGCTCCTACGCGCTTCTTGCATTACTCGGCTGCCCACAAAAGATCACTTTCTGGTTACAAGATTCATTAATCCCGCTACTAGGAAGTGATTGTTCTGATTGGTTCTCGTGCGCCACTCAGCCAATCAATGCAGTGCTCGATGAACCAATTGCAAGGGCTGTGATTGGTTCTTTGACTGCTGCTCAGCCAATCACAGCCATCACGTTGTGTAGGTGGGATTTATAAATTGGCTGAGCCGCGGCATTGATTGGCCAATTCATAAATCCCGCCTCTACAACGAGATGGCTGTGATTGGTTCTTTGACCGCTGCTCATCAAAACAATGCAGTGCTCGATGAACCAATCACAGCCATCGCGACGGTTCATAGAACGCTGCATCAATTGGCTGGGCAATGCTCTAAAACCAGAGTCATCGCTTCCTGGAGGTGAGATTTATGAATCCCGTAACCAGGAAGTGCATAAAGCACATTGGAGGTCCAGAGAGCAACAGGAGGGACCTAGACCGAGCCTGCTAAAATTAATGTATTTTTTTTCCCTTATGTAATGCAGCTAGGGCTTAGTTTTGGAGTAAGGCTTATATTTCAAGCCTCCCCGAAAATCCAGAAAAAAAAAAAATCAGGATATTGCTTTTTTAGGGTAGATCTTATTTTCAGGGAAACAGGGTAGGTCCTCTGGGGTGAACCTGAGCTCTGAGAGATGAAGATAGCAAATGTAGTGGACATTTTACTAATTGACTGGAGTTCTGGAGCAGCAGCCCAGCCTAGCAAAAAGTGGGGTTAGAGTTAGGGGGCCTTCACGATGGCAAAAAAATTTTTTTTTTTTAAATTGCGCGATTTTCGTGCGAAGCAGTTGAGTGAAACCACACACTTATGAAACCAATGATTTTCAATGGTTTCCTCCACATTTACAGTGTTTTCACTCATGAGCTGAAAATCACAGCATACCCTATCTTTTTGCGCCTTCTTTAATATCTCCCATGCTTCCCTACAGAGCCTCCTTTTTAATCGCATTGCAAAGCATGAACTTGCGATTTTCATGCGATGCGTCTTTAACATTAGAAACTCCTGTTGACTTTCGCGCTAAAAAATCATGGGGAGAAAAAAAATATATAAAAATTTGCATAAATAAAAAAAAAAAAAACCACGCGAGAAAATTGCAAGCGGCAAGTGATGTTTTTACAAGAGAAAGCAGTGTTGATGCACAAAAATCGTTGGGAGTCGCGATTTTGCCACAATTTTCTTGCGGGGATATCGCAATCGCCAGTGAAGGAGCCCTTATAGCATGAATTTTCCCCCCCAGGGTCCCAGCCCTAGATCCAATTACCTAGGCCATGTCAGAATGGTTCAATGTTGTCTTCAATCATATAAATACTCCAAAGAATATGCCTCCCGCCCGATAGTGTTACAGGTGGTTTCCCACAATCCACCACCTCACATTGATATGTAAAAATGAAACTTAGTCCTGAGGAAGGGGGAGTTCTGTTTTTTCCTAAATGCACAAAGATAAAAGCTGCACTGTGATTGGTTGCTATGGACAACATAGATTTTCTTTAATATCTCATATCGATGTTAACGTGCCTTTTGTTCAAGTTTCAATCCCAGGCAACACGGGGTATCCCTGCTAGCTTAATGATCGCATATGTGTGGCAACGTCTGCCCTCACGTGTCTGTCCATTTCTGTAGGCCTAGCTTATGATGTACACCCCTTCTCCTCCACTTCATTGAAAGGCGCAGCGGAGGTGCGCCAGCGCATCGCCAAATAAATTGTCTTGTCGCGTTACCTAAAGAGCTCTATAAATTTTCGGGATAAAACGTAGCCTGGGTCTTTCTTCGTGATGCAAGCTATCTCCCTGCTAAATTTCATCAAAGTCGCTTCAGCGGTTTAGCTATGAAAAGGTGACAGACAGTTACTGTCACATTTATTATATTAGTATGCATGCATTGCTTGGCTTTGCATTTCTCCAAATGGTTAGTGTCTTGCCCTCACAACCAGAGCAAATGCTTCACCAATTGCCTCTCAGCTACACATCTGAAAATAGGAGATGCAAATCATACATTCCCAGAGCTAAATGACCTCTCTACCACAAAAGAGGGCAGCAGTACAGAAAATAGAAGCTGATGGTTGGGAGGCTATTGTACAGATTATGCACTGTAGTCCAGGAGTCTGACATGCCTCTCCCAACTATGATCAAAGCTATGTGGCCTGGAATGGTGAGTGTAGACTGACTAACAGTATGAGACATCACAAAATAATAACTCACCTGAACCACGACTCACAGAAACCAAAGTACGTATCAGCCAGCAGTCATGATTTGCGGATACTGCAACAGGTACTTTACGGTATTGAATTGCATTGGACTCAAGTTCTACAAATCATTTGTTTCAGCCAGGCTGTGAGTAATAAGCAATGACCGCGACGCCACCTTGTTATAAAAATCATAAAATGATTATTTCTGGATATGTTTGTTTGTCTTACTCTACCAGCATAGTTTACCTTTATTCCCTTCTGCTACCAGTTTCTTTTCCTGATTGAGTTGTTTTAGTTAGTTTGTTCTGGGTTTGAGAGGCTATGTAACACAAAAAAGGTTATGTTCGGGTAAAAAGTTTTTATTTTTTCTTCAATGAAAGGCTGCAAAAAATCCAGCTGATATAAATGTATTGTACAACAGTATGCAACTGTGAGCATCAAGGTTATCACCACAACTTTGTGTTCCCTCCCAGCAGACCAACGTGGAGGTCACTTCTAGTGCCAAACCGGGATAGCCCCATAGGAAATAAACCTTGTGCTGTTTTTGTCTAACAAATCATACTCAACTCCTTGCAATTTTTTGTATATATATTTATAGGATAAGATAAACTGGTTCCAAAAAGTTTTTTTTAAATGTAAAGCTTCCTAAACAAGGACTGTAGTAGTACATCAAAAAATTACCATAAGACACAGTACCTAAAAGGGGTTGTTGGACATTTGTTACTACAACTGCAAACGTCTTGAAATACAAAGTGTTACTTATCCATTTTCTCCCCTGCCGATCTAAAGCTGCACCTGACTGCTGCAATCAAACAGAAGCCCCAGTGGTCGGGTGTCATTCTCCTGGCATCATGGCTCCAAGCATCTGAGCAATAATGCCAGGAGAATGACACGTGACTGTTCCGACCATCAACTAGCTGCAGCAGTCAGGTGATGGCCATTCCTAAACAACGTTCGGAAGGACTGCGGGGCTGCAGTGTGGGACACTAGGGAAAATGATGGACAAGTAATGCTGCTTTGCCATTTTTATAACACACTCACTGCTATAGGTTTAAAAAATAAATAAGTGTCATTCAGCAACAGGACAACCCCTTTAATAGTGGAAGAGGGGGGGGGGGGGGGACCTATAAAAGATAATCAAACTCCTCTGTCTTATTGTGCCAGTTCTCACCACTCAGAACAGAAGGGTGTAACACTTTACTCTCCACATCCTTTCCATTACTAGAGCAAATTACCAACCCCCTAGTTTGCTAGCAATCAAGGACATAGTTTTAGGAGGTGCAGAGGTAGCAGCTGCAACTGGGCCCCTGTGCCATATAAGACAACACTAGTAAAACAATTGGTCCATGGTAGATGTGGGCCAGCCCGGTTACACATTTTGCATAGGGACCGAGACTTCAAGTTTCTCCTCACAATGTTTTAGAGAATTGAGTCCTGCACAGGTTCTTGCAGGAAAAGACGTATGACCAACCAGAACCCCCTCTTTCCAAGGGCTCCATAGTAGCTGCATGGTCAGCTATATGGACTATATCCCCTTGTGCCCCAATTACTCTTGCGTCAGGCAAAACATTGCTTAGTTTTCCACCTTTTTTAGGAATGTATTTAAATTTTCTGTCTTACGCAAATATGCAAATTAAAACTTGGGAGGATATATTTGGAATTCCTGCACTTGGCTGTATCTTTGGACCAAGTACAACATCCACAGAGTATACCCATGTACCAGTAAAAAGTCATAAGACCAGTCAGTGTCTTTCTGCTACCTGGAACAGTCACCTCTGCAGAGATGAACTTGTTTTTCCAGAGAGGAAGGGGAGATATATTTCCGCTGTTCTTCATCCACAGAAGGAGCACAGTTTTCCTGGTTCCTCGAATGGAAAAACAACTTTCACTAGGACGGATACCAGCTCCTTACACTTTCCACAAGAAAAATGAGAAATACCACTGTAAGGTATTGTAAATATCCAGATTCATATTGGCATTAAACATTAGGGTGTTTCAATGAGTCCAAGTTTTAAAAAAAAGCAATTTTACAAATAAATGTAAACATCTTTAACAGTTTTGTATCTACAGCACCTATGCAAAGCCATTTGGCTCCATGGTTAAAGACTACAAGCAAGCCCTTGTGTGGTGTAATCCTGTAGTTATACCCTTTTCAAACACCCTATATCATGTTAGCCTCACAAATGGTCTACTATAGACAATATATTCACACAGGCATATGGAAACAATATGCCCAGTGTATGGCCAAGCAGCAATCTGTGCTTTAGAAAAAAAAAAGTGGTTGTTCATGTCTTTTGATGGATGACCTAGCCTTAGCGAGTAATGCAGCCTCTTTATTCTGCTGATCAGTGGAGGTCCCCGAAGGACGTGGAGTTTGGGGAAGTTGGACCCTCACCAAACAATTTTTGGAATGGACTAGGGCTCAGGTTGGGATTGGTCCCTATCCTCTGGAGGGAGCTGAGCCAGGGAATTGGTCCAGCTCAAGTCTGGGAGCAGGAGGCTCACCTCTGAATCAGAGACTGGTCTGTTATGGGAGTCATGATAGCCTTGTCTTTATGCAGCGGCAACAAAGAAAGCAAACTCATGTCCATATTCTGGCCACTCTGGTACAGGTCTTCATTTACTTTGTTGCTTGATGTAGTAGGCTGAGGCATGGCTGTATATTGAAGGATGCGTAGTAAAACTGGAAATAGTCATTGCTTAAAAAAAAAAAAGGTTCATCATTAGCAACTAGTATTAACTGGTAACTGATTGTATCCGGTCTAAGATTTTCCTGTAATATGGGTCAGCAGTAGAGATGAGCGAACGTACTCGGTAAGGGCGATTTCGCAATCGAGCACCGCGATTTTCAAGTACTTCACTACTCGGGTGAAAAGAACTCGGGTGCGCTGTGGGGCGGGGGGTTGCAGAGGAGAGTGGGGGGTAGCAGCGGGGAACAGGGGGGAGCCCTCTCTCTCTCCCTCTCCCCCCCACTCCCCGCTGCAACCCCCCGCTCACCCACAGCGCACCCGAGTACTTTTCACCCGAGTAGTGAAGTACTCGAAAATCGCGGTGCTCGATTGCGAAAATCGCCCTTACCGAGTACGTTCGCTCATCTCTAGTCAGCAGCACAACAGTTCCACTAACAGAATTTCCATAACTGGACAGTAACCGCAAAAAACAAAACACAAAAAAACAAAACCACAAAGTCCTCCTTCACCAAGGAAAATTAACAGTCTCTGTATAGACATTGGTACTGGTCCGTTAGTTGCTTGGAGTCCGGGTCATATCCACACAATTCCCATTAGTTATAGGCGATTTCTCCACTTATCACATAGACCTCTTTTTAGTGCCATGGATATGGACGCTGGAAGATACCCAAGGAGATGGCTGTCCTGATAGTGGTGCAGTAATAATATTGCCTGTAGGGCAATATTAAGCAGTAGCTGAAGGTCCTTCCCGTAGGGTGACTAGGCTTTTTGTAGCCTGTTAAATCAGGAAGTTTTCCACCAATCTCTTTACCCCAACCTAATGCCAAAATACACTCTGCCCCTTTCGGGTTTTTGGTCCAGGGTTCCACGCACAATGAAACAGCCACTCCCAGAGTGCTAGCCATCCTGCTCCTAAAAAGGTACAGATCTCAAATCAACAGTTGTTCAACACAAGCAAACAGCCAGAACAATAAAAAACAGAGCTATGGCTCCAACCACTTCCCATTTACTTATTAGATGGCCTATCCTCATTCCCAGACAACCCTTGTCATTCCAACTCCAATAACTAATCCTAGTTCAGTCTAGGAAAGTTATCGGAGGAGGTGCTAAAAATGCAAAAAACAGCAAAAAAACAAACAAAATATAGGCCAAAGTAAAAGGATGGGAAAACTCTTACAGGTGCTGCTTCAGGATTTTCCAGAGGGATTTAGATCAAATAGCAAGATGGTAGTACACAAGTTTTGTTCCATAACTGGCACAACGCGTATCAACACTGGTACTAGCATCTTCATCAAGTACACGTCTCGCACCGAAACATTTTGCAGGTTTGGGAATTCAACTTCTGTGTACTGTACCACGATATGGTTATCGGATCTTGTTTATTCGTCTGAGGAATCTAAGTAGCACCAGCAATAGTTGTCTTGTCCATTCCTCTGCAGTGCATACAGGGGCGTAACTATAGAGGGTGCAGGGGATGCGGTTGCACCCGGGCCCAGGAGCCTTAGGGGGCCCATAAGGCCTCTCTTCTCTATATAGGGAACCCAGTATTATAAGTAAAGCATTATAGTTGGGGGCCCTGTTACAAGTTTTGCATCGGGGCCCGGGAGCTTCAAGTTACGCCTCTGAGTGCATACGTTTATGGCTTCAAAGTGACTACAAGGATAGACCACTGACAACAGATTGAAGCTCCAGCATCTTGACCCAATTGAGTGACAAACACAGTAGAGTTGTGGAGAGTCCAGCTACATTAGAGAAACAGGGCCACATGTAATCTATGCAAGTGACAAAGAGGTCAGCGGAGACGGCTATGGCAGTACTCCAGTGGTCTATTTTAATGATATTACCCATGTGTAACTCAGTCATGTGCTTCAGCCGCACAGTTCTACTTTCCTATCAAGTTCAACAACTTACAAAATGTCCATCCAAAGACACGTGAATGTATCTTCATGACATAGCCGAAAATATTGCAGGAAATAGAATTATGAATGGGAGAATAAAGGCTTCAATTATACGCCCCAGCCTTGTGCAGCTTTTTCAAGCACAAAACTTTACAGTGTGCCTTAAACAGGAAGTTCACTTCTAAACATTATTTTTGCAATTGACACAGATCTACTTACCAAAAAAGTTTTGTAACTCCTATAAATACAGAACTTGGCTTTATTCATCTTGAATTATAGCAGGACTTCTAATCCATTACGATTCAGAGCTGCATTCAGAATTCTAAGCCAACAACTCTCCAAAAACCCTACTGGTTCAGAGTCTACAAACTTGCATTCTGGATGTGTTCAGTACTCAAGAATAAACTCTAACTCTCCCAGCAGAGGGAGACAACTTACGACTCTGGTTTTTTTTTTCACATGTTGACCGTGCGATATAAAAGGTTTTCTTAGAAATTTTGTATCTTCCCAAAGTAGCAAAATCTATGAAAAAAATGTGCATTTTTCCAATAACAGTTTTTTTTTTGTTCTTTTTTTTTGGGGGGGGGGGGGTCAGAAACTTAGCCAGGAATTTCCCTGATTACATTAAAATGAATGAAATCTACGTCGAAGTATCCACAACAAATCGAGCATTCTGCAGGCTCTCTAGCAAGGCCCTCATATGATCCACATAATAGGCATACACTAGCTGTGAGGCCCAAAAATAGTGCTACAAATTGGGGGCTGACAGGCTTCCTTGCTCCCTAGGGCCCTACATGGTTGGCAAACTAAACTCTGGGTAGGGGACTAATAAAAGGAACACAAGATACTATTCCAGCTGCCTAAAAGGAAGAGGATGGGACATTTGTTTAAGACAAATTTAGACAGGCAAATAATTTTGAATATATAATATTAATACAGCCAATAAGGGACAATCGAAGGAGGGAACCAAACCTTCGGTCTCCGTTGAGCAGACCGTACAACACAATATCTGTGGTCACACTGACTTCCAAATATTTAAGTGTACACCCATGGGGAATTGGAAGGGTCAAGGAGAGTATATATGAAGTACTAAGTGATAAGAGGGTGGACGTGGCCCAATTTACCCTCAAGATGCGGGACAAGAGCTAATCCTGCCTCATACTGCGTTGCAGAAGAAAAGGGGTCAGAAATATTGAGATCAAATATCGACATGGTTTGAAAATTATATGCAAATTGCTTTTGATGACCAACAGACTCAGTCCAAAATGTTCCGTTAGTTTTGATCGTCAAGGTTTTGTAGGCTGAAATTAAAGGGGTTGTCCCGAAACGGGGGTTTTTTTTTTTTCAACCCCCCCCCCGTTCGGCGCGAGACAACCCCGATGCAGGGACCTAAAGAAAAATCCGCACAGCGCTTACCTGAATCCCCGCACTCCGGTGACTTCTTACTTACCGGCTGAAGATGGCCGGCGGCATCTTCTCCCTCGGTGGACCGCAGGGCTTCTGTGCGGTCCATTGCCGATTCCAGCCTCCTGATTGGCTGGAATCGGCACGTGACGGGGCGGAGCTACATGGAGCCCCATTGAGATAAGAAGACCCGGACTGCGCAAGCGCGGCTAATTTGGCCATTAGACGGCGAAAATTAGTCGGCTCCATGGAAACGAGGACGCTAGCAACGGAGCAGGTAAGTGAAAAACTTCTTATAACTTCTGTATGGCTCATAATTAATGCACAATGTACATTACAAAGTGCATTAATATGGCCATACAGAAGTGTATAGACCCACTTGCTGCCGCGGGACAACCCCTTTAAATGTATGACAGCCAAATCATTTGCCTTTTTACACAAGAAATTATTTTTTTTTAATTAAAAGGTCTCCCTGATCTGTTAGAATTAAGTATAGTCTGGCATATTGATGGTTGGATCATGTGTACAAATGATGCAACAGACAATTGATTACCTGTATTTTGACAGATTATAAATCGCATGTATAAGGTCATCTTTAGGCCTTATTCATACTAGCGTTTTTTTAGCTGCGTAAAAGCCAACACCACGGGCAAGATAAGAGATCGGCAACTGGATACGCCGGCCAATTTTATACGCAGCTGGAAAAGATAGATCTTGCCCTATGTTTTGTCGATATACGCTGGTGGCCAATTTCTTCCTAAAACAGTGTCACACCTGTCCATAGGTTGGGTGTGGTACTACAGCTCAACCCCATTCACTTTAGTGGAGCCATACTACAATACCAGACAATCTATATCCAGGAATGATGCTGCTAAAAGTATTCACATTTTTGTAACTGTAATAACCTCTAAGCAGCTCAAGTATGTATAGATCATTTGATCAGCTTCTGGGAAGCCATTCCTAACAGAGCCTAGAAACTAGCTCCAAGCCGGAACCGGAACAAAAACATGGCCTCACACATCTGGGCAGTTTGCAGCATCTCTGGGTTGGCTGCTCTGGAGCATTTCTTGCGCAGTTCTCTCATGGAGGAAGGGTGTGTTTGTTTTTGTATTTTCTTTGCTGAGTAAAGCGTTCCTTCAGAACTCGCCAGACACAGGATACAAAGCTGTTCTGTTCTCTTTAAGCAGCTTTCTACATGAATATTCCCTTTCACCAGTTCTGGTGCACACAGGAACAACTACTCCGAGGACAAGATAAGTTCTTTGGAACGCTACATTTCTGATGTAACAGAACCTTATATGGTAATTCTTTAATGAGCCACTTGCAATTTTTTTTTCTAGCATTTCCCGCTATAATAAAACCACTAGTAATATCACATTAAAAACTATGTTCACATAACTTGCAGCATCAGGGCACATCTGTGCAGAAAGGCTTATGGCTCCAATTTTTTTTCACAAAGTCATGTGCAAGGCCAATGGCACACATTGAAAAAAAACTGTTGATAATTACTCATCCCCATTCACAAAACTAGCTATTTTTGCAATGACGAAAGTAGCATGAACTTTTTCCCGTCTCCCTTTGGTTAGTGTACAAGGTTTAGATAAAAGACCTTGTATGTCTATTCCTAGATCTGTATTTCTGCGAGACTGTATAACCAGTAATAGTATTAACATTACGTAGTGGTATAGTGCTTACTCACTATTCTATTTACTTGTATTTAATATTCTACACTTTGGTTACTCCATCTGCTGCATTGTATCCTGAATCTACCGTCTGCATTGACACACTTGGCCACAGGTAATGGACCACAAGTTAGGAGAAAGGCAGACTTCCAGTGGCAGACACTTTAAAGAGACTTGTCAACTAGCAAAACATTAAACTTAAAATGACAATTTTGTGCCATCACACCAAATGTTACAGCACAAGTTACTTGAAAAGTTTGGGACCATTTACTTCAAAATGTTTTTATTAACTTTTTTCATAAGTAGGATAAGGCATAGATGCATGTTATACAGTGATAGAGGTACCATAGGATACTAGATTCTTAGTAAACCTTTTCAAGTATTATGGTACATATATCTAGTTCGGAGGCTTCAAATTTAGTGTATAACACATCTTGTTGCATCTTAAGAAAAGGAAAAGTTTTTGAAAAAAAATTGGAGGGGAGTGAGGGGGTGGAAGGGAAAAGGAAACAAAAAAAGAATAGGTGGGTAGATTAAGAGGAGGTGGATGGGGGGGGGGGGTAGGATTGGGGAGAGAGGAAGGTAGGTATGAGATCTTGTAACTAGCCCTCTATAACAATTGTTAACTGAAGAGAAAACTTTGTTGGCTTCATGAGTGATTAAAAAAAAATAATAATAATAATTTTACAGTCTCCCTTCCTGTATGGTCCAAACAGGGCTTGGATAGTGCCCAGGAGTTTTATGTAGTTGCTGCACACGTGGGGTCCTCCCCCAGGATCAAATCAATCACAAAATCATTGGGGGTCCCTCCATTGTTCTCTCTATATATCAAGATATACCAGGTTTCCTTTGCTGATGAAGCCCCTACCCAGTCCATATGCATGAGAAATGTGAGTTTCTATTAAAGCTGTTGGTCCACAGGTGTTACCTGTCTACGCCACGGGAGTCGCCACCTGGGAGCAGGAGCCAGCAGACAGGCTCACCGTGGAGAATCACGGCAATTCGCAGCATGCTGTGATTTGCCGGCCGTGAGCGGAGAATCGCTATGATTCTCCGCTCGTGGACGTTGCTATGAAAAGCGTGCACTGCATTCCCTGCGGGGAACGCAATCCAAAAACTCCCGTGGACAGGCAGTCTAAGAGAGCTATTTGAGACCATTTAAAACAAAGCTCACCAGTATCTGCAGTCACACAGAAGCCCTGAGTGGGGTCACTTAGAGACTATCTCCTAGACCTGCCTCACACTCTAGTATACACTGTCCTCACATGGTAGTTTCATGGGCTTTTGCCCACACAGCTGATCGATCGGGGTCCTGAGCAGCTGACCCCGGCCGATCAACTATTGATCACAGGTCATCAGTAGTATTTTTGACCAGAAAACCCCTTTAATAGTTGGACACACTTTAAGAGACAAAACACTAAATGGTAACACTCAGATGAGGTAAGGAATCTCATTGTTTTACATTCAAACTAAAAAGGTATCGTTGCTACTTAAAGGGTTTTTCTCAATTTAAAAAGACAGGGAGCAGATAAAAAAGGTAGAAAATAAAGCGTCCCCCCCCCCCTCCTCACTTGACCATTTGCCAATTACAGGTTTTATTTGTCCGTGTTCACAAGGCAGCTCATAATTAAGCTTGAGCTAATGTGTACCCACATCTAAGAACTAGCCATTCTGTTCAACGCACTAGTAGTTCACCGGGTGCATTCAGCTCCAGCTTTGACATTGCGCAGTGAGACAATAGCAAGGCAGGTATGTACAATACTCAATCCCTGGACTTCGTGTGAGTGCGTCAGCTCATATTTAGCTTCCGGCGCTCAAAAAAGCTGACAGACTCACTTTAATATTGTGAAAATGGTGCAGAAATCCCACTATAAAAACTGTCAAAATCCATACCGTTAATGCCGATTTGGTCGCGGAATTTGCCCCTTCAATTCAAAGGTTGAAAATCTATCTACAGCACAAAAAACGCTATGGACTCTGGCATAGAACAGCAACAAATATGCAACGTGTGAACATACCCCAAGAGAGTTTTCCAGTCAAAGATGCTTACCTACAGGTTTTATACAGTTTCAACAACTTTTGAATCACTGCAAACTACTGCAGATGGTTGTGAAAAATTCAGTGTCTGCCAGCAGAGAAGTTGCAGATAACATGAATTGCCCTATAACAACAACATTGCTGCTCCTATAAATAAAGGACCTAATAAAAAAAAAAATCTGGTTTTCCTTTTTCCCTAAATAATGCTATAGGTAGAAGACTGACATAAGACCCAGCCCCTCTCCCTCTTCCGTTTTGCTCAACTAAGTCTGGATCACCATATGGCTCAAATAACATTAATATAGGCTGTATTACAGCAGTACCAATATTCTACCAATACAAATTGGGTGCAAACCCTATTCCCCTGGTCCACTTTCACCAGCATCTAAGGTGGTGGTGGGGTTACTTCATTGAAAAGCTGATCTCATTTATACTACAGTGGTTTTTGTGTGCTGGAGAAAGTGAGGCGGTAAAGTGCTGGAGCTGGACTCATACAGTGAATCATTTCCTCTTGGACATAGGAGCTGTGCTTTACTAAAACAAACTACAGATTAAGCCCTTGTTTGGTTTATGAATGAACTTACTGAAATTACAAACCTGCGCACGAATCCACCATGACAAATTCAAGACCCAGAATTTTTTTACCCAAGTCCCTCCCCTTTATATTGCAGTCTTCATTCAGAAAGCTAAATCTAAAGAACAGTTGTCCGCTATAGAAATGAATACAGTATGTTAGACAATAGCATCCTTTATGATGGCACTTCCTCCCTAAAGAAAGGATCACACAATGTAATCTTCAGCTGTTGTGACTTGTCGGGTGAAGGTCCACACAGATAACAGAAAACGCGCTCAAATGCTTTTACGTCTATGCTATATAGTATGTATTAAAAAGCTGCACCACGTCATAATTCTGCATCTCTTTAAATGTATGGCAAATGTGATGCAAGGAGGTGGCAGATGGTTATCTTTGACACTCATGGTATAAAACATCACTAGGCCTTCTCATCCACATGAATGGTCTGCACAATGCTTATAAGTATCAGTTAGGGCCCAGTCACACAGGTGTATATCCCATCCTTGTATTTCATGAACCATACACATACCCATACCCATTATAGACAATTAGGCTATTCACAGGCTCCCCCCCCAAAAAAATTTATTAAAATGAAATAAAATATCGTATTCCGGTCCTTATCACAAACCACAATCTGACATACAATGCCCACTGCCGGCCTGAGTCAGGCGTCACATGATTGTGTGTCCATGTGCTATCCGATGCAAGTTGCGCTTGAGAATCTCGGGCGCAACTCCTGCCTGTGTGAATGAACCCTTAAAGGTGCTCTATGCTACAAAAGTTATGAAAACTACAATTTCTGTATTTTCCCAAAAAACAAAAGAAGTGTCGGCTCTGGCATTTCTCTTAAAGAACCCCCGAAGCATCAATCTGCTGCGTGCATTTAGAGCCTTCCAAAAGTGGTTGTCCACATTTTTATTTTATTTAAAGTAAGAGTTCCTTCTTCCCAACTTTTCTGCCAAAGATGGTGGTTCAGCTCTGGATTAGAAGATACAATCATAAAGGAACTGTTCTTTTTAAGATTACCATATGAATATCGGTCCTGTGAAACTGAACGCATATATTTAAAACAAAATATCGACCCTGTCTGGCTTTCACCGATCTTGTAGTATTCCATTTCAATTTTTGTACATTGACAAGATATTTTAAAGAAAAGGAAAAAAAAAAAAAAAGGAAGAGTCCCTTAACAAGATGGTAAGCCTTAGGCCGAATGCACACGGCCAGGTCAGATTCCCACTGCAAGACTTTGCAGCCAAATCAGACCCTGTGACCCCCGGGTGGGGGGGGATGTTGCAGTCGATTTCCACTCATGGGCATGGAAAAGAGTTTTGCATAGCATGCCTATGGGCGGTATTTGCTGCGGGATCCGGAGGCGAACGCCCGCTGTGGATCCTGCAGTGCAAATATGCCGGCGTGCATAGGGCCTTAGGGTTTCCCGCTGCTGGAAATGCCCGCGATTACTTAGAATCTACAGAAACCTTGGCAGCAAGTATTGAATTCTCCTGTAGTGCCATAGCAGAAAAAAAAATGCATCATTAGACAGAGGCCACCAAAAAATTGGCCATTTATGTAATGAATGAATGCACTAGGACAATGCTAAAACAACACTTTCCAAATGTCACAGACACTTTTAGGAACATAGGGATAAGCCCAGTCGGACACTGGCTTGTGTGCTCAGGAAAACACCGGCTTGCAAGTATATCCCACATATCTTCTCTAAAATGGGGCAGCTGCTTCATCTCCCACATCAGATTTCATGCTGTTCTAGTCGATTCTGAGAGGCGGATGATGATAAAGGGAGTGGTGATAAGCCATTCACTTCTATTCTTCAGGTGTCTGGAATGAAGCACTTGTCGCAGCAGGAGATATGAGTCCTGGAAGCCCCCATCTCTCTGGCAGAACTGGCCTCTACCCTCGATGACTCAATCAGCTTGGACCTCTAGCCTGGATGTTCTTTGATTACATGTCTTTTGTTGACCTTTGTCGCCATATTTTTAGTAGACTTCACTTGATTACTGCAGGAAACTAATCTCAAGAGACACTAACAATGCTCACATTACGGTAATTCTGAAAGAGGGGAAGAACCTGACTCTTTGCCCGAATTATTGCCCAGTTTCACTTTTAAACATAGATCAAGTTATTCTCTAAAATCCTTGCGAATCAGCTGGTCCCCTTCTTCTAACACATCATTCGCAGTGATCAGGTGGGCTTTATGCCCTTAGGGAAAGCACAAGATAAAAACATTCACTACACTAGCGGTTCAGCCCTACCCATATGCCTACTGTCCACCGACGCAGACAAAGTTAATTGGGACTTCATGTTTAAAACTATCCAATTTGTTGGCCTTGGGACTAATGTGACAAAGTGGTTCTCAAGCCCATGCTCCTCACCTTTGGTCACTGTGGAAGTTAATGGGCAGTTCTCAGCTGTAATATGCCATAAGCAAATGTTTAAGACAAAGTTTCCACCTTCTTGCCTCTTAACTTTATTCTCTGCCTGCAGCCATTCCTTCGTCATCTTCATTCCAACTCACAATTATTCTTCTGATAATTATCATTCTGATCATTTTAAGTAGTTTACTTAGGAACAACTGCCTTACTGTGAATAGAGATGGGTGGCCTGGAACGATTCTTGGCCCGCTCCACCTCCATTCAGTCAGTGATGCTTGTTGCGGTGTAAAAACACAGGAACTATTATCACTGGGACAGCCTGTTTGGAATCTGTTGCCTGACAGATCGTCCTGTGAAGCAAAGCGAATCGAAAGCAGGTACGAGTGGACGCTGCAGCAGCCAGGGCCAGATTCCGCATATGGAATCTGACCCACCAGTGTGCATGCGGCCTTTAAAAGTTACGCCCAATATTCTTGGGCACAACTTGTGGGGTGGCCCAGCACATCATCCTGGTCCCCTCCATAAATGTCATACATGTTTGTCTTATGTGAATGCACTGTGCAAACCTGTATAGTCATTTCGAGTATGTGTGTTGCACAGCTGCGGAGCTAGAAGGGTTAAATGTTTAATAAAATCCAAAGCCTGCATGTAAATGTATTAAAGGGGTTGTCCCGCGGCAGCAAGTGGGTCTATACACTTCTGTATGGCCATAATAATGCACTTTGTAATATACATTGTGCATTAATTATGAGCCATACAGAAGTTATAAAAAGTTTTTTACTTACCTGCTCCGTTGCTAGCGTCCTCGTTCCCATGGAGCCGACTAATTTTCGCCCTCCGATGGCCAAATTAGCCGCGCTTGCGCAGTCCGGGTCTTCTGCAGTCTTCTATGGAGCCGCTCGTGCAGAATGCTGGCTCCGTGTAGCTCCGCCCCGTCACGTGCCGATTCCAGCCAATCAGGAGGCTGGAATCGGCAATGGACCGCACAGAAGAGCTGCGGTCCACGGAGGAAGAGGTTCCCGGCGGCCATCTTCACAGGTAAGTATAGAAGTCACCGGAGCGCGGGGATTAAGGTAAGCGCTCCGGTAAGCTTTCTGTACGTCCCTGCATCGGGGTTGTCCCGCGCCGAAACGGGTTTTTTTTTTTTTTTCAACCCCCCCCCCCCGTTCGGCGCGGGACAACCCCTTTAAGTCTGTCATATGGTATGTGAGAAGATATAAATAGCAGTGATTGAGAGCGGGAAAGGAGTTCCATTTTCTGGAGTAGCAGGTCTTCCATCTTGGCTACCACCTAACACAGAGCCACACGAAGGCACCTTTAGCCTTCTTGTGGTGAAGATGGAGGAGGAGGATTTCCCATGCTAATTGTGTTCTGGATGTGAGTGGAGTGAGGCCCCAAGAATATGAGAACATTTGTAAGTAACTACGTCTTCTCAAGGCTTGTGCAGAGGTACTAATCAATTCTCAAGTTTTCCTATGCAGCTGTCTAGAGCCAGGATCACCACGTAGAGGTCCATCCTTTAATTGTCACACCCACACTTCCAAGGATGGGTGCAAGTACTTCAAGCTAATAATTACTGTCAGTGTCTGTGGAGTGACCCTACCCCCTTCCTCCTCCAGAGTGTTCCCCTTCCAGGAGCAGTTCCTGGCAGATAACGTAGACTGCAGGACCGGTGTCATCCTGAGCTTCTTCCCTGACCTCAAACCTTTTGTCTTGCCTGCACTGTAAAGACTTTAAGTGAACTGCCTTGTATTCTCTGTTTAAATTTTTTCTGAAGTAGAGTTTATGCCAGGCTCTAACCATTCCTAGAGACCCATGGTACTCAAGAACTGTTTGTGGCTGCATTCCTTCTCTGCTGAGGGTCATACCAGTGTGTGAACGAATGGTGGCATCACCTGTGACAACTAAAACTCCTGTTATCCTGTTTAGTCGGCATCTCCCCATCCTATGGGTATCCCCGGTGGCATGCAGTGATACTCTGGCCTTGGCTGCGCGTGTTCCCTCCGGGAAGGCGTTTGGTAAGTGCAGCCATGACAAGCTATCATTTTACCCTCCCAGCTCCCCACATATGTTAGGTGTCCAGGGTCTCCCTATAGCACGCTGCACGTGCATCAGACAGCACACGGACAACCTGTCCATGTGTTGCCCGACATCTGGGACCCCAAACATGTACAGTTGCCATTGTCATCTGAAAATTGGGCAAGAATAGGACATGCGGGTTTTGTTTTTTTTTGCTTTTTTTAAATTTTGACATTCCATCCCAGAAAAGAAAAAAAAAGCCCAATATGAATACACCGATTTGAATGAATTGGTCCAGGGGCATTCATACGAGAGCTCCCCTACGCCTCTATTTATTCTGGTCGCAGACAATCCAGGATACCGGTCTAGACTTCAGGTAGCTGACGGCAAAACCTATTTCTTTGAGAATCCGAAGGATGCCATGACCTGGACAGACCATAATAAGAGACATCTACATTGATAAGATGACTAATGGACTGCTGCCATACGAGTTAGACA
Source organism: Eleutherodactylus coqui (assembly GCF_035609145.1). NCBI lineage: Eukaryota > Metazoa > Chordata > Amphibia > Anura > Eleutherodactylidae > Eleutherodactylus > Eleutherodactylus coqui. Next base: position 152,211,256 of record NC_089842.1, on the reverse strand, counting down.
TTCTTATTCCCTTTGGGTTTTTCCATTGGCAGGACCACAATCTCCTGCATGCGATCCATTTTCCTTGATGGTTGCCAAAATATAGGAATGTACAAGCATTAGCTTTAATAATTGCTTTACACCACTTTAATGCTCCTCGCCTTGAGCTTCAAAGAGGACTAGAGCACCAAGCTCTTCTCATTCACATAGGTCTAGATAGTTGTAAGGGTTTAGACTTTTGCTCCGGTTTTAGGTTTTATTAGAACAATTTTTTTGGTTATTGCTGGTCATAATGCTATTACTTTCCTGTGTGTCTTACGTCACAACCATATCTACAGTGTTGCATCATTTTTACTATTAACTTTGTAAGAAAATGGCCAATTTAGTGACTTTCATATTGTGGAATGTATGGGGATGGGCGCTTATACTAAGAAGTGTATTTTCTTACCATCTATCTGAATATACCTGTTCATTCTAGGTTTTCAGGAGACACATCTGAAACTGAAGATAGTATTGGTAGGAACTGGGAGTGAGCCAGTTTCCATGCTGTTCATACTAGTTATTCCTGTGGAGTTAGTATTTTAGTGCACAGAACAAATTACATTCAATGATTTAACAAAACTATTGATGCTTAAGGTCGATATGTTTGCTTATATTGCAAAATGTATAACTTTATATGTGTGCTTGTAGGCCTTTATATTCCTTCACTATATAAAACTGTGCAGTAGAAATTAGCGCTCATATCAACATATCCCAGTGAGTCAGTGCTGCTCTCTTGGGAGATTTCAATTTAGTAATCGATCCATTTTGGGATAGAGCTGAACTAGATTCCCCCGTCCAGGGAGACACGTTGTCACCATTGGATCTCCTCTGACAAGATATACTTCTCATAGGTCCAGGGAGAGCTAGAAATATTGGGGTTAGACAATACTCCTGCCATTCTGCTACCTATCAGGCCCTATTATAAATAGGTCTAGCCGTGAACAATGATTTCAGAAAGTGACGAGGATAAAAGTTACTGCTTCAGGCTGTGTAACTATTCGCCACTACTGGTGAAGCTGCAGAGTGGAGGTCAGTGCTCATTTTAGGAGTCAGCCCTGGAGATTAAACCCGTTGCAGTTGTCTATTCGAAAGGGGAACAAAAAATTTTTCATGGTGCCTTGAATTTTAGACCTTAGTCTGGGCATTGTGCCCCTGATTCAAAAAATACCATGTGTTTTGTTCTAGGAGCTCTGCTTTGAGATCTTCCCGATGTCTTTTTTAATGTTATATTTCCCTTATTTTCCCGCAAACATTTTCTTACCATTAGTACATATGGTACATATTGCCACCGGTGAACTTGGAGAATAGGCTCACTTCTGTTTCTCAATACTTGGTTGTAACATGATCACATTGCAGGACCTGCAGTCATTTTGGATCGATTTCCAGATTGACTTGGTGATGTAAGTAATGAAAAAGGTCAATGACAACCAGGAAATAAGGACCGTGGAAGAACAGTACTGTGGACGATGGGATACACATATTACGGAATATAACAAGCTCTGATGACATTTTGATAAGAATCACAGCTTCACCTGTGTGGCAATGGAATGGGATGCAAGGAAGGCAGATTCAGTGGATCACATCATATTTAGGGGAAAGACGTAAACTGGTGCAGGAACTGCAGGGCAGATTGACAGAAACAGGAGGCTTACTTTATACAGAATCCTACTGCTGGAGCATCTAGTAACTGGCGGGAAGCACAAATAGCTTTGAAGCAATACGCCATGGAGTCTGCTAGTAATAGACAGAGCTTTCTTAAGCAGACTTTTGTAAAGGAAAGGGCACCGGGCATCTACTGGCCGCCACCACTCCGAGGGCTCTGAAGATGATTCTGGAGGGTTAATTCCAGATTCTAGTAGTATTGTGCAGGTTTTAGACTACTATGTCTCCCTATATTCCTCCAAGCTGAAAAGACTCAACTGCCATCTCTGCAGACTTTAGCTTGCTGGCTTTACCTACTTTGACTCAGTTTCCTAATTCTTAGCGACCTCCATTACTGGTTGACGTAAAAACCTTGCAGCAGTACTGTCAAATACTCTCTCTAGAGTAATTTCTTGCTTAATACACCCAAATGAAACAGGCTTTATACCCACTAGAGCCATTCAACTTACTATTCGTAAGGTATATCTCAATTTGCAGATCCCAGTAGACAATACTGGGGACAATGTGTTTGCTAGGTGCAGCGAAAGCATTTGATAGTGGAATGTGCATTTCTGTGGGAAGTCTTCCAACGGATGACACTTGGGGCATTATATTATACTTGGGTTAAATGGTTTTATGCCAATTCTACAACACAGGGGTTAATGAGAGAATATAGGCTGGAATTAGTTTAAAAAAAAAAAAAGAAAAAAAAAGTGGCATGAGACATGATGTGCCCGTTATCCCCACTGCCATTTGCACTGGTGATACAGCCACTTGCAATTAAGAGTTGGTACATACTAGAATACCTGGGTTTAAAGCCCCATTTACACTGAAAGAGGATCACTCAAAAAAAACAACCCACCCCACTGAAAAGACAGTTTGAGTGACAGTTTTGAGCAATCATCTTTGCATAACTCGAAAGTAGCTAATTAGCTACTTAAAGGGGTTGTCCCGCGCCGAAACGGGTTTTTTTTTTTCTTTCAACAGCCCCCCCGTTCGGCGCGAGACAAACCCGATGCAGGGGTTTACACAAAAAACAGAATAGTGCTTACCTGAATCCCCGCGCTCCGGTGACTTCTTACTTACCTGCTGAAGATGGCCGCCGGGATCTTCTCCCTCGGTGGACCGCAGGGCTTCTGTGCGGTCCATTGCCGATTCCAGCCTCCTGATTGGCTGGAATCGGCACGTGATGGGGCGGAGCTACACGGAGCCGCTCTCCGGCACGAGCGGCCCCATTGAGAAAAGAAGACGACCGGACTGCGCAAGTGCGTCTAATCTGGAGATTAGACGCTGAAAATTAGACGGCACCATGGAGACGAGGACGCTAGCAACGGAACAGGTAAGTGAATAACTTCTTATAACTTCTGTATGGCTCATAATTAATGCACAATGTACATTACAAAGTGCATTAATATGGCCATACAGAAGTGTATAGACCCACTTGCTTTCGCGGGACAACCGCTTTAAGTTAAATAAAGCGGAGCTGGGCACTGCTGACAACTTCGAGAACAGCTGCTTTGTTCTCTGAGGTTTCAGCTGTTATCCCGCTGAGAAGTCCAAGCAGGATACCAGCGGAAAGAATGCTAATCAGCGGTATCCCGCTGAGAACTCAGCATGTGACTCATAAGAGTTCTCTGAATTTTAGCTCGCTAAAGATCAGCAATGAACGAATAGTGCATGAAAGTGCACAATGGCAGCGCATTTAGACGCAACGGTTATTGCTCAAAACATGGCTTTTGAGCGATAATCATTGTGTCGAAATTGGCCTTGAGAGGATCCTTGGAAGAGAAAATTGGATTGTATGCAGACGACATGCTATTATTCTTGGCAGATTGTTGGAGACAGCTACATCAGTCATTAAGGACTGTGGTAACTTCTCAGGGCTATATATAAACTGGAATAAGTCTACAGTAGTGGCAGTAGATAAATAAAATGTTAGCCTTACTAAGTCTTAACGCCCCCTTAGTGGTCTCTCCCTTTTTTGAATATCTGAGAATATGAATATCCAACGCAAGTGAGCAGTTTGAAAGCTTAAAAATATACTGCTGCTTCTTGCAAAATTCAGACAGAAAATTGTGAGGTGTGCTGTAAGCTGCATTTACCTGTAGCAGGAAGAGTGAACCTGGTTAAAATGGTGTGGATGCTGCAGCTGCTATACCTTTTTCTAGCTAGCTGCCATACAGAATCTTTTATAAATGGAATGGTGTCTTCAGGGATCTCTTATGGCCCAAAAAGAACACATGTATAAGGCTGGACACCCACTGGCGTTATATTCTCTCTTGCGCTGCGAGAGCAAGTGAAACCACTCGCCTCACAGCGCAAGAAAGACGCCGGGATATCGCCAGTCTTTTCAACGGGGCCAGCGGCAGCAGCGCTAGCCCCATTGAAAAGACAGGGAGAATACTGCGGACTTCTGTCACAGCTGTGACAGGAGTTTTCTTCATAGCCGCGGGGATGAAGGAATCCTCTGCCCCAGCTGTCCCCCGTGGGGATGACGGAATCCTCTGCCCCAGCTGTCCCCGCGGGGATGAAGGAATCCTCTGCCCCAGCTGTTACAGCTGTGGCAGAAGTGCAGCATGCTATCCCATTGCTTTCAATGGTATCGGCGCTGCTGCCGGTCCCATTAAAAGCAGTGGTTTATGGCAAACCCTGCAGTATGATTTTCAGGGAAGGGCTTGAAATATAAGCCCTTCCCTGAAAATCATCATTAAGTGGTAAAAAAAAAAAAAAAAATTTTACTCACCTCTCCACCGCTCAGACGTGTCCTCCGGCTGGCTCCCCGACACGGCTGTCCAGCACTTTCAGCAGTGAGGATTTAAAAATCACCACCTGGCCCCATTGAAAAGACTGGCAATATCCCGGCGTCATCCCGGCTTTTTTTCTCGCGCTGCGAGGCGAGTGTTTTCACTTGCTCTCGCAGCGCAATAGAGGGGAAAAAAAAAAAGCCAGTGGGTGTCAGCCCTAAGGCTGGAGACATTACAGTTGGCAAGAGATGAAGGTGGTCTGGAAGTCCCAAATGCAACATCTTAATTGTTAGGAACCTGAAGACACCAATTATACTTTTTTACTTATAAAAGCACTCCTTACACTCTGCGCACCTCTGTGAAGCTGAAAAAAATTCAACAATTATGCCAGCTTGCCCTCCTTGTTTCTTATGTGTACAATATAGTGAAAGGTAAGAGAATTACTGGGAGTGAGATGATGCACATATACACACTCTTATTTGGGAAGTTCCATTTTGGCAGAGCTGTTGAAGTTACCGGGCTTTGAGGGGGGGCTGGTTTTGTTTAGAACAGCACAGCCAACTATTGCTGATGGCCTTATAAACTGACCAGTTAAGCTCAGAGTTTGGCATCTCACTCACTTAAAGGGGTTGTCCCGCGAAACAAAGTGGGGTTATACACTTCTGTATGGCCATATTAATGCACTTTGTAATGTACATTGTGCATTAATTATGAGCCATACAGAAGTTATCAGAAATTTTTCACTTACCTGTTCCGTTGCTAGCCTCCTCGTTTCCATGGAGCCGTCTCATTTTCAGCGTCTAATGGCCAAATTAGACGCGCTTGCGCAGTCCGGGTCTTCTTCCTTTCTCAATGGGGCTCCGTGTGGCTCCGTGTAGCTCCGCCCCGTCACGTGCCAATTCCAGCCAATCAGGAGGCTGGAATCGGCAATGGACCGCACAGAAGCCCTGCGGTCCACCGAGGGAGAAGATCCCGGCGGCCATCTTCAGCAGGTAAGTAAGAAGTCACCGGAGCGCGGGGATTCAGGTAAGCGCTGTCCGGTGTTCTTGTTTAACCCCTGCATCGGGGTTGTCTCGCGCTGAACGGGGGGGCTGTTGAAAAAAAAAAAAAAAACCGTTTCGGCGCGAGACAACCCCTTTAATTGTACCAGTATTTACAGCTCCAACATACCAGGCAGAAGTACTGTCCTCCAATCTCCAGGCTGTATAGACACTATATGAAGTTTAGCGAGAGAAACCAATCAGAAGTCGGAGGTAGAAATGGAAAAGTGATATTGGTCCGTTTGAGCCCAAGCACTGGATGGAGATTTTACAACGCTTGTCATATTATATATTTTGCACAGCGTGTACTGAACGCTGGAATTTCTGTACAATATTGGTTTGCGTGACATCCTGGTATGTAACTAAAAATAATATATATATATATATATATATATATATATATATATATATAGCGTCAGCAACAGAGGTGCAGTAGTATTTCATCCAAATAGAAGTCTTTTATTCCTAATAAGTCATAGCAGCTATGACTTATGAGGAATAAGAGACTTCTATTTTGAATGAAATATTACTGCACCACGGATGCTGCTGACTCTATATATATATATATATATTGGACTGTTTGGGATTTGGGTCTAATCCCCTTCACACAAGTTTGGGTTCTGGTGAGTGCTGCTGACACTTCTTTTGGTTGTTTGGATGTAACAGATGCAAGTCACACTCCGCAGACCTTTTCCATATGCTATGGAGGAGTCTCAAACAAGAGATATTAGAAAGCAGTGTTAAATTGTATTGTATACATACCAGACTAATACAGAAGCATCCCCATTGGTGTGTATCCTGGGCTTTAGAGGAGGGTGAGAAAATAGCAAATCGCCCGGTTATTGTACATTGCTAGGAGGCCAATTTGACAATGTTGGCATAAAGAACATTCCCCAATAATAAAAGGGAATTTGAAGAGTCAATCTGATATTTCTAGAGAAGGGTGCTTATTAGACATGAGCGAGCACCAAAATGCTCGGGTGCTCGTTACTCGGGATGAAATTATCGCGATGCTCGAGGGTTCGTTTCGAGTAACAAAACCCATTGAAGTCAATGGGCGACTCGAGCATTTTTGTATTTCGCCGATGCTCGCTAAGGTCTTCATTTGTGAAAATCTGGGCAATTCAAGAAAGTGATGGGAACGACACAGCAACGGATAGGGCAGGCGAGGGGCTACATGTTGGGCTGCATCTCAAGTTCCCAGGTCCCACTATTAAGCCACAATAGCGGCAAGAGTGGGCCCCCCCCCTCCCAACAACTTTTACTTCTGAAAAGCCCTCATTAGCAATGCATACCTTAGCTAAGCACCACACTACCTCCAACAAAGTACAATCACTGCCTGCATGACACTCCGCTGCCACTTCTCCTGGGTTACATGCTGCCCAACCCCCCCGCACGACGCAGTGTCCACAGCGCACACCAAAGTGTCCCTGCGCAGCCTTCAGCTGCACTCATGCCACACCACCCTCATGTCTATTTATAAGTGCGTCTGCCATGAGGAGGAACCGCAGGCACACACTGCAGAGGGTTGGCACGGCTAGGCAGTGACCCTCTTTAAAAGGGGAGGGGCGATAGCCCACAATGCTGTACAGAAGCAATGAGAAATATAATCCTGTGCCACCGCCATCAGGAGCTGCACACGTGGGCATAGCAATGGGGAACCTATGTGCCACACACTATTCATTCTGTCAAGGTGTCTGCATGCCCCAGTCAGACCGCGTTTTTTTTTTTATAAATAGTCACAGGCAGGTACAACTCCACAATGGGAATTCCGTGTGCACCCACAGCATGGGTGGCTCCCTGGAACCCACCGGCTGTACATAAATGTATCCCATTGAAGTGCCCTGGACAGCAGAGCTAACATCAGATTAAACGCAGGTGGGCTTCGGCCCACACTGCATGCCCCAACCTGACCGGGGTTTTTAATTCATAGACACAGGCAGGTACAACTCCCTATTGTGAAGTCCCTGTGGACCCACAGCATGGGTGGCTCCCAGGAACCCACCGGCGGTACATAAATATATCCCATTGCAGTGCCCAACACCGGCAGATGAAACCGATGTTGCAGGGTGCGCAGGGTGGCAGCGTCCGTGTGGGACTTGCGGAAATGTGCGCAGAGCCGGTGCACCTTTCCGAGCAGGTCTGACAAGCGTGGGTAGCTTTTCAGAAAGCGCTGAACCACCAAATTAAAAACGTGGGCCAGGCATGGCACGTGCGTGAGGCTGCCGAGCTGCAGAGCCGCCACCAGGTTACGGCCGTTGTCACACACGACCATGCCCGGTTGGAGGCTCAGCGGCGCAAGCCAGCGGTCGGTCTGCTCTGTCAGACCCTGCAGCAGTTCGTGGGCTGTGTGTCTCTTCTCTCCTAAGCTGAGTAGTTTCAGCACGGCCTGCTGACGCTTGCCCACCGCTGTGCTGCCACGCCGCGTGACACTGACTGCTGGCGACGTGCTGCTGACACATCTTGATTGCGAGACAGAGGTTGCGTAGGAGGAGGGTGGTTGAGTGGAGGAAGCATACACCGCCGCAGATACCACCACCGAGCTGGGGCCCGCAATTCTGGGGGTGGGTAGGACGTGAGCGGTCCCAGGCTCTGACTCTGTCCCAGCCTCCACTAAATTCACCCAATGTGCCGTCAGGGAGATATAGTGGCCCTGCCCGCCTGTGCTTGTCCACGTGTCCGTTGTTAAGTGGACCTTGGCAGTAACCGCGTTGGTGAGGGCGCGTACAATGTTGCGGGAGACGTGGTCGTGCAGGGCTGGGGCGGCACATCGGGAAAAGTAGTGGCGACTGGGAACTGAGTAGCGCGGGGCCGCCGCCATCATACCTTTGAAAGCCTCCGTTTCCACAACCCTATACGGCAGCATCTCCAGGCTGATAAATTTGGCTATGTGCACGTTTAACGCTTGAGCGTGCGGGTGCGTGGTGGCGTACTTGCGCTGAGAGACATTGGTGGATGGGGCCGAGCACAGCGGAGGTGAGGGTGTGGGTGCAGGCCAGGAGACGGTAGTGCCTGTGTCCTGAGAGGGGGGTTGGATCTCAGTGGCAGGTTGGGGCACAGGGGGAGAGGCAGCGGTGCAAACCGGAGGCGGTGAACGGCCTTCGTCCCACCTTGTGGGGTGCTTGGCCATCATATGTCTGCGCATGCTGGTGGTGGCTCCCCGGCTGATCTTGGCGCGACACAGGTTGCACACCACTGTTCGTCGGTCATCTGCACTCTCAGTAAAAAACCTTCCTCTACCCCTGGCCACCGCACTGCCTCTTCCAACCTGCCCTGCTGCTGCCCTTGCCTCCCCCTCTGAAGACCTGTCCTCAGTAGGCGTAGCAAACCAGGTGGGGTCAGTCACCTCATCGTCCTGCTGCTCTTCCTCCGAATCCTCTGTGCGCTCCTCCCTGGGACTTACTGCCCTTACTACTACCTCACTGATAGACAACTGTGTCTCATCGTCATTGTCCTCCTCGCCCACTGAAAGGTCTTGAGACAGTTGCCGGAAGTCCCCAGCCTCGTCCCCCGGACCCCGGGAACTTTCCAATGGTTGGGCATCGGTCACGACAAACTCCTCCGGTGGGAGAGGAACCATTGCTGGCCATTCTGGGCAGGGGCCCGGGAACAGTTCCTGGGAGTCTGCCTGCTCCTCAGAATGTGTCATTGTAGTGGAGTGAGGAGGCTGGGAGGAAGGAGGAGCAGCAGCCAGAGGATTCAGAGTTGCAGCAGTGGAAGCTGCAGAACTCTGGGTGGTCGATAGATTGCTGGATGCACTTTCTGCCATCCACGACAGAACCTGCTCACACTGCTCATTTTCTAATAAAGGTCTACCGCGTGGACCCATTAATTGTGAGATGAATGTGGGGACGCCAGAAACATGCCTCTCTCCTAATCCCGCAGCAGTCGGCTGCGATACACCTGAATCAGGAGCTCGGCCTGTGCCCACACCCTGACTTGGGCCTCCGCGTCCTCGCCCGCGTCCACGTCCTCTAGGCCTACCCCTACCCCTCAGCATGGTGTATTACAAGTAGTGCAGAAACAGAACGCTGTAATTAAATGTGCCGCCTATTGGCCTGTGGTTGGAGGCTGACTTCGCTTACGGAACGCACAGCAGAGGCAGGAAAGAATTTTGCGCAAGCCTGCTGTAACACTTAGCTGGCTGCGTATGAATTAGGACAACTACCCCCAGCAGAGACTCAGTGCACTTGTGGACAGGAATACAGCAGTGATGTAAGAGGCAACACAGAGGCAGAAAAGAATTTTGCGCAAGCCTGCTGTAACACTTAGCTGGCTGCGTATGAATTAGGACAACTACCCCCAGCAGAGACCCAATACACTGAGGACGGTCACAGGCAGCCCAAATAGATTTTTTTTCCCCAAACTGTTTTTGGAAAGGCCCACTGCCCATATACACTAAATATGTCTTCTGTCCCTGCCTCACCACTACTGGCCCTGGACAATGTAAAATTACTGCAGGACGCAATGCTCTGCACGGCCGATATACAAAAAAAAAAGAAAAGTGCAGCACTGCAAAAAGCAGTCTCCCCACTACTGCACACGGTTAGATGTGGCCCTAAGAAGGACCGTTGGGGTTCTTGAAGCCTAAAATAACTCCTAACGCTCTCCCTATAGCAGCTCCGGCACCAGCAGCACTTTCCCTGATCTCTGTCAGAATGCATCTGTGGCGAGCCGCAGGAGGGGCCGATTTATATACTCGGGTGACACCTGATCTCGCCAGCCACTCACTGCAGGGGGGTGGTATAGGGCTTGAACGTCGAAGGGGGAAGTTGTAATGCCTTCCCTGTCTTTCTATTGGCCAGAAAAGCGCGCTAACGTCTCAGAGATGAAAGTGAAAGTAACTCGAACATCGCGTGGTCCTCGTCTCGCGTAACGAGCATCTCGAACGAGTATCAAGCTCGGACAAGTACATTCGCTCATCTCTAGTGCTTATTGTAAAAAAGGTACCTCACAAGTTCGAAAAACTGTGGATTGAATGGTTAAATAGTCCTGGTCTTGCATCAATGCATTTAATCAGGGATCGAAAGCTTTTGGCATAAGGGTGACTACCCACTAGCGTTTTTTTTCTGCTGCGAATTTGCTCCTATTTTTTCTTTTAATTGTCAATGGGACTTCCTAATGTTAAAACCGAAATGCGACGCAACGCGACGCATCGCAACTTTGCATTTTTAACATTAGAAAGTCCCATTGACAATTGGAAGAAAAAAAATAGGAGCAAAATCGCAGCAGAAAAAAAAAACGCTAGTGGGTAGTCACCCTGAGGGTATTTCTCACTGACCTGTGGGTATTGTGGGGCACTGGAGGTTTTTCAAATTGCTGATTAGGTTTGTTCTATTTGGAGTAAGTTCATTAGTTTCTATGGGATTTGCTGTGTATGGTAGTAAAAAGGAACAAGAAATTGTAGTCTATAAAAGCAAAAAGCAGGAAATATAACAGATGATGGTCCAGAAATGATAAGATTCAACAGACACTCTGGTTATGTATTGTCTTGACACCTTTATTTTAATACAAATTTTTGCAAGCACTACAAAAAGTTGTAAGGGGTAAGGAGTGGGTGAAAGGAAAAAAAAAAAGTTTGTTTTCTCGAAATGCAATAAAATAAATAAATAAATAAATAAATAAATAAATAGAACCACAACACACAAAACACACTGTAAAACAATTGAATTGCTGCCATTTCTATCTGATTTTTCGACCAATTTTTCGGTCCAAAAATCGGACAGCAATATTGTCAAAGGATTTTTTCACTAGACAGTGTTCTGATCAATTACTTACATCAGTATTTGGAATCCAAAACCAGAAGTGGAACCTAAAAGAGAAAAAGTATATTGGAAAGATTTGTACCTCATGTATGTTGAACTCCTTCCTGGTTTGGACTTCCAAATACGGATGCAAAATACTGACCAAAGCTGACACTTAGGCTGGGGTTACACAGGGCGGATTTGCGCGGTTTTGCCGTGGATTGCCGTTGCATATCCGCACTGCGGCAAAACCGCTGCGTTTGCAGTGCAATGCAGCACAAATGAGATTTGCCAAAAAACTGTTCTCACAGGACGGATTTTTTCCGCACAGCCGCAGTGTGGAAATGCAACTGCGTCGCGGTTTTAAAAGATGCAGCATGTCCATTCTTTGGTCTTTTCCGCAGCGCTTTTTTGTCCATAGACCTCTATGGACGCAGCCAAAACCGCACCAAATACGCGACAAAAGTAAAAAAGCGCTGCAGAAAAAACGCAGCAAAACCGCAACAAATCCGCCCTGTGTGACCCTAGCCTCAGTGCACAAGGCAGGGTGCTTCACTGCCTGTCGCTGCTGAATCCTTTTTATGTGTTAAACAAGTTGAAGGAAAGCTATAATAAAAATTTTTAAAAAAAAACACAAGTGTGTGGAATGTACATCTAATGTGCTCAAGGGGGAGCAAGCAGCTTTAATGAAGAATATCTAAATAATGGTTAGATAATAGGTCCAGGCATCCGTGACCAATATGTCTACACCTTACCCAGGGCCTTCGAGGCTCTCTAAAAAGATCTTGTTTTCATGTATCAGACTGACTCACCAGATTTGGATCTCTCAGATGGAGAAATTATAGAGGAGTGGCCAGTAAATATTTTTCCTCATGTGATAGAGATGAGCTACTTAAGGCTGTGAGAGACACTAGGAGAGTTGAGGATATACAACAGTGGTATTAATGTACCTTGACGCCACAGGAAGCTAGGGGTTTGACAGGAGGAACACCCCTCTCGCACCCCTAGCTCCTGATAGGGCCAAGTTTGGCAGTTTCTGCTATGCAGAGTCTGGATAGATTTCGGAGTTCTCTGCATCAAATAGCTGAGGGTAAAATGTCTGCTTAGCCGTTTACAAGAGGCACCCTCACCAGATTGCACATTTACATACCGCAGCCTTCAGGCAGTCGACAGGACCCGGGCCAAACATATTGCTATGCGGCGGCGGCAGAGTGCAGGAGCACATGGCGGCCGCCTTCCACCCACACCTCATGCGCCTTTCCCCACGGTGGACTACAATTGCAGAGGGCCGCAGCTGTCAGCAATCGAGCGTCCGCCACAGATCTTACAGTCGCGGCGGAGCAGAACCACTGAGGGCGGCACCAGTGACTGGGGGAGTGGCCGATACCAAGCTCAGAGTGCAGGCAGCAGAGCACTAGCAGTGAGGACGGCACCTGTGAGCGGCTGACTTTACCGGTGGCGCGGCAGTACAAACTGCTTCCACAGTTTTTGGTCTCTGTGCTACAACAGTCTGCCGGCTAGCACCTTGTGCTTCGGTGGACAGGCTGTGCGTTTTCTCCAGGGCCCAATGGAAGTATTTTTCCCCAAAATTTTAGTGTCCTTCCAGGACCTAGTTTGCAGCCTGCTATGCAGGACTTCCTGGTGGCGGCAAGATACACTAATACCTACAACAGTGTAGATCCATACAAGAAGAAATGTTTGGGGGCCTTATAGCACACCAGAGGTTGGTCTTTCCTGTGAATTAAACAAAATCTGTCATGGATGAATGGTGGGGTAGGGGGTGGGAGTAGAGGCAGAAAGATTGCCTTTTATTCGCCTCAGAGGTTAAAGTCTGGAAGAAATCCCTAAAATTCATGTCCAAGTGGCAAAAAGTTGTGAAAAAAACGTCCCTTATATTTGACGATTCCTTTCAATTGATGGATCCTATGGAAAGGAAATCTAATTGATTGCTTGGGAAACTTCAGCCACTATTCTAGAAACATATGCTGCTGCCACTGCTGTAACGGTCAATATTTGGTTAAACTACAAAAGTTACCTTAAAAACAGAAAACACCTAGAGAAGATATTTTACAGTGCATACCTAGGCTGACTTATGATGGCTACCAGGTTTTTAGCAGATGCATCTGCAGAAAAACTGTTAGGTTTGGTGCTAAAAACACGGTCCTGGGCAACACAGCCAGGAGGGCTCTCTAGCTGAAATCTTGGACTAGGGCCACAGCCTCGAAAAATAAGCTTCATTCAATCCCTTTTCAAGGAGAATGTTTTTGGCCCAGAGCTAGAGAAAATCCTGGAAAAGGCAGTTGACAGAAAGAAAGTCTTCCCAGAAGACAGACAGATTAAGAAAAATCCTTCCTTTCGTAAATTTAGGTTACAGCCCAGAGATCAAAAAGAGTGAAAAGGTAAATCCGGTAGGTGGTCCTACCCTAAAGGGAGAAAGTAGTAGAAGCTTTCTACTTGATCCAAGACAGCCTGACTCTAAACAGTGATTTGGGACCAGTTGGGGTGGGGAGGCTTATTCCTGGAAAAAGGTAACTAATGGTTAGTGGGCATAAGAAATAGTTTCCTTGGGATATGAAATAGAGTTTTCTCCCCTCTTCTCAAGGAGATTTCAGGTTACTCCTCCCCAATCTCCCTTACTACATCAAAAATTAGAGGCTATACAGAAACCTTTTAACGATGTGTGCAATTCTACCAGCTCCTACAGAGGGGTTGGGCCTAGGTCACCACTCTACTCCATTTTTAGTTAGCAAGTCCAATAGTTCATATAGAACTATTAATTTATGGTCACAAAATCTTTGGAGATCATTGATCATTTAAGACAAGCAATGTCTTCCTGAATTAGAATGGAGTATTAATTTTAATATATCTAATCTAGTTCTGGGTTCTCTGAAAACTTTTTGGGGCTGTTCTTTTCTGCCCCGTGATAAACAAGTGGTCATTTGTTCTTCGAAAGACTTTCAGAATAGGAGTAGGCAATGGGTATGGTCAGTCTATAGACGCCTTGTTTACTGATTGTCTCCTGAGCACAATTTCATTATAGACCATTGCAGAGTATAGTTTTAGGATAAAAAGGGTTCATCTTTCGATACTAAAGAGGGTAATGAAATTTTACTAAGAGAAAAACTCTTGGTGGACTGATCCAAATGACCTCAGGAGGATTTCAGTGGTTCTTTTTCCCCCTTTTATATTGGTAACTACAGATGTTAGCCAGTTGGGCTGAGGGCTCAGGTAGAGTGTTATTCATTTCAGGGGTCTTGGCGGCTCCCCATTAGATCGAAGACCTCCAACTACAGAGAATTGTGAGCAATGCAGGAAACCCTTAAACAGAATGAAGAATTAGAGACAGGCATGTGAAGTTTTGTAACAATGCAACAACTGTATTCTTTATTCGCCATCAGGAGAAGATCTATTCTGCAAAGCTTTTGAAGCTGAGGAAAAGGAAAGCATCTTTCTCTTCTCGCAAAACCAAAACGTTCAATATGATCACAGTTCGATGGGTCAGGCCTCAGATTTATTTGCTGCCAGGAAAAATGCCACACATTTTTCCTTCATCCAAAAAGGACAATGCAGCGGGTCTGGATGCCCTCTCCCAGACCTGGGATGTAAGATTAGCCTATGTCTTTCCTCCACTGCCTCTCATTCATCGGGTTTTAAGAAAGATCAGGGAAAGCAATTCCACTGTTACTCTAATCACGTGTTTCCCCAACTCCGGTCCTCAAGGCACCCCAACAGGTAATGTTTTCAGGATTTCCTCAGTATTATACAGGTGATCTAATTCTTGTGAATATCTCAGACATTGCCACAGGTGTTTTTACTAAAGGATATCTTGAAAACATGACCTGTTGGGGTGCCTCTCTCAGCAGATGATCCCATTCTTCTGCCAGTAAGCAAAAGATTCGTGCGTGTCGCACAAAACTCACGCAAGTTTCTTGTTAGTGTGAATAAGACTTGATCCTCTCTCTCTAAGGTAGTCTCAGAGTTCCATAGGGAACAATAAATATAATCCTCCTTTTGCCAGAACCCTAAAAATGCTAACGAATAGAACATTTCACACTGTGGATGAGAGGAAGTATTAGCTTATTGGAGAGCCTTGGAGTTGCTGAGGAAAGAGGATTCATTTAATTCCAGGGGCCAAATAAGGGAAGGCACCTTCAATGCATACCATTGCCCGATGGATCAGAACACCAATTCAAGTAGCCTGTAGAGCTCAAAAAGCAACAGCCCCTGAAGTTCTTAAAGCCCATTCCACCAGAGCACCCAACATCTTGGGCAGAGTAAGCACAGGCTTCAGTACAAATATGCAAAGCAGCTGTATGGACTAATATACACACTATTCAGTGACATTATAGACTAGATTGATTGGCCAGTAAAGATTTAGCCTTTTGCCATAAAGTCCTACAGGCAGTAGTCTCTCCCTACGAAGTTATAATTGGTACTGCTCCAATCATGTCCAGTCATGACTGAATGATGTGGAATAAGGGAATTATGTCTCCACATCATTCAGGCCTTTTTCCCCTTTAGAGAAAGAAGTCTAATTAGTCTATCAAAAATATGCAAGTAAAAATAAAATAAGCCACCAAAAAGCACCACTTTCATACCTGAAAGAAAAAAGTGTAAATCAACAGAATCCTGATTGGACAGATTTGTAAACATGCCATCAGGAGCGATTACTATAGGCATTGGTGTTCAGATATTCTTCAACAGACCTCGGCAAGCCTCCATGTTAAAACTTAGATTTGCCAATCTTTATGTATCTGGAATGAGATTTCTTTACAAAGAATTGCCATCGAAATGATTGAATATGCTTCTGAATGGTTCACACACAAAGAAGCACTATGCAAGGATACTGCTAATAAAAGGCTGCAAAGAGACAGGCAGCTATAGACTGTACTAAAGAGAGAATGCTATAGATGCAGTAAAAACCTCCATAGCAAAACTGGGTTTTTTTGCTGCAGCTTAGTGCAAATATGGGAAAACTACAGAGGAAAGAAAGAAAAAAAAAAAAAAAAAAAGGTCACACAGACATAGGATGGGATGTAAACTTGAAGGGCAACCTTCTTCCCCATAGGGAATTGGACACTCCCTGTGATAGCCAGTCTTAGGCCTCCCTTACACAGACTTTTTTTGCATTTATAAATGACGTCAGAGGCTCCCATTGTTTTCAGTTAAGATCCTCAGACAGCTGCTCGATCGCAGCGCTTTCCAGCGCCGCAATTTTCGAGTAGAGTCTGTTCTATTTTGAGGCATTTAGCGCTCCTCAATGATGAGGAGTGCTAAAAGATGGCATTGGCCACCGCTGCGGAAGAAAACTAAAGCAAAATGCGGCAAAGTGACACAATTTAAAGCATGTCACTTTGCTGCGTTAATGTGTGACGGAGGCCGTAAAAGTCACCTTAAATACTTACTGTGAGCGGTTAATACCTTACAGGAATAAAGGAATTAGGAATAGGAGAAATCAAATAGGACTCAAAATAGTAAAGGGGGGACAGAAACAAAAAGAAAGTGTTTAAACTACTAACACAAGACGGCAGCGAAGTAGTATTAAATCACCTAAAAGGAAAAATAAGATAACATTTTGTAGAAAGCAGCAGAAAAAAAATGTGGAAACAAAACTACTCATTGCCAAATGAGTAAAAAAAACTAACCCTAAACTGTTTTTCAGTTTGTATAAAAAGTTTAATACTGAAAGTGTTGGCCATTTAATTAATGTAGGAAACATTGTAGGTGATGAGAAGAAAGCAAATCTATTAAATAGTTTTTTCTCCAATGCATTCAGAGAAATATGAAATGTTAGAGGAGATGCAGAGGGATAAAGCAAAACTCTCCACTAAAGGTCACCAGTCTTAAGGCCCATTTAGATAATGATTATTGCTCAAAATTTGCTCATCTTCCATCTTTTGAGCGATAATCGTTGTGTTCATTTACACAGCAAGATGATCGCTCAAAATTCGCTCAAACGGCAGTTTGAGTGACAGTTTTGAGCGTTCACTTTGCATAAGCTGTTTAGCTAATTAGCTACTTAACAGCTTATTAACGTGTAAATGAAGCTCATGCTGTATACAGAAGACAAGCGAGAACGCCATCTTCTATATACAGCTGTTCTCTTCTCGGAGTGCTCAGCTGAGTACTCCAAACAGGCTATACAGAAGACAAGCGGTGATGCTTGTCTTCTGTGTACACCTGTTTTCTTCTCGGAGCGTACAGCTGGTATACAGCGGAGTGCTCTGAGTTGCGGGGTATGCAGAAGACAAGCGGGACTGCTTGTTTTCTATATACAACTGTTTTCTTCTTAGAGTGCACAGCTGGTATACAGCTGAGCGCTGCGAGCAGGGTATGCAGAAGATAGCTGAAGCTCTTGTCTTCTGCATACTTGTGATTTGTTCTCCTAGCGGGATACCAGCTGGAACAATAGTATCAGCGGTATCCCGCCAAAAACTTGTGTGCGGCCCCGATTAGGCTAAACACTGACTTTTAGCAAGCTAAAAGTCAGCGATCAGCGAAAAGTGCATGACGGCTGTGTGTTTAGAGACAACAATTATCGCTCAAGAGATGGAAGATGAGCGAATTTTGAGCGATCATCATTGTGTCTAAATGGGCCTTAACCCAGGAAGAAGTGCAGAGCAGTCTTAAAGTTAAAAAGATTAAAACAGACAAATTGACGGGTTCCAAAGTCATAATTTCCTTAGTACCTGGGGGTTTAAGTAATGGTTTCTAATATTTAGGGGCTCTAGTGACCAGTCTGTTCTACTGGATTGATACATAGTCAATGTGGTGCAAATATTCAAAAAAGGGGTCAAAAAGCGAACCTGGAAACTACAGGCCGGTAAGTCTTACTTCTATTGTGGGTGAAATGTTTGAAGGGTTTCTAAGAGATGCCATCCTGAAGGACCTCAATGAAATTAGCTGTATAACTCCATATCAGCATGGGATTATGAGGAGTCATTCCTGTCAAACCAACCTGATCAGCTTCTCTGAGGAGGCAAGTTCTAGACTGGATTGGGAAGAGTCACTGGATCTTGTGTATCTGGACTTCTCCAAAGTCTTTGATACTGAGCCGGATAAAGGTTTGTATATAAAATGAGAATGCTTGGTCTGGGAGAAAATGGGTAAGCAAGAGTCTTAAGACTAGAAAGCAGAGGGCGGTTCTAAACGGTACGCACTCGGATTGGGTCACCGTTACTAGTGGGGTACCATAGGGGTCATTATTGGACCTTATTCTTTTTAATATATTAAACAACCAGGTAGAAGGATTGTACGGTAAAATTGCAATATTTACAGATACAGAACTTTCTAAAGTAACTAACAGGAGGACAGAATACAGTTGCAGAATGATCTGGGTGGGGCATAAAAGTGGCAAATAAGGTTTAACACTGATAAATGTAAGGTTCTGCACATGGACAGAGGAAATACATGTCACCATTACACACTAAATAGGAAACCACTGGAAAACACCGACATGTAAAAGGACTTGGGGGTTTTTGTTAACTGTAAGCTTAACTGGAGCAACCAGTGTCAGGCAGATGCTGCCAAGGCAAAATTGGATCATGGGGTAAACCAAGTGAGGTCTATTGGCACATGACAAGAACATTGTTCTTCCTCTTTACAAGTCGCTGGTCAGACCACACATGGAATATTGGCGAGTGTTTTGGGCACCAGTACTCAAAAAGGACATATCAGAGCTTGAGTAGGTACAAAGGCTGGCAATTAAAGTAATAAGCAAAATGGGCGGACTAGAAAACCCAGAGAGTTTATCAAAATTGGAATTTTTAGTTTAGAAGAAAGATGGCTGAGGGGCGACCTGATAACTATATATAAATATATCAGGGGGCAATCTTTCCCATCATCTATTTATACCCAGGACCAGGGGCCTAACTATAGAGGATGCAGAGGGTGCGGTTGCACCCAGGCCCAGGAGCTTTAGGGGGCCCATGAGGCCTCTCTTCTGTATATAAGGAGCCCAGTACTATGAATAAAGCATTATAGTTGGGGGCCTTGTTACAGGTTTTGCATTGGGGCCCGGGAGCTTCAAGTTACGCCTCTGCCCAGGACTGACTGTAATAAGGGGGCGCTCTCTAGGTCTAGATGAAAGAAGGTTTCTACAACAACATAGAAGGGGGTTCTTTACTGTAAGAGTAGTGAGACTATGGAACGCTCTGCCTGAAGGGTTGTTGATCCAGGGATTATTCCAATAATAAATAAGGAAAACTGGCTTGTACCTCCTTGGTTTTTTTTGCCTCTGTGAATCAAAATTAGGGGGCAATAGGCTGAAGTAGGTGGTAATGGATCTTTTACAGACCAATATACTAGGTTACATCAAGTAGTCAATGAACGAACATGTTCACTGGAGTCATTCTCTAGTCATGTGATTTAAGGAGTCTCACTTGAGCGTATAACCAGTGTTTTCCGGCAACTGTAATATGAATACTGTCCGGTACTGGTGTACCTTGAAGCCACTGGAAGTGGCAGGTGTACACCAGGATTAGGCTGCTTGACAGCCAGGGACAGTCAGGTGAGATTAACAGCAGGGGACAGAGAGTGGAGGAGCAGCAGGGGAGAGGCCACAGCAGCATCCAGTTACAGTTGCCGGCCACCAGGAGCACCGGGGTCCGTATAGTTAGCGCGGCCAAGTGCACATTTCCCTCACAGCGCCCTGTCCTTGCTGCTGTAGTCACTAGTCCCCTGGCGCCATAGTATTTCTAGTAGCGGCAGTCCCGCTGTCAGATGGGAGGCTCCTGTCCTGCAGTTGCCGATCCCCACTGTTGTCAGCTGCTGTCACACTAGTGCCCTGGCGGCGTAATATCTCCAGCACCGGCAGCCCCGCTATCACTGTCCCGCCCGGGGAGGGGGGGGGGGGCGGTGTTGAGGGAGCCTCTCTCATTTCTACGCTGAAGGGCCAGCGCAGAGTGTCCCCACCAGCCCTGGGCTCCCTTCTGCGTTGCCTTCTCCCTGCAGCCCTGCCACTCACAAGGTACTGCTGTATCTTGTGAGCCAATGCGAAGCTAGGGGCATGACAGGGGTGTTCACTTCTGGTGACAGCTGTCACACCCCTAGTTTCCGGTGGCGTCAAGATACACTAGTACCTGACTGTCCTGGCCCAGCCAAAGGTCTACTGACCCAAATTTACAAGTGCCCTATAATGCAGAGTTTAGGTCAGTAGATCTGTTGCCAAGCTAGTCTATCACAGGTGCATAGTAGGTTTGTGTGAACTACGGTAAGTCTATGCTGAGGCTAGGTACCATCTGTTAACTTCTGGGTTGGCAGACACCTCTTATGCAAAGCAAAAACATTTAAACCAATGCACTATACACATTTCCAGCAGTCCTATCATGGCTTTAGGCTTCATTCATAAAGGATGTAATGCTGATAAGAAAAAAAAGAAAAAAAATCTACAACTAAAATAGCACAGAGTGTATATGTGGCAATCTGCAGAAACTGATAATTCTATGTGAAAACCACAGCCGTCACAAGGATCAAGGGCCTAGTGGAGCACTGACAAAAATAGCTTATTCCATTGTGACATGCAAGGCATAGCATACTCCCGTAAACAGAAGCAACAGATTATAAGACGCTAAAACAATGTCTGCAATGCAAAAAGCTTAGGAAAAGCAGCTCTAATAGACCAAACAATGCAAATGGAAGGAAGCATAAAAGGGTAAATAAAAGCCACTGCTTTAAATGGAAACAGATAAATTACCAGCCTACCCAAAACTATTTATAGCGAGAAAAGAAGAAAAAAAAAAAAAACACGACCATTGACCTTGACACGCTTTAGAAGATGCTATTAAAAAAATTTCTTCATAAGCAATGTATATACTGGGGGATGAGTGGTAAAAAATAAATCCTAGTAGTACTGTTTAAACAAGCGATTTTTAGCCATAGTTGTCCCGTGTAAGCAGGGCACTCAACAGGGTACTGAACAAGAAATCACTACGTAATCACTAGTTTCAGCCGTAAACAGGCAGTCGTTCATCTTTTAACTGCCTGTTCAGTGAATCTAGGCGGGCGACTGGAAGAGATCTCTAGCCCACTACCTCCATTCACTGAATTGCTATCAGTCCCATGTGGTCAGGTAATGCCACTACAGGCTGCTGGTAACCAGAAGCAGAGGAGTTCTGATAGCGGGAAGCCTATGGAGGAGGGTGGGGAGCGCCATAGTATGAAATCAGCTGTGGATATGCGGCCGATTTCCAGTCAAAATCCACACCAACGGTGCCAATTTTGACTGCAGAAATCCTGCATAATGTCCACGGAAATGTCTGTTTCAGACATTCTGCAGCATTTCCACCACATGTAAACATACCCCAAGTCAGCTTGAGGTACGTTGCCCGATGCAGAGTGGCCTTAGTAGTAATAGTGTCCCTTTTAATGGCCCCAGTAGTAATAGTGACTCTCCCCATTCCACAGTGGCCTCAGTAGTAACAGTGACCCCTATACACTAGCATGGCCTCATACCCCATTCAGATGCACCAGCAGATATTCACCAAACATCATTTGGCACCAGGGCCACTTATTTTATTGGCTCTGGGTTCCACCTAGCTTAGGAGTATGGCCTTCTCACACCTCAGCACTCCACAAGCCGCAGAGTTCTGTACTACATGAACTACTATCATTTGCCTATACTCTGTTCACATCAGATATTTTCGTTTAGCATATGCACTGAACTCACAATGTACACACCAAACATACGCCACCCAGACATATGTAGCTGCACACCATACAGTCACATACGTCATGCATAGCCTCCCATATTAAAGTATACCAATGCCAAAAGGGACACTGTTGGAATCCTTTGGGTCTATAGGGGTCTCTGGAAATGTTCAGCATGTGTGTTCACAGTATTTAACAGCACAGACCTAATGTGGTATGAACAGAGCCCAATGTCTCAGGCTTCTGGTTTTCTTGATGCATAAAGGGACTCAAGCGAAATAGTTGGAGATAGGTCATTAGTACGTGTTTGTTGAGTTGATCTGCCATGGTATACTCATCAAGTTCAGTTGACTTCAATAGCCTGTAAACTCTGGTAGGTTTAAGTAAGCATCATGGAAGTTCATCTCACACAACAGACACTTACCAGAGGGGGGAAAGAAAACCTTCCAGATGGGACATTTGTCATCATAAATATTTGCCCATGCCTGAATATATGAAGTAGCAGAAGTTCCAAGTTTAGAAGGGGAGTCAGATCTGTTCAAATAGTACTCAAGGTTGGACTTCCCTAAAGTTACAAACGGGGCTGCCATAGAAGTTCAAAAGAGACCCCGGGCCATTTTGCCATCCTCTACGCTTTCAGCTATACAAACCTGCCCAGTAACAGGATTACAATTTTGATCTTGCAATGTGCAACAAGTGGAAAGAGGCCTGCACTCTGGTTTCTAAGAGGTGGCTGAGGAGTCATGTCACGGTGGCAATGAGTGCAGCACACTATGTAATCTTGCGCACAGATTAAGGTAAACAGGATACAGACGACTTATGGAATTAGGTGAACGTGACGCCAGTGCCCGACTTAAAAAGGTCTTGCTGGAGAAATAAGACTAAAACACATGTATTTGAGTAAGTTGCAGGCACACCATTTACTATTGATTGTGGCAGTCTGCAAACATTTTTGACAGTAGAACTTGCATATACACAGTTTGACACTTGATACATGGATAAACAAGCCCTGGGAGGCAGCACATGAGATAAGGGGAAGCTATAGAGAGAAAGACTGATAAAAACTGAAAACCCCTAGCAATTCCACTAACAGTTTTGTCTCAACCTGAAAAACATGTGCTAAAGTTCTCCAGTACTCACTCCATGCGTCTGGAAGATCTTTGATCTCTGTAGCTGGCAATGCTGAGGCTGCATTGGCTTTTTGTTGAAAGGAGAGCTGAAAGGCACAGCAGCATGACTTGAAATTACATCAGGCTTTGAAGATACATGCAGGCTTCTCTCAGCATTGAGGGAGAGTGATTAGCTGTAGACAGGGTTTCATGAAGTTGCATTTAAGCTTCTCTAGTAATAGGATGGGAAGGGGCCGAACTCACTGACTGCTCTACTTGTCCCTGCCCTTCAACCCTTTTAAAATTTCTTTGCTACGCCACAGATGAGGAAGAAATGCCCTCCTCCTTCTGCTAGGTCACATAATCTCACATGTCATCGAAGGTCCTTTTCCCAGGTCCTTGAGTAATATACATTTTACAGTGAAATGACCAAGCTAAAATTACCATTTAGTTCTCTATCCTGACTCCATCTTCTTATTAAACGAATTCCAGCATCACTACCCTTTGCTAAAGAAGCTGTAGTGAGGACAGTTGCTTTTGACTTGCAGTTAATTACTTTTACTGTAGTATCACTTCAGGTCACTACAACCACGCAAAGTAAAACCGTATGCAGAGCATATATAGTTGTAGGTCTGAGTGTTTGTACATTTAGAGGTCTGCTGAAGAGCAGGAGTGGACTGGAGGTTTGTTTATTTTCCAATGTGGCATTTCCTTAAGAAGGCAGCTAGAGGCACCTATGAGTTATTAGCAGGCTTCTTGTTACTACATGAAAAGTGTCAAATGTTGAAGTTTGAAAAGGGATTTTTCCACTTATCTACTGACTTGGTATCAAGAGATGTGATAAGGTAACATAGGAAAGGGCTGCCTTGTGATAACAACCCATCGCCACATGTACGCTTGTTGTGGGTGGTGTTGTGGCAAAAGCTTCCGGATGGTGCAGCAGCTGAGAAATGGAGGCCAGATTTTTTTTTGTTTGTTTTGTTTTTTAATATTTTTTGCTCCATAGGAGTACATGGTACTTGAACTTTACACAAGAACTTTAACCAGGTCTTCACACTAATAAAACTGTCTCAATTCTGTCCAGCAAGGCACTTTACATACTATATAGCTGACTGCCTCATCCTTTAGGCTGCTTTCACACGACCAAGAAATATCATGCGAGATGTGTGCATTGCAGGACGCACAAATCTCACATGAACCTCATTTTTTTGAAAAAGGTCATACACGAGCAATTTTTTTCCACATCATGGCACAGGGGAGAAGGGAGGGGGTGGCAAAAATTTTATATATAAAATCGCGGCATGTCCCATCTTTGGGCGTTCCCTCTGAATGCCTCAACCATTGTTTTTAATGGGGCTGGCAAAGCATTGCACGATGTGCTAGGGGTACGTGACTGCGAAGGAAAGTTTACCATTGAAAAAAAAATACACAACATACACTATTGCAACACACTTTCTGATGGTCCACAGCACAGTAACATCATCGCTTAAAGACACTATATGGGCCTTCTGCATATAGTGCAGAAAATCTTTCATTAAGGCCACATTCAGACTGGCGAGCGCGATATCAGGCTGAAAATCTTTTGACTTTTTTTGTAAATTCAAAAACCACTCACATCACTAACGCATATGTTTCACGCTCAAAGGATTGCAAGTGTTTCCTAATGATTTCGCAAGGGAAAAAGGAAGGAAAAAAAAAAAAAGGAAGAATCGCTCATGTGAATAAGTCTATTCAAGAGATTGGACTTCATATTCTCGCCAGTGTGAATTATCCCTTACACGTAAATTCAGAGCTCCACTTACTCATGGACTCCACACACCATAGGTGAGGAAGATACATCAGAACAGAGGTAGATCACTTCCATATTATAGCTTCTCTCCTGTGCATAGCGCCTCCACAAAGTGCCCTACACAGCATTGACCCCCACATAACCAATACACCATGTTAACCCCCACATCTATGTACGTAACACTTAATGACTAGTCACACATGTTCACCACAGTCCATGAAGTCTGTCAAGTGTGTGCACACTTAGTTACTGTAGGGCGGCCTCACATACCTGGAAGCTTTTGATGTTCTAGATCCATTTCACCATCTAATTTCAGGACCTAGTCCCAAATGGGCTGCGTCGTTTCTGAGCCCCTCAGTTCACAAGCTTTGCCCCCCCTCCCCCCCATCCCCATCATCAGGGCCCTTTCATTGCCTCTTAATACTTAAAACACAAGTGTGTGGGTGCCCTAATGTCCTCTGCAGTCTTTCTGCGCCTGTGATGCAATTCTGTCCACAGATCAGCTACTGACATTACAGAACCTGGCACTGTGGGTAAACTCAGCCCTGCATTAGCCGCTATGGAGAGGGCATGCTCAAAAAGGTTCTTTTCCACACACAGCCTCTAGGAGGCTTCTACAAAATGGCACACGGCCACAGATTCCAAGCAGCTGATTCACTTGCAGTGGAAGAGAGGGTGAGGGGCATGCCCTTATACACATAATTACAAGAGATTTGGTGGAATTGTGTCAGTACTAGTACATGAAGCAGAATTAGACAGGTACGGTTCAGCTTTCTGTCTGCAGCTCTAACAAAGTCTTACTTTTTGCTGGCAATTCAGAACTGTTTATTCTAAGGTTGTCTGTGGATGCATCCTGTAGGCATTACAGTGCTATAAGTCAGGCTTGATTTTCGGATCCTGGATTGACTAGGTATGCTGCAAAATAGAGATCATTTGTGTCCAGTGCTTCATTGATTCCATGAACTGGTTGCTTCCATTCCCCAATGGAAAAACTGTACATGCATTGCAACTACAGTATCAAAGTCAATGGTAGTTACAAAAGTAGTTTTCTTCACACACAATGTATATGCCAATGTGAATGGATCAAGAAAGTCATTGACTTCATTCACTGTCTACTACATGGGCACCCATCGCGTGCGTAATACCCAGTGAAACCACGCTTGTGGAGTTGTGCCCCAATTCATCAAGATAGACAAACTTTAAATTATTCTTCCACCCCTTTTGTAAATCTGCTGCTCCAGTGCACCTACAGATCAATGTATGCATGACTCAGCCAATCCCCCCCTAGATTATGAGTCAACGGATGAAAATAAATTAAACCATGAAAAACCCAGCATACAGTAAGAGCTAGCAACTGCACAAATTACTTCATGTTGTAATCTTACAATAAGCCCTTCATAACAAGGAACTCGCAGAAAGTTCAATGCACAATGGTAAAGAAATGTTTGTTTACAGACAGATAAAAGGGTTGCAAAACATTGAAATATGTAACCTTTCTAATTTCTCTTGATCACATTGAACATTTCTTTTATTGTAATTTGGTGCATGTCACAGAAATAGGATGCTGCGAGCATGCAACATGTATATGCATCTCCAGCCTTGTTAAAACTGATGGCGTTATCACTGTTGCATTGAAGAAAAGGGTTGCAAAGAGTCTACAAGCATGTCCAGCCCAACCATAGGAAGATATGAAGATCCTATTAAAACACTGATTATATCTCACCACTTTCTTTTGGCCAACATATGCAAAAGCGATTTCTAATCCAATCTAGCTATTTCAACCTGCCTGAAATCCGTGCAAAAAAAAAAAAAAAAACCTACACAGGACAAAATGCTGCACTTAAACCATGCAAAGGTCACAGGACCAACAGTAGCTCTTTGGCTGGTTGGTTTCAACAGGTTACAATGCAAATACAGTGACCAAAAAACAAAGACAAAAAAAACTACATGTAATTCTCTATATACTTGGCGGCCATTTAGACATGCCATAGATCACAGTGATCAGGCTGTGCTAGACAAGAATACCAGGCTGCCATGCATATGGCCATACTTGTGAGTTTCACTTGTGCCATGATCCATGCTTATATTTAGAATGGGAAAATGGACACAGACAGCTACAGGAAAACCAAAACCAAAATAGAAATCCTTTTAGGGTTGTCCCACAAAAAAAATAAAATAAAATAAAAAAAATTGTTTATACTTACAGCCAGCCCATAAAAATTTTTTGGAGGGGTCCAGTTAGGTTGTCAGTTTAAAATCCTGGAAAAGAGTTCCATCCAGGGGTGCCAATCTCAGCCAATAGGTCTCCATTTTTCTATAACTTGCAAGATTGAAACTCCTCTCCCCCAAAGCCAAAAGCAAGATATGAATGGAGGAGTCCAACACCTGGCAAGAGTGTTTAGGTGTGGATGGGAAGGTGGTGGGGGTTAGACTCAGAAAAGGCAAGGAATTTCGGTAAAGCATGCAATTTCATCAAACTATGACATATATTCAAAAGTTTGCTTTTCCAATTTTGTAAAGCCATGAAAAGTAGGCGCATATTGCTAGATTTTGGATCGCATACATAGGGACCCCCAGCATGTCCAGAGCTGCCAGTCCTTTTCAACTGTCAAGAAGATAACTGCCAATTCTTGCCGCCTTTAATACAAAACATCTGGAATACACCCCTGCATTCTTCTCTTAGTGCAAATGCTGGGTGCTGCATTGAATGTGGTGCTGCAGCCAGGCCTGAGGAATTTTACCTATTACTGAAAAACAAAAACCTACACTTGTACACATTGTGTTCTATATGGTGTGGTATAGGCCACAATAAAAATATATTTTGCCTTTACCCTTATGCATATAAACATGTAAAGTGAAATACAAAGAATTTCATGTCCCTTACCCAAGAAAAAAAATTTGGTTTAGATTACAGAAGGATGAAAATTGCTGGACACATTACATCTCAGCAATGACCAGGTTAAACACATGGTAGAAAATAAACTGCACAGCAAATTAATTATCCGCTCATGCTGCATGTTACTTAAAATGAAACTAGCTACCTTGCCAAAAAGCCTACAAAATCCAGACTCTACGTGATCTGACTTAGTTATTCTAGAAGAAACTGCAAGACAGCACGAAAAAAAAAAAAGTCAATCATTCATTCTAGCGTAGCTCAAGTATATAAAAGCAGTACAATAATGATGATGATTATTGTACCAGAGAATAAGGGCGCACGCAGGGAGAATGATTGTTGTGGCTTCACACGGATACAGCAGCAAAGTTGTCACAATAGCTTACTAATGCACAGGTAGTGAGGCTTCTTAGTTTAAGTCAATTGATAAAGTCAGAGAAAAATCATATCCTTGAATGACACCAAGGAGGATTTATTAAAACTAGTGTAATATGGCGGCAGTTGTCCATCGTCACCAATTAAGAAGTTGTGTTAATTTTCCAAAGATTACGTTTATATTAAAAAAATAAATGAACCTTGTTAGTGGGGGTGGTTGTTCCATTATTCCTGATCACAAGTTTTGGTCATCCCCATTATAGGCATTTCAATCAGTTCACTTTTGGGATGCATAAAAAGTCACACCAATTGGTAAATCATCAGCTACTAATATAATTGGCAAACTTGATCTGGTAGTCTATATGCTTGTGATGGCCACCCTCATCTACAGTGTTGCATATTATGGTAGCCATAAACAAAAGTGGTCCATTTTGATTCCATCATCAAGACTTTGGCAAAATAGCAATATTATAGACCAAATGGCTATATGGGCAACAAATGGAAAAGAATGTTCACATAATGGCATCAGCCATTGACAGGTACATTAATGCAGGCTTTAGGAACCACATTAAGAAATCGTCAGAGGTCAACTCAAGGGCTCCAGGAGCAAATTTCCAAACACATTGGATACCTAGCTCCTGGGACTTGTCTACCTCTGACATCAATCATTTAAATACTGCAATATGAGCAGACAGTTTATTCCAGAAAAATTGAAGACTCTTCCCAACATAACCAAAGATGACAGTTTTCTTTGACGCAAGTGCTGAATTTGATCAGTTTCTTTAAGCCAGGGTAGACTGACCTCTACTACGCGATACCAGTCACAGGTGGTTATACAGCATGAATGTTGCAATCAAGTGATTCAAGTCCTATTCCGACAGAAATAACTTGGAAAAGTCACACTGGTTTTGAGTCATGCCAAAAGCTTCAGAGGGCCATTGTTTTGCTATCACCTGATGCTTTGGCGTCATTGGCCATGCTGTGGAAAAACTTGTTTATCCCTGGCTTTTTGTAAATTTTCCATTCTTACATGAACATTTTTGCAATGATTTGATAAGCAAAGTTGTCACCCAAGTCTTTAAGAAAAACAAGCATCTACACAGTGAGGTACATAAGGTACATTATTTTAAACAGCTAAAGCCAGATTGCACAGCATTACACTTCACATTTCCGGAACAAAAACTTACCGGGATTGTTGGCTTCCCCTTCAAGTATGTGCAGTTCTGTACAGTCTATCAAGGAATGCTCCAAGCAGATCTGTAAGAATCTGGCTTGTGTCCTACTAACCCTTTTCAGCAGGGAGAGCAGTGCAACAGTTTGTTCGCATTCATTCCAGCCTTTAAACCAACCAGATAGCATTCCAACTTGATCACGAAACATCATGGTGAGAAGAAGATATACAGGATCCACAGAGAAGTATAGAGATGTAAAAGGAAACTGGTTCAATGGAGACTTAACAAAAAAATGTAATATTTCATACAGGGGTGACTTTCAATGAATGTAAATATAGTTGCACAAATCAATCTATAGTTGTATTTCCCACTTCAGGCATACTCGTCATGGGGTTCTGCTGGTGTCCTGGTTAGTGTTTTTCAAGATCTGACGTCCCTTTGGGTTCTCTCTCGGACTCTTCCACACCCGCATTCCAAGTTAATGTTCACAACTGTGAAAATAAGACACCGATGTGACACATACTCTGCAAGAAAATGTGTGACTCAATGCAATCCAAGCCTCGCTAAACTATAGAGCAAGATCAGACCAAGGAATGTTGCAAGTTGGAAGTACTCTATTCATTTTCCTCAACAGTTAATATCTGCAGTCCAACAAATCGTTTCTTTCAGCTATGACCAAGACCTAAACCTTGACAGAGAGGGATGAACATATCCAATGATTTCATAGAACCACAGAATGAAATGAAATTCTATTTTTTTCTATTTGGTGCAGTGATTAGATCAAAATGTAACCGTTTTACTCTCCAAGGCAGAGTAATCAGCAGTATCTGCATCAACCACCATCCGTTTTCTATACTAACCAGCCGAATACCCTCCAATGACATACTGTAAGCTTCCTGTACCCAGTCATAGGCAATTTATTAACAATAGAAAAAGGTAATCAACTGTTTGGAAGTCATTCAATGGGTTAACATAGAGATCACCTCTGACCTGGGCTAAGGTTATTAATAAATGGGCTGATCTATTAATGCAGAAAAAAACCCAAACCTGTCCCTGACTGCAAAAATGGGGGAAAAAGTTGATTTCCTA
Organism: Eleutherodactylus coqui; assembly: GCF_035609145.1. NCBI lineage: Eukaryota > Metazoa > Chordata > Amphibia > Anura > Eleutherodactylidae > Eleutherodactylus > Eleutherodactylus coqui. The sequence continues at coordinate 152,180,992 of NC_089842.1, read as the reverse complement.
TGTTTAAGCAGTCGGCATGTATTCATAGATGTCAGTCAATGAGGTAGCAGACAGCAGCGCAACAGATTATACTACAGCATGAAATATAGACATCTCAGCTGTGAGGTTCACATGGCTTAGGATATCTATATATTTATCCCATTTAGCACACATCCCTATTATGTCTATACATATATACTGCTCTATACACAGAGAATAATAGCTGCATTAAATTGGGAAAGCCAAGAGCAGACTATACAGTAGACTGTATTCACTACTGCAGATCTCCATTATGTTCATTCACAACTGATAAAGCAAACTCTAGACAGATTTATAAATAGAGGAAAGTCAACAGAACCATGTAGACACAGTAGATACAATGTTGCAGATACCCATGAAAGTCAACAAATCATGCAGAACAGTAATAGAGTGTTGCAGCTTCCCAGAAGCTCCATCTAAATCACTGAGGGGCTCCCTGGCCAGTCCTCCCCCTCCCCTGTGTGACAGAAGCACATACCTGCACCAAGTGCATTGCACCAGGGATCCTGTGCTGGAGCTAGAGGTGCTGTTGCTCTCCCTGCCTGGGTTTTGCCATGTTGACTTGCAGGCTCTGTGCTCCCTCCCTCACTTGCAGAGACTGTGAGGCTGGGAAGCGCCAGCCCAGGCTTCCCACATGCTAATAATTAACATAAACCATTACGTCATGGGCTCGGCACTGAGGAGGGGGGAGGAGGGGGAGAGGCACCAAAATAGAGAAGGGATCACTTGGGAGGAGCGGGGCGCATTCCTTGTGCAGCCGCCGCTGCTGCTGCGGCTGCTGTCAGGCTTTTGGGAGGGGAGACCGCAGAGGACAGTGGGTGGGGTGGGCTGAGGGCATGCTGTGTGTGTGCAAAGATCTCCCCCTTCTGCATCATGTAACCCTTTTTTGCACATCATAATGCACACTGCTTTAGTGGGCTTCACAGATTACACAATTTTCTTCTAGTTTTGTGTGTAGTGTACAATAGAAATGCTCATTCATTATGGCTTGGCACGAATTTGGCACAGCCTTCTTTCTTCAGGATGGCACAAAAGTTGCTTAGCTAGCAATTTTTGCTTTCTGCTGAATGATGATTTGTGAATCATTGGCAAATGCTCTTGTCATACAGGAATGTGTGGCAGAAGTTGGTGACCACCAGTAGCATACAGGCGTAATTGCCACCTTCACATGGGCAGAATTGCTGCGGGCATTCCACATGCCAGAAAACTACAAATCCATGCCTGTAGGCCACCTTCACACGGGCAGTAAACGCTGCAGAATCACTGCGGAAAATCTGCAGCATTTACAGTGCAATCCTCTTCCGAAATCTTTCATACGGTGTGGAAATTTTCTGTGACAAATCCGCAGCAGGTCTGTTTATGCTGTGGGATTCAACCTTGAAATGCAAGGGTTAAATTCCGCAGCTGAGCCGCAATTAAAAGCACAGTGTGGATTTGGCCACTGTTTGTTTCCAGTGGAATTGTTGTGGGTATTCTGTTGCGTAATGCCCGCAGCAATTTCGCTAAGTATAGAGATACCCAAAGGGCTCATGCCCATGGACGGAGTGGGATATGCCCGCGGTTTTACGCCGCAGGAATCCCGTGGGGATAAGCAAAAAAGTACCTGCTGGCGATCATGGAGAAATGCGCTTTTCACCACGTTTTTCTGCCGTCTCCATTAGTACTATATTAATGGAGACCTCCTGCCGCGGAAAAACACAGTAAAATAGAACATGCAGCGGCGTAAATCTGCGGCAGAATCTCGCATGTGAAGACTGAGCTATTAGGTTCAATAGAACCCAATAGCTGGGTTATTCTGCCGCGGATTTACGCCACGTGGAACGCGGCATAAATCTGTCCGTGGGCATTAGCTTAAAGGGTGTGGATTTCTGAAATCTCCTCCATATGACTTGTACGAGTATTGTAAATGCTGCAGAATTTTCACAGCAATTCCACCAATGGAAATTCTGCAGCATTTACACAGATGTGAATACGGCCTAAGGCCTAAACACATGGGTCATTTAAGTAGCTTGATGGTAATACTGATCTTGCACTTTCTAAGAATTTCAAGAATTGGACAACTCTTACCTTTAGACCCATATGGATATAATAGATAGGCTGCCCATTTAGAAACCTCTGCAGCCTAAGAGCAACTCTTTAGGGCTCATGCTCACATCCGTATGCATAAAATGCTGCGGGTCTCCCTGCAGCATTTTACACGATCTGCAGCCATACACTCTGCCGACAGCTGGCAGAGATTGTGTATGGCTGCGTATCGCACTGCGCATGCCCACAAATCACGGACAAGCGCATGTTTTTTTTAAAAATTTAATTCCCCGCTCTGAACAGAGTATGGATGCGTATAAAAATGCTGCCCATACGCAATGTATTGCGTATACACAGTGTATCATGCTCTTGCTTATCAATACGCAGTATTCACATGCGGATGTGCATGGATCACTGAAAGCATCTTGACTTTCATTGACTCCATTCACCGAGTATTATGTGTCCATGTAAACGCATGTGTGATACGCAGTGATAACACGGTCTTGGACATGAGCCATAAGTCTCACTGACCCACTGAGTCTATGTATCTCAATCAGTGCTACTCAAAGGAACAGTCCAAACAAAACCGATACACTAATTATGCCTATTTCAGTGCCTACTGGACAATGCATGGCCCTGGTTCAAAGAACACGTACATGGGTAGTAGCCTGCTTTCACACCTGCATCGACGGTTCCACTTTCCTGCTCTGCTTGGGTTAGCAGGAAAGGGGAAGCCCCTGGCCAATCGGGATCTGTCTTATGACGGAACTGAACAGCGACGAACAGACATCATTGACTATAATGGACTCTGTTTGGTTTCCGCTCAGTTATTTAGCATTTTACCAGACAAGACAGCACTGCATGTACAGAGAATATGATACATAATGGGGTTAAGGGAGCAATGCCTAAAACGGGATCCATTATTTTTTTTTATTAGCATAGCAAAAGTAATGGAAACTTGATGGAACAGGACCAAACTGAAGCATGAAGCATGTTGTTAGCACTGCTGCCTTAAAGTGCTGTGGTTATAGCTTCAAATTTGACCAATGGTGATATCTGTATGAAGTTTTTCAAAGTTGATATTGCCCTTGATGATATTTAAACACATGAACACACACACTGCAAGGCAACAGTGCTAACCACCAAGTCACATTCAGTGAAGAGGAACCACTATGCAGAAAACCAACAACATTTGAAATGAAAAACAGATTGTCTTCAAGTTCTATCTGCCTCCCATTGAGTACAATGCAATAAAAAAGGATCCACCTGTATTCCATTTCTGATCCAGTGTACCAAAAAAGGAATGGAGATGGCAAATATTGAAACCGAAGACATTCCCCTTCAATTGGCTTAGAAACTGAAATTTTATTTTTTTCGTTTTGATCCATGATGGATCAGCAAAATGATAGCGTGAAAAGGCCCTAATAGATATCTGATTCAAGAATCTCTCTCTTGTTTGCAGAAGCAGTTATTTTATTTCATTACTCATGGGACATTATTTTACAAATGTGTAGTTCCCCTTTAAAAAACAGAACTGGATTTAGAATATTTTATTAAAAGAAGCAAATGAACTGAGAAAAACAAATGCAGGATATTGTCACATGATCAAATTCTATAATGTCAGCGAGATTGTATTTCACAAGATACACAATGGTTTACAACAGGGCTGCACTAAATATAGAATAATGAACAACAGTTACAACTTCTCAAAAAGAAACTCCAACAAACACAATGATTATTCATAAATCCGAATCCCTACGTCAGGAATACTTTCAGCACCCAAACAAATTTGGCCAACTATCTTGCAGTAGGCACCACTGGCAGCAGGTGACACTGGTTGATTGCTACATAACTGTGGCGACTTACAGGGAAGATTGGTAGTGAATATAGTCCATAGAAGAAGTGTGTATATGCAGTATAATATCTTTCCTAAAGAATCACAAGATAGGAATTAGATATATGGAGAGCTGTTTGTTGGGGTCCTCACACTGGAGAGCGGCTTTAGCTATCCATCTACCTACCTGTGCACAGTATGGTCATGAGGAATTTACTTAGTTTTGGATGCATACTAAGGGCTTAAACAGATGGGTGCATGCGTTAATACGCTCGCCGCTACAGAGCGTGTTAGCGCATGAACTGTTTTTTTTGACTATTCAAACTATGTGCGAGAAAGATACGGCAAGTCTCTATCTTATCCCGTCCGCAAAACAGGACAAAATCATGCCCATGTGTTTAAGCCTTAAAAGCGTATTCCAGTCGTAGGCATTGTGGCATTCTTACATAAGACATTAATTTCTGGGAACCTCACCTGTTGGGATCATGGAGCCTGCTGGTTTTCTTTAGGCAGTTCCCAGGAACTCCATTCGTCACACACATCAATAGAAAGCTGCTTGCTCAACTATTTCAGTAAGGCTGGATCCACACGAGTCTATACGTATTTATACGCGCATTTGCGCTGCGTTTTTGCAGAACGGGCAACGTGTATTTGCAAGCACAGATTCATTTTTTACTGTACGTTTCGCAGCTGCAAATTATGCACAAAATATAATGCAACGATGCTCTCAGCCTTTGAAGTGGCCAATGAGTGTAATGAGTTCAATATGTTCTTTCCCTGCGCACATGCCCATGGAAATAGAGCATGCTGCGTATTTTTTTACATTACCGAAATATGGCCAAAAAATACACATGCGAACAAACCCATTGACATTAATGGGTTGTATTTTTTGCGCAAGGTGCATGTGTGAATCCAGCCTAGGAGCTTTTTCACACAAACATATATCGGCCGCGTTTTCACGGCTGGACGATATACGCTACCCTTCTGATGCATTGGTTTCCAATGCATCAGTTCAGATGGGTGTATTCCGAATGTGTAAGAAACGCCGTTTTTACGCCGGCCAGGAAAGATAGTTCTGGAATTATCTTTTCCGGACAGAATATGGCCGCTGCCATAGACTCCTATGGGAGCCTATGGCAGTTGCCGGAGAAGGGAGGTGGGAGGGAGTTTAGCAGCATGACTGCCAAACTCCCTCCTTCTTCTCTCCCCCTCTCTGCCCCTTGCCGGCTATCTGCAATGGGACAGGGCGGAAGCTAGTGTGCTAAAGTCCCGCATCTCTCATAGACTGGAGCCGAGAGAGGGAGGGACTAGCTCTGCTAAGCTCCCACCCCCTCCACTTGCCATAAGCCTGCAAGGAGCGGAAAGGGGGTGGGGGTTTAAACTCTCACCCCCTTGGCCGATGGTATTCCGAGGCTAAGGCATATATGCGCCGCAGCCTCGGCCATCAGAACGAGCGTTTAAACGGAAGTTGCAGCCATGACTTGGTCATGGCTGCCTCTCGTTCACGCAATTTTCTGCCGCGCTGTGGCCGTGAAACGGCCAGCCGTAAATCGTCATGCCCATGTTAATGAAATCGGTGCTTTTACACAGGCCAATTCTAAGGTAGATATAATGAGTGCCAATTGACAAAGCATGTTGATCAGTGCGCTATTACATTTTTTTTACATGTGCTAAGCATTGCTGGTATGCTGATGAGTGATCATTGCAAGAATTGTTCATTCCCATATAGCCAGCTCTAAATGAACACTTTTTTGCTGCTAAAAAACAATAATCAGCTGATTAATGAGAGTTTGCTTATTTTGGCTGGTTGTTGTCCCTTTTACATGGTCAGATGATTTGGGCAAGCAAACATTTGTGCCCAGTAATCAGGTCGTGTAAAAGGGCCTTAACTTCAAAAGATTTCATTCGAAAGAGCTGCATGCAAGTACAGTATAGCCATGTCTTCATTAAAGTGTACAGAGAATGTGGGAGCCAAAATAAACCAATACCCCATTCTCCCCATAAGTGAGGGTCCCAGAGGTGAGACCGACACCTATTAGGCATTTATGCCATGTTCTGTGGATATAAATTAAATGCTTGAGATGGAAATCCTCTTTTAAGACAACTCTTTGCAGCAGTTATAGTACAAAGTTTAGGTGACGTGGAATCTGGGGAGCCGTTTTCATACTCACTCGGTTCCCTATTCCTGTGGTGTTCCCCGGCGAAGTCAAGTGCATCCCCATAGAGATGATTGGTAGTGCGCCTTCATAGCCTTCTGAAAGGAGTCACGCTTGATGTGTGCACACTGACTTTGTTGGGGACACTGCAGAAATGGGGGAATGGGCGAATATAAGACACAGCTCCCCGGACTCCACATCACCTAAACTAAATGCACCATAACTTAGTTAATGGTGCTTATAGTTGATGGCAGGTTCCCTTTAAAGGTGAATGGGATGCGGTCCCTTGTCTGTTAATATAATATAACATTAAGTCCGTGTAATTAGGAGATGATGTAATTACATCTATTCCCAGCCTCATAGGAGTAATCAAAATTTCTCCAAAATGTAAGTAATTTAAGAACAGAATGTGCCTATGCTAGGTGTAGTTGTGCTTCACTATGACAGAGAGGCCAAAAGGCAGCGTGAAGTCTCAGGCAGATTTGTGTCTATAATTAGAATGTAACAGCATAGACTGGACGCTTAGCGAGGAAAGAGGAACCATGAATAGTCAGAGAAGGGACGGTCGGCCACACAGCCTCACCAGGAAATATAAGTCCTTCACTTGTGTCCTTTCCTGTCCTTGTATTCGACTTTTTGCAAAAGTTGTCTGTTACTTTTACAGTTCCAAGAACAGCTGTAACCCAGCTTTTCCAGGCTCCTGAATATCAAATCCACCTAGTTATATAGCAAGATAGGCACTATAATGACATTCTTTGAAGGGCTTTTCTACATAACTACTGATGACCTATCCTGAAGTATGTCGCTCTGGACCCTTGTTGATCAGCTGTTCATTGGGCCTCCTGTCAATGCAGACGGATCTTGAATCAGACATCTCTGTCCATATTACCGTGGCCCAGGTTGGTAATACAGGTACAGCCACTGAATTCAATGGGAGTTGTGTCTGTATTACCAACAATGGTAACCCCCATCTACCTATTTAAAGGGGTTTTCCAGGAAAATACTATTGATGACCTATGTTCAGGATAGATTACCAATAGTTGAACGGCTGGGATCCACTGCTTGGGACCCCAGCGGATCAACTAACTGGGTACACGCTGTTAGCGCCGCAATAGACAGAGATCAGAGTGGAAGCTGCAGCTCTGACCTTTCTGTAGTGGCCAGTGCTTGTAACTGCAGGTGCAGCTCCCACTGATTTTAATGAGAGCTGCCCCTGCAGTTACAACTTACGGCCTTTACACAGGAGTTGGAGCAGCAGCTTTCGCTCTGATCCCTGTCTATTGTGGCGCCGGCACATGGTCAGCTGATTGGTTAACCCCAGCTGATCAATTATTATCAATAGTATTTTGCCTTTAACTAGGGTCTACCTAGAAATACAGTGATACTTTTGCAATTCAGACATCTGGGAAAGCTGGATGACAAGCTGTAATGGTGGCAACTTTGGTTATCCCTCAGCTTTTCCAGAAACAGATAAAACTTATTTTAGGGGGAAGTGCTCTCTAAGAAACCCGTAGCTCGACGCACAATTGTTTTTATAAACATTCGCATTTCTGTGTAGAAATTTGATATTGAACCGTGCAGCTGAAATTCATTTCACTCTTTGTGAGTCTTTCCAAGTGGAGTAATAAAGGAAAACACCCCAGCCCCACAATAACATTTATCCAGGGGGGCTGAGACCAATGTCCTAGGACTTTACAGCTGAAACTACAATCATCACAGAAAACTGTACAGTGTGCTGGAATATGTAGTTCTGCAACTGCAACATGTGACGTCCTTATTATTATTGTATGAGGAAAACAAGTGTAAAACTTTCCAGTAAATGAATTGCTGGATTAAACAAACAATATAAAAATATGACTCAGGGGATCCCGGGAAGGAAAGGAAGGGGTTGTTAGCTGGGGGGGAGACAGCTGGCCACTTCCTCGCTGCTGCACTGATCACAACCTATGACGTCAGTGGAACAAGCTCTTGGAACCAGTCTGCATTCCAAATACCAACCTGTTCCACTGGTCTGTTCCTCAATCAGACTTTTCCACAAGCCATATATTGCAGAAAAAGAATATCCACTTTATTCCTGAGGACACGATTCATTTAGACCTATAAAAGGAGTGAAATCTGCGTGGAAAATAGCAGTGATCCTTTCCTGTTGTTGCAAAAAAAAAGCCATGTATTTTTTCATAAAAAGTAGATGTTATTGTTTTCTGTAATCAGCCCTAAGTAGCTGTCAGATGACTTTTGGTGGTCTGTTTACATATAAGCTCTTAGGGCATCCCTCTTGGAAGACATTGATTGCGTGGGTACAACCACTGAATCCACCGCTGTTCTTTTAAATGGAGTCCAGGTCAGCACAGATTTGTGATCTCTTTATTGGTAATAAGAGTAGATATGGAGACTTATGAATGTTTTCACTGCTCCACGATCCAAGTTAAATCACCCCGTTAACCAGATTTTGGAGGTCAAGGTTTTGCACCTCTATGATCAGTTGATGGTCAGGTCAAGCAAGTCCCCACTGAACCCATAACTGCAACAGCTCCTTATTGTGAGCTCCTCAGATCTCAGCCTCTTGAATCCCTGTGTGACATTGGGGGAATGTGATACTGGGGTTTACAATAACCATGGCTGAACTGATAGATCGGGCAATAAGCTACTGTATCAGCGGATCCAGGGTCATACTGTACCATATGTCTTTATTGGGGTCTTTCGTATAGGTAGCTGCTTCACATTATAGGTTAAACAGTTTTAATATTTAGAAAAAATGTATAGAGATCAATAATAGTTCCATAACCTGAATTGCCCCAGATGACTCAAGACTGCCCTGAAGGGGGCTCTGGGCAATAGAAAAATCTTCTAATTATTATTAGAAACAACTAAGAAAAGACATGACATCTCGAAGAATGTTAGAGGAAATAGTCCTCATAGTTTCTTCAGAATGTAATGCATTCTTAGTATTTTAACTAAGTTAATTTGCTCCTTTTAACTTGACCGAGCACAAGGGGAAAGGATTGTAGATTAAACCCTACTTGGGCATCGCAGTGTGCCCTGTGTGACAGCTCTGGAGTATCTGACCACGTGATGCTCGGATGACTCACTGCAAGTTCATTCAAAAGTGAAAAAAAAGCATGAATGGGTTTTGCTGCTGAAGAACAATGTAACAAGTGCTGGCTGCAGAATACAATCAAAATGTTAGCATTTTTGGATACCGAATATATGCGTCACATAACATACCATTATTTATGGTAGGTCACATAAACAACCGTAAGAACATGTAAAATGAAAAAAACTTTATACAGTTTATACAGCCCTCTTTGGATAATCTCTTTTTGCTGAGGGGTTCCCTGACAATACAATGATCCCAGATTCCCAAGGGATCCCCAGTAGAGATTCTTGTCCGACCGTGCTCAGGGCGACAGGGGAGTGGGGGAAAGAGTGAGAGAGATCTCTCTCTCTCCCCCCTGCTAACCCCCCCCCCCCCCCCCCCCGAGCACGCTCGGACAAGAATGCAGTTACTGGAAAAGAGCGAGGCTCGCTGGAGTAACTGGTTTATCCGAGCATGCTCGCTCATCTCTAATCCCCAGTGATCAGCTTTAATCTATCAGGGAACTCATCAGCATAAGTGCAGTACGTAGCTTTGTGAAACATCAGGCAAGCAGGAGATCCAGCACCAAGCTCTGACTTCCACCACAGTCAGAGGAAGACTGAAAATAAACAGTAATGAGCTAAGCACAAGGCCAGGTTAAATAGTCCTCCCAAATTACCCACAGGTAAGACCAAGCATGTCTCACCCAATACCACCAGATCCAGAAGATCCCAGTAGTGTCCCCAAAAGTCTAATTTGGCATTTCATAATTCCTATTGAATTCAATGAGCTGTCTGTGTAATGCTTTGATGTGCTGGGTCCTCCAGAGTGAGAGATCCTCTTTGGGACCTTTTGCACAGACAGGCCAAAAAATTAAAGGACGATCAGCCTGTATAGACAGGCAATCAATCATCTATCAACAACTGCCTGTTTACTGTGAATGGAGGTGTGCGCCTAAGAGATCCTCGTCTGGCTCCACCTTCATTCACTGAGTGATCATGTCTCCTGTGTGAAAGCACAGGAACAATAATTGCTGGGATGACTGTCAGACACTTAGGCGTCTGACAATTGTCCAATGTTAAAAGACCGTTTGTAGCCACTCTCTGGCTTGGCTAATAGATAAGGTCTTTCTACAAATGTAGAATTCCCTAATTAGTGTTCCGAAGAACCACTCATAGATAGGACATGCTGCGATTTTTTTCCCACATTGCAATACAATGCAGGAGAAAAAAAGAAATTGCTCATGTATATGACCCCCTTCAAAAGAATGAGGTTTATATCCGTGCAAGATTTGTGCATCTCACAATACACAAATCTTGCAGATTTTCTCATTCACGTGAAAGCAGCCTTAATTATATAGTATCTTCAGGCCATAAATCCAAGAGACACTGCACAAGCAATCCCTCTGCTTATGGACCTACATCTCCTTGCTAAATTGGTCATACAACATGTAAAAGGTCATCAACGGATACTGCTTCTGCAAAGAATTTGTTCCCACATCAATGCTTCTCTGGATATCCCTGAAATGTCTTGTCAAGTACCTGTACCCAGTCCAACTGTGCTTGGTCTGCCTCTTGAAGCTCCAGTGTCTGCTCCAGAGGTTTTCTCCGTACCTCTCCATCTTCCAGAGTCTGCTCCAGTTGTGTCCTCAGTTCCTGCCTATGATAATTTCAAGTCTTGTCCTGCCATGCACCTGGACTAGTTCTTTGTCATCCTGCTTTGCAGCGGTGTGCTGATGACCCTACGACTTGCCAGGTGGATGCCTGCACCCTAAACAAGGAGTGGTGTTGTCCTCTCCCAAGTCTAGCTGCTGTCTTCGGTGTTTTTTTGGTATCTACTGCATTCACACTGCCATCTTTTCCTGATAAAGAACGGGTTTGCCAATCTTTTGATGAGTAGGATGCTTCCTTGGCCCTGCCATATGTCTGTTGCCCAGTCGTATTTGGTCTGTCCAATCCTGAAAATGATTGTTATTATATTGGGTTCCTGAACTGTTCTCCTGGTGACTACCCTTGGGTAAATTCTGACCATGTATACTGTGTTGTGACAACTTATTCTGTGTTGTGACCACCCTGGTTCTGAGTCCTGGTTCCTGCTCCATTCCTGGTGTCTGTGTTCCTGGATCAGCGCCTGGTCTCTTTTTGGTCTCCAAGTTCCATGCTCCACATCTCATTTTCATCACTGTTGTATCCCGCTGCCAACTGGTGAATATGATGGTGACTTGCTGAGAAGTCCAGATCCTTGTATAAGAATTAAAGGATGAATACCAGGCAATTTGCCCCTTGGTTTAGCCAGCACCAAACGAGTTGTAGCTAGATCCAGAAGATGAAGAGAAATAAATACAAGACCTGAACCAGATTACTAGAAAGGAACAGATACTAGAACCACTGCAACATTGCCTCAGGCAGCATCATGTAGTAGTTGCAGGAAAGCTTAACATATATTGAAGTAAGAAACTAATAGCCTGATCCTGTCACTTCTCAAGAGCGCTAAGTGCAGCACATCCTAGGTGGGTTTCCTGTGATGGTTGTGGAGAGGGCAGCAGTGTGGCACATTGTAGCAGGGACATCACATCAGTTAACAAGTGAATTGGCTCTGGCTGCCTGACAGCATGGTGAGCATGGAGCATGTGTGACTCCTACTCCCTTGTCTCCTGCACCTCGGAGCAAGTGCTTCATGCAGTTGGTGCAGTCAATGCACAGTGAGCACACTGCATATTACTCTGACTGGCAGCAGCTGTGGACTTCCTCACTTCACAGGCTGTCCTTGCTTATTGTATGCATTACCCACAAGGGCAATGGCACTTATGGAAACTCTCTGGTGAGCACTGTGTCTCTTTATGGGGCACTGTGAGCTTCACTCTTTACTCGCTATCAAATGTATATACTACGCAAGTGTAGATTTTGAAAAAACGTAAACATTAATGAAGATTGGCAACCATGTGGATCATATTGCCCCTCAAGCTCTGTTGGACCTAGCCAACATCTTCCATAAGTCATACAAATAGTCTTGGTGACCCTGAACCACCTCACTGGTATTATCTTGTTTTTTTGTGAACAAAGCTGCAGCTGAGGAGACTCTTTCTACCAAGCTTCAACTTGAACTACCTGAGGGTATGTACACTTGGGCAATTTAATAGTTACCCCCAGTATTCTTGGGCGCAACTCGCATCGGACAGCACTTAGACATGCCATCCATGTGCTGTCCTATGTGTTTAACACAACATAGACATGCACTATTCTTGTCTGAAAATTTTTTTACTTATGGCTTATTCAGACGACCGTATATCGGCCGGGTATTTACGCCCGGCCGATATACGGCATCCCTCTCTGCAGGGGGAGGAGGCTGGAAGAGTCGGAAGCAGTGCACTGAGCTCCCGCCCCCTCTCTGCCTCCTCTTCACCCCCTCTCCGTCCCTCTGTGCTATTTGCAATGAGAGGGGGCGGGGCTAAGTTCTGAGAGACGCACTATGTAACAACTTTAAACAAACTACTCGTTAGGTTGTACTTCTGGGACCTGTAGTTCTATGGGTTTCCAGGAGCACACCTTCACAGGTCTGGCATGTTTGTGCTGGCTGGGTGTGGAGTTCTGCAGCCAACCAATCACCACCGGTGTGCTGCATCAGTCTTTCTAGAGGTAGCTGTTTTCCTCATTCCCCCTTGTGTTTGCATTCATGCTTGTTCTGTGGGTGTGAGCTGTGATGTTTGCTGTGTTGGTGTGAACTGTGCTCTGTCTACTTGGATCGTTTAGCATCAAGGGCGAGGCAGGTCCTTAGGTTCCAGCGTGGGGCATCTCTATCAGGTCGATTTTCCCGCATACAGGCAGGATTCATGGGATAAGTTGTCTTGTGAGAGTATGGAGCCACCAGACAATGAGGACCCTTGAAGCAGGCTTGCGGGCTTAGTTATCTTGTCCAAAATATGAACTAATGCGTTGTACGAACTGTAGCAATTCCCTCTGTTTATGCGTCCAGGTATGCAAAGTGAGTGTTTTGGCCGTTTGTCAGTCTGTTTTATGTCTGTATTCTGTTCTATGTGAAATCCACCATCCGCTGGTTGTTGGACACCTGGTTCTTGTTTGTTTTTCCTACCTGTCCGTTGGTGGGCGGACGCCCAAGACTTGTCCTGTCCCCTTTGTCCGTTTGGTAGGTGGATGCTAGGACCTTGTCTTGTCTGACTCCTGTGTCTAGCCACCTGTATACCAAGCCTACACATCAGTCCTGACTGCTCAGTTACCAAATCGCCACGGGGTTTTGTTGGCAGTCCAGGGCTAACGTAACACTGCTATTACAGAGGGCTTTTATTCACTCCAGGTGAATTTGGTGTTCTTATCAGCAATGAGGGTGAATGGGAACAGCAGCTACTCAGAGAGAGGAAGACAGAGGAGAGATAGCTGTACTTTTGAGTGGGTGTGGTTATGCTACACAGCCTCTGGGAAAGGAGAGGGGGATCTGAGTGTTGTACCTTCATGAGAGAAACCAGCTGATGAGTGCTGAGAATGCCCACGGCCACTTGAATGTAGCAGATACTGCAAATCAAGAATGCATAAGAAGGAAAACTCAATGCAAAAAAAACCTAAAACGGATAAGTGCATCAATTTTTTCAGTTGGGACCTAGTAGGACGTGTGTATTTTTCATGCACAAAGGTTTCCACAGCCTTTGAAGACTGTTAAAATATTTCAGTATATTTTAATGGTTTTTAAACAAAACGTATACTTTAATCTTGTAATATTCTAGCAATATACTCATTACTAGAGAGAATCTACAATCTCTTAGCCAGAGTGGAGAGTAATTACAAAGAGCGTCTTTCTCTGGAGAACCTGTCCTATCCTACCATACACAGAAAACCCATTGATATGAATGGGCACAGAGTTATAGTTAATTTCCCCTATGGTGACTCTGCAGAAGAACTGAACACTGACTGCCAGGTTTCATCATAGATTACAGTTGAACAATAGGGATTATATTAAGGGGACACTTTTTTGATCAGTTTATTATTAGTGGCCCCCTCCTACAAGTATGGATTGTCCAGAGCAGAGAACTTGTTGAAGAAGTCTATGTTCACATGCAGAACTGGTGGGGGAAAAACAACAGCCTTTTACAGCACCACAAACCATACAAAAAAAATGCAGTGTAAATGGACCTGAGATGCAGATTTTAAATCCGTAGAAGAATAATTTATGCTGTTGCTTTTCAGCACAGATTTCACCCCTTGAAATGAGGAGGTCAAATCCACGCCAAAACTTACATCTAAACTTTGGTCTTACATTCACTGCTTAAAATCTACTCTACATGGGTGCGGTCTTAGATTGGAATTTAGAATGTATTATGATGATGTATCCAGTTTAAATATGTATTGTGATGATTTTATTGTGTCTTTTGAAGAGTTTTTACCATAATCAAAGACCTTGTAGATACACCAGGAAAGATTTTTTGAACTATTTTCATTATTAATAGCATTCTGTGGTTCCCCTTAGGCTGCATTCACACGAACGTATATCGCCTCGGTTTTCACGCCGAGCCGATATATGTCGTCTCTCTCTGCAGGGGGGGAGCCTGGAAGAGCTAGGAGCAGTGCTCTGAGCTCCCGCCCCCTCTCTGCCTCCTCTCCGCCCCTCTGCACTATTTGCAATGAGAAGAGGTGGGATGGGGGCGGGGCTAATTCTAGAAACTTAGCCCCGCCCCATCCCGCCTCCTTTCATTGCAAATAGTGCAGAGGGGCGGAGAGGAGGTAGAGAGGGGCCGGAGCTCAGTTCCTGCTCCTGGCTCTTCCATCCTTCCCCCCTGCAGATGAGGACGACGTATATCAGCTCGGCGTGAAAACCCAGCCGATATACGGTCGTCTGAATCCCCCCTTAAGCAGCAGAAACTCTATGTTCACCTCTGTTTGGGACATTACTTTATGTTGAGAACTGCTTCTTGCTTGATGACTGTACTTTCTGTATAGTAATGTTTTAATCATAGATTCCTGGCCTTTTTTTTACCTTGTGGGCCTCATCCAATTTAACAATATAAGAGGGAAATTTATAGGCTAGAGCTACACTGTGGCCATGACTGCAAAACTCGTTGCACGAATAAAGATGGCTCTATGGTTTGGCTACATGAAGTTGCATTGTGACTTTCAAGCTATTGCACTATGATGGACTTTTGATGGATTTCTTGTGATTATCAGGTTGCAGTAACTTGCGAGTTGCAATGTGACTTCGCGTACATTAGAATGCAATGTAGTAGGGCCATAGTATGATCTTTGGCTGCGCAACGTGTATCATGGCTAAAGTTGCAGTCTTTCTATATAGAGAAACAAGAAATTGTAAAATTACAAACATTTGTTAATAAATATTTAATTTGTGATACTAATATTATGACATCTGAATTGGCACTGTTTGGTTGTTATGATATGTCTGAAATAGTATCAATTTCCAGTAGATATGGCCAGAAGACAGGGCTCCCAAGGCGAGCCACATAGCAAGTGGTGATAACCCACATGCAGCTCCTGAGCCACTGGTTTAAATTGTCACAATTTAATGGGTTTTGCAAACCTGACACCGCATTTAACTAATGTGCATTTAATATGCTCACACAACTATTCTTATGTTGGTGTTACTGTAGTCCATTCATCATAGAGGCTAATGTCAAAATACTGGAAGCTTCTGCTCTTAGATTTGGCATTTGATCAGGAAAAAAATAGCTTTGAGCCATGCGTTCTCTTGGCTAAAAAGCTGGAACTGAGCATACTGATATGTTGAACGCACGGGACAACAGAAGAACACGATGCAAATATACTTAGCACATTGCCATGTACTGTCTATTACAGAACTTTTCATTCTGATTTGTGAATCATATATCTTTATGCACTCCTGTGCATGGCCTGGTATTCACCGGAATGGGGCTGAGCTGCACAACGAGGCACAAAGAGCTCATGCCCACTGCACAGTTTTCACAGTATATCGTGCGTTGCACACAGGCATGATACGTGGTGAATGGCGTCAATGAAAGTCAATAGACTTTCATTGATCCATGCACACCGGCGTGCGGACGCTGCGTATCAATATACATAAGAAATACATTGCAGCATGCTCTATTTCTCTGGGTTCATTTGCAGTGTGAACTCTATATACTTGTATAGGCAGTGTATTATACGCTATCCATATACAATTCATTGCATATGGGCAGCATTTTCCTGCTCTGAACAGAGTGAGGAATTAAAAAATAAAATCACACTGCGCATGTCCATGAGCATGTAATCTGCGAGCACGTTTTGCATACGGCCATAGGCATGAGCCCAAAAAACCTCTTGTTGCCTATTGGAAGCAAATAACAAGGTGCTGTTAATAAATCTGTTAAAGTGCATTCACACAGCAAGGTGATCGCTCAAAATTCGTTCAAATGACAGTTTAAGTGACATTTTTGAGCGATCACTTTGCATAAGCTCTTTCAGTGTTTTCCTGAAAATAAGACCTACCCTGATAATAAACCCTGCCCTGATTTTTAGGGGGGTTGAAATATAAACCCTCCCCCAAATATAAGCCCAAGCTACACTAGGTTAAAAAAAACAAACCGCAATACTCACCTCGCAGCCGGTGTCTGTGCCCCTCACTATGGGCTCCCCAGCGGTACTGTGGTCTTCCCGACGGGGCTTTGAATTCCCCCGCCTCCAGCAAGTAAGCGCTGTGATTGGATCGAGCGCCAGTGAATAACATCACTCAATGGCTGTGATTTGTTCATCGAGCGCTGGCTGTGATTGGCTGGTACTCAATCCAATCACAGCGCTTACTTGCTGGAGTCGGGGCAATTCAAAGCCCCGCTTACCAGAGAGATGACAGCAGGGAGGATTAAAGAGAAGCCTGCCGCACCGCCGGGAAGACCATCACTTGGGACACAGACTCCAGCTTCGAGGTGAGTATACGCCCCTCCTCCCCACCGAAAATAAGACACAGTGCATCTTTTGGGGCAAAATTTAATTTAAGACAGTGTCTTATTTTTTGGTATTAGCTAGTTAAGAGCTTATCAGTGAGTAAATGAAGGCTCCCGCTGTTTGCAGAAGACAGCGGGAGCGCTATCTTCTGCAAACAGCTGCTTTGTTTCTCGGAGCTCTCTGCTGGTATGCTGCTGAGCTGATAGTGCCGAGAACAGCAGGAGCTGCTTTATTCTGAGAGCATGCTATCTCGCGGAGTACTCAGCGCAAGGCGCTGATAAGGCTCATCGCTGATTTTTAGCTTGCTAGAAATCAGTGATGAACGAATAGTGCACGAACAGTGCACGATGGCAGCACATTTAGACACGATTATCGCTCAAAAGATGGCTTTTGAGCGAATTTTGAGCGATAATCATGTTTAAATGGGCCTATATTCTTTACATTGGAGGGAATATTCTGCTAAAGTGTTGCAGAATATGTTGTCCCTGAATTCTGCAACAAAATCCACACTGCTTACTGTAGATTTTAATGCGGAATTGCCAGCAAGATTCTGCTATTTTTCTGGTATCGCTATATCTGTAAAGGTTCAATTTATAAAAATATCACATTATTAATCCTGCGTGGTTAAGTCCATCAGAAAAAAAGGTACACAATTGCAGAACTGTGCTTTTATGGTCACTCTGTCTAAAAAAAAAAATTCATTAGGGCCGGCTTAACACAGACGTAAGCCTATTTACGCACGCATTTGCGTTGCATGTTTGCACGATGGGCGTGCACTTGTGCGTACTCTACTGTACTGTTTCTACAGGCTTGCCCTGTGTATTTGTGCGCACAAAAAACACACAAGTATGCTTGATTTTAATGGGTAATTAAGTTTATTATGTGCAATAAGCATGAAAATAGAACATGCTGCATATTTGTTTGTGCAAACGAAATTTGTGTGCAAAATACGCTCATGTAAATGAACCCATTGAAATCACTGTGCATTGCAAGCACAAATTTTGAATACGTAGTACCTAGCCCAAATGCCTTGTGTGTATAAGGGCTTATTCAGACATGCGTTTATTGGTCAGGTTTTCACACCCATCCTGATATATGCTGACCCTCTCTGCAAGGGTAGGAGGCGGGACGGGAGCTAGTGCACTGTGCTCCCGCCCCCTCTCCGCCCCTCACCACTGTTTGCAATGGGAGGGCGGAGAGGGGGTGGGGCTAAGTTTCCCCACCACCACCACCACTGGTCCCGATCCTCTCATTGCAAACAGTGGTGAGGGCAGAGAGGGGCTGGGAGCTCAGTGCACTAGTTCTCGTCCCGTCCCGCCTCCTTCCCTTGCACAGAGGGGCAGTGTATATTGGCTGGGCGTGAAAACCCCGACTGATATGTGCACATCTGAATATGCCCTATGCCCTAAAAAGCTATTAAAAAGTCGTATGGTCCCAATTTGGTACTGATACAACCCACATGTCTCCCTGCAAAAAACAAGCCCTTACGCAGCTACATTAATGGAAATTTTTAGAAAGTTATGAGGGCAAAATATGACGGCCGAAAGCAATTTTTTAAGCATTACTATGTTTTAAAAAAAAAACTATATATATTAGGTATTGCTGTAATTGTACTGACTCAAAGAGTAAAAACAAAGTGTCATTTTTACTTCACCATGAATGCCCTAAAAATACAACCCACCCCAAAATGGTGCAATTGACTTTTTTTTCCGTTTTGGGGAGCATACCTTCTTTGAGTTAACACCAAAATCTGCACTGCTAACTGCGTATTTTGATGTGGACTTGCCGGCAAGATTCTGCACATCCCTAATTGGCAAATGATTATGGCAGCCCTGTGGGCCTTTACAAGGCTGCAGGCTTCCATGACACCTGGACCCCACCCCTCCAACCTTGTATGGAGCGTTTCATCCATTCAAATCCCAATCGATCGGGATATTTAAATATTGCTATAAGAACTGACAGCGGCATTTAAAGGGTAAACAGCTGTGATTGGAGTGCTCTCCAATCACGGCTGTTGCGGGCAGGTGTTGGAGCAGATTTGGCTTTCCGAGCCTGCTCTATACACAGCATATGCTGTGGACGGTTATAGACATCCTTACTGCAGGGGTATGTGTAGTTAGGACACATATTGCTGTATGTATGATGAGAAGGAGTTAAAGGGTAGTGGCATAGCTAAAGGCTCATGGGCCAGGGTGCAAGGATTTATCTTGGAACCCCCCCCAACTTCTCTTAACCCCTTAACGCAGAGCCATAACTTGAAGTTCCTGGGCCCCAATGCAAAACCTATAACAAGGCCCCTAATGATAATGCTTTATTCATAGTACTGGGAGAAGAGAGGCCTTATGGGCCCCCTAAGGCTCCTGGGCCCGGGTGCAACCGCATCCCCTGCATCCTCTATTGTTACACCAGTGTTAAAGTAAAGGGTTTTTCTAGTATTAAGTTAATAATTCTTAATTACTGCAATCATGAAAAATTCCATAGCTTTCTAATATTCTTCATATTTCAATGGCTCATCATTTTCAAGTTACCAGTTTAATGTTAATGAACGAAAACAATCACAAGATTGCAAACCCCAACCTACCCAGCGAGAAGCCGAAACATTTGTATCCAGCCTAGACAATGCATTGTGAGCTAAACTGCCTGAACTAAGGGTGCTTTTACATGGCACGATCTGTTGGGCAACAGATGTCCAACAGGTCGTTCCAGCGATGACCGTTCCTGTGCTTTTATACAGGAATGATCATTGCTGACTGAATGGAACTGGAACGGGTTGGAGATCGTTCCCGCCTTCCTGTCTTAATCAATCGTTCATAAATCAACGACTGCCTGTTCAACATTGTTCAGTTTTCTGCATGCAGACACTGAACGACGAACGAGAAGTAAACGACTACCGTTCATTGTTCAGTCACTGTATGCATTTACACTGAACGATAATCATTCACATTCTCGCTGGATCGTGGGAATCTGAACAATAATTGTTCCGTGTAAAAGTACCTTAACGAATACATTGTAGCAACCCATCAGTCACATTTGCGCAGCTGCTGTATTTAACTTACATTGTATAGACTAAATACAGTTGTATCCACTAATCAGCTGTGGTTGGACCATCGCCAATCAAGCATTGATGGATACTTAGGTTAGTCCCGGAAAACCTCTTTAGCAACCATCAATTATTAAGATAATGTTCACATTGTAGCAAATCATCTGTTTAGTGAATACACATTGGAATGTTCTTCCATGCGACTATGGTCAACTTTAGTTGCAGTCGAAGTAGCACAAAGTATCTGCACCCAGCGGCAAGCAGCGGGCAGTGGCCCCTTCAGCAGCCAAATAGTTACTGAGTAGAGACTGTAGGAATGTGGTGTCTGTAATATGAACCCAAGCTTTCAACTGGGAACACTTCCTTTGTTTCTTCCCCTTTCTCTATGCATGTATGCCTAGTAATGAATGAAAGTCTTTATGTACTAAGTATTTACTCCTTTTACCAACTACATAGGAAAATATTTGTGCATCTTGTATGTGATTTTATGCGCTGGCAGTTTAGTTGAGATTCGGACTGACCGAGTTTATTTGCATTACATTTAAATAACAATTATTTTTGCTATTCATGCATAACGCTGACAATTTAGCATAATGTCCTACAGTGAGGGTTTCCAGCCGGATTCCATGCTCAGTGAAGCTTTCAATTTAATTCCACTGTCATTTCCCCTTGTATTTTTATAGCCGTGTATAAAAATAAGTTGCAATATCTGAAATGTCATCGAGGTCACACAAACGTTAAATCGCTGATGAACTATATAGAAACAATTTAAGAAACTTGGGCGCATTTCGCATTGGAGTGTCCGTGTGCTGCCTGATCTGCATGGACGCTCCATGCTGCACGTGCTATTCTCGTACGTGAAAATGAATGCGAATGAGACATGCAGCAATTAATTTCGCACGAAACATTGGTGCCAGTGAAAAGTTGCTCATGTGTAAAGCCTCATAGACGGAGGCGTAACTTGAAGCTCCTGGGCCCCAATGCAAAACTTGGAACGGGGCCCCCAACTATAATGCTTTATTCATAGTAATGGGCTTCTTATATGGAGAAGAGAGGCCTTATGGGCCCCCCAAAGCTCTGGGCCCGGGTGCAACCGCATCCCCTGCATCCTCTATAGTTACGCCCCTGCTCATAGACTCTAATGGAATATATCGACAGAACATGGCCATGTGAATTGGCCCTCATAGAGGTGCTACTTTCAGAAAAATCTGGTGACAGGCTGAGATGGGGAATGATGTGACTGTTGACATACTTGTTGCTAAAGATTCACTTCTTAGCAACCATTGGCCTAAGTCATTCAGCATTATTTTATATATTGTTAGAGTATTTTTCCACATACTGAATGGTATCATCTTTTTGCCCTGACGTCAGTTACCACGCAGTAAAAGCACGTGCGCTTTACTGCAGTTTTGCGATGGAGTTTTTATCATACAGCTCATCAGGAGGGGTGTCGTGTCTCTTTAAGGAGAGCACACAAAAAGTGTGTGGAGACACCTAGGGGGGGGACAGGGTTGGGCGATAGTATAGTCTCTCCCGAAGGAGAGGACACAGAAAGGTTGTGGAGACACCTAGAAGATCAGTGAGAAGACTTAGAAGGCCATGCAAGCTTCTCTGGGTAATTTATGCAAATAAGGAAGATGGAAAAATACCTCTGCAGCGCCACCTATTGGATGGCAGCATTCCTTCAAATCAATGTGACTTTTTAACAAGTCTTAACAATGATTAGGAATAGGAAACAATGCCAGAAAACCATACACAGACAGCTGTTTCAGGGTTTTCAGTCCAAAAATTCGGACAGAACTATTGTCTGCGTGCAAGTCGCCTCAGACATGTGACAAAATACGGTGTATATGTGAAAGTTCCGTCATAGAGGTCCTGATAAATAAAGCAGGCTGAGATTGGGAATGCATGGCTGCTGATAGGCTAGTAGCTACATTACGTAACAAGTAGTTTGTTTTAAGCTTCTAGCAACATTTTATTAATTAATTAGTCTGATTAATGCCGCTTTGTAGCACGTCCGTTATTTGAATGCGTGTTATGAACGTGTTCCAGGTGACATTACAACTGTATGCCATCAGTATTTTCAGAAGTATTTGCCTCACTATGTTTTAGTTTCTTTTGGGCAGATACTGATCAGCATTTGCCCAATAGAAAATAATATCAATATGGAGGCAAAATAGGTCATGCTGCATTTTTTTTTTTAAATGGCCTTGAAAAATTTGGCCATATGAATAGCCTGATAGAGTTACAATAGCTCATCTGAAAGTAGACTGAGGCTGGTTTTAGACGAGTATATTTTTGTCTTGTCCTTTGTCTATGTTTTGGGGAATGTATTGCTATTAGAGATGAGCGAGCATACTCACTAAGGGCAATTGCTCGATCGAGCATTGCCCTTAGCAAGTACCTGCCTGCTTGGGAGCAAAGATTCGGCTGCCGGCGGTGGGCAGGGAGCGGCTGGGAAAACGGGGAGGAACGGAGGGGAGATCTCTCTCTCCCTCTCTCCCTGCTCCTCCCTGCTCATGGCCGCAACTCACCTGTCACCCGCGCCGGCAGCCGAGCCTTTGCTCCCGAGCGGGGAGATCCTTGCTAAGGACAATGCTCGATCGAGCAATTGTCCTTAGCGAGTATGCTCACTAATCTCTAATTGCTATGTATCTATTCACATTGCAATATTTTTCACAGCATGACCTATTTTTTGCATATTAGCCTCCGTATTACAAATATAGATTCATATTTGCCCAATAGAAAATAAGAACAATCCATAGGCAAATACTGATAGTTGTGATGTCACCTGAAATGTGTCTGTAATATCGATCCATATTATAGACGCGTTACAATACGCCCATCTGAAACTGGCCTAATAATGCAGGCTGAGATGGGGAATGGTGAGACTATTGATAGACTGTTAACTAGAGATACACAACTTAGAGTCTAGTCTGTCTAACAATACTCGGCATCATTTTATTTTTTATTAAAAAAAAAACATTTTTAGGAAAATCTGATTAATAGTGTAGGCTCAGATGGGGAATGACGTTGCATGACTGCTGGCACAGTAGTTGCTAGGGATAAGCATACACTAACTAGCAAATACTCAACATAATTTTATATATTGTTATAGAGGTGATCATTTAAGAAAACGGATTCATAATGGTGGCTGAGATGGGGTCTGTTACTAAGGTTATTAGCTCAGATGTGAACTTCAAAGGGTGCAAAGCAATTAATAGTACTCAGTACATGATTTTCTCTATTGTCGACCGCTGTATTAATCAGATTTTTGTAAAATAAATTGTCTACTCACTCAGGTTTAACATAAAAACCCATGGACTGTTTGTATTGATGAAGTGTGATCTGAATTATTCTTGTCAAGGTGTTCGCTTCAAAAAATGAAGGGTTATCACAAGTGTTCCTTGTTACAAGGATCACTGACCAGCAATATTATATGAGATACAGGGGGGCACTAAAATACTAATTACTAGGAACAGTAGTGCCAGAATAGGCAACATAGTGACGCTACATATGGTGCAGACTGATACTTTGGGGGATGCTAAATTCTCGAGTTTGCCCTCAAATGACCAGAAACCATCTCTCTGCTTGGACTTGAAAATGTGGCTGGATGAAGAGACAACATCAGCATGTGGGTGTAGGTGCAAGTAGCTGACTCTAAAATATGGAGGCTTTGAGTTATCCACTTGTTCGGTCTACATTTGCAAAACAGAAACCACATGCATACCTGGGCATTTAGCAATTAAATCAAATGACCACACAGAGAGCTCCACCATGGCCACAATTGACAGCCAGATTTTCCAGCCTATGTGGGTGGCTGATCAGACATATTACCATATAGTCACTACTCCTAAATATGTGATATATTCCCTATTGGCAAATACAATAATATATAAAACAGGCATCAGTTTTGAGGGCTCATGGCGGAGATTAATTTGGCCTTTTGTGGGCTTTATGTGGTTGTCCTTTTTTGAGTTGTCCTTATCACGTGACCTTTTATGGGGGCAGGAAGGATTTTTCTTTGCTGGGTGGCTATAGTTTTCCTTCCTATGAATCAAATAATTGTCTGAGGGCTTAGTCACATGGACGCATCGGCGCCCGTGTTACTGCAAGAAGAAGACGGACGCTCTTCAGGACGGACGGCTCTCTGCAGTGCCGGAAGAAAGAATATGTGACCGGCTTCATTGCCGGTCATGTGTTCTTTTTTCGGCGCTGCAGGGAGTCGTCCTTCCTGAAGTGCAGCCGTCTTCTTCCTGCAGTAAGGGCTCAGTCACAAGGGTGCATCGGCGCACGTGTGACTAGGCCCTGAGAAGGTTGGTCTTGATGGACAGGTGTCTTTTTTCATCTTATATCTTAAGTATATGTATTGATTTTACAGAGTGTAGTTAAAAATACTGCTCCAGAACTATATCTCAATATTGGTGTCCTATATTGAAATAACAATAGTGTACTTAAATAGGAAGGCATGGATGCGCTACATGTTTGTAGAGCACATGGGCCCCTGAGGGCCCTGGAACATGGATTTCAATTTTGTGTTGTGGCCCCTGTAAGAGATAGAGAAAACTCAATTGTAAAAATGAAGAGTAGCATGTGAGAAGCTGAAATCCACTTTCTGCATCTCTCTAAGTCCTGTGGGTTCGCTGCTATGACTAAAGGAAGGAAAAGGTACTCAAAGTTGCCTCCATTTGCTATGATAGGGGCAGATCATCGAATAAGTCATTCACCGTCATCTGCAGGAGATGCAAGCAGTGATCTGTGTTGAGAGTGCTTGGAATGAACACAGGTCCAACGACTCCTTCATGCATGTATCGTAGCACAAGGAGGCCACTTTGAGTATGTTTTCCTTACTTCAGTCATAGCACCGGTCCCACAGGACTTAGAGAGATATGGAAAGCGAATTTCTGCTTCTCACATGCAACTCTTCAACTTTGCAATTCGGTTTTACAACACAAAATTGAAATCCATGTTCCGAGGCCCCCAAGAGTTCATGCACCATACCATCATGTAGTGCATTCATGCCTTCGTATTTAAGTATGCTAATTTTATTGAGATATAGGACACCAGTACTGAGATATAGTGCTGGATAAGTCTTTTTGACTACACCATGTTTTTTTAAACAGCTGTTTTTATGGGGCATGGCCAATAATGTATCTATATAGCTGTGTTCTAGTTCTGCAATGGGTGGAAAGCCACAGGTTGCAGGCCACTGTTTTGGAAGGTGAAAAGGAAGCAGTTGCAACCTATGTTACATGAGTCATATAAGCTGTCAGGTCAGATAAACTGCATTCAAAGGACCAAATATGGGATTGACAAGGCAACTCTTAGGTGGATTTACAACTGGCTGAGTGATCGTACTCAAAGAGTGGTCATAAATGGCTGTATATCCAAGTGGAAGAATGTATCAAGTGGGGTACAACAAGGCTCTGTCCTAGGCCCATTGTTGTTCAACATTTTTATAAATGATCTAGATGAGGGAACTGAGGGGAAACTGATCAAATTTGCTGTCGACACAAAGCTAGGAGCCTGGTAAGTGCCACCGTGACAAGAGACCACTCTACCCTCCCAGCTCCTCAATGTATGCCCTGTGTCTGGAGTCACCCTATGGGATGCAGCAGTATCAGCCTGTTTTTATTTGTACAAGGAAAGACAAGAAGCAATGGGATGAAACTGAAAGGGAGGAGACACGGATTAGATTTCAGAAAAAAACATTTCTGACCGTGAGGTGATCAATGAGTGGAACAGGTTACCACGGGAGGTGGTGAGTTCTCCTTTAATAGAAGTCTTCAAACAGAGACTGGACAAATATCTGTCTGGGATGATTTAGTGAATCCTGCATTGAGCAGGGGGTTGGACCCGATGACCCTGGAGGCCCCTCCCAACTCTATGATTCTACAAAATAACCAGCCAAGCTTTTACTTTTACTTTTGTTGTGAATTTAGAGGAAAAGTATATTGCATAATCAGTATAAGAAAAGCATTTACAGAACTACTTTCACATTTCAGCTGTGAAATGCTGGTCAGAAATGGAGTTTTCTTTTAAAAAGTAAAATGTTACTTGACCACCAAATACAGAATTTCTGAAAAGTCATGGCATGAGATGCTTTACTGTATGTTAGTAAACTTATTCATAAAATACATTGTACAGAGAAAGCCTCTTCCTATGCGTACAGAGGAGAGGCTTTTTCTGTGACTGATGAGCGTTATCTGTGAGCCTTGCCATATAACATTCATATGTTAATATTCTAGATTCTTCCCTTGCATATTAGGAAGAATAACAGCCTTTGTTTTGATGCCACTGGCAGGGGTAGAGGTGACAGTTACACATTACTCGGCAATGGTATTACTCTCCTAATCTGCATAGAAATGAATGAATACATTGATTACTGTTGAGACATCTCTGGATGATGCTGTGAACACACTGTGTAGTTCAAGTGCATTCTTCATATCCCCTCTAGTGGCCTATTGGAGAATTGCAGAGCTGTACACTAGTGCACCCATCAAGTTTACAATCTAAATTTACCAACCACAAATACAATACTAAGGGCATATAGAAATCCCCCTTAAGATTGCTTCTAGGGTAGAATGTGATGCATCTCAGAGACGGCACACGCAATGTCTGCAGGTATATAATATGGACATTGTGTCTGCAGGCAACAATGCTGTATCCATGCACTATAGTTCTCTTTGACTTGAGTGGAATTTTTCACTTTTTTAATTTCATTAGAGACACTCATCTGGTAGACGTTTGACCTCAGGCTTCTGAACGGCAGCAATTTGTTGTAACATTCATCCACAAGTATCAGAACTGTCATGTCTGTCTTCTGGGATCTGTGGTACTACAGATGATCTGCAGCTTTTCTGCTCAGGTGTGGGGGGTTGTGCTGGCTGTGCGTGTGTCAGCCAATCACTCCAGGTCAGTACACATAAAAGCTGTCTTCCCAGATGTGGGTGTGATCAGCTGTCTCTGTTCTCATTCTCGCTCTGTGTGGTGTGAGCAGGTTCTATGTGTGATGCCTGCAAGAAAGGTTTGTGTTTCTTTGGTTGTGTTGTTGGACTCCGGGTTAGTGTAGGGACTAGCGGTATAGCCAGAAGCCGTAAAGTGGCCTGCTAGCTTTCATATTTTGATCAAAATGTCAACTAATACCTGGCATTTATAGGTTAACATCTGCTACTAGTGTTTGCGTTTGGGCTGCTACATGGTGTGATTCCGGCTCTCTGTGTCAGATTACTCTGTCCAGTTGTTCCTGTCGGTGGTGGCATGTGTATGTGTCCTATCCAGGGTGCGTGGGTTCCTAGGAGCAGCTAGGGCCCAGATCCGAAGACCATTGGGCCGCCTTTTATTGGGGCGATGTCCCTGCTCAGGTAAGTCTGTGTCATTTACTCTAGTAAAAGATAGGGAGAGGTGCCAATCTGTGGTAGTTCACCTGGTGTTCCTTATCAATCAGGGTCACAATCATGTGGGCTCGGTGCTCACTTGCCCACACGAATGTAAGATATGTAGATATGATATCTTTTAATGGCTAACAAAAATACATGATGCTATAGCAAGCTTTCGACCCTACTTAGGGTTCTTCCTCAGGCTTAATGATAGGCTGGTGCGCTTGTGCATAGATCTGATTTCTAAGTAATATGACAGCTCCGTTCTCACTGCAGTGGATGACTTGGTAATACAAATGGAGTTCCCAGTGAAGCGGCTGAACCGTCCATGCATTAAAGTGATACTACACCTATTTTTACTAACCAGTGCTTCCCACATGAGCGGTGCTGGCCAGCCAGAGCAGCGTTTAGTGTCTTAGACTATCAATACATACTATGCACAGTGTGCAGCAGGTAGTCAAAGAAGTAATTTGGCCATCATTGTTTCTCCAGACCAAGAGGGTCATTTTAATTTAAATGGATATGACTTTTCTTTTGGGTTTAACACAGTGTTTTTAAGAAAAGTTTTTTTGGGCATTTTTTTTTTGCTGCTTTTATTGGGAAAACACCACTCCCAGATGTTCGCTATAGGTCAATAAGGAGCTGTGAAAGCACTACAAACTGCACTTTTTGGTGCTTTTCCTCACTTTGGATGTGTTGTTTGGGTCCATGGTGTTTTCTTTAGGTTGCTTTAGGTTTGTTAATTTTTTCAGGCCTTTTCCCATAGAGTTCTCAAAAGGAAAAAAAAAACCACACTGCTCTATATAAGAAAAAGCCACCCAAGAAAACTTGTAAAAACGCGTGAAATTCATGGTGTGAATTTCACTGGTGATCTCAGTACATTTTGCAAGCTCTGAAGAAATAATAAGGTTATTTCATTCAAGAACTTAAACCGAGAATACTACATACCACAAAGGGGATATTTTCTATATAAGCAGCTTCTTCATGTAATAGCTATACCTAAAGTTATTGCCAAGGATCTACAAGTTACTAGCTTTGAGGTCCTAAGCCGTACTTTACCCTGAACCCTATATCTACTCTCTATAGTCAATTTAGATATCTTTTGATCACAGGCCCAACTTCTTACATGAATACCTGGGGAAAAGAATTGGGACCTATGTCAGGAAACTGTACCTGGAAGGAAATTTTCAACAGGACCAGCGCACTCTCCCTATCTAATATTAACTTCCTACAAAATTCTCACCAGGTGGCACTAGACTCCAAAAGGGCTTCCACATTTTTACCTTCCTGTTCAAACTTCTGTTTTCACATTTGCAGTAATGTTGGGACTTTGGTGCACATTCTCTGCTCTTGTCCTGTTGCACAATTACACTGGAAGAGGATTTAACGTCTCTTAAATTCTAAATTTGAAACCAGGATTCAATTTTTACCATAGTTCACACTATTAACTGTGGATACAATAGGGCTTTACGACAGGCAGTGGCATGTGTACTACCTGCCGCCAAATGGGCTATAGTCATCAGCTGGAAATCCCTATTTGTCCAATTCCCTAAGAAACTCCCCAAACCCAAGGAAATACAGTGCGATGAGAGGCCGGTTAGAATAATAGAAGATGAACTACTCAGATTTGAGGCTATGTGGGTAATATGGAATTCTTCTTAATAATGTAGCTTTGTAAATACCTGGTTATAAGGTATGGTTAACCCTTTGCATGTGTAATTTTTTTTTTTTAGTTAACTTTCATGTTTTTCCTTATTTGCTCTTTCCATTGCCATCGGATCAATCATCTTTTATTTTAGCTATATGCTGGAAAGACTCTGTAGTCATACTTTCCAGTTTGTGGGATTCTTTAACTTTTTTGCAGTGAGGAGGAGTTTAAATGGAACGATGGGGTTGAATTAAGCATGCACATTGTGAGATCATCTGTTTCCATAATCCAGGCCATACCAGCATTCAGCCGTGGTCTTGATAAGACGGCAGGTGGGGGCGAGACTGTGGGTTACCATTCTAGAGACAGATGTGGGTCCTATCTACGGGACCCGCACCTAACAGACCTGTGTAGCATATCCTTGGATAAGCCATAAATGTCCAAGTTTGGAATTCCCTTTTAAGAACTTCTCGAATATAGCATAACATTTTTTTTCACACTGAAGCTACATGATAAAACTAACTGAACAAAGATAGACATACATATATAGTATTATAAGACAATTCAATGTAACCAAAGTGACCGTTGCTTGTAAATTATAAATCAGTGCAAGAATTGTCTGCATGGAGCTAGATTGCAAGTGTGCAGCTGTTACATTTCTCCTCTTTGGAGCTGGCACAAGTGTGAACCAAATGCTTATATGGTATAGAACTCTCCGCAGAATAAAGACCCCTATTCATCCCTGCAGTTGACAAAGGCATTACGAAGTCAGAGCATATCCAGAAGCAATTTGGCTCAACTGATATTTTTTCTTCAGCCTTTTCCTCCCAATGCCTCCCAATACATATACTTACCATGTCCATGATCAGAGACAACTCCGGTAGACTGAGGGCACACCAGCATCAGCAGACCTTTGTCTCAGTAAAACCAATTGGACAACTGATGCATTTTCAGCATCCATTGCCCAGTCCATTATTGAAAAGCTCTGCAGCTTTCTAATATACTTTGGTGGAAATTACTAAATGGAAATGGCTTTAAGCCAGTTTTCTGGCATGAAAAGTCATCAATTCAGACATATACCTTTTTGTGCAGAAATCTGCTATTTTTTTGATTTTATATCGCTCTTGCCAAGTCGATGGGATTTCATAGACATGGTGGGCCTTCTGTGGCTCCAAATTTTATAATTTACGCCACAAATTGGCATAAATTATATTGCAAATCTATGCCTGTTTATATCTGGTGTAGATTTTATTCTGTGTCCAATGGATAGCTAAAGATTTTCCAAATTCACTAGAAAATGCCAGCTTTAATAAATTCCGCCTTTTTGTTTCAATTCCTCAGCATTTTTAAGATCTCTGCAGGCTGTTATTGAATGGAATACAGCCATCTCAGATTCGGTGGAACAGTCCCATGGGGGCTATCCCATCATCTTCAGAGGTCTGCTGCATGCACTGCTCCCTGTTGGGTTCAGCTCCCGTTTTAACACTAACTCCATCTACCAGCGTCAGTAATATCTTTGTTGGACGACATGGCTCTCTACTAGAGATGAGCGAGCGTACTCGGATAAGCACTACTCGCTCGAGTAATTGGCTTTATCCGAGTATCGCTGTGCTCGTCCCTGAAGATTCGGGTGCCGGCACGGAGCGGGGAGCTGCAGGGGAGAGCGGGGAGGAACGGAGGTAAGATCTTTCTCTCCTTCTCTCCCGCCCGCTCTCCCCTGCTCCCCGCTGCGACTCACCTGTCAGCCGCAGCGGCACCCGAATCTTTAGCCCCGAGCACAGCGATACTCGGATAAAGCCAATTACTCGAGCGAGTAGTGCTTATCCGAGTACGCTCGCTCATCTCTACTCTCTACACAGCATCAGCTGAATCCTCCCTTGTCCCCTATCTCCTTATCCCATAGTGTGTCTAGATATGGGTAGAAGGAGTCATGTGATGCTGTGTAGAGAGCCAAAGGATCCAGCAGTTCCATCCTATCCGAGTGATCACTATGGAGTTGCTGCTGGATGAGGGGGCAGAAAGGGAGTACTATAACAGAATGGGACAGAGATGGGGCACTATAGCTAAGTAAGGCCACAGCGAGGGCACTATTCCCTTGCAGTCAGGGTTCTGCTTCCCTCTGTACCAGTTTCTAACTCATTTTGTTCATGTTTATTGTTCCCGATTTTATATTTAATGTACCTATTCCCTCCCCAATCACTTTGCTCTGTTAATGGGCAAAATCCACAAGCGGAATTCCAATGCAGAACATCACATTTCCGTGAGTTTCTGTGTCAGGAATTGACATGTCACTTCTTCATGTGGCACCGAATGAAGGAATCAGTGACAGCCAAAGACTTCGGAGGTGAGTGCTGTATCTTCTGAAATCAGCTCTGGGTACGCACCAATGGATTTTGACTGTGTTTTGGATGCGGAAATGCTGCAGAATTTCTGCTGCGGACATTCTGCAGCATTACCGCCCTGTGGAAACATAAACTGGGATTTTACTACAGTTGTAACCAATCTAGGCAACCCTATGTGAGCTAAATAGCCTTGATATAAGGCCCATTTAGACCGGATGACTGTCGGGCAAATGATGCCTAGCAGTGGTCCCTGCAAGTATTCGCTTTCGCGTTGCTGCATGAAAGCTAGTATCGCTGGCTCACAGTGGGGAGGTTGCAGGAGATTTCTCTCCTCTCGCTTCCCCGCCCCTCTCCATTTACTTAACATAGTGGCAGAATAAACAATGGACGATGAGCTGATCGTTCAGTATAAATAGCAGCCGTTTAGTATTGAACAGCCGCTATGTTAAGTCAATGGAGAGAGACGAGGGAGCGAGAGGGGAGAAATCTCTTGCAGCTGCCCCGCACGGCTGCTGGCTGGTCTGTGAGCGAGCCAGCGATACTAGCTCCCCTGCAGGAGCATGGGAGCGAGGACACACAGGGACGAGTGTCGGGCATTGTTTGCCCGATATTCGTCCTATGTAAATGGGCCTTAATACATTGCAGCATATGATCAGGACAATAGAGAGATCTGTTGTCTGTGCAGCTTAAGTATTTACCTCATTGTCTACACTACTGTTTTCTAAACTCCCATCCTCACGACCCCAACAGGTCTTGGGTACTGGTGTATCTTGACGCCACTGGAAGCTAGCGGTTTGACAGGGCTTGGATGGAGGAACGTCCATTTCACACCCCTAGCTCCCGATAGGCATACTTTATTAAGGTCCTAGCAGTACAGTGTGTTGAAATTTTTGCCAGCCCTGAAGGGTTACGGTTAAGGGATTATTGTCCTAACAGGACAATAATCCTTTACCCTAACCTTCCAGGGCAGGCAAAAATCTCTACACACGATGCAGCAATATGTCACTGCTATCCCCCTTGCATCTGCCCACCGTAACCTGCATTCCACTTCCATCTGACCTCCACAAGCTGCTTGCTCTGGACAGATGGGACACAGGCATCGGGGAGCAGCAGCAGCGGTGAAGATCCGGAATGCATTCTGCTGGCTCAGCATACAGTCCATGTCCGGCTGCTGCCACTCGGAACAGAAGGGAGCAGCGGGGAAGTGTCGGGAAACAGTGTCAGAGGTTAGATGTGGGGGCGCCCAGGGAGCCTGCCACACTGACAGCAGCAGGCAGGAGGAGAACTGTTGGCCGGGAGCAGGGACTGGAGGATGATACTCGCTTTCTAGGACCTGCAGGGAAACCATCTCATCAGCCAATGAGGTACAGGAGGCGTCACAGGGCTGTTAGTGTTCTCTCCTGAACTACTTCCTGGTGATGTCAAGATACACCAGTACCCAGGTCTTGATTTGAGGATATCCTAAAGAGAAAACACCTGTGGCAATGTCTGAGGCACTGTCAATTACATCACCCATGCAAGGGCATATGCAAATGGACAATATTTTTGTCTGAGTTTTGGCTATTTACACATGACCGAGCGCAGATATCGAGCTCGCCAATGTGCGTTTTCAATTTAAGAACAATTTAACATACAGGATTTTGTCGCAGTTTTCTCATGCTGGAACGCAGTAGAATTTGCCGCTTTGGAATTCCACATCAAAATCTTAAGGACTCACTGTGGGTTTTGGTGTGGAATTGTAGGCTGATTGAAGCAATTTTTATTCTGCATCAAAATCTGCACAAGGCCATGTGGATTTTGGTGCGGAATGTTATAAATTCAGCCCATGAGAAAGATGTGAAACGTTACCTTTCCGGACTTAGGGTGACTACCCACTACAGTTTTTTTTTCACTGCGAAATTCGCAGCGTTTTTTTTCTGCAGGGGTCTATGGGACTTGTAATGTTAAAATCGCGATTTTAACATTACAAGTCCCATAGACCCCTGCAGAAAAAAAATTGCTGCAAATTTCGCAGTGAAAAAAAAACTGTAGTGGGTAGTCACCCTTATATGGAAGTAAATTGACTCTTTTTAAGCTTTACTGTAACGTGTCATAATGTAGACTTGGGCCGAATGATCTCTGTACCTGCCCTCATAATGAGATGCTGGTTTAAAAAAAAATACAGTTTTTCGATGTAGATTTTATTTACAAAAAAACCTGTAATTAAAAACCATAACAAAAATGCCATGTGTGAACACAGCCTTACGGGCTTATTCCCATGAGCGTATTTTGGCAGCCGTTTCGCGGCCAACCGATATAGGCTACCATCTGATGCATTGGATTCCAATGCATCAGGTCACACAGGCGTATTCCCGCTGCATAAAAGTGCCCGGCAAGCAAATATAGCGTTGGGTGCTTTTACCCCGGGCAGGAAAGATAGTCCTAGAAGTATCTTCCTGGCCAGAATACATTGGCTGCTGCATGGGCTCCTATGGGAGCCTATGACAGTGGTTGGAAAAGGGAGGTGGGAGGGCACTTAGCTCCGCCCCGCCCCCTCAACGCAGCCAGCAATGAGAGCTTAGCTCCTCCACCATCCCACCCCCTCCCATTGCAAACAGCCGGACGGGAGGAGAGAGGCAGAGAGCCGGCGAGGTGGACGTAAGGTATTACAGCCTCGGCGTATATGTGTCTGGCTTGGGCCGTCTGAATGGGTGCATAAACATTAGATTTCTGCGCCCATTCACGTGTTTTTACGGCGCAGGTGGGGGCACGCAAAACTCCTAAGGCCGTGTGAATAAGCCCTTGGGCTGCTCGCACACAGCAGCGCGGCATAGCGCCGCATTTTAACTTTAACTTTCGCCCATAGCTCCCTGTGGCTGACAGCGGGATTAAGTACACCTCATCATTGATGAGGCGCGTTAAATGCAAAAGATAGAACAGACTCCGCTCAAAAACCATGGCACTGCGATCAAGCGAATGTCTGCTAGGCTCGGTTGAAAATGATGGGAGCCTCTGACAGCGTTAAACGTCGAAAAAAAAAAAAGGCCGTGAGAGGGGACTTAAGAGAAAAACAAATTGATGGATTTGTTTAAGATAATTTCAGTTTTAAATAGTTATGCTGATCACATAAAGCAACTCAATAGCTTCCTTAACAGCTGAACGGAAAATCCCAGTTGGCTGAAAGAAAGCTTACTGTTCGATTGTCTGCTTAAAGGTATATTCAATTACCTTCAATAATAAGTTATGGTCAATCCTCTGAAACATGAAGGCTCAGCAGGGCCAAGACAACAGACAAACGGTGTGCACACAGGAGCTATTATCTAGAACATTCAGTCTAGGGTCTACTTCTGGGCCGCTTCTACCAATCAGAGGCTGAAAGGAGTTTAAGGGCGCCTTCACATATTGCTGATTTGCTGCAGACTTATACCCCATTTTCACTGACAGATATCGCCCAAAAGTCACTCAAATGACAGTTTGAGTGAGAGTTTTGAGCGATCATCTTTGCATAATTTAAAGTAGCTAATTAACCCACTATACAGCTATGCGGTACACCACTGCTATCTCTTGCTGAACACTACAGCTTTTCTGCATAAACAAACAGCTGCAGTGTTCTCTGTGCTTACAGCCCATGCCCCGCTGTGAATTCACAGCAGGACACAGGCAGAGAGAATCTTATCAGTGCAGCCTGCTGCTAACAGCCTGCTCCACAGATAACAGCTGATCAATTAGTTCTAGCATGCTAGAACTCAGCGATCAATGACTCGTGCACGAAAACTGCACGATGTCCCTGCATTTAGACAGAATGAGAATCGCTCAAAAGATTTTTTGGAGTGAATTTTGAGTGATTCTTGTGTCTAAATCAGCCTTTAGTTGCAGATTTTGGTGCAAGTCTGCAGCAGATTTCATCATTTCAATTGAATTTAAATTGAAGGATTGATAATCTACACCAAAATCCATGACAAAATCTGCAGCAAATCAGCGATGTGTGAACGAACCCCAAGGGGAGAGCTACATGCTCTAGAGGTGGGGCTAGACAAGTGTAAGGCTTTATCAAGGATTTATTTTAAAATGACACTTAAAAAAATAATAATTCTGCCACTAGGTGGAGCAGTGTCTACAGTTAGAGACCTTTCATATGGGACGCAATATTCTGTAACAGTGTTGTGGAATATGCCCTTCTGTATAATGTTCATCGCCAAAATCTGCACAGTTGAAGTGTGGATTTTAGAATTGAAAATCGCATCCTGCCTGTGGTTCTGCAGTTAGCAGTGCAGATGTTGGTGCGGAATTCAGGGATGGCATATTCTGCTACGCTGTTGTGGAATATCCCATCCCGTGTGAAAGGTCTCTTTAAGGAGTTTCCAGGACTTCGCTACCGATGACCCGTCTCAGGAAAGGTCGTCAGTAGATGATCTGCAGGGGTTGCTGCTCAGGATCCATGACAAGCAGCAGTTTGCTGGACCTGCTGTCATTGCAGATAGAACTGTCTGTGCTGCAGCAGCCTTGGTTGGTAATGCATTTATTTCAATGGCAGCTGTGCCCGCATTACCAAACCAGGCTGCTGAACTACGGATAGAGCTGTCTGGTTTTGGCGCTGTCCACAGGTGCAGCTAGCGTGATATCAGTTGATCTTCAGGGATCCTTAGGGGTGAACCCCCACTGCTCGACTATTGAGGACTTATGCGGAGGATAGATCAGCAATAGTAAAGTTCTGGACAATCCCTTTAATATTACCTTCAAAGAGCAATAGCTAAGGTTTTTTTTTTGTTTTATGTAAATAAATCTTAAAAATTGTATTATAAGAAGTTATACAACTTTCTTTAATACTTTTAATTCCCCACCATTTTCAGTATCTCTGCTTGTTGTCAATGGACTGCAATATTCTTAACCGTTTAGGCTAATTTCACATGGGCAAGCCTGAAATCGGGCCATGAAATTCGGCCCGATATCGCACTCAGGAATGTGCGATTTCCCCGCAGATGTAAGGCGTTTTTGGCAAGGGTGTCTCATTGTTTTCAATGGGAAACCTTGCATCGCACTCACATGCATTTCGCACACCATGCAATGTTTTTGCCAGTCCCATTGAAAACAATGGGTGAAGCGTTCCTGAGGCAATGCCCAAAGATGGGCCATACAGCAATATTTTCCACACTGCAATGCAGAAAATAATTGCTCGTGTATATGACAACATTTAAAAGAATGGGGTTCATATTGGTGCAAGATTTATGCATCTTGCAATGCACAAATCATGTGTTTTCTCGGCCGTGTGAAAGTGGCCTTAAGAATGCAGCCAAGTTTGTTAGTTAATGATACTGAGATTTTGGGGCTTTTCATCTCCACATTACAGTAGCCATACATTTTTTATTTTTCTGTCCACATAGCCATATGAGGGCGGGTTTATTTATTTTACAGTGTTCACCGTGCAGCACATATAATGTCTTCATTTTACTGTTACGGATGCGGGAATACAAAATATGTTTTTTTTTAATACGAAAATAAAGAACTAAGGCCTCCTTCACAATGGCTTTTGTTAAGGCGATTTTGGTGCACGAGAGTCAGGGCTCCTACCCACTTGTGTTTTTTTAAAACTGAATTTTTTTTAACGTGAATATCAATGGGACTTTCTAATGTTAAAAACGCATCACAAGTTTGTGCTTTGCGATTTTTAACATTAAAAAGTCCCATTGACATTTGCGTTAAAAAAACGCAGCATTAACGCAGTGTTAAAAAACCAAAGTTGGTTAGGAGCCATCAATAGGACTTTCTAATGTTGAAAACACTTTGCACGAAAATCACGTCACATTCATGTGTTGCCATAAAACGAAGGCTCTACGGGGAAACATTGATGATAAAAAGTAGCAAAACTCAGAGAGATAGGACATGCTATGATTTTCAAATTTCGAAACATCGCATGAGTGAAAACATCGCAGATGTGAATGAAACCATTGAAAAACATGGGTTTCATAATTCTGTATTTTCGCTGTCACATCCCATGATTTCATCACCAGTGTAAAGGCGGCCTAAGGGCTCTTTCACACGAGTGTATATTGGCCGGTATATGATCCCCACCTGATGCATTGGAAACCAATGCATCCATTCAGATGAGCATATTCCCGATGCGTAAAAACAGCCGGTCAGCAAACATAGCGCATACAGTGTGCATTCCTGCCAGCCGTTTTTACGCAGGCTGGGAAAGATGGTTCTGGAACTATCTTTCGCAGCCGGAATACTCCAGCCATCCCATAGACTCCTATGACAGCTCCCGGGGAAAAGGGAGGTGGAAGGGAGTTTAGCAGCGTGTCTGCTAAACTCTCACCCCATTCCTTCCTTCTCTCTGCCCCTTACCAACTGTCTGCAATGGGAGGGGGCCAGAGCTAGTGTGCTAAGCTCCTGCTCCGTCCTGCCCTCTCTAATTGCTAGCAGCTGACAAGGGGCCGAGAGGGTGCGGGAGTTTAACAGACTAGGTCCTGCCTCGTCCTGCTCCCTCCCCTTGCCGACAGCAGTTAAGGAGGCGGAGAGGGGGGGGGGCAGTTTAGCAGAGCTCAACTGTCTTCCCTCACCCAATGGCATTCCGGGTGCAGTGTATAATTGCCGCACTCGGCCATCTGAATGGGCATTAAAATATTAACGCCCGTTCATGTGACTTTCAGCCACACTGTGGCTCTGTCATGGCGTGTGAAAGAGCCCCAAGGGTCAGATTTATGAAAAGTGTCTAAAGGAAAAAGTGTCTTTGTTACTGATAGCAACCAAAGAGCAGATTTTGTTTTTCAGGCGCAGAGTGTGAAATTACGGCTGAGCTGTGATTGGTGCCTAATTGCAACAAAGACAGTTTTTCTTTTAAATAGTTTCATAAATCTCGACCACAGTGTGGAAAAAAAGGGTTAGCAATGTGCATTATGGGGCTGAATATTCTGCAATGCTGTTTTGGAATATTCCGTCCTATGTGAAAGGTCCCTTAAGCCTCCAGCTGCCATGTCAACCCATCTGCTCGCTTTGACCACATCATGATGAGGTGAGAGTGGTGGAGGGTGCTCCTTCCATTACCCGCTTGGATGCCTGGCTGGTAGAGATCAGCGGGTATGCTCGCTAAGGCACATTACTCAAGCAAGTAGTGCCTTAGCCGAGTATCTCCTCGCTCGTCGGGGGCCGGCGTGGGTGACAGGTGAGTTGCGGCAGGGAGTGGGGGGGGGGGGGGGAGAGAAAGATCTCCCCACTCTCCCCCGCCGCCCCCTGAATCTTTAGAGACGAGCGGGGAGATACTCGGCTAAGGCACTACTCGCTCGAGTAATGTGCTTTAGCGAGTATACTCGCTCATCTCTACTGGCTGGTATTGATCGTGGCATCTAAGGGGTTAAATGGTCGGGATCAGTATTATCTCTAATCCTGGCCATTAGTGAAGGTTGGCGGTGTATAATACACTGGCACTCGCAAGTAATAGTGTGGGCAGAGCTCCTCAGTTGCACCATGCTGTTACGGCGCATCGTGGGAACTAGCTTCCCACAGTGACATCAAGGGTTAATATATCTGGAGGCTGAAAACCTGAACAGGCCTAATATTTCTCACAGCTGAGAGCTTTATACAATTGTATCCAGTCTAGACAAGTCCCTTTTGGTCTTTAGTCTGATACATTCATGTTGTGATACTCTGCAGCAAACCGTACAGGAGAGATATCTGTGCTGCTGATGTATTTATCTCACAGACGATGGCCCAGCCTAGATACAATGGTAGCAAACCATCAATATTAGGTCTGTAGCCTCTGGATGTAAAGCAGAATGTTCTAATTCACTGACAAGAAGCAGAGATCTGAAGATGAAACCCAAAGCTGCAGGACGTATTATTCACGGACAAGGTTTTATTGAGGTGAAACTGGAAAACCCCATTAATAGCGTAATAACAAAACAGTCACAGTTCTTTATAAATAAGTAAAATAATGGTAAAAACAAGCTTTTAATTAAATATTGAATTCTTTTATCTAAAACATAAAAGCAGAGGTTGCATTCGTAAATAAGCTAGTGCGAAACCCTTTAAAAAAAAAAATACGTGAATCGCAAGAAAGTTATTTTAAGTTATATATTATTATTAGTACTCTTTACAGCATGGTTACAAAGTCTGAAACAAAGGTAATGGACTCACTATGTATTCTTGCACACAAGAGCATGCAATCTAGCATTAAGCATAAGTTTCAATGTACACTGCAGGGTGAACATCTCCAAGCTGTGGGTCTCTATCTGCGGCAGAGCTAAAACTCAAGAGCTGCGTCTGTCAGCGCCGGCGTCACATGGACGTATTTGCACACGCAGAACGCAGAGAATAGAACCCATTGATTTCAATACGTTGGTTCACATTTCCAGATTTTGGTGCATACATTTTAGTTGCGCAAAAAAAAAAAAAAAATATGGTCTATCAGTCTGCATATTTGTGCACCAAAAGTGCCCATAGAAGTCATTAGGGGTGCGCAAATGTATGCGTGATATACAAGGAGATGTGTGAAACACTGCGTGATTCTGCTGGAAAAAGAATACATTTGGAACGCATTACACTAATTTGCCATTTCAAGTGGGGTGTGCTTGTGTCCCACACACAAAATAACATGCCCTGTAGGCAGAAAAAGTACGCTAAAATATGCCGACATGTGTGCAAAAAGCCTTGTTCATAGCGCTAAAAAGTTGCGCTAAGGCATCCGCAATTGCGCTTGCGTTTATTTGAAGCTGGCCTGATATATGTAAACCTAAATTACGAAGCAATTCCTAGGCTTGGATAAGATGCTAATATTCAGTTATGACATAGAAGAAATAACGTGGAATCAAATCATTAAAAATAAATACATTTAGTGACATAAAAAAAAGCTTTCAAGGCGCAAAACATATTTTAGCCCTTTATGCAAATGCAATATTTTGCCTGTTTAAACACGGTCGTAACGTAGCATTTGCTATCTAGGATTAAAAGATTTTATTTTTCTTTGCACCTTGAATGCCGTCATAGAGAATTATTAATTGGATACATGGCTTTGTGGATTCAATTCCCACTCACTTTGATTCTGCTTAAGTGGAGAGCGCTGCTTGGTAGTTCCGTTTAGCGAGAACATCACATCGCTGCACACACGTTTTTCATGTGTATGAAAAATTACATGTTTTGATACAATGAAAAAAATATTGCACTTGCATGCAGATCGCATTTACATGCGAGTGTGTTGCAATTTTTTTTATGCACCCATAGGAATGAATGGGCTATATTGCGCAAAAAAAAGGACATATTACAATTGGGCTCTAGCTGTGAGAAAAATCGACAATGTTTATAAACATATAGAAAATAATGGGTAATTTTCTCATGCAAGTTCCATCCATATCGCAATTGGAGAGAATTTGCTCAAGAAAACCGTCCGTGTAAATAAAGCCTTAGTGACAGTGAAGCTACTTTGTCCATGAGATGTGACCATACAGACCATTAGCTACTCCTCACTGCTGAAAGTTTTTTTTTATATTAAAAGGGTTAAATCCTTTGAATATTATAAACGGAGTCATCAATAATTAGGTCCTCCAGTCATCCTCATTTGGCATGAATATTCATTATATACTGATTAATTTCTTAATATATTTTTATAGTGTGCAGATTTGAGAACATAGACATAATTGATAAAAATCAAGTTGTTTGGAGTCACCAATATGTAAAGCTTACTGAATGCTGTTTTATTATAAAGCTTAAAGGGATTTTCCAGAGAAATACTACTGATGAGCCATCCTCAGGATAGGTCTTGAATAGTTGATCGGCTGGGGTCCGCTGCTCGGGACCCCAGCTGATTAGGCTCCCGCTGTCAGCGACGCTACCACCAGGGCTACGGAACAGAAGCTGCACCTGCAATTACACGCACCAGCCAGTACCCAGGAGTCGGAGTAGCTCCTTCCACTCCGTACTCCTGTGTGTAGCAGCACTGACAGGAGATGCCCAATCAGCTGGCCGGGGTCCTGAGCGGCGGACCCAATC
The DNA here is from genome assembly GCF_035609145.1 of Eleutherodactylus coqui. Classification (NCBI taxonomy): domain Eukaryota; kingdom Metazoa; phylum Chordata; class Amphibia; order Anura; family Eleutherodactylidae; genus Eleutherodactylus; species Eleutherodactylus coqui. The sequence continues at coordinate 152,139,601 of NC_089842.1, read as the reverse complement.
AATTACCATATATACTCGAGTATAAGCCTAGTTTTTCAGCACATTTTTTTATGCTGAAAAAGCCCCCCTCAGCTTATACTCGAGTGAGGTAAAAAAAACAAAACAACAATACTCACCTCCCAGCTGGTGTCTGTGTCCCCGTCGCGATGGTCTCCCCGGCGGTGCGGCAAGCTGCTTGAGAATTCTCCCCACTGTCATCTCCCTGCTCAGCTTTGAATTCCCCCGCCGTCAGCGCTGTGTAGGTAAGCGCTGTGATTGGATCGAGCGTCAGCCAATCACAGCTGGCACGCGATCGTTCACAGCTATTCAGTGGATGACATCACTGAATGGCTGTGACTGGTTTATCGAGCGCCGGCTGTGATTGCCTGGCGCTCGATCCAACTACAGCTCTTACTCACACAGTGCTGACGGAGGGGAAATTCAAAGCTGAGCAGGGAGATGGTAGCAGGGAGAATTCTCAAGCAGCTTGCTGCACCGCCGGGAAGACCATCGCACTGGGGACACAGACACCGGCTGGGAGGTGAGTATTGCATTTTTTCTTTACCTAGGATATACTTGAGTATAGCTAGGCTTATACTTGAGTCAATAAGTTTTACCAGTTTTTTGTGGTAAAACTTATTGACTCGGCTTATACTTGGGTCGGCTAATACTCGAGTATATACGGTAACTATTGATGACCTATGTTGAGGACAGGCCATCAGTAATAGTTCCCTGCAAAACCCTTTTAACATATAAACTGTATGCAGTAAGCTCCCCCTAGTGGTGGCTGCAAGCTGCTAGAATTTTAGCATATAACTACAGTATATGGATTTGGATGTCTGTAGCAGAAACACCTCTATCACTATGAAGATATCTGCACAGCATTTTAGAGATCAATTTAAAAATCTCAAAGGACATTCAAGGATAGACATTAATTTTAAGGAATATCTGGTCCTCACATAAGGACATTGATTAGATTAATGATACCCACTGATCAGCCTATAAACCCACAGTCGGAGGGGCACTACGAAGCATGCGCTGAATGTTGGTTGAAGCAGTGCCAGCTTGTAGTAGTAGTATTTTAGTTGCACTTCATTAATCCATTGGTGAGGTCCTGCTACATAGAGGGAAGCTTTCTTGAACAAACTGCCGGCATATTGGGCAATGCTGAAAGCGCATTAAACATCCATCACACAGACACACGTGTCGACACGGTAACAATACCCAATTTATAGTGTCATTCTGACACACAACACAGTCCTTGGCAGTATTCTCTTGCATCTCCTCCTCGGATAGTCCCAACTTCTCTAGCAGTTCTTTATCCGTGGATACATCCTCTGTCACAGCCTCTGTCGACTTTGCTGCATTATCACTCACGGACATATAAAGTTGCTGGAAGAAAAAAAATATATGAACCCAATTAAGAATAACAGTCATAAAGTATGGCTAGTCAGTATAATCATACTCTTTAGGGCTCATTCACACAGGCGTTTTGTCACCGCAGGCGTTTTCCCCATGCATAACACATGCTGAATGGAGACAATGAAAGTCTATGGACGTTCATTCTTCCATTCACACCTGCGTTGGAGCTGCGAGGGGACACTGCGTATAATACGCAGCGCGCTCTATTTTTCTGCGTTTCATACCCAGCCCTTGAAGAGCTCCGTATTGAAACGCTACCACCTTGCACGGCCTGCGAGAGTGCAGTGTTTAGTACGGAGCCCCGCTCTGCACATAGCGAGGAATAAAAAAAAAAAAAAGTCACACTGCGCATGTCTGTGACGTTATAGTCCTCGGCATGCGCAGTGCCTATCGCAGCCCATACGCGATCTCTGCCAGCTCTTTTGCTGACACCGCGTAGGGGCTGCGATGAGTACAACGCTGTGAGACTCGCAGCATTGTACTCATACGGCTGTGTGAAAGAGCCCTAAAAGAAATGTGCAGGATTTGAAAAAAATGTTTAAGTTTTTTTCTGATAAAGAAATACAACCCAAGTGAAGTGCAGAGCCATCTTAGGGCTTCCTCACACTGGCGATCGCCATATTACCGCCAGAAAATCAAGGCAAAATCGTGACCTTTTTCTCCGCGATTTTTGAATGTCAAACGCTGCTTTCTCTCGCAAAAACATCACTGCCACTTGCAATTTTCTCTTGCGTTTTTATTGCACTACTTTGCAGAGATTTTTTAGGTTCAAAAGTCAATAGGACTTTCTATTATTAACGCATTGCATAAAAATTGCAAGTTTGTGCATTGCGATGCAATAAAAAAAAGAGGCTCCATAGGGAAACATGGGAGATAAAAAAAAAATTAAATCGCAGATAGCTAGCGCATACTGCGATTTTTTTTTTTTTATTCTCGCAACATCGCATGAGTGAAGACATCACTAATGTGAGGGAAACCATTGAAAATCATTGGTTTCATAATTTTGCGTTTTCACTCTTATGGCCAGTGTGAAGGCACCCTTAAAAAGATTAAAATAGACATATCACCAGGTCCTGATGGCATACACCCCTGGGTTCTCAGGGAATTAAGTAATGTGATAGACAGACTCTTGTTTCTTATATTTAAGGACTCTATAGTGACAGGGTCTATTTCACTGGATTAATGCATCGCTAATGTGGTGCCAATATTCAAAAAGAGGTCAATAAGCAAAGCTGGAAACTACAGGCTGGTAAGTCTTACTTCTATTGTGGGTAAAATGTTTGAAGGGTTTCTAAGAGATGCTATCCTTAAGGACCTCAAGGAAAATAGCTGTATAACTCCAAATCAGCATGGGTTTATAAGATGTGGCTCCTGTCAAACCAACCTGATCAGCTTCTACGAGGAGGTAAGATCTAGACTGGACCGGGGAGAGTTACTGGATCTTGTGTATCTGGATTTTTGCAAAGCGTTTGATACTGGGCCGTTGGTATATAAAATGATCATGCTTGGTCTGGGGAGAATGTGTGTAAGTGGGTAAGTAACTGGTCCGTTATAGGAAGCAGAGGGGTTTTATAAATGGTACATACTCTGATTGGGTCACCGTTACTAGTGGGGTACCACAAGGGTCGGTTTTGGGCCCTATTCTTTGCAGATGATACAAAACTATGTAAAAAAATTAACACAAGACAGGACTCAAGGACATTGCAAGAGGATCTGCATAAGTTGGGCAGAAAAATGGCAAATGAGATTTAACACTGATAAATGTAAAGTTCTGCACATGGGCAGAGGAAATACATGTCACCATTACACACTAAATGGGAAACCACTGGGTAACACTGACATGGAAAAGGACTTGGGGATGTTAGTTAACTGTAGTCTTAACTGGAGCAACCAGTGCAAGGCAAATGGGATCAAGGTGGGCATCAAAAGAAGTCTAGGGGAACATGACGAGAAAATTGTTGTTCCTCTTTACAAGCCACTGGTCAGACCATACATAGAATATTGTGTACAGTTTTGGGCACCGATACTCAAGAAGGATATATCAGAGCTTGAGTGGGTACAAAGGCGGGCAACTTAATAAATGGAATGGGCAGAATACACTACCCAGAGAGGTTAATAAAACTGGGATTATTTAGTTTAGAAAAGAGATGGCTGAGGGGCGACCTAATAACGATGTATAAATATATCAGGGGACAATGCAGAGATTTCTTCCTTAATCTATTTATACCCAGGACTGTAACAAGGGGGTATCCTCTGCGTCTAGAGGAAAGAAGGAAACTACATTAACATAGAAGGGGATTCTTTACTGTAAGAGCAGTGAGACTCTAGAACCCTCTGCCTGAGGACGTGGTAATGGCAAATTCGAAAAAAAAGAGTTCAAGAGGGGCCTGGACATTTTCTTTAGTGATACAATATTATGTTATAATCATTAATAACTTCAAAACGGTCAGTGATCCGGAGATTATTCTGATTGGAGTCAGGAATGAATCTTTCCCCTTAAATGGAGAAAATTGGCGTCTACCTCATTGGTTTGGTTTTTTTTGCCTTCCTCTGGATGAACATGAGGGTTAATAGGCTGAACTGGATGGACATATGTCTTTTTCCGGCCTTCTATACTATGATCTTATGAAAGAATGCAACCCCCATCCAGAGGCTGTCCGGTATTACTTCTCATCCCCATTCAAGTGAATAGCTCGTAAAGTCTTTACCTTAAGGTCATAGAATTGACCTTGTATGGTCAGTAGATACTGGTACATTATCCGGCAAGGCATCCTGTAACTTCTGTCTGGAATATGAATGATGGTGAGCATGGACACCTATTAAGAGAAGACTTCAGTGTAAATCCAAACAAATATACATTGGGGGACATGGCTCAAAAGGGGGACACAATCATGGTTACAAAATGTAAAGTTGTAACCACTGTAGAAAACCAATGTACGCCAACTGTAACACAGGGAAGGGACAACCTGCATGCAACTTCCAACTGTCTCATTCCAGTGCATCCTTTTAAAAGTACTAATATATATGGAAATTCCATGGCCAGAATTGTATATGTAGTAATGGAACCTAGTAGGACTAAGTCAGTCTCACATTGTGCTGCCATCGCTTATCTGCTAGTGTGGCCGAAGTTGGGCGCTGCCATCCTGCACGCCATGCCTCCCTGGTGTTAGCCGATAGAGCATGTTCCCACCCCTTCACTTAAAGAGCCAGTGCACACACCCTAAACATGTCCCCCAACAATCCCCATCCAGGTCCCACTTCATGAGGGATTCTGCCCACAAGTAGGATGCCTACTCAGTTTGTTTTCTCTAGCCATTGTGACAAAGCCCCTTTTTATGTATTTTGGTTCTGACCCTTAACACTATTCCTGACAATTTTGAGTTCTGTGCTCCCTGACCTTAGCTCTATATTCTGGACTTCGTTACTGCCCTGACCATATGCCTGGATCTCATTATTGCCCCTGTGTCTCCGGCCCTGACTAAAGCCTGTTTTCTGGATATGCATCTGTTCCCACTATCAGGACCTGCACTTTGGACCACTGCAACATCAGCAATACAAGTATTGGCTTGGGGACCCTACAGCGAAGACCAAATCCTGGGTGGAGGAGTCCAGATTGAAAATTGGGGTTTCCCAGGTGCTGCCTGCTCAAATAGCCCAAAGTCAAACCGGTATGTAGCAGGGCAGATCTACATCTGTCTGCCCAACAGCCAGAATAGTTGTCAACCACTGGATTCAACAAAGCAGATATCTTGAAATATAGTTTGCATGTAAAACCGAATGTTTAAATTTACCGACAAGAAGCAGAGACCTTGACAAAAAGACGAAATTGAAAAGTTTATCATAAGTTGCAAAACTTTTCAGAATATAATGATTAAAGAGGCTGTGCCACAAAATAATGGATAGGAAATAACTAAATGTTGAGGGTCTGACTGCTGAGACCCACTCCGGTCAAGAGAACAGGGGTTCTGAAAGTCCATTTAGAATGCAGTGGTGGTCAAACCTGTGCATTGTGGCAAAATTAATTTCAATAGGACCGCTGGACAAGCACTCGGATATCTCCTGCAGCCCATTACAAGGAATGGAGTGGCAGTGTGCAGGTGTATCCAGCGCTCTGGTTATTCAGGGATCATCAAGAACACCATTCTTGTGATTAGTGTGGGTCCCACTGATCAGATAACTATTCCCTATCCTGTGAAAAACAGTCTAGAGTACGATATTGTGCAACCCCTATGTAAGGGCCACAACAATTATTGTACCAACTACCATCAGCAGTGCAGTAACATTACTGCTCATGAGTCAGGAAAAGTGGAGGCTAAAATACTCCATTTACTGTAACATGGAATATGCCGGTCAGCAAAACAAGGGAAGCTGGAAATCACCTCCATGTGCTATTTAATAGACGGGTAGCTCTACCTAAGCCCCTGTTGACAGTTAGTGAAAAGTTTGTCAGCAGAATGCCAAATTCCACATTTGTCTCCTACAGCTCAGATTTCAAGAACACAAGTTTGAGGTGAGATGGATCGCTCCCTTTTGCTAAAATCATACACACCCGGGGGTCACATGACTGACTGCGATGCATCATGCTGCAACCTATTACATAAAAGTCATGTCCTGGTCTGTTATGTGTGTCCCAATAAAGGCTTATTTACACGGGTGGTAAAAAGTGTGCGAGTTCTGTGTGTTTGTGTGATACACACAACTCGTGCAATGTATTTATTAATTTACATGGGTGTATTCCATCTTGCAGCGATGCTGTGAGACAAATGAGCTGCTGTGCAACTTATCGGAGCTGTTAACCCTTTAAATGCTGCCATCCATTCTGAAAGCGGCATTTAATTGCCCCGACTAATGTTTGGAGGTCCCGTATGGACCCCCATGATGAAAGTTCCTAGGGCTGCCATTGCAGAGTGCCTATGAAGCCATGCCAATGGCATGGCTTGAGAAAATGCCTGTCAGATTGCAGTGTGATGTAATGCTATGGCATTTAGAGATGAGCGAGTATACTCGCTAAGGCACATTACTCGAGCGAGTAGTGCCTTAGCCGAGTATCTCCCCGCTCGTCTCTAAAGATTCGGGGACCGGCGCGGGTGACAAGTGAGTAGCGTTGGGGAGCGGGGGGGGGGGGGGGGGGGAGAGAGGGAGATCTCCGCTCCTCCCCGCTCTCTCCGCCGCTCCCCGATTCTTTAGAGACGAGCGGGGAGATACTCGGCTAAGGCACTACTCGCTCGAGTAATGTGCCTTAGGGAGTATACTCGCTCATCTCTAATGGCATTACATTATACTGCAGTAGCAATCAAAGGATTGCAAGTAGAGTTGAGCGAACGTACTCTGGCGAGCTTGATGCTCGTTCGAGCATTAGCGTACTTGATGGTGCTCGTTACTCGAACGAGCATCAAATCGTGTTCGACCCCGCCCCAGCTTTTGGCCCCTCCCTACCGCGACGCAGCGCGCGTCATTTGAAGATTTTTGGTCTTGCAGGAAGGGGGAGGGATAGGGAGAGGGACCAAGAAAAAAAAATAGCTCGTGACCCTGCGCAGGTTCCACATACAAAAATGCTCGAGTCTCCCATTGTAGTCAATGGGGTTCGTTACTCGAGTAGCGCTCTCGAATTTTACGAAAAGCTCAACTCGAATAACGTGGACCCGAGCATTTGGGTGCTCGCTCATCACTAATTGCAAGTTCTTGTCTCCTCTGGGGACAAAAAAAATAAATAAAAAGTTAAAAATGAAGTTTAAAAAAGTTCTACTTATTATTTTAAAAAGAGTAATAAAAATTAAAAAAAACCCTTTTGCTATATTTATAATAAAAAGAATCTAAATAATAAAACATAATAAAGTAATGCATTACTTATACCGCATGGTGAACGTCGTCAGAAAAAAAAGTAAAGAATGCCAGAATTGTGCTTTTTTTGGTCACCCTGTCTCCGAGTAAAAATGTAATAAAAAACGATCAAAAAGTTGTATTTGCTCCAAAATGGTTCCAATAGAAACTACGGGCCATCCAGAAAAAAATTAGTCTTCGCACAACTTAAAAAAGTTATGGTTGTCAGAAGAAGAAGAAAAAACTAAATATCTTTGAAAAAAAGTAGTATAGCAAAAAATACTATATAAATTTGCAATCGTAGTAATCGTACTGACCCACAGAATATACTTATCATATCATTTTTGTTGCAGTGTGTACGCTGTAGAAACAAGACGACACCCAAAGATGGTGGAATTTTGTTTTTTTTTTCCCATTTCACTCCACTAAGAATTTTTAAAAAGTTTATCAGTACATTATATGGTACATTGTCACGCATGAAAAATACAACTCATCCCGCAAAAAACAAGCCCTTAGACATCTACATTAATGGATAAATAAAAGAGTTATGGTTTTTTAAAATGGGGGAGGAAAACCCAAAAATGAGAAAAACAAATAGCAGCACGTTCTTTCTTATGGCGATATCGCCCATTGTTTTCAATGGGGATGATGGCAGCAGTGCTGGTCCCATTGAAACCAATGGAGGAACTTCACAATCTCCTGCCGCGGCTCTGACAGCTGCAGCAGGGGATTCCGTTGAAAACAGTGGAGAACAGCACAATCTCCTGCAGCGGCTGTGACAGCTGCAGCAGGGGATTTTTTCAGCCCTGTTCCCCTTTTGTACAACAGCCTGGCGGCGGCAGCGCTGGCCCTACTGAAAACAGTGGGAGAGCATGCAATCTCTTGCTGTGGCTGTGACAGCCACAGTGATGAAGGGATTCCCCGCAGGGATGCGAGGCGGATTCCATGTGAAAACACCTCGCATCCAGGGGTTTTCAGAAGGACTGCGAGGTCAATATCCGGCCCGATATCACCCTAGCCAGTGTGCAGGATCCCTTATAGGGATAGTGAACTAGGTTGTCTTCATGAGACACCCGCTTGAAAATAAAAGCTGTTTTCCCAGTTGCATATAAATAATTCTTTCCTTCTATAAAGAATACTTTTGCAACTTTCTCAAACACTTTTTGTTTCAATTCCTCGCTATTTTCAGGATCTCTGCTTGCAGTTAATGAATGGGAACATTCAGATTTTCACCCAGAGGCTGAAAACCAGTACAGACCTAATGCTTCTCACAGCTAACCTTTTGTGATAATTGTATCCAATGAAGACAATCCTTCTGAGCTAACCCAATAAGAATCAGCCTGCCTCGTGTACAGAGAGTGTGCTACAATGTATCAGTGCAGGTAAAATGTATCAGCTGGGGCTGAGGCTGTTTGTTCTGGACTGGATATAATTGTAACCAACCCTCAGAAGTGAGAAGTATTAGGTCTGCATGGGTTTAACACATTAACTGCCATATCCTGCGGATAGGGGATAACTTGTAATCCTAGTATAAGCCTTGGAAACAACAATCTGACAGAATAGCCACTGCTGCTGTGTCCAGATAACAGGTGTGGTATAAAACAAGTATGTCCGTATGACTAGGAAAGACAGGGACTTTCTATAATCCGTTTTGGAAATATGCAAATAATTAGCTTGGAGTCCGGGGCTTCCCTTTGTACCACCATAATGAAATGTGATCTGAGAGCAACAAACCACAACTTACTGATCTTCATCCAGTGAAAACAAGGACAACAACTTAGTGGGAGCAGAGAGGGCACATACATAATCATCAATCATGTGTGTGTGGAAATGGCTATTCATGCACTAGTGCCGACTTACAATAGGGTATAACTCCCGGTCATCCACATCAGACACTGTCAGCAGGGCTATGAGAGGATAACAAGTCCGAGGCACCGGGCCAAAATCTTCTATCTTGTTGTCCTCTGGCAGCTGAATGAATATTTCTTCCTTGCTTTGTTTCTGCACGCTGAATGAGTGTTCAGAAAAATGCTGCGTTCATGATATAAGTGGCAGACGGTGATTAAAGGAGATGTCCCGAGGCAGCAAGTGGGTCTATACACTTCTGTATGGCCATAATAATGCACTTTGTAATGTACATTGTGCATTAATTATGAGCCATACAGAAGTTATAAAAAGTTTTATACTTACCTGCTCCGTTGCTAGCGTCCTCGTCTCCATGGAGCCGACTAATTTTTGGCCTCCGATGGCCAAATTAGCCGCGCTTGCGCAGTCCGGGTCTTCAGCAGTCTTCTATGGAGCCGCTCGTGCCAGAGAGCGGCTCCGTGTAGCTCCGCCCCGTCACGTGCCGATTCCAGCCAATCAGGAGGCTGGAATCGGCAGTGGACCGCACAGAAGAGCTGCGGTCCACGAAGGTAGAAGATCCCGGCGGCCATCTTCAGCAGGTGAGTATGAAGACGCCGGACCGCCGGGATTCAGGTAAGCGCTGTGCGGGTGGTTTTTTTAACCCCTGCATCGGGGTTGTCTCGCGCCGAACGGGGGGGGGGTTAAAAAAAAAAAAAACCCATTTCGGCGCGGGACATCTCCTTTAAGAGGGGGGTCTTACTCACTGGACCACATTGCTGATACAATGAAACAGTGGTTACTGTGCTGCATTGCATGAATTCCTGGTGGCGTAGGGTGCTCCCAGGTTCTTTTTCCTATTAAGGCATAGAGGTTAAAGGGGTTGTCCCGCGATAGCAAGTGGGGTTATACACTTCTGTATGGCCATATTAATGCACTTTGTAATGTACATTGTGCATTAATTATGAGCCATACAGAAGTTATTCACTTACCTGTTCCGTTGCTAGCGTCCCCGTCGCCATGGATCCGTCTAATTTCAGCGTTTAATCGCCCGATTACACGCTCTTGCGCAGTCCGGTCTTCTCCCTGGTGAATGGGGCCGCTCGTGCCGGAGAGCTGGTCCTCGTAGCTCCGCCCCATCACGTGTGCCGATTCCAGCCAATCAGGAGGCTGGAATCGGCAATGGACCGCACAGAGCCCACGGTGCACCATGGGAGAAGACCCGCGGTGCATCGTGGGTGAAGATCCCGGCGGCCATCTTGCTAAGGTAAGAAAGAAGTCGCCGCAGAGCGGGGATTCGGGTAAGTACTAAACTGTTTTTTTTTTTAACCCATCCCTTGTGTTTGTCTCGCGCCGAACGGGGGGCCTATTGAAAAAAAAAAACCCGTTTCGGCGCGGGACAACCCCTTTAAGCATAGGATTTTCTATCATTGGGTAACTTCGCACTTAGCGAAATTTCTATAAGCATTCTGCTGGAAATCCATGATGGCCAAATCCGCACCTAAATACATTGCTATGATGCTGTTAGTACAGGTCAGGAGACCCGCAGTCAGGCCTGAGACGCACGGACGTAAAAGGGCGGCCAAAATACGTCAGCATGTCACCCGCCTTAAGGAAACCTGTCAACAAATATGACTTTTGAACATGGCTTTCAACTGATGTCCTTAACCCCTCCTGCCCCGTGACGTACATGTACATCATGGTTGGGAAGGCCTTTGTGCGAAATGCCGAACATTTATTGCATATGGATGGCATGGGCGCAGAATCTGAGCACGCGCCATCCACCATGGGAGCCATCATGTGAAGGACAGCCAATGTCCAGCTGCAGTAGCGGGGATCGACAAGAACAGTGATTGATCCCTGCCATTAACCCCCTACATGCTGCAATCAATATTGATTGCAGCATGTATGGGTTCACAAAGGTAGGCAGCTCAATTGAAAGGGTGAAATCTGTTGAGGATCCACAACAAAATCTGCACCTACAGTACGGATTTTGACAGGCTTTCCGTTGAAATTGTGATACAGAATTTGATGCAACACTTTCCACTACCTGGGAATATACCCTATTGGTTGGGGGGGAAAAAAAACGTGTTCTACAAGAAAACACCAAATATTGTCACAAATGTTTATATTGACGGAATCCTCCACGTCTGAATATTACAATTATTATATGGATGGGCCACTTAATAAAATGCTGGATTTTGGCAGCCAGGATAGAAGAGTCTGGTTTCCCCTCCACTCCCTTTACATGACTCTTAAGTCAATTCCCAACGCCCTTGTTTTTGAGCAATTCATTTCCTCTGCAGAGGGGTGTCCTGCACTGGTTCCAGCCAAGCAGTAGAAAAGGGGATGAAACCTGTCATTATTGGGCCCCATAGCAGTCTCTATGGTACATACTCCTATGCTCATCAGCACTTTCTCTGTCCAGTTTCTCCATGAATTCGCTGCTGTTCCTCCCAAAGTACAGTCACTGTTGAGTCATAATCATACGCTCAGCAGTCATCAACCAAATAATGAGGCTGCAAATGCTAATAGGACACAAACTACAGGAAATAGGGCAGAAGACGGAGGTTCACTCCATTCTTCAGTGCTTTACTGTGATACTGTAAAAAATCCTGATAAAAGGATAGGAAACAGTGGGCACACATATACTGCTGAACCTGTGATAAGCAGAAAAACATAATAACGATGTTAGACAAGAGGATTGACAATCAAGAATACAAATCGGATAGACCTATATCCTGGTATTCTCCCTACAGACATTTATAGCATAAGCAGCCACCTCTCCACTGGCAATGGATACCCAGGCACCCCTTTCTTAAAGAGATATTCCAAGGCTTTTTATTTTTTCTATTGATGACCAACAGGTCATCAATAGATGATTGACAGGGAGACGCTGTTCAGTATCCTTGCCAATCAGCTGATTTCTGGGGCCGTTAGTACGGTCAGCACAGGAAGCCGACTGCATTGACCCAGCCTGGGTTGGTAGTGCAGGCGCAGCTGCCACTGAATTCAACGCCAGCTGTGCCTACAATACCAACCCAGGCCAATGTGCTGTGGTCAGTAGTTCCTGCACTGATCACAGTGACTGCAGTCCTGGGAATCAGCAGATCAGTGGGGAACTCCGCCAATCATCTATTGATAGGTCATCAATAGAAAAAATGTTAAAAGTCTTGAAATATCCCTTATGAATGAGTTGGGAATCAGGTTGTTAGATCCCTGCAGCCAGATAGTAATGGGAAATGACATTAAACATTTTAATACGCCCTGGGGGAAATGTACTAAGCCAGCATTTTTGATTTTAGATGGCAGGCTTGGTATGATTTCCCCTGGCTCACGGCGTGCTGAATACATGAAAAAGTGCAGGCCTCTTCATGTATTCAGGGCATCGCAGCACCTCTGTGTGCTTTCCCAGAAATGCAAGCCAGATCTGGCCTGGCGTACATTTCCGGTATAATTTACACCACTTTCTGGTATAAATTATATATACATCTGTCAGTCTGGAGTGGCTACACCACCTAGGACAATCTACTCACTTTTCAAAAATGTGGTGGGGCTCAACGTCAAACGGGAAGAAGTCCAAAAAAAATTCGCGCAAATATCCTTTTGCGCAAAAATGTGCGACTTTTCTTATGCAAGAAGACAGAGCAAAATCTTTTGCAGATGTGTTCCCCTGAGTTTTCTTCATCACTTCCAAGATGGTTCACAACACAATGCAATGCTGAGACTGGATACAATTGTAGCATACTATCACATTATGTTTGCATATTTTTAGTTCTGAAATGTAACTAATCCCTTTGATTCCTAATAATACTCACCGCAGTAAGCTATACTTTTAGGCCACCTGTCCACGGGCGTGATTTCGCCGGCAGTAAATCGCCGGCCAATCACGCCGTCTGAAGCTTTCCATAGCGTTCTCAGATAGGCTGACCGCGGAGATTCGTCTGCTGGCTCCTGCTACCGGGCGGCGGCTCCCGCGGCGGAGATTTGCCGCGGGACTTCACAACACCTGTGGACAGGGGGACTTATCCTTTCTACACAACCTCCTATGATATAAACATATCAGGATCACTAATTTATCTCCAATCCTGTTAGATTGTTAGGGACCTTTCACACGGGACAAAATTATGGTATAGAATGTATCCAAATCCACAGGTCTAACAGCAGAGTTTGATGCAGAATTGCAGTCAGGTTTTAAGCCATTTCCAATTCCACATACAAAATCTGCACGGAGCCTGTGGATTCTGGTGGAATGTACCACAGTTTGCAGTGCGTCATACAACCTATTTCAGCCCACGTGGAAGGATCTCTTAAGGCCCATTTACACCAGCCGATGATCGCTAAAAGATCGCTCAAACGACAGTTTGAGTGACAGCTTTGCGCGATCATTTTGCATAAACTATAAGTAGCTACTCAGCTACTTAAGAGCATCTAATCGTGTAAATGAAGCCTTAGCTGAAAGCAGTTAATAGCCTTAGGCCTCTTATCTGCATTCAGCTGCTTTGTTCTCCCAACGGGAAACAATGCTATCATCACTCCCCGTGGAGAACTCCTGATAAGGCCAAATGACGATTTTTAGGTTGGCCTGAATTTAACAATCAGTCCATCGTGCACGATGGGCACGCATTTAGACGCAACGATGATCGCTCAAACGATCGCTTTTTAGTGATTTTTGAGCGATCATTGTAAATGGGCCTTTACAATGTATCGGTACAGGAACAATGTATCAGTTCGGAGTCCAGATAATATTGTAGACTGGGGAAAATTTTAGCAAACTCTCAGCTGTGCGGAGTATTAGGTTTGTACTGGCTTCCTAGATGACAACATTCCCATGTACTAAGAGCTAACAGAAGTCTAAAAAACTGAGAAATTGAAGAAATGATTATAAGAAATTCGCTTCACATTTCAGCTCTGTTCACATCAATGTTATAGATACCGTTTTCCTGCTACATTGTGGGAACATAAAAATGGAATCAACCGGCTTAACAGCACTGAATGGACCCCAATATGGACTATACTGCTGTCTTGTCTACCATCCAACTGTCCGTCAATGTCCCACAGTGTGCTGCGCTATTTCATCCAGGATTTCGAGTAAATTAGTGTGATCAGAACCTCTGATGTGAACATAGTCTTACTGACAGTAAAGAGAGATGCTGAACAATATGAGGAAATGAGATGTAAAATAATTTTCATAGTTGCAGAACTTTTCATGATACAAAGAATAAGCTTAATTTACATAAAACAAGTAGAGGTATATCTGTATCTGAGGTATGGTGCATAAAGTACAGGTCATTCTACTGAAAGCTTTACCTCTACTGCAATTTTAATTCACACATCTGCACAAGTGTTGCCTAATGCATGTATGGGATATACAGTATTACTCAGCAGTCTAACACCACCACCTAGTGGCCACACTATAGAACAGCTGAAATCTTAATGGGAATCTGTCACCATCTTTTTGCAGCCCTCACTGAGCGCAGCATAAGGTAGTGACAGGCTCGCTGCTTGCAGGGATAGGTTTGTTCTATTTATCTCTGCAGTAGTTTGGGAAAAAACTGCATTTTATTAGAAGCAACAACACATAGAACTAGTCCTCAATATTCACGAGCTGCAGCTAGTCCCGGACATCCCACCATCTGCCCACCGATTGACAGCGGTCTGTCCATGCACAGTACTAGGCAGACAGCTGCCATTCAGTGACTAGACGGTAAGGTGAGCAGGGCTAGCTCATGAATATCGAGGACTTCTTCCTGTAGTCATCTGTCTGGCTGCTAATAAAATGTAAATTTCTCCCAAACTATTGCACGGATCCATACAGCAGAGATGTCCCAACAATCAGTGTAAGGCCGCCTTCACATGGGTATCAAAATTGCACAAGATTTGTGAGTTGTGAGACACATATATATGAACCCCATTCTTTTGAAAGGGTTAATACACCTGAGCGTTGTTTTCCCACATATGCAAATAAGGGAGATGGAATAAATCCTCCACAGTGCCACCTACTGAAAGGCATATTACCCAGAGGAGCGTGCGTGGCCATTTGAGTCTCCTCACTTATTTATAGTATATAGTTGCTCTCCCTAAGGAGAAAAGAGCGTTTCTGACCCGTTTTCCCACATGGCACAGCGATGTGATGAAATTCGGGATCCACCCTCTAGCCCCGCCCACTCTCTTAGCTAGAGAAGTATCACAATGATAACCCCTCTAACCCTGCAGGTTCTCAAGCCACACCCTTGCTCTTGGTGAAGCTCTGGGGAAACCCTTTAGCCCCGCCCCCAATCTCTCCAAATATGAGGAGGTATGTAAGAGATCCCCTGTTGCTCCGCTCTCCTCTCTCTCCTTTCTATGGGGATTCCTAGGCTGCTTCGTGATCTCTTCCCATTGATTTCAATGGGGCCGGCGCTGCTGACACCAGCCCCATTGACAACAATGGGCAATATTGAAGATTTTTCTTATCGCTGCGAGGCTTGAGTGAAGACATCGCAAATGAGAATAGAACCTTTGAAAATCATTGGTCTCATAATCATGCGTCTTCACTCACTCTCAGATTTTGCCCATCATCACTCCCAGGACCTTCTCTGAATTTCATGCTGCCCAGTGATAAAAGCTGTTCTGGAGGCCTAACATCTCACTGCTGTAGTGAGCGACTTCTACCTACTTATTATATAAGTAGTATCTATAGAATAGATAGGTTTGTAGTGGCTTACTTTGTAAGTAAGCCACTACAAACCTATCTGCGGCCTCAAGAGGTGTTGTTTTGGCCCCTACCTACTGCCAAGTTCTAGAAGCCTGGCTTAGAGCTTGTTCTGGTGATTTCTGATATAGGACTCCATCATAGGAACAAAAAAACTAAAATAATGGCATGCTAGAGCCATCATATGACAGCCACCAACAGCAACGGGCAGAAGCTAATGACTATAATGGGCTTTGTTGTGTTTCTGTCATTTTACTGGAAGAAACAGCACTAAATATTCTATTTTAGGCCTCATGTCCACGGGGAAAGTCAGGCCCGCTATGGATTCTCCATGGAGAATCCGTAGCGGGTCCCTCCTGCCCCGCGGACATGAGGCTGAAAATAAGAATAAACTCACCTGCAGCGGTCCGTGTCTTCCTTCCTTCGCGGCCGGATCTTCTTTCTTCGGCCCGGCGGATGTGCTCGGCACGCCGGCTGCGTGCCGCGCGCATCCGCCGGGCCAAAGTAAGAAGTTTCCGGCCGCGAAGGAAGGAAGACCTGCATCGCCCAGAGCAGGTGAGTTTAATTCAGGCGCGGGTTTCCTGCGGATCCGGACGGCTTCCATAGGCTTCAATAGAAGCCTGCGGGAGCTGTCCCCGCGGGAGACCCACACTTAAATGGAGCATGTCCGGATTTTTTCCTGCACGCGGGACCCGCGCCTGACGGGAAAAATTACATTCGCAGGTATTTAACTACCTGCCGATGTCTAATGCATCCCTATGGGGCGCAGATCCGCGTGCAGGAAAGACGCTACGGATTTAAATTGTTAATTTGCCCGTGGACATGAGGCCTTTTTGTGACATTTATGATGGAAATCTTGGATGGATCCTCCAAATAGAAGTGTGAACAAAGCATAACTGTAAAGGCCCATTTACATGGAACGATGATAGCTCAAAATTCACTCAAGTGTCAGTTTGAGTGACAGTTTTGAGCGATCGCCTTTGCATAACTCTAAGTAACTAATTAGCTACTTAAGAGTTATGCAGGCATAGCGGGATACCGCCGCTATAGCTCTCAGAATAATGCAGCTGTTTTGTATCTGCAAACAGCTGCTTTGTTCTCAGCGCTTTCAGCTGGTGTCCTGCTGAGAACTGCCAGCAGGATACCAGCTAAAAGAATACTATCAGCGCCGCCTGCTGAGAAAATCAGCTTACAGCACTGATAAGACTCATCGCTTTTTTCTAGCTGGCTAGAAGTGAGCAATGAAGGAACAGTGCACGAACAGTGCATGATGGAAGCGCTTTTAGACGCAACAGTTATCGCTCAAAAGACGGCTTTTGAGCAATAATCGTTGTGTCTAAATGGGTTTTAACAACCATCAGAATTGTGAATGCAGCTCTGGAGTGTAATGTAGACTGTAAGTCAGGATCAGTACTAGCTGAGTTATGAAAGTTCACTTAACTTTTATACAGATTAAGTACTGTAAAAAGGTTATTAAAAGTCAACACCATAATCATATTAGTAAAATTGTATTCTGAGCACTTATAGCAGAAAAAGGATACACGTGCTGCTCCTTGTACAGGTATTCACTATACAGGGCGTCCTCCAGTACTCCAGGAGTCTGTATCTGGAAGCAGTAGACATGTTTCTGCAGAGCTTCCTGGACTTTCTGTACGCTGCACCCCCAGTAACAGGAAAGAATACACTTCTCCAGGCAGTGCGGTCTCAATGTAACACCCTCTGGGCAAAGATAGCAAACAAAACGAGATAAGGATCACTGCAGCCCGTACCCCTTATGATACAAACACATAGGAAAGCAGGTGCTGCATCCCTGCCACCATCATCATCTACTGGGCAGCTGGTGCACAAATACCAGACCTTCTAGTAAATGTGAATGACATGGAGGTGCTTCATACTGAAAAAGAAGAAATTACCTAGGAACCATTGGATCGTGTTCTGAAAATGTTATCAAACTGCGATTCTCCCCCACGAGCGGAAAAATTGCAGTTGATTTCCGCTCGTGGGCAGGGGAGAATCATTTAACACAGAATGTCTATGGACAGCCATTGCTGCAGAATTTGCAGCGGGTGTCTGTCCGCGGATTCTGCAGCGATAATCCGTCCGTGGGCATTCGCCCTTAAGCCACTTCCACACAGGCGACAGCGAAATTGCTGCTATGTACACACGATTTTGTAGAGTCAGTGATGCTTTTTTCTTGGGAAAAATGCAGCATGGCGTCACTGCTACGCGTGATTTTCGCGCGTGATAAAATCGATTTTCTAGCGAGAAAGTTAATAGGACTTTTCTTAAGTTTTAAAAAAATGGCATCGCACGAAAATTGCAGGTTTGTGCTATGCAATGCAATAAACAAGCAAGCTCCATGAAGAAACATGGGCTAAAAAAACCCCGCACATTACGGCTGTATAGAGCACGCTGCAATTTTTTAGTCTAGCAATGTAGCAGGCTACCAAACATCGCTCATGTGAAAGAACCCATAGGAAAGCATAGGAGAAATCGCACAAGAAAATCGCCCGTGTGGAAGCGGCCTAATGCAAGTCTTAATTGCTTGATATAAATATATAACTCAGAACTGGCAGCAGCATTTAAAGGGTTAACAGACACGATCAGCTTGAGTGCTGATCATGACTGTTGTGGGCAGGTAGCTGTCTGCTGTCGGAAACAACCAGTACCCATCATGTTTGCAGCAGGATTGGCTCCCACTCCCTACAAGCCCATTAGGAGGTACATGTATGCCCATTAGGAGGTACATGTATGCCCATTAGGATGTATATGTATGCCCATTAACACTGTGTTGGCTGACCATTCTCTATATGCCTGGCATTAGTTTAATTAACTCTGAAAGGATCTTTTAGGTTTCCAGTATTTTTAGGACAACTACAGACTGATCTATATACCTGAAAGCTTGACAGAACAACTGGACGTGTGAACACAGCCTAAGCGTCATCTATATCACTGGCTGCAGCTTTCATCCTGCCCACGCGGACTACAGACTGCTACACAACATTTTCCTGGTTTCTTGTTGCTGAGGTTCTCCTCAGGTTAGTCAGCAGATGTGGATCAGTACTGAGCTCAGCAGCTCTGTCACATCCTCTACTCTACACAGAAGTGGGGGAACCCTGGGGTTTATGATTCTATTACATGACTGATCCCATCATCTGCTAACTTTAGCTTACGTCACATCAGAGGAAACCCTAAGACGACTGGCGTATTGTATGCAACTTCTGCCTTCACCCCTCTACAAGATGGAGAAGAGTGAGAATACCAGGGATTTTTAAACAGCCCCAAAAGACTAGGATTCATATCTGCCAACATATGAAGAAGCACTGCTGAGACATACATGGAAGAAAGAGGAGACCAAGGAAGAAAAGCACTGAGAGGAGAGCCCTGCAAACGTGGATGAAGAAGAGAAAGGCAATAAGGGAGAAAAGAAAATGTCAGGGTGTGATGCTGGGATCTGTTCTACACGGGTTTCCAGCGGTGCAGCCCCACAGGTGGGAGTTAATTCAGCTGGCTGGGTGTGGATTTCTCCAGCCAATCACCACCGGTCTGCTACTCATGTATACCAGCTCCTCTGCTGGGCTTTCCACTGTTCAGTGTGTTAAGTTTAAACAGTGCCATGTTCCTGCGTGTCTGTGCAAGCATGGGGCCATCCCTGTTGTGATTGATCACCCCGCATGCAGGCAGGTTTCATGTGAAGGTTGTCTCATTAGAGTAGGGACCCGCAAAGTAACGAGGACCCATGAAGTGGGCTCGCGGGCTTAAGTATCTTGGCTAAAATACAAACCAATACCTTGAATCATATCTATCTACATCTGTTTATGCGTGCAGGCATGCTTTGTCGTGTTTTGGGTGTTTGTCAGTCAGTGTGTTATATCTGTCCGTGAGTTATGTCCGCTGTTTCCAAATTACGCCAGAGTTTCATCGGTTTGTGAGTGTGAATAACGTAACAGAATGTACATGTCTCAGGTGGGAGGTATGTGTGTCGTTTGGGCCCCTCCTCTGTTTGTGGTATGTCTGTTCTTGAGTGCAGTTTACAGTTTTCCGTGTTCTGTCTAAGTTCCTGAGTTCTTGTGTGAACTAGACTTAACAGAATATACACTTTCTCAGGTTGGAGTGACTAGACGTAACAGAATGGTACCCAAGAAAATGATTAAAACAAAGCTAGACAAAGCAGAGAACAAAGGATTCAGTTTAGATAACAGTAACTAAAGAAGGATATAGAAGGAAGAATTGTACTAAGATAAGAAGCACTGGCGTAACTATAGGGGATGCAGGGGATGCGGTTGCACCTGGGCCCAGGAGCCTTAGGGGGCCCATAAGGCCTCTCTTCTCCATATAGAGAGCCCAGTACTATGAATAAAGTATTATAGTTGGGGGCCCTGTTACAGGTTTTGGATTGGGGTCCAGGAGCTTCAAGTTACACCTCTGCATTAAGGGGTTAAGAGAAGCTGGGGGGCCCCCAAGATAAACTTTTGCACCCAGGCCCATGAGCCTTTAGCTACGCCTCTGATAAGAAGGATATAGAACAAAGGAATGTACTAAGAGAAGAAAGATATAAAGGCAATTATTATATATACTGTGGGTTGGAGATTGAAGATTAGAAGAAGAAGGATAGCGAAGGAGGAACTGTTATACTAGTTACTGTTAACTGCTATACGAGTAGCATAACAGTAATGTCGTATAATAATAGTAGTAGGTATCGTAGGAATAGTAAAAGTTGCAATACTAGTAATGAAATAATAGTAGTAACATTAGTAGTTATAATGAGAGCTTTGATCCAGGGTTCTAGAACTAATCACCTTTTCCCAGAGTCAAGAAAGAATTTTTCTTTCCTCTGTGTCACAAATTGCCAGAATTTGTCCAGGGATTTTTGCCTTCTTCTGAGAAAACTTTAGGCCTCCTGTCCACTGGCGATATTTCACTGCATTATTTACGGCGATAATCCGCACGCGGGTAACGCATAAAATGCTTTCCATAGGATAACTATGGAAAGCGCAGCCCGACGTACAAGAGCGGAAATCCATAGCGGTTTTCTGCTTGCCTAAACAAATCGCAGCACGCCGCAATTTTCCGCAATGGACTTATCATAATGATAGGTTCATTGCAGAAAATTATAGTGACTTTAGTGTTCTCGCACGGCGGAAATCTGCTGTGTTAAAACGCAACTCCCATGGACAGCTGGCCTTAGTGTTAGGGAATTTACTAATAGTTAAGAGAGTAATATTAAAAATAATAACATAATGTGAATAAAACCTACCTTTTCAGACAAGCTGACAACCTACAGAAACCCCTTTCCCTGTACACTGTCCTCTCTATCTGTATTAATTTGTCAGTCTTTTAGTAGATGTGTATGGTTCCTGTTCTATATATGTAATAATACTAGTTATTAGCATTATTTATAGTAGCAGTGTTTCTGGTGGCACAATACCCCACTTATAAGTTAGTATAGTGAATGACATCATCACATGTATCTCATTGAGGGACTTGTGATGACGGTTGGAGTTGGTCAAAATATTGAAGGACCTGTAATGATGTCACTGTCATGTGATCAGGGGCGGAGCTCATAACTCCGGTTATTCAGCTGCTTGCTGAGGTGAAATCCTGTAGGATAGTATATATTCTATATCTCTATATATGCTGTGGGCATAAATACACAAGCCCTAGTAAGTAAAAGCAGCTAATAACGATCAGTCCAATAAGAATTATGCTGCTTTGGCCACAGTACATTGGAGACAGATATAATGCCTACAACATAATGTTAAGACACATAGCAGGTTAGGTAAAAAAAATGAAGACAGCCCCTCTCCTACAGCCAAGAAAGCATCCTAAAATCCCAGATACTACAGAAATGGAATGCCTAACAACAAGCAGTGGATTGCAGAGGGGCTGTACTTCAGCCTTGATTTAAAATGATGACAACTGCAAAAAATGGCCAAATTCAAATCAAAATCGACAATGAGGTTATAGAATGCGTGCAAAAATTCATCCTCCTTGGCTCAAAAATTGGCCAGGCAGGAGAATCTATGGATTTTGTCCATCTTTAGTGCGTTGTTAAATAGAAGGAGGATCGATGCATTTGAGCTGCGGTGCTGGCGAAATCTGCTGCGTATGCCCTGGACGGCGAGAGTAACAAACAGAGAAGTCCTGAATCGTATAAGACCCAATATATCACTGGAGGGGAACATGGCCAGACTCAGGCTCATGTATCTCCTCTTACTTGGTTAACATATTGCACAGACACATCAAGGAATCCCTCTCCATTATGAGTCTTGCCAATGATCACCCCTTCCCTCACCCTTGTCAGGATAGAATTGAATCACTTACTCTCTATAGTAGCAGTATCTGGATTAACTATTTCTAAGCCAAAGGGGTTCCTCACTTCCTTCATCTGCTTCTTACAAATTAAGGTATTTGAAGTAGTTTCATCGGAGTTTCTCAGTATAACAGGAACGTCCAGGCCGCGCCTGCAACAGGAGAAAAATTGTTTAAGCGAATCTTACACAAGGAAATTCCTTTATTTTGGCATCTGATCCTGACAATCTGGAACCTTAATGGAAGTTGTGACTTTTCCTATCAAGGACAAAAAATATTAAGCCCCATTTACACGTTATGATTATTGCTCAAAATTTCCTAAAATGTTGTCTTTTAAGCGATAATGGTTGTGTGTAAATGCGACCATGTTTACGTTTTGGCTGAATGATGATTTTATGTTGAGTTTAAAATCCATAGTTCGGCCAGAAAGCTGATATCAGGGACCGCACGCTGTGATTTTTCATCGGGGCGCTGATAACATTGTTTTCAGCTGCTGTCCCATGGCAAAACAAAGGGGCCGTATGCAGATAAAAGACCACCTGCTGTTATCTGCATACAGCAAAGGGAGCCTCACTTACATGCAAATTAGTGCTCATTAGCAGCTTATGCAAAATGATCACTCAAACTGTCATTCTCCGTATTTTTTAAACGCATTTTGAGCAATCATCTTTGTGTGTAAATGGGGCTTTAGTGTCATCAATCAATCAATCGACTTGGCGTTCAGTTTTTTTTTTTTACAAACCTATAAGGGAATGGTTAGGGCAGGTTAGTAGCCATGATCACCACTGTGGTGAGTACCATTACACTGAATAGGATCTCTTTATAAATTCCCCACCATTTCTCCGTTGCTGCCTGGTTCTTTTTATAAAGTGCCCTTCCAATTGTGATCTCCAGATATGACATACCACATGGAAGGGCACTAATGTACACTAGTGGGTACAGCTGGCAAAGCAAAACCCAGAGAGGATCATGCTTGGATCCTACGAATTAATTAGAAGAGGATTCATGTGCTATACCCT
The DNA here is from genome assembly GCF_035609145.1 of Eleutherodactylus coqui. Classification (NCBI taxonomy): domain Eukaryota; kingdom Metazoa; phylum Chordata; class Amphibia; order Anura; family Eleutherodactylidae; genus Eleutherodactylus; species Eleutherodactylus coqui. Next base: position 152,116,513 of record NC_089842.1, on the reverse strand, counting down.
ACGGGTGTCATGTGATTGCCTTGGCCAATGTGCATTTGCATCACTACATGCTAGAAGTAACAGTTATCACTAATGAATTGTGCACTTTTCAATACAGAGGAGACCATTGAAAGACGCATACCAAGTGTTGTACACTTCTTTACCATGGGAGCCTGTGGGCAATGTAAGCAACAGTGCAGTATATAGTCATACAGGTGGAAATTTAACTTCAACGCATACGCAGGATGATTGTCTCCTGGCGTATGCGCCAAACATAAATCCGAAGCACGGTTTGAAATCATTCATGAATTAAAAGTATCCTCGCTAGGCCGGCTTCACACGGGTGAGAAAATTGCGCAAGATTTGTGCGTTGCAAGAAACACAAATCTAGCATGAAAATGAAGGCCATTCTTTTAAAAAAGATCTTTTCCCGCATCACGCCGCAATGCAGGAAACACATCGCGGCATGTTCTATCCTTCTGCGTGTTCTCACATCTCCCATTATTCTCCATGGGGCCGGCGGCAGCATCGCACTACGTGCTGGGTACACGCGACACGAGGTCTCCCCCTGGAAATAACTGAAGAAACTTAGCGATCCTCTGCCAGGGCAAGGTGGCTTTGAGAGAGAAGGGAAATGGCATGTTGGTGAGTGTGAAATCAGGCAGTGAATCATGGCCCGATATCGCGCTTGCCCATGTGAAGTTAGCCTTAGGCTGGATTCCCATGAACGTATATCGGCTCGGTTTTCACGCCGAGCCGATATACGTCCTCCTCATCTGCAGAGGGGGGGGGGGGGGAGGATGGAAGAGCCAGGAGCAGTGCTCTGAGCTCCCGCCCCCTCTCTGCCTCCTCTCCGCCCCTCTGCACTATTTGCAATGGGGAGAGGCGGGGCGGGGGCAGGGCTAATTCTTGGAACTTAGCCCCACTCCCGTCCCGCCTCCTTTTATTGCAAATAGTGCAGAAGAGCGGAGAAGAGGCAGAGAGGGGGCGGGAGCTCAGTTCCTGCTCCTGGCTCTTCCATCCTCCCCCCCCCTGCAGATGAGGACACCATATATCGGTTCGGCGCGAAAACCGAGCTGATATACGGTCGTCTGAATCCACCCTTAGGGATTTTACCCACTAGCGTTTTTTTTTTTCATTGCGGTTTTCCCCCCCCTAATGTTAAAATCGCATCGCACAAAAATCGCAAGTTTGCGTTGCTACAATTTTTTTGGGAGCAATGCGATTTTAACATTAGAAAGTCCCATTGACATTTGAAAAAAAAAAAACACAGCGGAAAAAAAAACGCTAGTGGGTAAAAGCCCTTAGTGATAAATAGAACGAAGATAATCAGCACTCGTATCAGGCTCAGCTTTATTACTGGTGGAGATTTATCAAAACTGGTGCAAGGGGATAATGGAGCAGTCACCCATAGCAACCTATTATCTTGCTGCTTTCATTTTGCAAAGGTCTTAAAGGGATTCTCCAGGACCTTTGGGATCCTTAGGATAGGTCATCAATAAATGCATCCCCACTAGAGATGAGCGAGCGTACTCGGTAAGGACAGATACTCGAGCGAGTATCGTCCTTACCGAGTAGCTGCCTGCTCGCCCGCAAAGATTCGGGTGCCGGCGGGGTGGAACGGGGAGAGAGATCTCTCTCTCTCTTCCCCCCGCTCCTTCCTGCTCACTCCCACAACACAGCACTCACCCCCGCCGGCACCCGAATCTTTGCGGGCGAGCAGGCAGGTACTCGGTAAGCACAATACTCGCTCGAGTATCTGTCTTTACCGAGTACGCTCGCTCATCTCTAATCCCCACCAATCATCTGATTCCTGACACAGACAGTACTGGAAGTAGATAGCGCTGTCCATATGGCAGTGGCCTGGTTTGTTACTGCAGGCACAGCTCCCATTGAATTCAATGAAAGCTATGTCTGTAGTATCAAACCGAGCCGCTGCGACAATGACTGTTTCATTAACTTGTTGGAAGTGCAGACTTATGGTTTTTGCTGCATGTGCATTTGCGTAGCTGCCTTCATTGGTTGTGCTGTCCATTCACCCATCTGTCCCAGGTAGTTCAGTGATAGTATATAGCCATGTATCCAGCTTTCCCATTCATAGGGAGGCTTTTTGGCCCAAAGAGAGGTGTCCATAGCACTAAGAACCCATCCATTGAGGTTCGCCTGGACGCAGCAGATGGGCCCACATATTTTGATCAAAATGTGCACTAAGCACCTTGTATTTTTATGCTGTTAGTATAAACAACACTTGTGCAGTTTTATGTAAATATTAAATATGCATGAGAGGGGAACCCACTGATCGGTGGGGATCCCAAGTGGCAGACCCTCTCCGCTCATCTATTAATAACCTAGAGCTGGAATCTGATTGGTTGCTGCTCCACTTGCATCAGTTCTGATATATCTCCTCTGTGTGTGTCTTTAGTCAGCTGCTGGAAAATATAAATACAGGAAACAGATGGCAAGCGATCACAAAGCATTCACTAGTCACTCACCATCCCAGCACTATCCCACAAGTGACTACAAAGCAGATAGACACCACTGTAATGTAGAAGAGAGGAGAATATTCGTATAGGGTGGCCAGGAATATCGCTGGCATAGCAGCACCAAGCAGCCCATCCACAGCATAACAGGAGAAACAAACGCCTTCCTTACTGCTTGTTCCCATCTGAGCCGCCGTAGTCACTAGCTGTCATCCTTCCTGCTTCCCTGATTGGTCAGGAGTAGATGACCTAACGATCACATGGACTAATGTCATGGAATCATAATCGGCCATGTTGGTTTTGGGGCCTGGAGGTATTACCCCTTGTGATGACTAGTTCACAAACCAGACAGCTCCTTGTGGTGAACTATGGGGGATGACTCCAGTGTGAGAGCCCGAAACCCTCCTGCAAATTACACGCTGTAACCCTTCCACTGCTGGAAAGGTGGCCTGTGCTCCTCACACAGCACTGAGGACAGTTAGGAGTTAAAGAGTCATTCAATGTAAACATCCGATGGCCACTGAGCCCTGTAGCAGGTATACACATGTAGCAGGGCTGTGAAGAAGCCCCATTATACACTGAACCACCAAGGGATTTCTGACAGACGACCGCTCAGGGGCCTTCTGCAGTGACAGGAAGAAGGCAGCACGTGTCATTTGTAAGTGCAGTCTACGGAAAGTCTGTATGTCAATGTTTATTACATTCAAGTCATAAGGTATAAAAGACGATAAAAAAAACTGCCATATATATGGAGCAAGCGCTGAAGTTCTGAGGGCAGAAGCATTAAGGCCGTTTTCACACGGCCAAGAAAATCGCGGATGATTTGTGCGTTGCGAGACGCACGAATATGAACCCCATTCTTTTAAATGGGGTCATACACATGTGCAATTTTTTTTCCCAGCATGGCACCGCTGGAAACGAATCGCTGCACAATCTATCTTTGGCGTGCCCTTGTATCGCCCAATGTTTTCAATGGAGCTGGCGGCAGCATTGCACCATGTGCTCGGTGCATGCAAGTGCGATGCAAGGTCTCCCCATTTTGAGATGAAAACGCCTTGCATCCGTGAGGAAATCACATGTTGGCGAGCGCGATATCGGGCCATGACTCATGGCACTTACCTGTGTGAAGATAGCCGAAGAGGACAGCGCTGCAGCAAAATGATCTGGAACCCTGTAGTGAGGCGTTCATGCTGTCAGGAAAGATGGACCCCTAACAAACTCATTTGAACGATAATCGTGCAGTGTAAGGCCGCCTGCAGACGGGCGGGTCGGATCTGGCGGCAAGAATTCTCGCCGTGAGACCCGACCCGAGCGCCTGCAGGGACCAGCGAGTACTCACCCAGCCTAAGGCACATTACTCGAGCGAGTAGTGCCTTAGCCGAGTATCTCCCGCTCGCCTCTAAAGATTCGGGGGCCGGCAGGGGAGAGCGGGGAGGAACGGAGGGGAGATCTCTCTCCCTCTCTCCCGCCCGCTCCCCGCCACAACTCACCTGTCACCCACGCCGCCCCCCGAATCTTTAGAGACGAGCGGGGAGATACTCGGCTAAGGCACTACTCGCTCGAGTAATGTGCCTTAGCGAGTATACTTGCTCATCTCTACTAACGACCTTAGCGGTGACATCACTCCTGCAGTGGTTTAAATGACTATCATCTCGTATAAGAGGAGCATAGCGGGTTGTTCGACTTTAAAAAAAAGTTTTTTTTAACATCTGGTCATAAAATAACAAAAGAAATAACACTCACGCATTTTCTTTCCCCCCGGAAACAGAATAGCAACTCCAGCGACAATGCCGGTCTGTGTTGGCAAAGGAAGTCAGGTGACAACTGCAGCCAATCAGAGGCCGTAGTGTCACCGCCGTTCTGGCATCGGCGCTCATATCCTGGGCACCAAGAGTTCAGAACAGATCGGGAGGTATGAGGGCTGCAGCGCTGGATCACTGGGCAGAGGACGGTTAAATGCCATTTGTTTTATTGCTTTAACCCATTTGGATCCAATTTTAAAAATCCATTTTGTAACCGCACAACCCCTTTAACTCCTTAATGACACGTCAATTTTTTAGGGACTTTCATCTCCACTTTTCAAAAACCAAGATTTTTTATTTTTCTGTCGATATGGCCGTACAAGTGATTGTTTTTTGCGTTGCGAGCTGTAGTTTTTATTGGTACCATTTTATTGGGGACATATAATGTACTGTAAAACTTTTGTTAAGTTTTTTTAGAGGAAAAGGAGAAAAAACAGTGAGTTTTTACACATTTAGGGTGCATTCAGATGACCGTATATCAGCTGAGTTTTCACGCCGAGCCGATATACGTCGTCTCTCTCTGCAGGGGGAGGAGGCTGGAAGAGCCGGGAGCAGTGCACTGAGCTCCTGCCACCTCTCTGCCCCCTCTCCACTCCCCTACACTATTTTCAATGAGGAGAAGCAGGCCGGGGGCGGAGCTAATTACCGCAACTTAGCCCCGCCCCGCCTCCTCTCATTGCAAATAATGCAAGAGGGTGGAGCTCAGAGCACTGCTCCTGGCTCTTCCAGCCTCCTCCCCCTGCAGAGAGAGACGTCGTATATCGGCCGGCATGAATACCCGTCCAATATACGGTCGTCTGAATGTGCCCTTAATCATACTGCATAAATGACATAATTTTTTTCTGTGTTGGTATGATTACAACGATGCCAAAATTATATATTTTTTTTATATGTTTTTCCACTTTTGCACAATAAAAACACTTTAAAAAAATACTAGTTTTGAGGGCTTGGCTTTTGCATGACGAGCTGTAGTCATTATTGGTATCATTTTCGAGTACATGCGGCTCTTTTGATAACTTCTAGTGCATTTTTTGGGGAGGCGAAAAGGAACAAAAATGAGCATTTTGGCTTCGTTCTCTAGGCCTCCTTCACATGGACGATTTTCTGTACCAAAGTTACATGCGTTAAAAAATCGTGTCTCACAGAACCAATGGTTCAGGGCGATTTTTTTTTCACGCAGCTAAGGGCATTTATCAGTTAGCCTTTTTTTTAACGCTGCGATATCGCTGCGTTTTTTTCAATGGGACTTTCTAATGTTAAAATTGCATCGCACAAAAATCGCAACAGCGCAAACTTGCGATTTTTGTGCAATGCGATTTTTACATTAGAAAGTCCCATTGAAAAAAAACGCAACGATATCGCAGCGTTAAAAAAACCGCTAGTGGGTAAAAGCCCTTAATAGCTGTGTGATTTTGTAGCCCGTGTGAATGAGCCCTTAGGGGGGTTTTGCCCTGCAGGATAAATAGCGTGTTCAATTAATTGTACGGATCATTATGGATGTGATTATACCAAATATATCCAATCCAAATATAAAATACCCCCGCGCTCCGGAGCCCAGAAAGATAACTCCGCCCCTTCAAAGGCTGCAACCCCGGGACGACTCTCCATAGTTTGGATCTTGGAGTCTGGATTTTTCCTTGAGGTCATCATGGATGGTGAGTTGTTACTCACTTACCTATCTACATATTTTAATTGTCATTTATTATGAAATGAGGCGCTGAGTTACTGATCTATATATTATACCAAATATGTGGGCTTTTTATACAAAGAGGGAAAATGTACAAAAAGGTTACATTTTTGATGTCCCTGTAGGGCACTTGAACCCCGAAAAGGTTTGATCGCTATGATAATGCAGTGCAGTACTTCTGTACTGCAATGCATTATTGCTTACACTAACAACCCCGCACCTGCTGTGATGGGTTCGGCCCTATAGGATTACATAGGGGAGGGACGATGATGTCACAGGAGTAGCACACTCCCTCTGTGAACCCATTATATGGCACGATCCACATTGCTCATGTCATGGAAGGGGACAACAGCGAGGACCAGTATTCTGACCAATCCCCACCTTTGCAGCAGGAAGGTCAGCTGTCAGTCACAGCCGGCTGTAAACCCCATTCTTTCGATGCATGGCATGCTCTATCTTTTGCGTTTTCAATGGGACAGGAAAACACATCGCACAGCGTGCGATGCGAGATTTCCGATTGAAAACAATGAAAGTCGTGCTGGAGGAACGCAACTTCCCAAAATTTATGGGAGGTGCTGCTAAACTCTCCCCCCTCCATTAGCTAGCTGATCGCAGCAATAGAAGCTCCTATAGAAGCCTATAGGAGCTGCCGGCAAGGGGAGGGTTGGGACTTTAAACTTCCTCCCCCTTCCCTGACGGCTCTCATAGAAGTCTATGGAAATCGGCTACGTATTCTGGCAAAATATGGGACAAGACCTATCTTTTCCAGCCATGCATAAAAGCGGCTGTCCGGAATGCGCACCAAATGCACTATCTTTCCCGGATGGCTGATTTTACGCACCCCGGCAAATCGCCCGTCTGAACGGGCAAAATAGCTGCAATAAAACCCTCGTGTGAAAGAGGCCCAATAAAGAATAACATACAAGCTCTCCATAGACTGCATCTACTAATGACATCTGCTGCCTTCTCCCTGTCGCTGCAGAAGGCCCCTGAGCTGTTGTGTGTTGGAGAGCCCTGTGGGCTCAGTGTATAAGGTGCCCTTCCTCACAGCTCCTTGGGGCTTAGTGGCCATTGAATGTTTCCAGTGAATTCCTAATTGTGCTCCCTGCAGTGTGAGCAGCACGGGCCACCTTTCCAGCAGTGAAAGGGTTACAGCCTGTAACTTACAGGACCCCTTTCCAACTTTCAGATGGGAGCATGGTTCACCTGAAAGAGCCTGCTTCTTTGTAGCAGACCCTTCACTACTAGGCAGTGCTAAATAGTAGCCGGCTCACTCACAGTCAGAATAGCCTGGCAGAACACAGCAGCTCGGTTTACGGTTACCATAACACTAGTCTGCCCTCTACAAACATGGCGGCTTGCTTTGCATCTGTCACAGCTTTCCTTAAGCACGCCCACTGCCACAATTTCTGTTTTCTGATTGGTGGGTTTCCAAAGTCACGTGACGTTTGGCTGTTTCTCCCCCTTACCGGGTGGTGGTTGAGTAGTCCAGGCAGAGCCAGAGGTTTTCCAGCGCGGAGGTGCCTGCCAGGGAGTGGACATGGTGAGTGGGCAGTCGGGAGCACGGTGATGCCAGGAGCAGAGGAGAGGCTGCCGGGACTGACCCGGGATGCGGCAGCTGCAGTCTCCCCTCCTCCCTCCTGGGAGACACCCAGCTCCCCGCACGGGAAATGCAGCCCGAGGGCTGGAAACTTGCTTCACATCAGTTTTCCCTCCTGATAAAAAAGAAGGACGCCTCCTCCTGGCATATGTACTGCATGCAGGAGTGAAAGTTATGCATGCCTCCAGATGTGGTGTAGTACCCGCAGCCCGACTGTAGGTGGCGCTCTGGTGATTTCCCTATAGAATTGCCCATAGCTATTGGTGTAACAAGTTGCAGAGGAAAGAAAAATCACAATTGTCACTGAAACGTTCCTCTGTTATTCTTCCTGGTAATATAAATACATTGACTACTTGATGTTACCATTTTCCTTGTCAGTGGGGTTTAACCCTTGTGACACCCTGGAACAAAGAGTTTAAAGGGGCCATAGCTATGCTGCTGGTGGTCACTTAATGGCAATTTCCACATTACAATTGGGGCTACTTCCCAAGAACACATGCGCATTTGTGTTCGCCTGAGTGCTGCATTTTTGCGGAACAACCAATGTGGGGTTTTTTTTCGCACATATTGGCTTATTTTACTGTACTCTTTCCGCCTGCAGGGCGCATTCATTTGCGTGCCGCAAACAGAAGCAGTGCTGGAAATGGCTAAGGCCTCCTGTCTATGGGCGATTATTCATTGGCGGTAAATCGCCAGCGAATCACGCTGTCTGAAGCTTTCCAAAGCGTTGCTATGGAAAGCGCAGGGCCGGCGTCCACGAGTGGCGAATCATTGGGATTCTCCGCTCGCGGGATCTAAATCGCGGCATGACGTGATTCTCCGCGGTGAGCCTATCTGTCAGATGGGCTCAGCGCAGAGAGCTCTCAGCTCTCACCTCCTCCCGGACGGCGGCTCCCGTGGCGGACATCTGCCGCAGGATATTGCTACGCCCGTGGACAGGCAGCCTAATTAGTCCAATGAGTTCTAGATGTGTTCTTCCTCCAGTGGAATTACACAGCGTATCATGCATCTCCTTGCGTTCTGCGTGTGCATTTGCATACCGCCATTGATTCCTATGGGACCTCCGGTGCGTAGAAAAGTAGAGCGTGCTGTGCTTGCAAAATACGGAAATGAGAACAAACCCATTGAAATCAACGGATGCTATATCTGCGCATAGCGTACACGAATACACCAATCTGAAGGAGCCTATAGTGTAGTAGTTGTAAATCCATCTGGCCTCACACAACACTATTAATGCTGCCACTCGCTGTGCAGTTAGTGCCAACCACTACATACGATACAGGTGATGCCCTCACACAAGACTAGTACCCCAATACAGGGCGCGGTTATAGATGATGTATGCTCAGGATAGATGATCAGTATCTAATCAGTGGGCGTCTGCCACTCAGGACTATTGCCAATCATGTGCTATGTCACCGCAGTGCTTGTGTGAGTCTTGCTGCCAGTCCAGTACACACCAGGCACAGTGCTGTACGTTGTATTGTGGCTGTGCCTGGTATTGCAGCTCAGTTCCATTCACTTGAATGGGACTGAGCTGCTCTTAGACCACGTGACTGATGAGTGTGATATCACAAGCCTGAGATGAGGCGTGGGGCTCACCCGAATGCCACGGCCTCTTCCGTCAGCTGATCAACGGGGGTCCTGAGCAGCAGACCCCTTCGATAAGATATTGATGACCTGTACGGAGGATCGGGTATCAATATTGAAATCCTCGAAATCCCTTTAATACGCTCTAGACTAGGGGTGTCCAGCCAATGGGCCACATACAGCCCAGGGTGGCTATTAATGTGCCACAAAGGGAGTGGGGCACCCGCAGACTGAATCTGGAGGCGGCGAGGCCGCAGGTGGTACCTAGCAGCTCATACAGATGACGAGGCACTGGGCGGTACTTGCAGCTCTGTGACTCTGACTCACCCAGTCCATCTGGGTCCAGCATGTGGGGACAGTTCTCCTCGTTGTTCTCCCGGGTCCTGACCGCTCCTGTCCAGTATTGAGGTCAGGACTAAAGACGTTGGTCTCATCTTGGCCAGCAGACGCTGTGTCCCGCACCCCTAGAGTCAGAAACGGGGCTGCGAGCTGCATGTGACCTGGCGGTGGCAGCGGGGTTGTTTGGGGACACAATGGAGGACATGTGGAAGATGCTCTGCAGCCTTAGTGGTTTGTGTATTTAATGTTTTGGCCCAAGACAACTCTTCTTCCATTGTGGCCCAGAAGGTTGGACACCCCTGATCAATGTTGCCACTTGGTATCCAATGAACGCTGTAGACTACCACTGCCATTTAGTTCTGCTATCCACAGTATAATTAGTGAGGTTAATTAATTTTGCCACCCAAAGTACAAATTATGTCGCTCCCTCCCGCTACAAAAATGCTTCCACCATTGACACTTTGCCATTCATTTCCACGGTAATCTCATTCTTGAAGTCAATGAGGAGTACTGAAAACACTCATTTGGATGTTTCTGTCACTTTTTTTCATTTATGTGCATGAAAGATGTCAGTGGACCCCAGTTCTACCAGTTGGTGGATGTCCGGTAGACCCTCCCCCCCCCCCCCCCAATTGTTCAGTTCTTCTGCTTCTTCGCTTTATACAGTGAATGTGAATGAGCCAACGATGTATCTGTCTGTATAAACAGGCTGCCCGTGCCAACTCTGACATCCTGCACTCGTTCAAATGAGAAATGGTTAGGTGTAAAGTTGCCCTTAGTTTGCGTCGCCTAACTTTTAGACAGAATTAGTAACTAGGCTGTAATGTGCCTCGTGTTCTGGAATGTGCTGCCCTCTATATATCCACCACAGATCACCCCATGCCAAACAAGTAATATATGAATAACACATGTATGTACTTGTGTAGATCTGAACGGGATAACATCCCAGTATTAGGGTGGCTTCACATAAGTGTGCTTGCTCATATATTCAAATAAGGAAGATGGAACAATACCGTTGTAGTGCCACCTATTGGATGGCTGCAATCCTGCAAATCAATGTACAACCCTTTTATAGATTGAGATTGAGATCCTGGCTTGGCTGGTGAGAAGCCTATGAGGTGGGTGGGGAGGGGTATCATCACTCCTTAAAGTGGTTTTCCAGGGAAATACAATCGATGACCTATCATAAGGATAGGTCATCAATTGTTAATCAGCTAGGGTCTGTTGCTCGGAATCCTGACCAATCAGCTGAGTGGGCTCATGTTGTCAGCACCGCAATAACACAGAGGTCGGAGCAGAAGCCTCCGCGACGACTTCCGTGAAGTGACTGGTGCTTGTAACTGCAGGAACAGCTCTCATTGATTTCAATATGGAGCACGGAGGCTTCCGCTCTGACCTCCACGCCGACCTTCCATGTAGTGGCCGATGCTTGTAACTGCAGGCACGGCTCTCATTGAAATCAAGGCTTCCGCTCCGACCTCTGTGTTATTGCGGTGCTCACAACATGCGCCCGCTCAGCTGAGCGGTCAGGGGCCCGAGCGACGGACCCCAGTTGATCAATTATTCATGACCTATCCTGATGATAGGTCATCAATAGTATTTCACTGGAAAACCGCTTTAAAGAAAGACCTGTATAAAGGGTTGCACATTGATTTGCAGGAATGCCGCCATCCAATAGGTGGCGCTGCAGAGATGTTGTTCCATCTTCATTATTTGTATATATCTCCCAGAGGAGCATGCATGGCCCTATAAGTCTCCTCACTCACCTTCTAGGTGCTCTACTTAAGGGCTCGTTCATATGGGCGTATTGTCACCAAGTATTACGCCCATGTATTTCCTGTGCATAGCCCTTCTTCCATTCACACTTGCGAGGGGACATATGTAGAAAAAGCAGGAGAAATAAATCGCAGTATGCTCTATTTCTCCGTGATTCATACGCCGACCTTGAAGGACCTTGTACAGAGCAGGGAATTGGAGAGAAAAAAAAAAATCACACTGCGTTTGTCCGTGATGTCAGAATCCTGGCATTCGCAGTGCCAATCGCAGCCCGTACGCGATCTCTGCCGGCAGAGCAAATGGGCTGCGATGCTACATTTCTGCGAGACTCACAGTGTTCTAAGCATACGGCCGTGTGAATGAGCCCTAAATAGTGATAATACTCCTCCCTGTGCAGTATTTACACACACCTCATCCGCGCACGCGATACGCAGAGAATAGAACCCCTTTTTCTTTCTCCTCTTTTACAGAGTGAGTCCCTGGTTGTGTGTGAAGTGGATGAGCAACTTGTGGAGAAGCTGAGGAAATTCCGTTTCCGCAAGGAGACCACCAATGCTGCAATTATCAGTGAGTAAATGGTGTCTATTAGGAGTTCCCACCGGATATATATAGATGTCTGATCGGTGGGGGGCATGTACGGATACTCCGTAAGTGTCTGAAATGGGCTAATCCTTTTTAAATAGGTTGTCCAGGATTAGGAAAACTTGGCTGCTTTCTTCTATAAACAGCCCCCACCTGTTCACATATTGTGTGTCATGGCAGCTGAGCTGCAATACCAGACACAACCATGGACAGGTGTGGTGCCGTTTCTGGAAGAAAAACACAAGTATTTTTTTTTTTCCTTTTAATCCTGTACAGAAATCCTTTATTTAGTTGATGGCTGTTGCACGTATTAAAGGGTCTTCATGAATTGGTAGCAGCGTGTGACAGGTGGAGTCATGTTGAATTGCTACTTCCAGGTCCAGCTCATAGACCAAGAGCAAGTGCTGTGTAATGTTCTGGGAGATCAGCACTGACCCATTGTAAAGGCGGCCCCAATGATGTATGTGTAGAGGAAGTGCCCTGCTTAGTGGTGGCGGCAGACCAATGGGCAAATCTGCATGTGGCATTCACAGCGTGGATTTGGAGCGTAATCTGCATCGCTACATTTTTTTTCTGTGGAAAAATATGAATTATGTGGGGGGGAACAAAAATCTGCATCGTATAGACGGTGGTGAAGATTTCCATCGAATGAATGGAATACTTTACTGGTGCAGACTTGCCGTGAACATGCCCTTAACCCTTTCCAATCCAATTTGTATCCTGGTTTTCCTAGGGGGCTTACTATTTTTCTGCCGTTATACAACGGCACTATATGCTGGCTAAAGCCAGTACTGCATGAGGTGACAATCGATAGGCTCCAACAGCAGAGAGGCCAGCAATATACAGTAAGAGAACCCCGACGGACGTCTTCCAACATCGGAGCTGTACAGCCATAAATCATAATGTCTTCAGAGGTCAGACAATGGATTGAAAAGGGTTAAACTGGTATTAATTGGTTCTGTTTATCAAATGTATAAGATCAAATGGTCCCTTTAAAAAAAATAAATGAATCTTGTCACTGTAGGGTTGCTTCACCCACCACAGTGACGTCACGGTGAATGGAGCGATGGCCAAGCATATACTGCCGCCGCTCCATTCGTTTCAATGTGGCTAATGGAAATTGACAAGCGCTTGTACCTCGGCTAACTTTGGCAGTCCCACTGGAAGTGGATGGAGTGGCACCTGCAGTAAGGAGGGGGGACACAGGACCCCGGTTCTTGGGGCCAGTGGTGAGGTGCAGTGTTAGGCCCAATGTCCATGGGGAAAATAGATTAATTAAATCTGCGCTGGTCTCCCACACGCGTGATCCGCGCCCATCTGGAATCATTGGGCACCCGCAGGTAATTTAAGGCCTCATGTCCACGGCCCCGTACGGTTTTCCTGTGCAGAATCCAGCAGCAAATTCCACCTGACCCGCAGACATGAGGCCAGAAAATACAATATAATTACCTGTCTGGACGCTGCAGGCCTCTCCTCCATGGCGGCCGGATCTTCTTTCTTCTGCACGGTGGATGTTTTCGGGGACGCCGACGGCATGCCGCACGCATGCGCCATGCTGTCTTTTTAACTCCTGCTTTCCCGCGGCACGGACGCAGAGACAGCTGCGTCTGTTCTGTGTATCCTGACGGGAAAACCGCACAAAAATGGAGCATGCTGCAGTTGTTTTCCCGCACATGCGATCCGTGGGAAAATGACATCCGCACGTATTTAATTACCTGTGGGTGCCCAATGATTCCCTATGGGCGTGGATCGCATGCGCAGGATACCCGCGCGTTTTTTGTAAATTCCATTTTTGCCTGCGGATGTAATTTCTCCCCAGGGTGTGGATCGTACGTGCAGGAAAACACCCGCAGCATGCTCCATTTTGTGCAGTTTTTCCACACTGTTGTCTTCCACAGCTTCTTATGAAGTCAATTGAAGTCATCCACCCCGCGACACAGACGCAGCTGACACTGCGTCTGTACCGCGGGAAAGCAGGAGTAAAAAAAAAAAAAAAGAAAGACGGCGCATGGGCCCAGGACGCCAGCGGCGTCCTGAGTGCATCCGCCGAGCAGAAGAAAGATCTGGCCGCAACGGAGGAGAACCTCGCCGCATCCGTACAGGTGAATATAATGTATTTTTTTTATCTCATGTCTGCAGGCCGGCTGGAATCCCCTGCAGGATTCTGCACAGGGAAACCGTGCGGGCCCGTGGATATGAGGCCTTAAGGCAGCTGAATGCAGTCCTAAGCTCTCGCTCACGACCTGAAGGTTGTGGGTTCAATCCCCATTTGGTTCAGGTAGCCCGCTTAAGTTGGACTCAGCCTTCCATCCTTGTGAGGTCTGTAAAATGAGTACCCAGCTTGCTGGGGGGTAATAAATAAATTGCTTAAAAGCTCTGCAGAATAAGTTGGTGCTATGCAAATAACAAGTCCCTTTCCCCTTTTCCCTTATACCTTATCCTGTGAATAAGAGATAACTTTAGATTTTGGGATAACCCTTTTAACCCTGAATTCCCTAATGGGGTGTATGAGAACGGACAACCATGATGCTCTGACAACTTTATTCCTTGGCCTCTGACTCCGTGAATAAACGTGTCGGGTTCACACAACGTGTTCCTTTAATAAAGTATAGGAAATTGTTATAGTAATGGTAAACTCGCCTGTATCACAAATATATTACATGAAATCCCGTGCTATCAATTGATTTCCCAGTTATCTGTTTTAGAGAAAGCAGAGTGACAATTAATATGGCCTCCGTTATAGCTCACATAGAGGTTGTCATTCAGTGTCCCTAGAACCCTAAATGGCAGGCATGCCCCATTATACAGATGTATCATTGTAGGAATAAACATTGCCATTCAGGATTCTAGGAAAGCTGTGTGACAACCTCTATGGGAACTGCAATTGGGGCTAGAATAGTTGTGCCTCCTAGTTATCTTGTGAAGAGATATAACTAATAAACAGAAAAACTGCAGAATTTACGCTTGATTTTATTTATATATTTTTTTAAACAATACATTTTTATTGGCATTTGCAAAGTATACAAAGCAGATCCATGCCTGCATGTGTTGATTAATGTACATCCGTATACATCGTATGCAATTAACAACTTTACAGGAGGGTGGGGGAAAGGAAGGGTAGGAAAATAGGGAGGGGTCGCGGATGGAACCTTACTTCACTAGCGTACATCCTCTTCGCTGGATTATCTTTTGTGGTTCCGCTTGGGACATAACAGAAGTAATGCTCTAGATACGAGGCATCTGTTTATACTTGTGAGGTTGGTACAGCCCTGTAATCTGATTTTTGGGTAGTCTGCAGCTGCCATGGAGATGATGCAGTGGGCTGCTCTGTATGTACCAGTAGAATCAATAATTGAATAGTACTCTCTGCTTTTATTACATTTTGGTGATATGTAAATGAGGCGATGATAAAAAAATACTGCCACTGTTTATTTTGTTGCTCATAGGTTATTGACTCTGTAATCGCAGTCCGTGGGCCGCAGCATCATTTAAACATTGCTTTTTGATAAATATGACTCTGCATACTAATAGGTTGTCAGCAGGGCACATCGAAAGAGATATTCCATCTAGTTTAAGGCCATAGATGCAACATTGCTTACTGATTATAATGCTGTGCATGCATGCACTCCTCAACATTGAAATTAGAACACTAAGAAGGAAAAGTCGAGAAATTATGGAAATCGCAGGATCGGTAGACATGTTAATGATAAAACATGGAAACACGATATTCAAAACCGCCTTGATTTATATCAAATATAATCGTCACAAATACATGCACTTACACGCTTTGGCACGCCATCAGTGAGGTTATTAATACTTTGTCTAAGGAGTATTCTGCCACGCTGACTGCACTTGGCACGCAAATCATCATGTGCCACTGGTTGCTCCCTATGCAACTACTGACCAATGATGCCCCAGATGTGCTTGATGGGAGATAAGCCCGGAGGCGCTGTAGGCCATGGTAGTGCGTTTAGGCTACGCAGGCTGCTTATATTTGCACGAGCAACATGCAACCTGTTGAAGAATGACTCCTGTGACACTTTGGTGAAGTGGCTATACCACTGGTTCCATAAGCAAGTCAATGTAACACTGAGCTGTTGGTGTACCTGGAATGAAGACTAGAGGGTCTGGCCACTGTACATTATGCCATCACTCACCAAAATCCCGGGAGTTGGACTGGTGTGATGTTCCCTCGTAAAGGCAGCTTCATGGTGACCAATCTCTGGCTATCGTTGCCTCTGGGGAAAAAAGCAAGACTCCTCGTTACAGAAGACAGACCTTCATTCCAGTTGTACTCTGCGCCGTGATAGCCTTTAAAAATGGTAATGTGAGGTCAGTGGAACAACTGTTGCTTCAAGCGCCTTCTGATGGTTGTGTAGACACTGTTTGATGTCCTAGGCTTGGGATGTGGCGTGCAGGATCACTACGCGCCATTCTTGTAATCAGATGGTCTGCCCATGTAGAGCTTCTCCTCTGTGCACCTCTTGTTGTCATTGGAGTTCCTCTTCGCTCTCCCAACCACTGGTACACACAATGTAGAACAGTGCGGACATCTCGGCCTACACTCGTAGGGATCTACCGGAGCAGTAAACCAAGGCCTCTCAGTTCAAGGATTCTGGCCCTCTGTTTGCCACCAGTGGCACATCAATGAACTGGAGGCATTGCACAAACATGCCACAAGACCTACTGAGCTAGGGTTTTATTCATTCTTTTATTCCTGACCCAGCAGTAAAGTGAATATGGCCCCTTCCACAGGCAGTGCAGTAGGAGAAGAAAAATCAGTGGCTTGTCTCTACATAATAATTCAGACTTATGTTATTTAAATGGGATTTCCCACCACCGGAAGTGATTTCATACAAGTCGGATATGAAGTCACTTCTAGATTCCTGGGGGTCCTGGCAGTCAGACCCTCATCATTTCCCAGAAAGAATGAGCCATAGCGCTAATTAGGTGATTCAACTCACATAAAATAAATGTGTATTGTAGTTGTCTACATAGCAGGTGAATAGGGGCAGGAACAAAGCTGAAGGGACGTTGTCCCCTCATTCTTGGGATCGCCAAACATAATGTTATGGCATATACTAGTGTTAATATTATAAGATCGGAATACGCCTTTAAGATCTGTGGAAAGCTGGGTAACCATATGTATAGGTGCTGTAAGATATCGTATATTTGCTGATTCTGACTTTTTTTTTTTTTGTCTCTCTTAGTGAAAATTGACAAAGACAGACGACTGGTTGTCCTAGAAGAGGAACATGAGGTGAGTACAAAGAGGGATTTTGTTCTGTACAATTATAAGACTGTACAGATTTTTGACCCCAAATGTAACCACATTTTGGGGAAGGGGGGGGGGGGGGAGGAAACCCACATTAACTGATTATTGGGATCTCCTAATTCACGTGTCACTGAACTATGGCTTTCCAGCTGTTGTAAAACTACAGCTTTGTAACCTCTGCCCTAACGTGTAGCTGAAAGAGTCCCTCTAACCATATATGTAATATTTATTTGTATCATAGCCTACAATACACATGAATATTACATATATGGGCAAGAGTGGCTCTGCAGCTGGTACAGTCATTGCTGCTGGCTGAAATGGAAATACCACTGATTAAATTATGGTAACCTGCCAGTAGAGTCCCTACGGCATCTCCAGCTCTGCAATTATGACTCTGAGGCCCTGCCCTACTAATTGCTGCTGCTTCTTTTATGTGAACAGGGTATTTCTCCAGATGAACTCAAGGATGAACTTCCAGAGAGGCAACCCAGATATCCTTTTATATATGGCCAATGACTGGCATGTTCAGTGATGCAAAGTTAGCTGCCTTAAATTATCGGGACGAGTGCTTGAGTTTACACGTGTGGCTGTGCGTTACCATCAGCCATACTGTCCAGTAATATTTTGCAAGATGCTCAGCTGCATCTACAAGCAAAGATGGAAATTAAAGTTTCTGTGCCCAAGTTCAAGATCTGCAGCAGGACGCCCATGTGCCTTTTATAATACTGCTTTAAGTTTGATGATAAAATAAAAAATATTGGTTGTTTTTCTGCAAGACAAACTAAAAACACAGATTTCAATGATGGTGAGTATACTATAGTCTGCTTCCCTGGTAGTAGTCCACTACCAAGAGCATATCGTGCCCATTGTATATATTGTGATCAGTGCTGTGCATATGATGAACTGGGAGGCTACAGATTTTATCATTCTAGGCAAATCCAGAATGCTGCTAAGTTGAAATGGTGAGTTAATTTGATTAATCAGCCAGCCCTAATAATGGCATCTTGTGTAGTAAGTAGTGATGAGCGAGCATACTCGCTAAGGGCAATTGCTCGATCAAGCATTGCCCTTAGCGAGTACCTGCCCACTCGGGAGCAAAGATTCGGCTGCCGGCAGGGAGCTGCGGGTGAGAGCGGGGAGCAACGGAGGGGAGATCTCTCTCCCTCTCCTCCCCGCTCCCCCCTGCTGACTGCCGCAACTCACCTGTCGCCCAAACCTTTTCTCCCGAGCGGGGAGATACTCGCTAAGGACAATGCTCGATCGAGCAATTGTCCTTGGCGACTATGCTCGCTCATCTCTAGTAGTAAGTGAGAAAAGAAGACCTGGCCACCAAAGGACACGATGGCTAATACTGTCAAAGCTGATACTGGCATGGATATCACACAAATGAAGCAGTGCAAAACCGAAAAAACATGGAGGGGGCTCGCCTTTAGGGTCGCCGAGGGTCGTGAATGACTAACAACTTATGTAGTATAGGGGCCATTGGACCTCATTGGGTGTGCCTACTACTTTTGCACCTTCTATAGCTATGCCTCTGCATGTGTCATTTATAATACGATCATGTGTCAGAGGGTCTTCTCAAGCACCAAAGCTTGGGTGCGATTGCCGAATCCGGCTCTCTGTGCTGGCAGAGGTACAGTCACATAATGCTTCTACTGATACAAGGAGAACATAGTGACCGTCAGTTGACAGTTATGTTGTCTTCCCTCAGTGATCTCTATTAGTAGAGGTCAATGCAGGATCAGAAGGCTACAAGCAACAGCTTTTGCTCATCTGTGTATGTGTCGCTATGAGCAGAGGGTGCAATGCAAGATGGAGGTAGAGCTGAAGAGGTCTTCTCTTATTAGGACATGACAGCATATCTCTATAAACGCAAAATAATATAGTAGCACTCTACGAACACAAAAATATATGCAGATATTGAATATATGGATTATTTTAACTTTCATTAATGTGTGGTTTATAATACACGTTTGGATTGCATTAGCCTGCTTGCACCACAAATCGCCTTCTTAAAAGATGGGTTCTTGGACTAAACAGACTTGCCTCTCCATTGGACATAGGCATACAAACCGACCACTTTGTAGGGCCACTTTTCCATGGCCGTATTTAGGTCAGTATTTCCAATGAGTATTTTTAAGCTGAGACAAGGAGTGGTTCATAGAGAAAAAATATCTGTTATGGAAAGATTTGCATCTTTTCCAGGTTTTGACTTACAAATGCCAATGCAAAATACTGCAGTGTGAAAGTGGCCTATGTAAGAACCAGCTGTCTTGTTCTCTAATCCATAACGGCTCAGGCGGGTGGGAGAAGGGCACAACCAAGGTGCCATTATGTTCTGATCAGTGGGGTTCCGATGGCCAGGACCACACCAATCATCACATGAAATCAGATCCCTACTGATTCGAATATGATGCTATAGCCTAGTGTCCTGTGGCTTCTGTGAGGGCAAAGAGGGAAATGTTAAAAGGCTTGTCTATATAAAGAATAAGTACAGGGTAGTAGATGTGTGATATTTGGGCAACTTACTAACAGAATGTAATTGGGTGTTCTGCATCATTTATGGACCCTTGGCATAGAAGTTGGCCTCCTGTACAGTGTATCACTTCAACCCACAAATGGCTGCTAATGGAAGGGTACATGATGTGCCTTTGCCAGTTTCTAGTTCTGCCTCTAGAAAGTTAAGGTAGAAAACTGATGCAGATGGGTGGTACTGATGAACGGGGTGACATTAAGTAGCCCTCCACCGTCGGCTTTTGTGAGACAGAGCGACGGCACTGAATAGGAGAATGACTTCAGTGGTGATGAGGCGTGTTCTTCATAAAAGAACGGCGCAGAACTCCTAATTACATTCTGTTAGTAAGTTGCCCAAATCGCACACATCTTTTAGGGGCATAGCTGGGGGTTGGAGAGAGTCATGCGGGGCTTGTGCCCTGGGCGTAGCTAGGAGGGAAGTCACGGAGCTGGCCACACACTCGGACACAGCAGAGCTAAACAGCTGATTTGCTTTTGACCTAAAATACAGCTTCCCGAGCCCACCCTGACATATTCACACAGAAGCAGAAAAGGGTCGCTGTCTGATCTGCAACCCCTGAGCCCAGCATAGGAAGAGCACCAATGTGCCTGTGCCGCCCTATGCCTGCTGACAATAAACAGATGACTGCTGTTCAGCGCTCCTGGCATGCCAAGCCTGACACAGATCACCTTTTCCAGCAAAGTTAAAAATGTCTGACTACTACTGGCAAAGGCGCTCTGTGTCAGGCTGGGTGGCTGCAGATCAGGAGTGCTCAACAACAATCAGCTGTTTAGGGTTGGGGGGCTGTGCAGCCCAGTGACGGTCTTCCTATGCTGGGCTTCAGGGGCTGTAGGTCAGACTGGGAGATTGCAGGTTAGAATGAGTTGTATCAGCTGTTAAGTGCCACAGCTGAAGTCAGAGTGAATTGCAAACTTATCAACACACTTTCTCCCATAGGAATAATTGGGTGACTGCCTCCCATTGATTCCTACGGGAGAATGTGTTAATAAGTTTGCAACTTTCTCTGACATGGAAAGCGTTCCCACAATGTTTTTTTAACACCATGCTGCGGGTTTTGTTACAGCTGGCAAAATCTGCATTGGGACAAAATGTCACCTCCAGCTGGCTGATTCCTCTCCTTCCTATGAGGATATGTACATTGCTGGCAGTCATCTTCCTGCCAGCCAATGTACGTTACATCACAGGCCAGCAGGGGGGAGTGCCGATCTACTTCAGAGACTGCTCTTGCATGCTATCTCGGTAATAGATGAGAATTCCTTCCTAGCCAGTGAATGCTACATCACAGGGACGTGACCTTCACTGACCCATCCAGAAGGAATGTGAGGAATGCCAGCTTCATAACAAGCTGGCCAGCGTGCGGTGAGCTGTCCAGGGGGCACTGCAGAAGCTCAGCCAGGAGAAGATGTGGTAGGGAGACGAACTGTGAAGAAATAGGGGAGTATAGAATTTATTTAATTTTTAATGACACAACCCCTTTAAGGATGATTGCACTGTCTGAAAACCGAATTGTGATATTCTGTCAGTCCTTGTACATGGTATGTATTGTGCACTCAGCTGTCTTTTCCTTCACTTCATTTAACATTCGTTGTGTACAGCTATAAGTACCAGCATGAAGATGGGAGAGTGTCTTATCCTTTGTGTTTTATTTTCTCCAGCCCTGTTGGTAAGTCCTTTTAGTGTGGATAATTGAATCTAAACTTGAATGTCATTAACATAAAGTGACACTCGTTCTGCAATAGTCAGAAAATCAATGTGACATTTGTCACCATGACTACTGCTAGTGTGATCCTATTGAAGAAATAGTGTCAAGGCCAAATATGGCTGATAGAATTTTTATTACTGCCCATCTGAAAGCAACATTAAATGGTGTGACTGCAGCCTTTCTTTTCTCTGCTGTAAGAGAAGGGTGCATCCAGATTTGGGCTGAACATCTGACTGGTGTCTGACAGCCTATTTGCTAGGGATATACAGCCTAAGGGCGCATTCAGACGACCGTATATCGGCCGGGTATTCACGCCGGCCGATATATGGCGTCTCTCTCTGCAGGGGGAGGAGGCTGGAAGAGCCAGGAGCAGTGCTCTGAGCTCCCGCCGCCCTCTGCCTCCTCTCCACTCTCTCTCCGCCCCTCTGCACTATTTGCAATGAGAGGGGGTGGGGCTAAGTTCCAGAATTAGCTCCGTATTTCTTCATTGAAAAGAGGGGGCGGGAGCTCAGTGCACTGCTCCAGGCTCTTCCAGCCTCCTCCCCCTGCAGAGAGAGACGCCGTATATCGGCCGGCGTGAATACCCAGCCGATATATGCTCGTCTGAATGCACCCTAACAACCATAGTCTTATTTATTCATTTACTTTAAATTTGGATTGTCTGTCATCACATCTCTAGCAACTTAGCTTTTGGGATTGTCCATGTTCTTCAAATAAAATCTCCTCAACCCCAAGCCATTAGCCGTTACCCCTGTGGGAAGCTCAGAGTGGCCACCTAATACAGTAGCAGCCATAGTGGAATTATGTGTCCATTCACATGAATGGCTCCTCATTTAATATGTGGTTGCATCGACTCCGCCAGAACAGAAGATGCTAATGGAAGTGGCCCCTGCTTAATGTCCATTTTCACAAATGGTGCCATCTGAACAATGCCTCCTTTTTTTATAAATCCCTTCCGCTCTGATCACTACTTTTATTTAGATGGGGTAAATTTGCAAATAAGATAAGTTAAAAAAAAAAAATATATATATAAATTACATTTGCTACTTTTAAATCACAACTTTTTTTTTCCTAGGGTGTAAACCAGAACAGCAGATGATGTATGCTGGGAGCAAAAATAAACTCGTCCAGAAAGCTGAACTCACAAAGGTGATCCATTTTCATTATTCTTGTAAGGCTGGAGGCACAGGACCGTATATCCGCTGTGGTTTTAGTTCATAATATAGATGTGTGTCCAAGCCTGGCCGTGGGTCTCCTGACCTGAACTTGGAGCATTATAGGAATCTAGGATGCACAGAGTTCGGGTAGGAGACCCAGAATCGGGCCGGGACATGCATCCGTATTACGGACACAAAAATATAGCCGAAATACGGCTGTGTATCCCTGACCTCTGTAATGTGTCATGGGTAGTAGTGTTCGATATTTATGTAGTAATCACAGGGGCAGCTAGCGCTGCATAAGAGCTGTATTCACAAAATAGTAGAATTATGGTGGTGGTTATACAAACTGTTATTCCTGAAGGTTTGCAATTTGCTTTTTTTTGGGGGGGGGGGGGTGCAATGCAGTGGAGCAATAAAGAAATGGTTGCTTTTTCTTCGTATGCTGTTGGGTTAGAGGTATTCTAAATCCAAAATTAGACAAATCTTCCAGAGATAACTTTCCTCTTTTTTTCTTTTTTTTTTTGCAAGGTGTTTGAGATCAGAAACACTGAGGACCTCACTGAAGAATGGCTGACTGAGAAGCTGGGTTTTTTCCACTAACATGTATTTTTCTATGTAAAGGAGCCTGAAGTATATTCCCTCTATACTTCTTAATTCTCATTTAGACAAGATGTCCGCCCACTCTCCAAGTGTCTGTGCTGCAAAGATGTGCAGTTTTTTGTTTTTTTTCTTAATGTAAATTTAGTAGCAAATGATATCATGTAACACTACACTGCTTAACTCTTTCACTGCCTGGAGGTCCCTCAGAGCCCTGTGCAGTGGGAGATATAAGTACTGGAATATCTTATCCTGACCACACTGGACGAAAAGCAGTTATTCTGGATTTACTAACAAGATCTACCTGTTATTAGAATTTATTATAACAATTTAAACCAAGCTTGGCTCATTTAATAACCTGTCACAAATGGTACATACATGTACCGGGGCCTACAGCTGTCTTGTTCTGGCAGCGGTATTACAATTTTAGCAAATACATCTATAACTTTTTATCAGACAAGTTTTAACAACTCTCCTATATACCTCCCTTATCAATTCCTTATGGTTCAGGGTCTCTGCTTATTGTCACTTGATGGGAACTTTTTATTGTTTACTCTTGATGGATCAAAAGTTGTCCTGGTCATGCTTTTGGCGCAGAGGCTTTTGCTGAACTTCACTTCCTGATGTAGGGAGCCAGTAATAACGGCCCCGACAAAAGGGCCATTTGAAGGCTGCAGCAAATGAATATTCCTTTCGGGTGGTGCCTAGCTCTGGCACTCATGTGGTCCAGTGTGAGGTCATCAGTTCTCTCCAGAAAGTTCAGCAGGGGCGGGAGAGCCGGCAGCGGTGGGCGAGCATGGAAGGGCGAGTATGAGCTATGTTGTTTTAGTACCCTAGACTGAAGAGGCTTTTGGACAGACCTACGTCCCAGGATAATCCCTTTTAAATAGGCATATTTGACATTCAGGACTCTAGAGGTCAGACAACTTTACTAATGGTAGCTACATTGGTTATGATTAGGGATGAGCGAGTATACTCGCTAAGGCACTACTCGCTCGAGTAATGTGCCTTAGCCGAGTATCTCCCCGCTCGTCCCGAAAGATTCGGGTGCCGCCGCGGGGCGGGGAGCTGCGGGGGAGAGCAGGGAGGAACGGAGGGGAGATCTCTCTCTCCCGCCCGCTCTGCCCCGCTCCCCGCCGCAACTCACCTGTCAGCTGCGGCGGCCCCCGAATCTTTATGGACGAGCGGGGAGATACTCGGCTAAGGCACATTACTCGAGCGAGTAGTGCCTAAGGCCTCATGTCCACGGGCAAAAGAAGAATTAAAATCCGCAGCAGATTTTAACTCTTCTCCTGCCCGCGGATCCGCGCCCCATAGGGATGCATTGACCACCCGCGGGTAGATAAATACCCGCGGATGGTCAATAA
Organism: Eleutherodactylus coqui; assembly: GCF_035609145.1. Classification (NCBI taxonomy): domain Eukaryota; kingdom Metazoa; phylum Chordata; class Amphibia; order Anura; family Eleutherodactylidae; genus Eleutherodactylus; species Eleutherodactylus coqui. The sequence goes on along the minus strand of NC_089842.1, from coordinate 152,092,044 downwards.
AAGTGATTTTAAAAAAAAAAATGGAGCATGAAAAAATCTGGACCATGCTCCATTTTCGTGCGGGTCTCCCGCGGGGACGGCTCCCGCGGGCTTTTATTGAAGCCTATGGAAGCCGTCCGGATCCGCGGGAGACAAAAATCAGATTTTACTCATCCGCTCCGTTTCTTCTCTTCGCCGCGGCGCCATCTTCTCTCAGTCGCGGCCGGATCATTTTGCTTCGGGCCGGCGCATGCGCGGGGCACGTCACCGACGTCATCCTGCACATCCGCCGGGCTGAAGAAAGAAGATCCGGCCGCGACGCAGAGAAGATGACGCCGCAGCGAAGGAAGTATCCGGAGCGTGCGGGAGGTGAGTTAATTCTGATTTATTCTTATTTTCAGCGCTCATGTCCGCGGAGCAGGAGGGACCCGCTATGGATTCTCCATGGAGAATCCGTAGCAGGCCGTGGACATGAGGCCTTAGCGAGTATACTCGCTCATCTCTAGTTATGATCAAGGGATGGATAAAGTATTTCACTGCACAAGTAGGCAGGTTTGCTTTTCAGGTGTATAGTAAAGCTGAGTGACCACTATAGAGTTTTTAAGAACTCTACCGAAAAGAAAAGCTCATTCTATTTACAAATATGAGGGAATGCCTTTCACTCTCTAAACATGGGACCAATCCTTCTACTACAACTATCAAGTGTCTAACGTTGTCGGCTAATGCATACTTTGTTGGAAGTGGTTAATTTGTATATTTCTCTTTCATTAATGTATGTGAACACTAAAGGCTGCGCTCTCCTAGTCTCTGAGCTGTGACACATGTAAGAAATTCTGTTGATTTGATTGTCCTCTCTGCACTGTAAATGTCTGGCACACAGTAAATGCCCACACTCTTTGGGGAAAAAGGGCACAACAGGCTTTGTGGTTTCCTTCTTCTGGAAGGAGGCACCCTGGATGTGCAGAGTATGGATATTTGCCGTGCACCAGACCAGTAATTCCATGTTGCAGGCTTTGCTCCTCAATAATTGTCAATAGACAGATGGGGATAATTGGCTGGCACTGCTTATCTCCATACGGACAGGTTGAAATGTAACCTGACCCATCCTTCTTTTAGAAAACTTTCAGACTGACTCCCTATACACAGTTTTCAGTAGATCCTACCAAAGCTGTGAGGATCCACTGAGAATAATCTAAATGTAGTCCACCTCACAGTGCTGTTATTACTTGTCTGTAGGATACCCCGTTCTCAGGTGGCCCAACCAGGGCAGGACTGGACATTGTAAGCTGAATACTAGTTACTACTAATTTGATTAAACCTAATTTACGTTTGTTTTTGTTCTTTTGTTTGCTCAGGAATGAGTATTGTGATAATATGTAACACAAATGGCTTGCATACTGAGGCATAATGTAAACTTGTATTTACATATAGGCATTCCATATTTTTTCTGCATTGGTTTTCTCACCATGCCTTCCCCATATGTGGTGCCAAATATGTCAATCAAGTCTTGAGTATTTATCATTTCAGGATTTACAGGGATCCAAAAAGTCGCACATTCCAGATGGGACACACTTGACCCCTCCACACCCTTTTACTCCCATACAACTTCCAACATGTGTGACCCAGTCAATGTATGGTTTCTGGGTAAAATAGAATTTTAACCTGTGAAATCATGGCTCTAAATTGCGTCATGAACCTCACACTCCTCCAAAGGCCCTAAATATGTCTTTTTTTTTTCCTCTAACATTCCTGCGATAAGCCCTTCTGTGGGCTGAACTGATTCCTATTAGTGGTAATGGATTTCGAATTGGTTAAGCTCACAAAATGCCTGCTTCAATTGTGAGTTTGTGACAGATATGCTTCTAATCAGCTTTGCATGTGGTAATGTTCATTGGCACATCAGCATGTATCTGTATTCTGTGATACGGACTGGTATAATTGTGCGCACATTACATATGACTTTCCATGATTAAAACTGGTTAACCATTCCATAAAAAACTGGGGTGCGGTACCTGGCTATTTTGGATAATTGGTAACATGTCACATTTATTCCAGTGGTCTCCACTTGTTGCAGTGATTGGAAACCATTGTACTAGTCAAACAAAGCCAAAGTATGTGGTAAAAAGCTCTACAAATTTCATAATATTACACTGAGCCAGGGTGGTTTCCCTTCTGCGTTGGAACGTCTGGTCGGAGGTACTTTCGCAGATCTGGCGCAAAATACTGGAAGAAAAAGCGCTGCATGCAGCACTTTTTCTTCCGGCTAAAAGCTAGGCAGCTGAGCGCAAAGCGAATGGACCCCTTAAGAGTCAATGGGAGCTGTTCGCAGATGTGAAACCACCCTCACATGTACCTAGATGCTGAGATGGTGTGCTGGTCCTCTGTTCTCCCTCCTAGAAATGTATAAATAAACTTGCAACTAGATGTTACCATTCCCCTTCTCAACAGAGCACATAAATATTCTGACAATGTGTAGGGATACTATCAATTTAATTATACATTTCCAGGAATAGGTAGTTACAGAAGAACGCTGCAACACAGACATATGAGATCAGGTGCTCCAGAATTATTCATGAGGGATACAAGTATTTACTAGAATTTATGTCAGAAGGGCTGATCTGACCAAGCATCTTCAATTAAAAAGCAAATTGTCAAATGCAATACTAACAAACACAGAGGTGTAGATTGACTGTGCAAAATCTGTATCTGGGCCCATCACTTAGTAGATGAGTCTACATACCCTTAAGGCCCTTTTAGACACAACAAGAGTAGCTGATCGCTGAATTCTAGCTTGCTAGAATTGAGCAATCAGCTGTTATCAGCAGAGCAGGCTGTTATCAGCCGGCTGTGCTGATAAGATTCTCTCCGCCTGTGTCCTGCTGTGAATTCACAGCAGGGACACTGGCAGTCAGAGCTGAGAAGAATACAGCTGTTTGTTTATGCAAAACAGCTGTATTCTTTTAGTGGCCACAGCGGTGTCTTGCTCCGCTTGCATATTCTATAGTAGCTACTATAAAGTATGCAAAGATGATCACTCAAAACTGTCAATCAAATTATCATTTGCGCGACTTTTGAATGATCATCTATCAGTGTAAATGGGGCTTAACAACAACAGTTGGATACGTCTGTCTTTATCACCTCAATTAATACAATTTGGGACAGTGCCCTCAACAGCCCACTGTTCTTATACCCCGGACATAGATTACAAATACTAGAAAATAAAATGATTAACTTTGAGAGCTCAGTATTGATTAGGAACATAAAGAAATGTGATTACTAAAGTCACCCTGGATTATTATGACCAGGTTCCCAGTATTGAGCATCAGATTTCCTCTTCTATAAAGTCTATTACTTGTTGTGTGGCACTTTCTTGGCTGGCTACTTTATATATGAAGCACATCAGACCTGATTTTTATTTCTTACCTTGATTTAGTAAATACACTTTAACGTGTGAATATGTTTTTTGCCTTTTTGTATACAATGAGAATCGCTGTAATGAACGTAATTCTCCACTGCTGCCTGTTCACGGTTACAGAATATTCCTCCTCTGTGTTATTACTAGTGCCAGGGTTCTGTGCATTCATTTTCTTGGTTAAATAAATACATTTTGAAATTCGCAAATTGTGTATGTCTTAACTTGCTGCAGAAGGCTTCACACAATGATGGATTGTCCTCGTGACCTCACGGAATGACACGATTGTCACATTGTCATTCAAGTTGGAAGACTTTTCTTGAATATGAGGAGCTTTAGGGTGCATTCAGACGACCGTATATCGGCCGGCGTGAATACGGGGGGGAGGAGGCTGGAAGAGCCAGGAGCAGTGCGCTGAGCTCCCGCCCCCTCTGCCTCCTCTCCACCCCCCCTGCACTATTTTCAATGAGGAGAGGTGGGGCGGAGCTAATTCCTGGAACTTAGCCCCACCCCCGTCCTGCCTCCTCATTGCAAATAGTGCAGAGGGGCGGGGAGGGGGTGGAGAGGAGGCAAAGAGGAGATCGGAGCTCAGAGCACTGCTCCCAGCTCTTCTAGCCTCCTCCCCCTGCAGAGAGAGATGCCGTATATCGGCCGGCGTGAATACCCGGCCGATATACGGTCGTCTGAATGCACCCTTAAATAGGACTGTGGTGTTCTAATATATCGCATTATAATTCATAATATAAAGGGGTTGTCCAGTATGAGCACTTTCTTCTCCTTCCCTCCTCTCAGTAGATCTTCCATGAACTACCCGTTTGCTGAGGTTCCTGCTACTGATTGGTTGATAGTAGGAGGGGAACATCCCAGTACCAGCTGCTCTTTCAGTGGAGAAGTGGTGTTCCATTGAATCTTGTTGAAATCAATGGTCTGGCAATTAACATGCAAGGTCCTCTAGAAAGCCATAGTTCTGATTGACCAACACCCTTCTGTTGCTTTCCCTTTCTGCTTGGGAAAACTGCTTGGTTTGGTTCTAGAACTCTGACAACCTTTCTAAGGATACGGCTTAGTCTGGTAATTAAGGATGTAAGACTTTTTTTGAGTTTTCATCTTCACATTAAAATCCTGTAATTCTTTAAAGTTTTTTTTTTTAACACCATTTTTTGATTGCAGCTTGTAAGGGGTTAATATCTTAGATTGAAGTCCTCTCTCGCCATGGCTATTGCATCAGAACTCCGGCTGTGAGTTATAGCTGGCTCTTGCTGCAGATGATGCAGTCTCACCTCCTGTGCCATCCATATGCTGTACATGTATCATTTCACAGGAACTCGTGAAACTATTGGCCATTTCAATGGCTGAAAGCATCGGTGCGTTGTTTTTCTGCGCACAACTTGCGCAAGCAAAACATACAGTAAAAAAAAAAACTCACTAGAACAGTTGTGTGAATCTGGCCTAAAAGCAAAGGTATAAAAAGCTAGTTTCAGTTTCCCTTAGTAATTAGGCTCCATTCACATCTAGTTTTCTGTTCCCTCATAGGAGCAAAAACGTGCTGAACACCAGTGGTGCCTGATGGACCCTACTGATTTATAAGGCCCTGTTACACGGCAAGAACAGGCATGTGACCAGCGGTGATGTAGCGGTTATATAATCGTTCACTTGGCATGCATTTACACTGAACAATAATTGGGTAGATTCAATCATTCATTGAAATCTAACCACATCTGTAGGCCCCCCTACAGTCACTGCTTTGTATTCGGCAAATCGTACAGCGCCTGCTAATGGCAAATGATGCCGCAGCAGACTGACAATGATTTTCACGTCTTTATGTAAGTTTCGATCAGCTATAATCCAATGATTTCTCGTTCATTCACTGCACACATTTACACCTATTATCGTACAACCCACTTGATCTAACGATTATTTACATGGTAATTGCTGCTTGTAAACGTTTTAGCTCCCAGCAGCGTCCATCATTTTACTGGAGAAATAGCTCGGCAGGCTTTACAATTTTTTTTTTTTTTTTTTTCTGGCAGATTTTATGGAATCTGATGGAGGCTCTGAAAGGCGCCTCTAACACAGATGTGAACTACCGTATTTTTCGTTCTATAAGACCCACCTCTGTTTTAGAGCGGGAAAATAGGGAAAAAACATTTTTAACTCACCGAGGCACAGCGCAGGGTTTGTGCCGGGCGACGGAGCAGAAGAAGCAGCAGAGTCTGAAAAACCGGAGTTCCGTGTCACAGCGGCCGTTCGGTGGAGGGAAGAAGCCGTTTGGCGGAGGCGAGGAGGAGCAGCAGCAGTTCCTGCCGTAGCTCACCAATCAGTGATACGTATGGGAGGCAGTGGGGAGGAGAAAAACTTAACTTATCGCACATTTGTTCATGCAATTGCGAGTTTAATGTGTGCTCGTGTGTTAAACTCGCAATTGTGCGCAAAAATGGCGGTCGCGACGAATTTCGGCATATTTGCTCTATAAGACGCAGTGACTTTTCCCCCCCGCTTTGGAGGGGGGAAAAAGTGCGTCTTATAGAGAGAAAAATACAGTAAGCTTCGAAGGAACACTTCATGCAAAACTGATACCTTGTTTTGCCTATTGCAGGGCTGAAGAGGGTAAAGCCTGACTTTGATTTAAAGGCTAACAAAGTGACTAGTCATGCTACACCCCCTCTGTCCCTGCACAAGGCATGACACTGTGTGTAAGTTTTACCTGGAGTGTTGCTATCGTTAACAGATATACAGTTGCAATAAAAATTAACCCATCCACCCCCCCCCCCCCCATTCCCAATTGCAAATTTGATTTATTTGCAAAATTTACAAACTTTTCAAACCCAAACCATTTTAAATAGCTCGATACAACTAATGTAAGCGGTTTCCCTACATTCAACACAAATGTCACTTTTAGTGGCTTCTGCGGTCTTAACTGTAATGGAATCCCTCATAAGACCACACATTTGCAAATGAGGTGTTGTCTCAAACACACTTATTCACAGATGAAGAACCCTAAAAACAATATTTTATTTAATCTATTAAAATTCTGGGCTATAGGCTAAGAAAAGACAGACAACAATGAAGTGTAAATATATTTGTGTTTTAGTATATCACACAGTGGAATTTAAAAGATAGATATCTTCTGCAGAGACAACCCTTCACACAGGATTCCTCGTCATATAATAATTCCCCTGTGGATACAGCATGAGGGCTTATTTAGACGACCGTATATCGGCTCGGTTTTCACGCTGAGCCCATATATGGTGTCCTTGTCTGCAGGGTGGGGTGGGGGGGGATGGAAGAGCCAGGAGCAGGAACTGAGCTCCCGCCCATTTCCTGCCCCTCGCCACTATTTGCAATGGGAGGGGTGGGGCGGAGCTAAGTGCCAGTACTTAGCCCCACCCCTGTCTTGCCCTCCTCCTATTGCAAATAGTGGAGAGGGAGCGGAAGCTCAGTTCCTGCTCCTGGCTCTTCCATCCTCCTCCCCCTGAAGACAAGGACACCGTATATTGGCTCGGCGTGAAAACCGAGCCGATATACAGTCTGAAATAGCCCTTACTCAAGGACTATACACCAGGTAGTTCCTCCTCCCCAAAACCACAATCCAGGTGATTGATATAGATGACCGTATGTGGGGGGACGTACCATTGGTAACTACTAACTGGTTGTAGATAGACCTTGAAGAGTAGGCCACCTTGATGAAAAAGTCTGAGCTGCTTAATTCGAAAGATATATAAGAACTCAGCCTAAAGGAGAGTTCAAAAACCCAATGTCTACCCCTGCAAACATAACTCGGTTTAGTGAGAGAAGTTGCGAGAAAAGCAGCCAAACTGCATTAGAGGATACGAAAAGTAAATTTTAGAACAAGTTCAGTTCTTTTTGGATTAGATTAGGTTCAATGCATTTCAGTTGGACCTGCAACTCTTCAGGAACCAGTTGGTCGCCATATACATATTTAAGGGGGAGCATAATAATACTACAACCCCTGTTATCAATCCCTGGACAAAAGCATCCGTCCAGGGAGAACTGTCAGTTTATGGACAGCAAAGGGTTTACAATATAGAGCAGAAGAATCGGCGCTCACAATGCGCAAGAGGCGGCTTACAAATCTTGATAGACTAAATCTATGGTTATTGCTGCAACGCACAGATCAACCATCAGTAAAAAAGACTTAGTTGGAAGCATAGTTCACAAGTTCAAAATTAAAGGAACTATACAAAACCCCAGAGTTGCTCCACAGAATTGATCCGAATTACCCTTCGACCTGCTGGAGATGTTCTAAAGCAGTGGGATCTCTCTCACATATTTTGTTCTCGTGCCCATCCTTAACCCCCTTCTGGCATGAAATACAGAAGATTCTAAAATCAATTCTTGGTTTCGAAGTAAAGCTCACACCCAAGCTGCTCCTACTAAACATGTTTCCCCTGAGGCCACCCGAAGGTAGAAACCCATTACTCCTATTTCTCCTAGATGCAGCAAAAATATTAATCCCGAGACATTGGAAAGACGTAGACACCCCCCCCCCCACAACATTTATGAATGGTTGAATGAAGTTAGCCTAATAAATAGCTTTGAAAGAACTAGATATCTGCAAGAAGGAGAACCAGAAAAATAGTTTAAAATTTGGAACAAGTGGACCTCCTACAGGAACAAATAATCCCCCATTTAGGATTGTAGTAGCCAACCAACTTCACTCCTTCAATACAGCGACTTACATGCTACTCCTTCATATACCTCCAACTTGGATCATAAAGCAAAGTCAATAGAAGATTGATTGTTACCCCCTTACTTCCCCCTCTCCAGTTCTCGATACCGTCTCCATATTCCTTTCTTTTCCTTTTCCTTTCTATTTCGTTTTATTTTTATTGTCTCACAGCTAAATTTTTACTGCTAAATGTATATGAAGACAAATCTCTGTATGTTATATTTTTCTGCATCCCCCCCCCCTTTTTCCTTTCTGTACCCAATTTAATACTATAAATAAAGAATTGAAACAAAAAAAATTAAAGGAACTATTTTATTACCTTGTTGACTGCTAATGGTCTTCATCGTTTTGTTTTCTTTAATGAAAAAGTAGTAAAACTGATGTGAACCAAGGCTAAAGGAATACGCTACATTACCTGGATGTGGCAGAAAGAGGAAGCTATCACCGGCTGCAACCAGATTCCTGGGAAGACCGGCAGTGACAAACCCTTGAGTGACTGCCGATAAGGAAAATAATCAATACCAATCAGTATAGTTTTTCTTTTTGTAGCAATCTAGTCCTCAAAATTTTCTAGACCCAATTTGGAGTATTTGTTGCTATGACAACTACGGAGGCAGCAGACTGGGAGAAATTCCTAAATTGCTCTGCTGCGACTGGGGAATTTATATGACAATTTGACTTACAGAGGAAATTTCTACCCAGCAAATCACATGATAGTGAAGACGCTGCCCGTTTAGAGCTAATGGCCGCATCTATTTTCTTGCAAGTAATTTATCCTTGCCCTCCAAACCAACACCAGACACCTGCATGCCGTTTATAGGCAGATTGGATGTTCTGTCATTTTGTGTTTTGGATTTCACTTTTATGGCGTTCAACCTGCAAAATAAATAATGCTATAACATTCTTCTCTGGCTCATCACGATTCTGGCGATACCAAGTTTACACCATCTTTTTAATGTTTTGCTATTTTTGTACACTAACACTTTTTTTTCTTTTAAAGATTTGCTTTTGTGTTGCTGCATTCCAAGAGCCATAGCATTTTTATTGTTCCATATATGGAGCTCTATGAGGGCTTGTTTTTGTGGGATGAATTATAGTCTTCGTTTATCCAATTTTTTGAGAATGTAACACTGCTTTTTATTCCATTTTTCTCTTGAAGCAAGAATAATAAAATCTGCAATTCGGGCATTTTTATTTTTAACGGCGCTCACTGTGCAGTATAAATAATGTTAAATTAATTCTGTAGGCTAGTACAATTCTGACAATACCTAATTTATATAGTTCTTTTTTTCTTTTGCAGCTTTTTCACTTTAAAAAAAAAAAAATGTATTTTTTGTTCATCGCTGCATTCAAAGACCCCTACATTTTTTTCTCTCTTTTTTTTGTTAATAGTACTGTGAAAGGGTTTTTTTTTTGGGGGGGGGGGGGGAGGGGGGAAGGTTGTATGGTGGAATGAGTTAAACTTTTCAATAGTACCATTTGTTGATCCATGCAACGTTTTGATCACTTTCTATTCCATTTTCTGTGAGGCAAGATACCTAATTTTGCCATATATTTTCTATACCAACCTTTTTCTCTGGGTAATTATGAACACAAGGATACCACATACGTGATTTTAAAAAGAAATATATATATACTTTTTTTTGTCCCACCAGGGAACTTGACTATGAACATCTTTTATCATTCTTCTAATACACTACAAAGTTCAGTATAGAAGTGCATTAGAAAGCCTATGAAGCTCAGCCATAGGCTGAGCTTCATAGGCCACCGTAGCTGGCAAAGCTGCAGGCTATAACAACCCATCAGGACCCCGTGATCACATTGTGGGGGTCTGATGGGTGACCGAGGGAGCCCCCTCCCTCTGTCAACCTTTTACATGCCGTGGTCGCAATGCCCTATAAACAGTGGAGAGCTATGTTTTTTTCAGTCCCTGCTAGTAGAGCGAGTGCCAGGCTGTCATCCGACAACCGAGCACACAGTCCCTCTGGCATGGGAGACCCACGCCAGACTTCTGATGCAGCCGCCATCGAAAGATGACACTGCAGAATAAAGCTCCTTAACAGCTGCCGTTAAAGGATGTATGGGGTGCTCATTAATGGGTTAATTTTCATTGCACTTGCTCATAATTGAATAGGCAGAGTTATGATTCTATCCTCCTCTTTGATACTGCCCAGGAAATGCCCAAGGGGTGTAGTTCTTTTCTGGGGGCCACAGGGGGGCTATAACGTGTGGCGTCAATATTATTTTGTGGTAGATAATGGAAAGGCTATTATTCCCTTGTGGAGGTGGAATTGAACACATGTCTTGGTGCTTGCACTTCTGCTCTTTTAGCAGATGTTGTGGGGATTTTCCACAGTGGTATAATCTGCACCAAAATCTGCACCCTATGGAAGGGTGAAGATTGGAGAAGGGCAAATGTTGTCCCTATCTTCAAAAAACTTGAAGAAGGTGGACCCAGGAAACTACAGTCCTGTGAGCCTAACTTCTATACTGGGGAAGATCTTTGAACAGATTATAAAACGGCATGTATGCAAGTTCTTGGATGAGATTTGAGTAGTTAACCAGAGCCAGCATGGGTTTGTAACAAACAAGTCATGCCAGACAAATCTAATTTCCTGCTAGGACAGAATCACCAACTTGGTTCATCAGGAAAACGCGGTGGATATAGTATATCTTGACTTTAGTAAAGCATTTGACAAAATATCTCATACAGTTAGTCCCCGACTTGCGAACAGGTTCCGTTCCGGGAGCCCGTTCGCAAGTCCGTTTTGTTCGCAAGTCGAACAAATGCTTGTATGGAGGGGATCGCGGGTGGATCCCACTCCATACAACGTCGGGTGCTGGCTGTTCTTACAGCGGGCTCCCGGCGGCAGCAGTTCCGACGAGCCGTGGCGCTTGTCGGAACTGTTAACAGTTCTGACGAGCGGCGCGGCTCGTCAGAACTGCTGCCGCCGGGTGCCCGCTGTAAGAAACAGCTTGCGCCCGACATTCAGGGGAACTGTACAGCGTCCCACGATGAGATTGCGGGACGCTGTGCGGTTGCTAGGCAGCCGGGGACCTCCTGAAAGGCCCCAGGGCTGCCTATGCAGAGTGCCTATCAAGCGCACGGCTTGCTAGGCGCTCTGCATAGACAGCCCTAGGGCCTTTCAGAAGGCCCCCGGCTGCCTAGCAACCGCGATGTGACCGGACAGGCTTCTATCAGGCTTGATAGAAGCCTGTCTGGTCCCTGCACAGTATGATGTAATGCCATAGCATTACATCATACTGTGCTGTACAGATAGTTCGTATCTAGCGAAATTCGTAAGTCGAATGTTCGCAAGTAGGGGACTATCTGTACTTTCCATATTGAAAAAATGACCAAATATGGTCAAGGCAACTGTTATGTGGATTCACAACTGCTTGAGTGATCGTACTCAGAGTGGTCATAAATGGCTGCACATTCAATTGTGGGATACCAAAAGGCTCTGTCCTAGCTCCAGTGGTGTTCAACATTTTTATAAATGATCTAGAAGAGAGAATTGAGGGAAAACTTATCAAGTTTACTGACGACACAAAGCTAGAAGGGATGGCTAACACTGGAGAAGAGAGAGGATTCAAAATGTTTTGGACAAGCTTGAACAGTGGGCGGCGACTAACAGAATGGTATTTAACAATGAGAAATCTGGGCAAGAAAAATGAAAAAAGTACTTACAGAATGGGATGAATTGAGTAGGCAGCAGCACATGTGGAAAAGACTTGGGTATACTAATAGATACCTTCCATCTCTACCATTCTGATTCTAAAGGCCAATTTAGATGGGACGAATGTCGGCCAACAATGCCTGACACTCGTCCGTGTGTGTCCTCGCTCCCGTGCTGCTATATCAATGGCTCACTCACAGAGCGGCCAGCAGGGGGGCGGGGTGGCTGCAGGAGATTTCACTCCTTGCTCTCCCCCGACTCTCTCCATTGACTTAACATAGCGACTGCTCAATACTGAACGGCTGCTATTTACATTGAATGATTATTGTTCAAGCTCATTGTCCATAGTTTATGCTGCATAAACCAGTAATGAACAGACGCTATGTTAACTCAATGGAGAGGGATTGGGGAGCCTGAGGAGAGAAATCTCCTGCAGCCGCCCCGCTGTGAGCCAGCGATACTAGCTCCCGTGCAACAGCACGGGAGCGACTGTATGCGGGGACGATCATATGCCTGACATTTATCCCATCTAAATGGGCCTTGAGTCTGCTGGGGATCTGCATTAAAATCGTCACAATGCTCTGCATTTTGGTGCAGATTTTTCAACTGTAGAAAGTCCCCACCAAATCGTGTAAATGCACCCTCAAACGTTTTATAAGTGACTGTAGGTGCATTGGCAAAGACGTAAGCCTTAGGGCCCTTTTACATGGGCCGAGAAATTTGATTATTATTGCTCAGACTAAATATATGCATGAGGGGAACAATTGATAAACTTATTCATTGTTCAGTTTATGCATGCATAAAAAGTGAATGACGAATCTGCCCGTGTAAACAGTCAGTCATTCATCTATGAGCGACTGTTTGTTGGCTGCAAATGGTGGCGGGCGAGCTGATTCACTAGTGACGATCATTCCTGTGTAGAAGCACAGGAACAATCATTGCTGGGACGACTGTCAGGCATCCCGTCCTGTGTAAAAGCACTCTTAGGCCTCATGTCCACGAGCAAAAGAAGAATTAAAATCCGCAGCGGATTTTAACTCTTCTCCCGCCCGCGGATCCGCACCCCATAGGGATGCATTGACCACCCGCAGGTAGATAAATACCCGCGGATGGTCAATAAAAGGGAATTTTAAAAAAAATGGAGCATGAAAAAAAACGTGACATGCTCCATTTTCATGCGGGTCTCCCGTGGGAACGGCTCCCGCAGGTTTCTATTGAAGCCTATGGAAGCCGTCCGGATCCGCGGGAGACCAAAAATAAGAATAACTTACCCGCAGCGGACCGGGCACCTCTTCTCTTCCTCACGGCTGGATCTTCTTGCTTTGGCCCGGCGGATGTGCCCGGCGCATGCGCGCGGCTCGCCGCCGACGTGCCGAGTACATCCGCCGACCGAAGAAAGAAGATCCGGCCGTGAAGAAGAGAAGAGGTGCCCGGTCCGCTGCGGGTAAGTTAATTCTTATTAATTCTTCTTTTCAGCGCTCATGTCCGCAGGGCAGGAGGGACCCGCTACGGATTCTCCATGGAGAATCCGTAGCGGGCCTGATTTTCCCCATGGACATGAGGCCTTACTGGGGGTTTGGTCATACATTATGGGACATGTTTATTCAGCTGGCACATAGTGGGACATACTTTCATTAAAGGAGTTTTTGAGCGAAAATACTATTGATGATGTATCCTCAGAATAGATCATCACACACACACGGGTATTGCTTAAGACACAACCTCCGGAAACGGACGGGCAACTGGTCGTTTTACTTGAGGGTAGTAGTCCCCAGCAGCCATCAAACTCTGCTTTCAGCCTCTTCGATTCTGGGCCACATGGGCTGAAGGTTCCTGCGTGGTTCTCTTGCACTCTGCAGAACAGAACTCACTTGCACACACCTCGCATCCACATATATATTACAAGGTCACGTGACAAACAAACGGATACATTTTCCAGACAGTCAGCTCACATACCAAACACTTAACCATTTCAGTGCTGCAGCTATGCAATACACTTATTCATGCAACACAGAAGACACTAACGTAACATAGACATGCATACAGTTATGGAGAAGCCCCGTTGTAACGGGCCATTACATACTTTTAGGCCAGTTTTGGACAATCGTATTGTAACTTATCGGTAATGCAGATGACATTACAACCGTATATCATCAGTATTTATTTTCATGTATTTTATTCTCTACTTGCAAATACTTATCTGTACTTTCTGAATAGAAAAAAATGGCAATATTGAGACAAAAATGGAAAAGAATAGGTCACGCTGCGTTTTTAAAAAAGTGACCATAAAAAATACATCCCTGTCATTAAATGCGCAGACTGATGTTAGCTTCATCTTACAACCCACAAAACATAATCAAATATGGGGCTGAAACAAGCGTGTGTGAAAGCAGCTTTATTAAATGGGGAACTGCTGTCATGTGACACTTTTTTCAAGGGTTACAGTGTGGAGATGAACTGCAAAAGCAACGAGCGGAAGACATCTGGACGCCAAACTCTGCAAACACGAGGCGTGACTGGAAGTCGTCATGGCGGATGAAGAAGGGCTCTAATCAGGGAAGACCTATAAGTTAGGCCTGTGTCACACCAACGTAGTTGCGCATGCAAATTTTGCATGCACAAGACGTAGAAAATAGAACCAATTAATTTCGGTAGGTTCATTCGCAAGCGCGTATTTTGTGTGCGCACTTCAGTAGCACAAAGTTGCTCTTGAGCTGCTGTGGACGGGTAAGCAGAGGATGGGAAGATTCGCAAAACTATCTAAGAGTGCGTTCACACGTAGTGGAACCACCACAGCGGAAACATTCTGTAGCAAATCTGCGACAAAATCTGTGTCAAAACCCACAGCATTTGATTTGAAGTTTGTTGCGGATCTGCGGGAGGTTTCATTGCTTCAACTGAATTTAAACTGAAGAGCTGAACTCTGCTGTGGATTCGCACCAAAATGCGGATTTGCTGTGGAAAGTCTGCGGCAAACGTGTGGACGCACCCTAAAAGAAAATCTGGGTTCCTCCTACTGACCAATCACAAGGCAGCTTTCATTTTTCAAGAGTAGTATAAGAAATAAAAGCTGCGCTGTGATTGGTTGCTACGGGCAACCAAGACAGCTTTGCTTTCAGACAGTGTCAAAAAGCTCCCCCTCTGTTGGGAGCCGTCGCACTGCCGCTCGTGCAATAGTCAGCTGACAGCAGTGTGGGCGTGGCCTAGTAGCTGCCGCGCCGGCTCGGCCTCTAGTTGGTGCTACGTGCGCGCTCCCTGCAGGCCGAGCAGCCGGTGAATGATTTTTCCCAGCAGCCCCCGCGGCGGCCGCCTCCTCCTGCGCTCCCCGGACTGAACATGGCGTTCACGTTCGCGGCCTTCTGCTACATGCTGGCTCTGCTGCTCACCGCGGCGCTCATATTCTTCGCTATTTGGCACGTAAGTATCCCTGACGAGGTGGCGGGTGACGGCGGGGTGAGCTGGCTGTCCCCCCTCCCTGTCAGCCAGCGGCGGCGCTTCCGGACAAGGTCCACACTTCCTCCAAGTATCCTCCTCTCTAGTCCCTGCTCTCCCGCGGTGGGAACTACAACTCCCAGCAGTCAGTGCCCGGTCATTAACATGGGGCTAATGTCCTCTTGTTACATAACGCTTGCTGCAGGACAGCCGTGCCTGGGACTTGTAGTTCTTCAGAGTAACAAGGACTACCACTAGACAGTCTGGACTGCAGACTGATACAATGTACATTGTAACAAACTGATACATTGTATCAGCCTGCAGTCCAGACTGTCTAGTTCCCAGCTTCTCCCCGTGTACCCCAGTACATACATGGTGGAATCGTGGTGCTTTCAGCGACGCCCTGGGTGGGGGAGGCCTAGACTTACTTGAGGGCATGTGGGGTACTTGGTTTAGGAACACTGGTTTTAGCTTGGGTTTGTCTAACGCTGGATACAATTGTAGCAAACCTTCCATTGTGAGAGATACTGACAGCAAGCAGAGATCTTCCACACGATGAGCACTTGACATGTATTAGAAAGTTGCAAAACTTGTAAAATCTTCCTGTTTATAGGAGTCTGTCAGCAGGTTTAGCCCTGAAAAACTGCTGACAGCGGTAGGTAAGGCAGAACGAAGGGTGTGAAGGTACCTTTTGGGCGTGTTCCTCCGATCACCGGCAGTCGGGGAGAAACCAAACCTTGGTTCTCCGTCTCTGTGATGCTCCATTAGCCTCAACTGCCTTAAATCTAAACTTTTTTCTTTTCTCAAAGTTTGTGAGACTCCTCCTACTACAGAAGGCGATGCAAACTCCGAGCAGATGTTGCCCTCTGTTAGAGTTACAATGGTTTCTCAGGCATGATTTCTGATGACCTGTCCTTAGGATAGGTCATCAATAGTTGATCAGCGTGGACCTGCCACTCGGGATCCCCGCTGATCCTCCAGCCTGCTGTCAGTGTAGAGAGGCGGATATCATCAGTAGTCAGGGCTGACGGTAAGAAAATAAGATGAAAAATCAGCATGACTTATTCTGGTGTGATTCATGGACAAGAGTAGGACATTCGGTGTCTGTGTGAGAGTTGCACTTGAGAATTTGAGGCACGCCTTGCACTTGGCTGATTGTGGTGGGGGGTGACAGTAATGGGCACCACTGATACAAGTAGTATTTTGCTTGAGGAGGGGGTCTGAACTACATGGTAATCCCATTGGCTGGCTCTCGTGTGAGGTAGCACTGACCCCCGTGGACTGCTCTCGAGTTCTTCTGAGCCGCCCTATTTTTGTATCTGCCTTGATCTGTTTATGTCATCATTTTATGCCATTGTGCAAGTTTACAGCTCGTCCCTCTAGTGAATTTTGAGTGTAACTGCATTGCACACAAGACTTGGAAAGCTACCTCCTTTTTGTTTAGGAAAAAAGGAAAAGGAGATTTGAGATCAAGAGAGTGGGGGGAAAAAAGAAATCAGAAGTTTACATTTAAAGGGGTATTCCCATCTTGGGAATCCTTTGTCAATGTGTTTCAAATCTCAAAACGATGCACTCACCCATAAGATTTACTTTCAAAATGCTCCGTTCTCCAGATATTGCAAATATCGATTACTCTGGTTGTTTACGGCTCGTTTCTATGGAAACGGACCACATCATCTTCTATGAAAAGAAATGGCAGAGCACAGCGGTTCTGGTGGCCAGGAGCTAGTGCACATGTGGTCCTTAGATCCTGGCCATCAGGTTTAGATGAAAGAAAGGAGTAAGGCTCTCTCACTGTGCTGAAAACACAGCCAAAAAGCTGGCATAAAGAATGTCAGCACTGCTGAAATCAGGCGGAATCTGCAGTAAATGCTGCGTTTCTGCAAACTCCCTGTGTGAGGGAGGCCTAAGAAGTGCGGAGGGCTGCCCGCCTCCGCTATTTCTTTCCATAGAAGAGGTCTGTTTTCCTGGCAACAAGCAGTAAACAACCAGATGGCAGAGGAATCAATATCTGGAGTATGGTGTATTCTGGAAATAACCCTCTTATGGGTGAGTGCATTGTTTTGCAATGTTGAACACCTTGAAACAGGATTCCCCAGATGGGAATACCCCTTTAAGGCCAAATTTCCAAGCCCTAAATTCCAGTATATAAAACTTGACTCCTATTGAAAGCATGTGGTAAAAATCTGCAATATATTGTGTAGTTATATATTTCCCCACATAATCGCTCACCACCTACTGGTCCAAAATGTGATGATCGTAGCTCATTGCCCACGGGTAAGGCCTGTAGTGCCACTTCACTCCGTTCCAGCACCAGGGTATAACTGGGGACCCATTGTGAAAGGCTCAGCTGCAAGGTAGCACAATAGGAAATATACAAGAGGGAGAAGACTTGATATTCAGCAACCAGGGGAATACAGAAGGAAGAGAAGAGCCTGAAGTTAGAGCAATGCAAGATAAGACCTGCAGTCTGCTATCCACATCAGCTAGTGCTGAAGTCAACCCCACTTGTGCTGTGCCAAATGGGAGCAACAGTGTGATAAATAAGTAATTTGCAATGTTTGGGTTGTAGTATTGATGTTGGATGAAAACTTCAAACATGTTTGGTGAAAATTACTTTTCTGTATATATATTTATTTATTTTCCTCTCCAGATAATCGCATTTGATGAACTGAAAACAGACTACAAAAATCCTATAGACCAGTGTAACACACTCAATCCTGTAAGTTACCAATGATGTCCTTTACTCTTGTTTGTCACTCTCCATTCTTGTAAGATTGGTGATACTTGGCTGTGGCATCTGCATCACACTGTGTAAGGATGGGGTGGTGTTGTCATGACCGAAGAACTGTCCCACTTAGCAGCGTTGAGTTTTATAACTTTGGATGATGAGTGGTTAGCGGACATGTAGCTCAGTAACAAGCCTTTTGTGACATTTATCTTTCTTCATAGGGAGAACATAGTTCTGATCACTCCTTTCCCTAGAGGATAAGAAGTGGCGGGGCTATATTGGCAGCTGCTTATCCTCCTTTTTTTTCATTGTGACAGACCTTTCACCAAGCTGAAGATATTCAGAAATATTCTGAAAAGAAAGCAGGACAGCTGGATTTAGTGGGTTCAGACTGTCCAGGGGCTTCCCTATGATCCAAATTACAGCATCCTGGTGTCTATAACAAGGTCGGTGCCAGCAATAACCGTATATGAGGGAACTGTTGCTAATGCATTTCCCTGATATTTTATAGACTACTAGAGGTGCTCTTAAACTGAAACCAATGTATAGAATCCCTTATATGGACTCACAAACTACTTAAAGGGGTTGTCCTGTTATCGGACAACATTCCCCCTATAGCTTCCATTGTGCTAAAATAAGACCCAATGCTTACCTGTCCTCTGCCACCACGATCCAACGCTGCAGCCCCACCGTGGTTCTAGTGTCTGTTGTGGCAGATGATGTCATCTGACCCCTGCCACTAATCAGAGGCAACAATGTTGCAAACTCCTGGCAACATGGAGCGCAGGATGTGACTGCTGGTGCCAGGAGAATAGGCGGTGACACTGCAGCCTCTGATTGGTTGCAGTGGTCAGGTGACTTCTGGTGATATCAACTGCCACAACACACAGTTGTAACACAGTGGGGCTGCAGTGCTGGATCGTGGCAGCAGAAGACAAGTACCTACTGTGCCTTCCTGTTAATTTAGCTGAGTGGGTGTTATAGTGGGAATGTTGTCTGTTAACCACACATTCCTTTTAACCCCTTCAACTTCATCCATGTGGCAGTGGATTTATTGCTGTTGACTCACACTGCACAGTGTAAAGTGCTAAACCTATAACACCTCCCATTTTGGGGGGAAAAAACCTGACACTGTTAAGGCCATATTTACACGGCCGATATTCTCGTGTGAATTTTGTACATTGTGAGACGCACAAAACTCGCATGAAGGTAGATCTTGTTTGCAATGGGTTTATTTACTTGAATGATTTTTTTTTTTTTGTGAGCTAGAAAAATCGTAGCATGTCCTTTTTTTTTTTTTTTCTTTTTTTGTGACTAGTACATGCAAAGGTGCGGTGTCCGTGTTCTGTGTGATGCGAGTTGTGCCTGAGAAGCTCAACACTCTATGGACCCTGTAAATATGGCCTAGCTGTACTTGCAGCCTACATGCGCTGCTTAGTGGGGCAGTTGTCTTCAGGTCGACTGGTTTGTATTTTGCCGTTGAGCTGAGATGTGGTACGTGATCTGGCTGTTAATCTCCCTCTGCTCTCGCCGGCTCTTGCACTAACATTCTTCCAATCTGCTTTTTACTTTGTCGCAAACAAAGACATTTGAAAAGCTGAAAAAGATTAAAAGGGTGAAAATTGCACTCAAGGTGTGTACATTCCCTTCACTGTTCAATTCCCACATTTTGTTGTTAGGAACATTTGTTTGTATGGATATTTTCCCACCTTATGTATTTTTTTCTTTCCTTTTTGACATGCCTGATCCATCTGCATCCTTAGATTTACATAGTCTACCTTCTCACATGGAAGAACTTGATTTTGCCTGCCAACTTAAAAGAAAAACTGTTATCTGCCTTCAGGGTCCTCCATTTTTTTTAAACGCCCCTCTGGGGAAAAAAAAATAGCAGCCAAAGGGGTTGTCCCATCATTAAAGATCATTCATCGTATAGATCATTTACATGCAGTTAAGGCCCTTTTGCACAATTATAGCTTAAATGAATGGTAATTGTTCAGTGTAAACATGATTCATGATTGAGCTATAAGTTATTCACTTATTTGTTCATTTCATATAAGCATGAAAATCATTGTTGGTTCATGCGCTAATTGTTTGGTTTAAATACAGATCGTTTAGTCCTTCTCATTCACTTATACAGAGAATGTGAACGAGCCAACGATGTACCTGCCTGTATAAAGGCACCTTTGGATTGAACCTGTTGGATTCAGTCTTCCACTGCCCAGGTAGACTTGATTGATGGCTCTCTGTCTTGCTTATAGGGAGAGGCTTGTCACTCAAGCTGAGACATGCCATGTGTGAACATGCACTAAAGGGTGGCTTCACACATATTTATCCCTAATGCTTTTTTTTTTTTTTGGTAGCATTTTCCAGGTCTTTTTTTTTTCTTTCTTAAACTTTTTTCCTATAGATTTATCTAAACGAAAATCACGCGAAAAAGGGAATAAAAATGCTACCAAAAGTGCATGAAATTAATTGTAATTTTTTAGGATTGTTTTAAAAACCATGAAAGAACCCTAAAGAGGAGCTGTTGGCTCTTCAGAATGTATATATTTTAATAATTACAAATATTTCCAATATTTCTGGAGTGTCTTTTCTTGCAATTCCGCATTGGGCTGTCTCTCTGTAATTCTTCCTGAAAATGCAAAATTTAATTGACAACTGGTGTTACCTTTCAGTAGGGTGTGTACACAGTCTAGCACTGATGTGGTTGTAAAGGAACACTCCCTGTTGACAAGGGGAATGGTAACACCCAGTTGTCAATTTAGCAATAAATTTGCAGGAATGGCACAATGCAGAGCTCTAAGGTAATGCTGTAGAATTATTTCAAGAAGGTAAGTCGTTACTAAAACTGAGCTTACAGCTGGTAGATCCTCATTGAATGCTACCATGACTGATAGGGAAAAGTTTCCCCTACCACCCCACACTACGTGCACACATTGGCAACGAGCAATTGGCAGTTCTAGCTGTATACAAACTTAAGCCATGAACACACATGCCATGTGTCTTGAGTTGAGCCAGAGAGCCTCGGGTGCAACTTGCATCAGACACTTGTGCTCTTCAATATACAGATGGCCCGCACATTGAGATGCATCTGCATGTCCTAATTCTCGTCTGTCATATTGACAAGATTAGGACATGTGATGGCCTTTTTTTTTCCACACAGACCTATAACAGTAGTGTACATAGCCCCATAGGCTATAATGGGTCCGTGAATGAACATGGACCCAATTACACAAGTGTGCCCCGATGCCTAATACTGGCGAAAAGCAGTAAGGCACTTTAAATGGGCAGGAAAGGTCACAATTGGGGTACATTTTCAGCCGCTGGGTGTAAACCATTGAGTAACTGCAGTCGGTGATCTTCAAAAGTGATGAACTGAAGCGCAAAGTAAATATTGGTAAACCCTGCTGGATCAATAACTAATAACACAGCAGCTAACCAAGGAGAGAACAGTTTACTGACTGACAGATCTCACTGCTAGGTAGCCTATAGAAGTGTTACTGTTGTGTAGGTGAAAGGTCCGTGTCTGGGACCCTTGTACTGTGATGCAGGAATAACATGCAGACAGCCGTCTGCACTGCATGGAAAGCAAGGACATAGAAATCTGCAGAAGGCATTTCACAGTTTGTCCAGTTCACTTGTCATCGTCACACTTCTAAAACAAGACTTGATGTCACTTTTGCATTTGCTTTGCCATCTTATTATTCACTGTGAGGTTATTAATATGCATGGAGAGTCGTGTGTGATATTAACACAGGAATGTGCACGAACCAGGGATTGTTCTGCCCTCCGAAGGGTCGGGGAGCTCTATATATTTCCAGCATTCAAGGGAAGAGAAATCTCTGTTTATTTTAAAGAAATAAAGTAGATTTGGTCATTCTTCGTACCCAACCCCCCGCTCAGTTGTTGCATCTGTAGAGATTAGGTGGCAATGCAGTTGCTGCTGCAGGATTAGGCCATTTCTGCCTGCCCAGCTGTTCTTCTATTACAGATCCCTCTGTGAGCTGCTGCAATAACTCACTGCTGATTTGCAATAGAATTTTTAGGACCCTCTTAGTTGGACGATAGATATTTTATGTTTTCACCACAGTAGCAACACTTTTTTGCTTTGACTGTTACATTTTACAGTATCTGATGATCTGTTACCTGTGGAGTTGCTTCGATACCAGATTTGAGGGATGTATGTCTTGACCTCACTTAGAATAAAAACCGCCACACTTCTGTAAGGTTTCATGTTCTGGAGTGGCAGACTGTGCTTAACCCTTTCCAATCCATTTATTTTTTCTCACCCATTCTCCCCAGCTCCAAATAAATTGGAGCTGGGGAGAATGGGTGAGAAAAAATACATTTCCCTGCACCCTCCTGATCTGACAGAGTTCAGGAGGGTGCAGGTGCTCACTGCACCATGGTGGGGCCTGCTTACCTGTCCGGCGTCTTCCACATTCTCCTTCTGCCTGCCGGCTCGGCGGTGGCATCCAGCAGTCACATGATTGCCGAGCCCAGAGACAGAAGGGAGAATGCGGAAGACACCGGACAGGTAAGCAGATTCCCCCACGGTGCAGGCTCCCGGCTCGGCGTTCGTGTGACCGCCGGGGGTCAGGTAACACCGGCGGTCACATGATCGCCGGCCGGAATCTCTATGCATTGAATAGCGCTAATTGAGCGCTATGTAATGTGTAAAGGAGAAGGCAGAAAGGGTTAAAAACCCTTTCTGCCTTCTCCTCGGGGGTCCTCGATGAGGACCAGTGCAGGACTGCATCTGCACCCGATGTGTCTGATGATCGGGTGCAGATGCACTCCTGCACTGCAGTGTCGGGCCTTCCCCGACATCGGAGCTTTGGAGGGAAATGATTATGTCGGGGCAGACCCAACATTGGACTGGAAAGGGTTAAGAAGAGCAATGGTTTGATTGTATTCCTCATAGTAGTCAGAGGAACTGTAGCACAGCCATCCATCGACTTTTGAGGAATGAGATTGTCACTCGGTAATCTTGGTTTGCACCATAAGTGCAAACAACATCAAGGGAACATTGGTACATCCCTGAAGTGATTCACAATTTGGCATCACTGCAGTCAATACTAGCAAAACATCCCTCAGGGGGCTTCCACATGGGCAGATATGTGCTATTTGATGAGCACCCATTAACAAGATCGGTGCTCGTTTAACCCTTTCCAATCCGCTGTCTGATGTCTTCCAACATTCTGATGGAAACCTTACAGCTCCGATGTCGGAAGATATTCTTACTGTATATTACTGGCCACTCTGTCGGGGGCCTTTCTGGCATGTCACATACTGCAGTACTCTTTCTAGCCAGCAGATGGCACCATTGTAAAATGGCAAAAAAAGAAAGACCCCTAGGAAACCATGAATCCAAAATTGGATTGCAAAGTGTTAAATGGCCTTTACACAAGCTGATGCAAGGTTTTAGGCTGGATGTGTGAATGTACCCTAATGCAGCACTCCTGTAGTTTTTTCCTACATCAAATTACTGTTCAGTACCTGCTGTAAAGGACGTTTCCCAGATTGCAAATCTCAAGAGCAAAACCTGTGCAGACGCTTAGAGGGGTATTTCCATCTCGGCTTTTCATGGCCGAAATGTGAAAGCCTGGCCGTCTGTTGCTGGCCACTTGTCGGAAATAGCTGAGCGCTTCAGCCTAGCGTGGTTTATGTAGCTCTTGTTCAAGTGAATTAGAGCTAGCTATTGCTACAGTTTCCTCTGAAAAACTGAGATGGGAATGCTGCTTAAACAAGAAGGGATGCCAGGAGATTTGAGCTCTGAAGCCAGCTGAATTATGAATGCAGCTCTGGGTATAATACTGGCGTGGGATTGGTACAGGATAAGTAATGTTACGTATGTAAACAGCGGGGCAGATTTACTATTGTGCTTGGACCTTGCTGTAAATTATGTTGTAATTTGGTGCATAATGACACATCAAGTATTAAACCTATTTATGATTAAAATGCAATAACCCCCCCCCCCCCGCCCTAAAAAACAAAAAAATAATCTGCTGTTCCGCTTGGTAAGAAGATGGGAAGGAGATCTGACTTAAATGTGATCATGCTCCGGTCCACGGGTGTAGCGTTATCCCGCGGGCACCGCTGCTGGGGTGCAGGACAGAGCTGACGGCTCTCCGCGCTGAGTCTATCTGACAGATGGGCTCACTGCAGAGAATTGCGGCAAATCACAGCATGCTACAATTTAAATCCCGCAAGCAGAGAATCGATATGATCCTCCGCTCGTGGACAGCGGGCTGCGCTTTCCATAGTAGCGGGAAACGCTGTGAAAAATCACCTGTGGACAGGAGGCCTAAGTGGTTTTTTTTGTGAACAAACTTGGGCTGTCCTCACACAGCCTGTTTTTACAGTGTTCAGCGCAGTGTTTTAAACACCACGCTTAAACCCTGTAGAACTCTCCCATTGATCTCAATGGGGCCTTGCAAATATTGCGGTTTCAAATGCGGCATTGTGCTAACACCCCGTGTGAGAGCGACCTAAAGCAACCAATAAGTGTTATAAAGTTGGACAACTGACTAAAGGTGCACCAAGTTTATCATTCAGCATTCGCCATTGTGGTGCAGATGTGTTTTTAGACTATCTGGTCTTCGTTTCCACTAACTTTTAGACAGTATTAATAAATCTTCCCCAGTGACTCCAGCAGCAGGATTGTGAGTGCAGCTCTGGAGTGTAATATTAGGCCGGCTTCACATGACCAGATTCGTATTGCGGAATCTGTGATCAGTGTCTGTGCGGAGGAGCTGCAACAAATCGCGTAGATTGAAATTTATGTACTTCCGCTTTTTCCTTTACAATCGTGAATGGAGGGAAAAATAGTAGCATACTCTATTTTGCTGCAAACTCGTGTGGACGGCCTCCATTAAAGGTAATGGAGGCCGTCCGACTTGCAGCCCATACACACTTAACATGTGGTTGGGCTGTGGATCCCAGTATCATCGCCTAGCGACAGCGCGGGAAATACAACTGTTGAAAAGAAGGGGGGAAAAAATGTAAAATTTGTACGGCGCATGACTGACGGCGAGCTTCCGCGTTCATCCGCATCACATACTTTGCAGGTATATGGAGTCGCCGGCTGGGGTCACAGCCGTATTCTGATGCGGATCCGACCGGGTCATGTGCAGCCAGCCTTAGGATGTATCTTGGGATCAGTACAATATAAAGTATTGACAATAGTGTGTGATACTCTCTGCATATTATGTAACATGGTGCCTTTTGGCTCTTACAGCTGTTTCTTGCATTCACTTATATAGTGTTATCTTTGTAACTTCAGGCATAATTGTGTTCCAGAATTGAGAGGGGGAAATAATCCTTTTTGCCTTATGGGTGTATTATGAGCCTGACATGTAGTGACAGCAAGTATCTGTGCAGGCTACAACTGTATATTGGGGTATGGTTCCATCTGTACTCGGGTTTCTGCATTGCTGTGCCAAGAATCTACTTATGGAGGTGAATGATCATTAGTTTGATCGTTTGTCCACGTATCCTGGCTGTAAATGCTATTGCAGAACTATTAGAGGGGTTGTCCAAGTTAAAACTTTTATGTGAAAAGGGGTCCCCCATATGAAAAACATAAGAGCTCATCCTCTCCTCTCCCTGTAAATTGCCCTCCGATGGCTCCAGGTCTCCTTGCTGACGAATTATCGGCCTGTGCCATCCTGTAAACCTGCTGCTACAGCCTAGAACGGTGCTCAGCGATCAGCAGCTCGTCTTCCCTGAATGCAAATTCAGCATGTCTGACCATTCATTACCCTGAGGTTGGAAGAGTTGTGACACCACAGTACAGAGCAGATGAGTTTGGCCGACATTCATTCATCTAATGTGCATGGACATCATTTAGTTTTGCACTAATTGAGTCTGAAGGTAAAATTGTTTTTAAATGGCCGGGCATGTGATAAGATAACCAAATAATCAGTACTTCGATTCTTCCCCTGGGAAACTTGGGAGCAGCTCCAGTGAAAATCCTGCTGTTGGCACAGACCCGAAGTCAGGTCAGTGCTGCAGTGTCACCATCCGTTCTCTGGGCGTGAGCACTCACATCCTGGGCGCCATGATGCCAGAAGTTTGGAATGGTGATCTTGTGATGACCTCTGACAGCAGGATACTCACCGAAACAGGAAGTAGGCAGGACTAGGGAGTCAGCGGAGTGACCAAGCAAAAGTCAAAAAAATCCCCTGCTTTATTTCCAAACATCTGACCTGTTTATAGCAGGATGCTCACCAAGATGCTTCACTGTTTCCCTGGAGGAGAAGAGGGGTAAGTACTGATTCTTTTGTTTATCACATGCCTGGCCATTTAAAAACACATTTTTATACCGGCAACCCTTTAACTTTCATCCAATGTATCGACCTATCTGAAGACCGTTGCAATCTGAAACTGGCTTGATCGTACATGCATC
Organism: Eleutherodactylus coqui; assembly: GCF_035609145.1. Classification (NCBI taxonomy): domain Eukaryota; kingdom Metazoa; phylum Chordata; class Amphibia; order Anura; family Eleutherodactylidae; genus Eleutherodactylus; species Eleutherodactylus coqui. The sequence goes on along the minus strand of NC_089842.1, from coordinate 152,065,710 downwards.
TTTTTGCATGTCCTGGTTAAAACCTACCAAAAAGTGGAGTTGCCCTATAATAATTGCAGGGGGTTGAGTATAACCCGTACAGCGCTTACAGCCAGTAATGTATGCAGGGAAGGTGTGGTGCTTGCCTGACACATCAGCGCTGCTTGAAAAAAGACTTCATCATGTAAAGGAAATGGCTGGGATGTGCCGTACTGCTGTTGTGGGGGGCCCCAGCACTGATACATTGACATAAAGGCCAGGTAAGGGGAATTGTAAAGCACAGTGGGGTTGTTGCTGGGGGGAGGGGGCTTGTGTGCGTCTATGGCTAGATATTTGTGGGACTGATATAAATGTTCTCTTCTCTTCCAGCTTGTGCTTCCGGAGTATCTCATCCATGCGTTCTTCTGTGTAATGTTTCTATGTGCTGCAGAGTGGTTAACGCTCAGTTTAAACATGCCTCTTCTGGCGTACCATATTTGGAGGTAAGGTGCATTTCTATGATTTGTATTAATAACTAAGCATTGTTTAACTTTAATCTAAACCTTTTCCTTCCTGAAGGCCCATTTACACTGAGCGATGATCGCTCAAAGATCGCTACAGTTTGAATGACAGCTTTGAGCGATCATTTTGCATAAACTATTAAGTAGCTACTCAGGTACTTAATAGCTATTTAGCGTGCAAATGAAGCCTTTAGCTGAATGCAGTTAATAGCCGGAGGGCTCTTATCTGCATTCAGTTCCTTTGTTCTCCGACAGGAAACAATGCCATCAGCACTAATCGCGGAGAACGTCTGATAAGGCCAAACGACAATTTTTAGGTTGGCCTCAATTTAACAGTCAGCTAGCAGTGCACGATGGGCACGCATTTCGACACAATGATGATCGCTTTTTAGCCCCTTTTTTTTTTTTTTTTTTTTTTGAGCAATCATCGCTCCATGTAAAAATGGGCCTTTACTGTACACTTTTTACTATGGATAATTAGCAGTGGAGTACAAAAATATCGCCATGGTGCTTTGTGGGAATTGTTTGTTGGAGTGCCCCTTTAAAACACTACAATGTATTGATTATTAGGGCAATAAATTGCAACCTGGGGGGTGATGGGCTGCAGACCACCGCAACAGGGAGTCGGAGACTTTCTCTTAATTATTTGGCCCCATTGAATATGTCTGAGCAGTCTGTGGGTGACACAAGTAGACTTCCACAGTGTTACAGGTGCCGGCAGCATTGATGCACGCTTCCTGGCCAACACTACACAATGGAGACCTATTCTGTAGAAAGAATAAACTACATTACCTCTGGGAATTGCATCAGATCGCTGAAAGGTGAAAGCCTTATGAGGTTTTGTGGCTAAGCCATTGAAAATTGTTGACCTGCAGCCATATTTGGGGGTCTTTGAAAATCAGTTTTTAGTGTGTGACTGAAGTAGAAGATGATGCTAGACATTAGGAACATATATTGAATTATCTCTACATAGTTTGATTCAAATGGGTTTTTAGGATAAGCTACCTTGTAGCTAGACACTATCAAGCAGGAAGTATATACATAGGCCTACAATCAAAAGCAAAGTCTACCCAACATGTCTGGAAGTATCTTGTGTTATGGCAAAGTTATACCCTTTTCCCTTTAACATTTTCCTCGGCCAAATACAATTTCTGTCTCCGACCAAGTGTAAAGTAAAGGGTCCCGGAACGTTCTTCCAGTTTGCCCTGAGCTTTTCAGGTGAAAAACTTCCATTTTGCTTCAGAGAAATCCCCTTTTAAAGGGAAATGAATCAACTTGATGACAAGTTGGAATGTTGTCTAGAGCCATTATTGTGCTATTAACTTCCTGCCTGTATGTAGTATTTGCGCTACTGCTAACGTTTTCGCTTTTATTTACCAGTAAACCCTCCACATATCCCATATAGACATACCAGTATAGTAAGATCAATACTCACATGATATGTAGGATTAATTAACCCTGCACGGTCTCACCAGTATCTTTCTAGCTATGGGCATATGCAGCAAATCTGCCGGTTGTGCTTTGCATCTGTGGTACTATGGGGCGTCCTGTAGACCTATTCTATGTAAGAGCTATAGATGATAAACGAGCTTCGCCGATGGCTTAGGAAGCATTTATACAATGTTAATCCAGTCGTTCTGGCCTTATAAGACCTTATATCACCTTTCCATTTCCTGCTCTAGTCAATGGGGATCTCTCAGTGAGCAGAGACAGTAGATGTAGAGAATGAAAATCCTCTTTATCTGTAACATCTGCTACTATACATTTTGTAACCTTTTGAATTAGAGGGTGCAGATTATGTCTGGCGTGGAGTATTTATAAAATAGGACATGCTCAAGATCAAAGTCTGCTGTAATTTCAGATAAGCATCCACCTGCAGTTGCGATACACATCTAATTCCATTGTGCATCCATAATTCAATACCCCTCTAAGGAATTGTGTTCTGTAAGCCTCAGAGGTCGGAGAGGAAACCTCCACGCCGACCTTTGTATAGTGGCCTGTGCTTGTAACTGCAGGCACAGATTGCATTGAAATCAATGGGAGCCATGCCTGCAGTTACAAGCATCGGCCACTATACGGAGGTCTGCTCAGAGGCTTCTGCTCTGACCTCTGTATTTGCTGTGCTAAGAGCATGCACCTGTACAGCTGATCGGTCGGGGTCCCGAGCGACAGACCATTATCAACTGCTGATGACTTATCCTGATGATGGTTCATCAATAGTATTACCCTTTTAAATTATGTAATTATCTTAGTACAGATTTCTGGAATACACTTCTCTGGAGGCCTAATAACACTCCTTTATAATATCTTGTGAGCAATGAGTGATAGTAAAGACTTTTTTTTTTTTGCTTGGTATCATAATTTTTGCCTTGCAGTTTAAAGCGGTTGTCCAGTTGTAAACAACTATTGTCCTAGCCTCAAGTTAAGCAATCGGTAGTAGATTGGTGGAGGTCTGTTGCCGAGGGCCTCTGCCAATCAGCTGTTTGCTGGGCCAATGTACTTGTGGACTGAGCTGACAGCTCCGTTCCCACTGTACTGGCCTTGCTTGGTATTTCAGGCAAGTTCTCATTTTATTTCATTTGGTGCTTAGCCTATAATACCAAGCTGGGCCACTGCAGTGGGAACGGCGCTGTCGGCTTCTTGCTGAAATCAAGTCAGTGCAGGTGTACACCAGCCCAGCGAACAGCTGATCAACAGGCAATCTACTACTGATGGCCTATCCTGGAGCTTGGCCATCAATAATTTACAACCGGACAATCCCTTTTAATTATCTAAAATCTGTTTTTTAAAATGCATATATTAGATAATTTACAGTTCATTGGTGTGCAATAATGTTCTTTCTTCTTTGCAGGTATATGAGCAGGCCTGTAATGAGTTGCCCTGGTCTTTATGACCCCACAACCATTATGAATGCAGACATTTTAGCATATTGTCAAAAGGAAGGATGGTGTAAACTAGCTTTTTATCTGCTCTCATTTTTCTACTATCTTTATGGGTAAGTTGTGTTTTTTTTGTAACTGCTTAAATGGTGTGTCTAGGACTTTTTGGGATTTTTTTTTTCTAATGATGACCTATTCTCAGGATAGGTCATCAGTAGATGATCGGCAGGGGTCTGCCTCTCGGGATCCTAATCGATCAGCTGTTTCCTGGCACCGTTGTCAGTATGGACAGCACAGGAAGCAGATTGTGTGGTGCAGTGGCTCAGGCTGGTATTGCAGGTGCAGCGTCTACTTAATCTTGCGTAAAGGGGATGTCCAAGAATTCAACACAATGGCTGATGTCTGTGCAGCCTGTGGAAAGCTGTACTAAAACTGGTGAATGCATCTGAAGACCGGAGGGTGAAGGGTCTTCTACTCCACATTCTCTCACTTATGTGGTCCCTATTGATTTGCATAGAAACCGCACGCATAACACATTCATACATTCAAATCTTTCTTTATAGAAATATTTCATACAACACGGTGCACTGTGCTAAAACTAATCCCTCTGAGGAGTAAGCAAATGGTTCCTCCATAGAAACTCTTCTCACATAGGTGGTGTCAGATCATTCGCACTCTTATGGGATCCATCTGTAGATGCTGGAAGAGGTCACAGAGCAGTGTGGCCATTTACACATGCAATGCTCTGAGAGCTCTGCTCTCCTTCTCAGGCATGTAGTCTGTGTCTTTAATAGTGTTGAGCAATAATTGAAATAGTGTCAGCTTAGAGTGACCGATATGATTGATTTTTTTTTTTTTTTGAGAAATAATTGATAATTGGGATTTCTGATTCAGACTTCCATTATAACTTTAATAGGAGTAAAAATCGGGTTTTCCAATTGGGCCTCCTTGAACAGTATAAGAGGTGGCCCAGTTGTTCGCACCTGGCCTTCCAGGTTCAAATCCCAATCAAGGTCAGATTCATACTTATAACTGCAAAACACCTGTGTCTCTGCTTCGAGCAGAAAGAACAATATTTTGTCAACTTAATAAATTGAATAAGAAGGATTTGATCCACTTTAGCAAAAATTGGCCCAATTTTATCACCTGGCCAATGACTACTACAACCCTAGTCTTCAAGACCTTGTGGTTTTTTCCCATCTGTGTGTTAGTATTTGCACTGACTGCACACAAACAGAATGACCCATTATTCGGTGGGCTATACAGACATGCTATAATCCCTCATCCTCAATCTGTTCTTGTAAAATAATGAATGTATAGTTTTAGTCTAACTTTGTCACATCGACAAATGCAGCATTAAATTTGGTCTAAAGTTGCGAAACTTGCAGCTGACCCCCCCGACCACCTCGCCCCGAGCTATGGAAACAAAGCGCCGCAGCCTTATGCTATATCTGTAATCCCCATTGATATAAATGGGTGTTACCGAAATATAGCACAGTGCGCTACGCTGTATACATAACTCCTGTGTTATGGAAACCGCGTAGTGTGCAGTATTGCGTCGTTTCCATAACGCTCATTCGCTTTAGTGGGAGTTATGGAAACAGAGCACAACAACTTCACAATAACGCCTGGTGAGATAATTGGATCAGCCACAATGTTTCTCATCTCAACCAGAAAGTGCGGAGCTGAGACAATTTTCAGTCAAACTGGCTTAAAGATACAGACTGTGCTACTTGAGAGGACGGAGCTCCTGAAACATGCCATCTGTGAGTGGCAAACACGCTCTACTTCCTCCAGTGTCTGCATGCCTCATATGGATCCCCATGAGATCGGGACTGACAGATGTCTATGTGAAAAAAAGGGTTTCCATAGACCAGTCATTAGCTTGTTCGAAAGGTGATGAGTTCTTGAATGTGGAACTGCATGAAATCTTACATCTTTGATTGCGTCAATGTTTCAGTGCTGTGTTTATGCAGTTTATGTGGACTGAAGAGATCTTATGCGCACAGGTATAATGGTGGTTTCGTAAATTCCCTTGATATTTATATGCATGTCCCTATTCATTTTCCATGGCATGTTATGAATGAGCATGTGGCTACTACAGAAACTCAAAGGGGTTGTCTTACCTCAGCAACTTCTATCCATATGCCGTATTGTGGAATATGAGAGGTGTGGGAATTGTCACATAGGCCAGAACGTAGAGCTACTCTGCAGGACCCAACCCAGACATGCATTACATGGTTGGCCATTTATTTGAATTGCCATATGCTGCTTTCTCAAGAGATTGGAGTCGCCAGACCCACAGCAGTTCCTAGTCCTGCTGGGGTTACCCCTAGGCCTTGTGAGCCTATATTTTGCATGTAGCTGTGGTCCTGTATTACAAAGCTGTAGGCTCTTTTATTACATATGAAGTATACAAAGTACTTTTCACTTATTGATTCTGTACTGTGCCTCTGCTTAAAGACTGATATGAGCCCCTACTGTACTTCCAATTCTACAGTGATCTTCAATCTGTGGCTCTTCAGCTTTTGTGACTACTACACTAGGTATGTCCTTACAGCTGCAGGCTCCACGGCACTTAGAGCTACACGTTGTAGGTATATACATGTATGAAATTCTCATATAGAGTAGGTGTTTTAAGGTCTGTTCTGCCTAAGGCCACTCTCACGCGGCGTTTTCAAATGCATTTTACAGCGTTTGCATACTGTTATCGGACCACACTAGTATCGATCTGATGACCTTGTTGCTAGGTGCCAAATTTAGTAGATATGGAAGTCCGTGATTAGAAGATTGCTAGCAATATCTGAGTAACACGAAAGCACTGTGTTGTATCAAGACGCATCTCATGAGAATTCGAGAGAATTCTGTTTAATTGAAGATCTTGCCAGTTGTTATACAGAAAGAAAGAGGGCATTATCATACAAGGGTTACAAAGATTATTGATCATAGGGCTTATTGACATCTTCAAACCAGTCTCAAAGCACTTCAGGTTTGTCTAGACAAGGAAATGGCTGCAATCAGGGTATTCTTATCTCATTATACTCTTTCTGTTGACTAATGATGTCTTTGTTAACATTGTAATCTTTGATACCGGCACCACAAAGCATAGATTTAAGGCCCTTTTAGGTACAACTATTTTCGCTCAAAGCCATCTTCTGAGTGATAATTGGTTGTATCTAACTGCTCTGACATCGTGCAGTTTTCGTTAAGCCGTCGCTGATCTTTGAGCATGCCGAAACATCGGCAATCAGTTATCAGGAATTCATTTCAGGATATAGCTGATACTACTGTTCCAGCTGTATTCCGCTCCCTGAAGATAGGCGCGGTATGAAGAACAGAGCGGTCCAGCGGTTCTTCATCCCCGGCTCGGAGCGCTTGACTGTATAACAGCCGGACGCTCTGAGGGGGGAACAGCTGGATGCAGAAGACAAGCGGCCCTGCTTGTCTTCTGCATCCCCTGCTCTGAGCGCAGGGTGATTGCTCAACATTTGAGCGATCACCTTGTGCTGTAAAAAAAAAAAAGCACATAATTATCGCTCAAAAATCGCTGAAAAGATTTTTTGCGCGATAATCGTTGTCTAAACCAGGCTTGAGCCTTCTATATAAGGGCCAATAGTCTAATGAGATAAGTTTCAGAATGCAATAAGTGTATATTTCTTAACTGTTTATATGCTGTGAGATACGTTAAACGCTGTCGAGCGTGATGAGGTGTGTGGGTTTTTTTTTTTTTTTGTTTTTTTTTAAGTGTTAAGACGCACGAAAATAGATCAGAAAGTACTTAAATGCCGCATTCAAGCGCTGGTTTGCTAAGCCCCATTGAAATCAATGAAAGCATTGTACCGTGATTAGCGCAGCATGTCACACGCTGCGGTAAAAAGCGGGCTGTTTGAGAGCAGCCGAAGCAGTTTTGACCTGTATTCCCATTTCAAATGCTTAATATAAAATATTCTGCTCACTAGCCTAAATGTTGTTTTGTTTTTCTCTTGCAGCATGATCTACGTTTTGGTGAGCTCCTAACAAATGCTGCAGAAGACGCTGGTTGAATATAATTGCATGCAAAGCTGTAAACACTATAGGCATTTGATCCAACAAGATCCTACCGCAGTGGCCAATCGATTCCCTGACTGCATACGTACACGTGCGGGAAACGCTGCCACTCAATTTTTAACAGCCAGTCACATTGTGTCGGCAGGAAGATTCTTTTCATGTTTTACAAAGACTGGAAAACTATGTATATTTATCTTTCGCCTCTGTTTCATCTTATTTTTTTTAAGCCCTTTCCATTATAATTTTGCTTCTATGAAATGTTTTGCACTGATATTGACTTTGCTTAGATGCAGCCACGCTGTTTGAGTCAAACTTTGGCCCTTTTGTAAAAGCTGTAGGATCCCTCTAATGGATACACATTTTTGTTTATACACCACTCTCCCTGTGCACTGTTGTTTTTTATCCTATTACTTGCTCATGATGGTTAATTTCTAAATCTGCACATGGCTTTACAGCTGTCTATGGGAAGTGGCTTCTGCCACTACCGACCCTAAAGAAGGCCACTCAGACAGATCCTTACCATTTTCAGTTTTGTGGCACCACTGAGGTATGGATAACAGTTCTGTGATAAATGTTCATGGAAAAAGGGGAAAGAGAATTTTTAGCCGCTGTTCTGCACCTTTTCATGGCTGCGCTTCTTTCTTTGGTATACTCAGGATTTAGAAGCGTAAATTGTACAGGGTGTCCCACTTACAGCCACTTTTTTCAGGCAAGACTAACACACATTGTAATTAAATTTGGTTGAAGTATGCTGTAACAAATGAGAATCGGGAACCCTTCATAACAGGTTTATCAAGCACTCCTTAACCTAACTGCCAACGGCCACGTGGTAGCAGTCACCGCATGTGAGAGGGAATGGCTGGCCTGGCTGTCTCGCTTGGACCACCACTGCCAGCCATGTTTTGCTTCAGCCTTGTCGGTAGGAGCCCATGCTGCCTCCTGGAGGGGAAAGCTATCCAGGAAAACTGTGCAAGAAGCTGCTGCAGTGACACCAGTCAAGCCTACCAGAGCATTCGGTAATGTGGATTGTCTTGGCGTTATAGCTGATATTTCTGGGCCCCTAGCTCATTACACACTCTGTATAACGTACTATCAATTTAGTAATCCCTTCTTTAAAAAGAAAGAAAAATCATTCTGACCTGGACACTTTGTAACACAATGCGAGCAGACATTGCTGGTGAGTTGGAGCAGAGGAGTTGCTAGTGTCTGTTGCTGAGAGGGTAGAGACCTTTTGATGTATTACATGGACAGTCATTCACTTCTATTTGTATAATAAAATAGGACCGGCCCAGCTTCATCAATTACTATTTCCGTATTTGTACTTAGCCTCCCGCTGAGCATCTGTCTCGTTTGATCGGGTACCTCTTGTCACAGTGGATGCAGTTTACCCTCCTCCTCTTCAGTCTTCTTCCCTTCCTAAATGAGTTACTTTAGTTTTGTGGCTGCTGTGAAATACTTAATTTGTATAGCTAACTTTAATTATTCATCTTTTTATTTATATTGCTTTAGATGCATGCCTCACGTTTCCATGTAAAGCACCCCAAATGCCTCTCTTCTTTTTCTAGTTCTGAAGAATACAACAATGCAATATACTATACCAATAAAAAGGAAAGACCTTGACATGTAACGTTCAACAACTTCACATCCTATGTTTTTGCTTTATGTTGGCGTTCTGCAATTGAAAGATTGGGAGTTGATATCTAATAAGTTGATCATAAGTGTTTCTGCCCCATCTTGGGATATGAGGAGAGAGATGTGTTGCTCTATTTTGAGTAAAGCATCAATAATCTGTGACAAGCTTGTAATAGTTCTAGAGCAGAGGGTTCCAGATGCTTACATATCAGCATATTTCTGTATAAATTGGTTGTATTAAATGGTGTTGTAGCAGAATTTTTAGGTTAACGTGAAATCTTAGCCCAACCCCTTTAATTGGGCCTGAAAGGCATCACAGCAAGAGTGCAAGTTCTCCTAACCACTAGAGGGATGATTACCGTCTGATTCATGGGGGTATGACCAGTGGGATCCCCACCAAATACACAGAGCAGCATTGGAGCATGTGCACTGTCACTTCATTTATTTCAATGGGGCTGCCAGAGATAGCTGAGCGCTTGTATTCCGCTATAGCCAGTGATCCCATATAAGTGACTGAGATAGAGGATAACTCACAAGCTTAGTAAAAACCCTTTAAAATAACATTGTTAGTGCATTATATATTACGAACTTCAGCTGGTACCTGAGGTGACATCATGGCTTGTCGCGGTGTCATGTAAGCTGCATTAGCTCTGTGACACGTTTGCACGACAGCGACGGTTAGTTCCAACGCTGGTTGACGATTAGATGAAGGCTGGACTGGTGGTGGCGGCATTAGCACTGGAGATGACATATCATCATGTTCAGGAGATAGTGGTGAAGGACCATGCTTCAATGTTGTTGGTCAATATGCAGCACAAGCTACGTATGTGGACATTTGTGAGGTGTCATTTATTGGACTCCACACAGGTGTGCAGCTACAAACTTCCAGACTGATTATTGCTGTATCCATAGCAACTGAGCCCATGGGGGTTTGTGGGGGATGTAGTCCACCCATAATTCCTCATTCAGCGCAGAGGTCATGTGACAAATGACATGATAGTAACATCACAGGTCCTGTCAGCACATGAGCTATGTGTAAATTTGTGAGGTGTTATTTATTGGAGTCTCCATACAGGTGTGCAGCTGTCTCACAACCAGGTACAAACTGCCAGACTAAGTACTGCTGTATCCATAGCAACTGAGGCTGCAGAAGTATGTGGGGGTGGAGAAAGGTGATGTAGTCTGCCCATAATTCCTCATGCAGTGAAAAAAGGAGGATCAAGGACCTGTAATGACATCAGTCTTGATCAGGGGGTGGAGCCAAGAGCTGGTAACTGACATCACAGGTGCTGTCAGGCTCTGCCTGTAAGTCACACATCACCAATGGACAAGTGGTCGTTAGCACTTTGATAAAAGCTGAATTCTAATTATATAGCACAATGTTTACACAGTGGTGGTTTTGAGGCACATTGTTTTTATGTTTATTAACTCTTCACATTAAGTACAACCTCAGTGACAGGTTTACACAATTTATCACAAAGGAAATATAAGTTCTCACTTCTATAAAAACGGACTGGCCAAAATTAAAATAGAGCATAAAAAGTACCCAAGAAGTGCAAGAAAAGACAGGAAGTTAAATTAAACCAGTCTGTTTTAATCTCTGATACAGGACACAAGATCTCATGAGAACAGCGCAGCATCCCTTTTCATGCTATTTTCAGCACCATCATCTGGAGAGGGATTGTCTGGTTTCTTCAGATGGTGGATGACAGTGAGAGGCAGTTTCACGGAATTCATTAACAAAATTATATTGCTAGAAGGGGACCAGAAAAAATAAAATTATACCACTTAGAACGATAATTCAGCCAGGTGCATGCAGTTTATTACACATCTGTCTTGTCTCAAGCAGGCTTAGATCCCATAAGAGAATAGCAGGAAAACTTTTAGGAAGGAACTGATGAATGTAAGGGCTCATTCACACAAGTCTATTTGTGCAGTGTATTATGTGGTGAATAGAACCCATTGATCTTCAATTGGTTCATTCACATGAACTGATTTTTTTCACATATGCAACATTCTTCAGCACCTCTTCTGACTGGGGATTGGAAATTCCCCACCTCCAGGAAGTGCTGCATCTGATTGGCTAAGGGCTGCAGCTCAGCTAAACACGCCAATGAATGGCTCTGATTGGCTGAAAGTCACAGCGCTCAGGCCTTCCCGGAGGCGTGGATTTTTCAATCCCTGGCCAGAAGAGATGCTGAAGACCAGGGTCGGGGACGGTGGAGAAGATGCAGCGGAGCTGACACCGCTTCAAGCTGATGTATTTTTTTTTATTTCCTGGGTACAAAGTTGCTCTCGACATAGCCGATATCATGTCGCCCATGTGAAAAAGGCCTCATTCCCATCCGTGATGTTTGCCCTAATGCGATGTTGAGGGGATTTAAAAAAAAACAAAAAAAACGTGTGATACTCTTTCGGTGATGTGCAATTTTTTTTTTATTTCCCATGTATTCCTATGGAGGCTTCGTTTTATTACATCACAATACTACAAAACGCACGTTGCGATTTTAACATTACAAAGGCCCATTGACTTATGCGATTAAAAAAAAAAACAAAAAAAAAAAACAAAAAAATCACGCTAGGCAGCAATGCGATATGAGGTTATTCTCCAAAAAAAAAAAAAAAAGTGTTGCTGATGCTAACAAATTGCAATGAATAAAGATGCGATTTTGCCATGATTTTCTTGTGGCAAAATCGTGATCCCCTGTGGAGCCGCCTTAGAAGCTCTCTACATGGTTTTTATGGTGCAGAAACACATTTTCTCTCGTCAAAAAGCAACCCAGTGCATAAATGGCTCTCCTGCTTTGTAATGTTACAGATTTCAAGTGTGTGTCTGTACAACGTGTGGTATATATAGATATATCTGTGTGTGATAACACGCATCTGTGTACACTACCGGTCAAACGTTTAACACCACCAATTTTTATTGCCATTTACAAGTTCTCAAATTTACTTTGACATGAAAGTATATAGAGCAAGTTAAAACAAATAAAAATAACGGATTAGCTTTATTTCACCAAATTAAATTTAGACTTTGGTTTCTTCGAAGTCGCCACCTCTATCTGATATAACAGCTTTACATTGAGACATTTTTACAGTTACATTCAGATATTCAAAAATGTTTCCCCATCCTTGTGGCAGAAGTTCCCACAAATGTGCTGCAGGTAAAGGCTGCTATGCTTTCATCCTTCTGTCCAGTTCATCCTAAACAAGCTCAATGGGGTTTAAGTCTGGAGACTCTTCAGGCCATTCCATTCTTTGAAGCCTGCCAGCTTCCTCTTGTCTTCTAAAGTAGTTATGGCATAACCTAGAAGTATGTTTTGGATCATGGTCTTGTAATATGAACCCCTGACTAACTAGGTGTACATCAGAGGGTTATTGCATGGCCTATCAAAATGCTGTGGTAGCCCTTTTTGTCTAGTGTGCCAGTCACCCTATGGAAGTTTTCAACTCTGGACCCAGCAAAAGAGCCCCAGACCACCATGTTTGCCAGTTAGTGTCACACACAGGAACCATCCTTTCACCTACTCTGTGACATACAAAAAACCTGCGTGATATACTCAAGATGTCAAATTTTGATTCATCAGTCCATGAGACCGTCTTCCGCTATTCAGTAGCCCACTAAAAGTACTGCTTGGCCCAGGCAAGTTTTTTTTTTATTTTGCAATCTTAGCAGTGGCTTACTGCCTGATACTCTACCTGTCAAACCTGCAGATGGAAGTTTTCTCTTCACAGTTGAAATGGAAACTATTTTTTGCTGTATTAAGCTGTGCTTGAAGATTTTGCACTGTAAAAATGCCAATCACAAACTGTAGCCTCAAAGTCATCTGACTTTGTGGTGGACTTTAGTCTGCCAGATCTCTTCCAGTCAGAGTTTCCAAGTGCCTTTTAACCCTTTCCAATCCCATTTTGGATTCAGGGTTTCTCTTTTTGCTGTTATACAACAGTGCCATCTGCTGGCTAAAGCCAGTGTGTGCGCGCCAGAAAGGCTCTCACAACAGAGTGCCTGGCAATAGATGGTAAGAATACCCTGTCTCACGTCTTTGGACGTTGGAGCTGTACACAAAATCAGAATGTGGGAAGACGGCAGACAGTGGATTGGAAAGGGTTAAGGGTATAGGAATTTTATAATATTTATGTTTTTAACTTAGTTTGAACCATTTCACATTACTTTCTATACTTGAACTGGCTTGTCAAAAAAAAAAAATAATTGAAAAAAATGAAGTTTTCTTAAACATTTGACCGGTAGTGTATATTGATAGCAGTTTTGGGGGTGAATGTTTTTAGACTAGGAGAATCCATTTTTTATACTTTGAAGAAGCAACTAAAAATGGTAAAGGATGGCATCTGGTTGAGGTGTTGGTGCGCTACTGTGCTCAGAATACAACAAGCAGGCAGAGGAGGTGTCTGCAACTGTCTTCAGAGTCAGACAGGACTTTTACTAAAGACCGACAGACAGACACACACCTACCTACCTGCTGGAGAAAGCACTGTCACCAGGCTGGTGATGTGCAGGCGCTATGTAAATTACATTGAAACAAGTTTTTTACCTCTATTTATTGTGTGGGACACTTTGGATATTGTATACTTTACCATCACAGCTTTTTAAGGTTATACTTCAATAGAAGGCAGATCTTCCAGCTGCCCGCTGAACCATTTGTAACAATAGGTTCACAGACATGGAGTTATATTACAATATAAAACAAGTTGTTATATTTGTTAGTTCATTTGTGTAAACAAAAGCTAAGAATTAGACCTGGATATTAAGATGATACAATGACTTAGGGGACAGTAGAATGTTACCTTAATAGTTTGTATGGCGCTAGGACCACGTACAGCCTTGACCAAACGGATTGCTTCCTCAGGTGTAATTTTGTCATCCAGCCGCAGTAACAGACATGCTGCAACTGCAAAAGGATAAACCAGATTTCAATTACTCTTAGTTTGAAGAATGACAAATCTAAAGTACAAAAGTACATGCTCTATATAAAAAAACACTGCCCCTGCAGAGGTAAATATAGTGCAATGAGAAAGGAGTCTAACTTGTGTCTTCCCATTCTTCTGCCTTCTGAAAATGCTTGTTTTCTGCTGAGCAGACAGGGTCTTCCTGATGTTTGTGTTGTCTCCCCACTTTTATTCAGACACCCTTTTCACAGCAGGTTGTCAGAGAGCTAGCATAGCTGCATCCCCTCCTCCCTGTCTAAGGGTGGATTCAGACGACCGTATATCGGATCGGTTTTCACGCCGAGCCGATATATGTCGTCCTCATCTGCAGGGGTGGGGAAAGGATGGAAGAGCCAGGAGCAGGAACTGAGCTCCCACCCCCTCTCTGCCTTTCTGCACTATTTGCAATAAAAGGAGGTGGGATGGGGTGGGGCTAAGTTCTGAGAATTAGCCCCGCCCCCGCCCTATTGCAAATAGTGCAGAGGGGGCAGAGAGCACTGCTCCTGGCTCTTCCAGGCTCCCCCCTGCAGAGAGAGACGACGTATATCGGCTGGGCATGAAAACCCAGCCGATTATACAGTTGTCTGAATCCAGCCCAATATTGTATTACTCTAGGCAGGTTTCTGACCATTAGAGTCTGCAGCCAGGGAAAGGTGAGGAAGATGCCACTTTGTATATATCTTAGGTTATCTATGTATATTCCCATATACCACATTTATGGAAAAATTTAAAAAGTGCCCGTATCCATGCCTGCATTCACGTGTGCAGGGACAACCTACAGGTTCTTAGGGCACGAGTGTAAACATTATATTATCCATTACATACATGTGAAATTAATTGCGATTTAAGGTAACAACGTGGCATAGCACTTACTAAGACATGAGCGTCCCAAGCCACCATAACAGCTGCAAAAGAAAAGAAAAAAGGAAAATCAGTATGGAGGGGAAAGTGGTTTATTATAAAATAGTACATTGAAAAAATTAAGGGGGAAGTTTATTACTGAATTTATGCCACAATTCTGGCATTGAAGGTTTCAAATTATGACGCATGCCACATTGTTGCAATGATTTTAGACTTTTGCCCATTTTATATTTGTCTTGTCACTTTTCAAATGTGGACTAGTTCTAGTTAAAGGTATAGGGTCTACGGTGGACCAATAGATTCACTAGAACAGCACCCCTGGAGAGACCTTCCATCTGTTGCACAGGAATCCAGAGAAGGAACAAAACAAAAAGCTACAGGGAGACCCACAACATTGTCCGCATACATTCGTGGGCATGAGCCCTTATCAAGAACTCAGGAGGAGAAAGAAAAAAACATGACAGATGCACTGCAACAGCAAAATATCATTCCAACTGTGAAGCATGGTGGAGCGAGCATCATGGCTTGAGCCGCTTTGCTGCCTCAGTTGTGGAATAAGTTGGTGCTATACAAATAAAAAAATGTTATTGTTTTGTGATCAATGTGGGAACAATAAATTCTAAGATGTATTAAAACATTTTACAGTAAAGGCAGCAGTCCCTGACATCAAGAGGAAGAGACAATCCCCCAAAGCGCATAAGTAAATCGCTGACCTGAGATAGTGGTCAATGTCCCAGGCGGAAGAACACAAAGCAAACCTCCTCCCAGAGGGGATCAGACTCAGCCAGACAATACCTCCATGGAGTGAAGCAGTACCCACGAAAAAGGAGACTCGACTCCAGCCGCCCTCTAAAGAGTCTTAGGTCTCCAGAACAGTCCTAGAACAGATAGGCACGACAGCTTCTAGGGGACCTGCAGCACTGGAGAGCGTATCCTAGCCAGAAGAGTCCTAGAGTTCAACAGGCTATACAATCTGGAGGACAAGACGCCTGAACTGAGGCGGTCGAGAGAGGCATTCATTATCATCTCAGGTTTGCGGTCTAGAATGTTGGGGAAGGACTCTCCAAGGCTGCCATCATGGTTGAGGGGGGTGGGGGATATGGAGACACTTTTGGAATTAAGATATTCAAATGACAAAGTGTTCAGATCAGGCAAACTGTATATATCCAAAACAATGCACTCCCATTGGAGATGATAAAGTGAGATTGAGATCCTTTAGGCCACGCAAACTTGATTAACACAGTGCCGGTATGTTGAGAAAGAATAAAGGCTCTCCACTACAGAGATTTGAGAAAATTAAAAGCACTGGAGGCAGTGAGTTAAACCAACATTACAGATTGTGCTGAATCCAATCGGATTATCTCCTACTGTATGAGAGATTGCAAGACATTAAAAGTTACTGTCTGCAGGCTCATGCACCGGATTGCACGGTTATAGCACGGCAGGCATGTTATCGCTTGCTTTCTATGGGGAAATGTATCAAAATGCGTGCAAAGTAATGGAAAAGCCCACTCATGAAAAGTCCTCAGGAGTCCGTTAAAGAGCACATACAAACCAAATGTGTTTTATTATGCCAATGATCAAAAGTAGAAAGTAACTTTGTAAATCTACATTAAAAAAATGTTTTTTTGTTTTTTTCCCCTGCATACAGCAGACCTACAGTGTGGTCCCCTGCACACAGGTGGAAATTCCACCCGTGCCCACCTGCATAGGATTGCATTACAAAACGCATTCCTATGCAAACGTGCAAAATACATGCGGGAAAACAAATCGCGGCATGTTCTATTTCTGTGCGGGTCTCGCAGAGGCCCACACAGAAATGTCAGTAGTGACAGGCCGGCTCCACTCTGCGCATGCGCCGTCTGGGCGGCAGCCGGCACATCACAGAGCTGGGGCCGCGGGAGCAGGCGAGAGCCGCACTGGTCCCTGCAGGGACACGGGTCGGATCCCGCTGCAAGAATTCTCGCGAGGATCCGACCCGGCCATCTGCAGGCGGCCTATGTCTTCATTGTTGCAGAAGAATTCTCGCGAGGATCCGACCCGGCCATCTGCAGGCGGCCTATGTCTTCATTGTTGCAGAATATAACCAAACCCTGTGAAGGCTGATCCGCTTTGCTAGTGTACAACAAGTAGGTGGACTGATGGGATTCTAGCTTTCCCCTTGCTGTGGTTTTGACAATCTTCCTAGATCTACTTTTTGAAGCAGTGTACATACTGTATTAAAGTCTTCCTGCTGTTGTCCATGCAGATCTGGAGGTCTTCCAATATTTTCTGGCAAGTGTCAATTGTTGGTACATCTCCATCAAGGAAAGGGTAATGATGAACCACAAAATCGTGCTTGTAATATTCTTGTATTAGTGTAGGAACACGATAATATGAGAGCTCTGACATCGTGCAGAATATGAACACATCCTGGATTTCAAGTCTCTTAATTTCCTCTACAAGGATAAGAAAATAAAAAAAAAAAAAAAAAAAAAAAAAAAGCAAAATGTGAGAGTAGAGTTCTAGGCTATATGTAAAATAATATTGGTGCGGCAGGAAACTCCTACACTCTGCACCAATTTACAGATTTGCAGCAGTTGATAATTACAGTATGTTCCTAAACAAATACTACTACATAAATTGCAAATGAGACTTTCATGCTGAGCAAATATAGCTTTGTACTATTGTGATGTGTCTGGCAATCATGAATGTCTGTAGCCTATGAATATTACTTCAAGGGGCTTTCTATTGAGGAGGATTTGAAGAAAAAAAAAAAAAATAAATCACTTTACTATGCAGGATGTAATAATAATACTAAACATCAATAAGCTTTGAAATCTCTCCTGCAGCCCGTTAATCATGCCCAATGAGCCATGATATCACATGACTATGGCATTCACGGCACAGCCATGTAGGATTACGTGGTCTCAATCAAGGTCACGTCACTACCCGGAGTACGAGCCATGAAGGAAAGCAGCTGGCTGCACCAGAGTACATAAAATCAAGTGTGTGTCTTAAAATCTACAACAAAAGTTTTCTAAACTATATACTCCTTCAGGACAGATACCCTGTTCCCTGAAAATAAGACCAACCCCCAAAATAAGCCCTAGCATGATTTTTAAATAGTCTCCATTCAGCTATACATGTAAAAAAATAAATATTTTGGAGCAAAAATTAATATAAGACCCTGTCTTATTTAGATAGGGTGTGTAATGCCCCATCATGTACTTGCCTACATTTTGAAGAAGGTTCCTTCGAATGTTTTTAAACTTGCACCCTGAAATCACAAATAGATTCTATTAATATTAACTTGATATTGATACGAATTTGCCATCCATAGAATAAACATGGTAAGCTAAGGGAGAATGTTGTCGCTATCACACCTTGACTTAATAGTTGGAGCCTAGTGGGGATTGGCAGTTATGCTCCCACTGTCACGGCTGAGATAGAGGAAGCCTGTAACGGAGCTAATGGGTTGCCATTAGGATAGGCAATAATGCTTGGGTGTACTCAGTATTCCAGCATAATACAAGCCATCAGCAGACCGCATTCACAGAAGAAAAAATAATTTAGTAAATATTTGAAAGAGAAAAAACAATTTCTTTTTTTAATGGGAAAAAAATAAGTGTTTTTTGGACCATATCCGCACAGGATTTGATCAGTATTTTTCATCAGTTTTCTTTTTAAAGGAAGTCTGGGAGCAAAACGTATGGGCTCGTAGGAGCTGAAACACTGAATTCAGGGATGTGAGGGTTATACTTAATCTCATCTACTGTTCCCTGCTGTCAAAGCCGCTGCTGTATGCATCCAGCGGACTACATAGACGCGTGCATAGAATGAGAAAAGTAGAGAACCCCTGGAAAAATGTCACAATTGTGTTTTTTCTCAATTTCACCTAAAATGTGAAAGATGACTTTCAATACATTATATGGTACCATTAAAAATAACTAAAATATATATACACACACACACACACACACACACACACACACACACACACACACACACAATCTGTTATGCCACAAAAAACAAGCCCTCATAAGGCTGTGTCTACAGAAAAATAGAACGTAGCTCTTAAAAGGCAAGGATGTAGAAAAGGAGAAACTGAAAAGTGGCTGGTTATTAAGGGGTTACAAAAAAACAAAAAAAAAACCCACCACAAAATATGCTAATTCAGCCTTCAGTCTAAGGCCGGGCTCACACGGCCATATGTGTAAAAGATGTGAAACCCCTGTTGAGCCAGTCTATCGCCGCGTATGGCAGCGACATTGCGCTGTGCATGACAGCGTATATCACTCATGCTGTGATGCGGTCTTCCTGGCTTTTTTTTGGTTTACATTTCTAGCGCTGTCGCATCGCAATAGCGTAAGGACTACGTGCCCATAGAGAATAGGCTCCCTCACGTGTAATATGCAGCATGTGCTATAGTTATTTTCCCCCCATTTTTTTACACTTGCATATTATGCAATTTCTACATGTAAATGTGAGCGGAACTGCAAATGATCATGTATCACACTCTTGTACATTTTACGCTCGTGTGAGCCCGCCTAAAGGACCTGACCCATAGAATAAAAGGTAACACCTTATTTATTGTTGCGCAGTGAATGACAAATTTGAAACAAACAGCAATGGTGGAATGTGTTTTTTTTCCTTCCACCCCACCTGAAAAAAAAAAAAAAAGTTCTGTACTTCAAAAGTAGTGTTCTTGAAAAATACAACATATACTGCAAGAAACAAGCACCAATATAGTTTCAATAGCAATTTTTTCCTCTTCTAAGACCCCATGACTTAGGCTGCTTGTCCAAGTTGCGTTGCTATGGAAAGCGCAGTGCCGGCATCCACAAGCGGAGAATCCTAGCAATTCTGTGATTGCCGCAATTCTGCGCGGTGCGCCTATCTGTTGGATGGGCTCAAGTAGGAGACCTGTCAGCTCTCCCCCCTCATTCCCCACGGCGGAATATCGCTAGCGATATTCCACCTTGGCCGTGAACAGGAGGCCTTAGAATAGCAATGCCTTTTTCTTTTCTGTCAAAAGGGGAAAAAAAACAAACGAAAAACCAAAACCAAAAAATAAAACAAAACAGTGGACAGAAATTAAAGGCTGTCAATGAGAACAGAACCTTACACTTATCAACTTGTACAGATTTAAAGATAGGGTACATACCTGGAAGAGAGCTTATCCCTAGTATATGGCCGTAGTTTACTGGTTCTAGACTTAGCCTACAGGAGAGACGGAATGCAAATATTTTACTGGGTATTCTAAGACCATAACTCCTTCGTAACATCTGCCATATAGAATACACACACAGTCAAAAATAAAATCCCTCCCCTAGAAGGAGGAGTTGTCGGAATCAAATTAAGCTTTCATGTATGATTGTAACATTGATATAAATAAGGGATTATACTATCAGAGCAAAAGGATCATTTATTGTGGAAAACTGACCCCTTGAAGGAAAGCTCTAGTACCCTGTTGGGCCACCTCCAGCTTGGATACAAGATGTGATATGGGTGGGCATGGAGGCTCTAGTACCCTGTTGTACTGCCTCTAGCTTGGATGTAAGATGTGATATGGGCAGGCATGGAGGCTCTAGTATCCTGTTGGGCCGCCTCTAGCTTGGATGTAAGATGTGATACGGGCAGGCATGGAGGCTCTAGTACCCTGTTGGGCCACCTCCAGCTTGGATACAAGATGTGATATGGGGGGGGCATGGAGGCTCTAGTACCCTGTTGGGCCGCCTCTAGCTTGGATACAAGATGTGATACCGGTAGGCACATAGATTCCGTATGGTATCCTGCAGCATATCGGCCCACATTTGCTGTAACTGAACCTCTAGATCATGCAAACTCGTAGGCTGTCAAAGTTGGCGTCCCAGATGGTCCCAAACATGTTCCATTGCTGATAAATCTGGCGACCAAGCGGCCACAGAAGTGTCACAATGTTGTGGAGACATTCCTGTGACATCCTTGCGTGTACGGCCAAGCATTATCATGCTGCAAGATGTCTCTTGGAAGCCGCCATGAGAGGAACACATGTGGCTGCAGGATGTCCTGGACATATCGCTAAGCTGTCATTGTCCCTCGTACCACTACTAGTGGTGACTGACTGTTGTACGGGATGGCCCCGCAGACCATTACACCAGCAGTGGGGGCAGTCTGCCGCTCACAACTAAGGCAGGATTGAGTCTCATACCCCTAGGTCTCCAGCCATGAATACGACCGTCGTTAGTACCCAAACTAAACCTAGAGTCATAGTTGAAGACAACCTGGTTCCACTCTGTAGCAGATCAGTTTCATAGTTCATGACATCACTGCAGGTGGAGGCGATAGTGGGTGTCAAAGGCAGTATACATAATGGGCGCCGTGAGACCAAATGTCCTCCAGCCAAATGCCTGAAAAAAATTACAGACAGACACAGGTGCCTATAACGATGATACCACCTGACTCTGGATGGCGGACAATGAAGCAGTTGGAGCTGCTTGTTGTCTGATCAGACGATCCTCTCTACTGGTTGTCTGTCGAGGGCAGCCTGAGCCCGGTCGCCTTGTGTGTCCTCACACATCCAATGGTCCTAATACCTCCTAACAGTCTGGTCAGAACAGCCCAGGTGGCGGCAATTCAGGGAGGGTCACAGCCTGTAGGACCTTTCGTCAAAAGGTCACATCTTTAATGGGTAAATGCCCAGTATGTATTTTCTAAACCACTGGTTGAAATTCAGGCTTTCCAAAAAGAGGATTTTTCCAGGCTGTTTAAGACTTTTTTCTTGTTGGATGGATTTTCCAGAAACTTGCGGAGTTCTGAACCAAAAAGAGAAAAGAGAGCCCTTGCAGGCCCCCGATCAAGTCTGGTCTACAAGTATCCACAAACATAGTACTCTGCGTCTATGTGCTGTAGAAACAGGGGGTTGGGGCCCTTTAAACTCTCCATCTTCCTGTCCCTGCATACGTCAACGGGCATTCTCCAGTAGTGCTCACAGGATTGGACGAAGCCGAACAATAAAAATAAAAATACAATTGGTATTGCCTTGTCTGTAAAAGTCCAAAATATTAAGATATTGCATTATCTGCACGTTAAAAAAGTCATGTAGAAAAATAAAAACACACAATGCCAGAAGAGTATTTTTCTTTCATCACCCCAGTTGTATAAGAAGAAGTTATCAAAAAGTCATGTACACCCCTTAATGGTACCCTAAGACCTACAGCTCATCCCATAAAAAAATAAGCCCTCACAAAGAGGAACCCAGCCTAAGAGATGCTGTTTAGCAGTTTCATACACAAACTATATGTGATGTTCCTGTATTTCTTAAAGTTGTAGCTGGACCTGTCAGCCAGAGCTAAATGCCACATGAAAGTCAAATCCTGCTACCATCTGATACTACAAGTGACCATGCTAACAAGGATGGCAGTACCATGGCATTTAGTAGGTTAACGTGGACTTACCAAGACAATTCAAACGGTGTTTGTTCGTTTTCCAATGTTTCTTCATCTGAAGAGTCAAAACTATGTTCATTCATTGTGTCGATTCTATGTATTCTGTAATGAGAGGATTCAAACAGCATACAATAAACAGCAGGCAGCCCAAAACATCCACAGACACAAAGTGCAGGTCCGGGGAGCGGATCACAGAATGGAGGACACAAGACAGCAGGCTTCACACCCCTGAATATGCACGCTTTGGAAAGGAAAAAATACAATTAAAGCACCTAGAAGGAGTTGTCATTTTGCTACGAGACTCACGCATGCAGTTCCATCTCAGGCAGATCTAGAAATGATTAGCGCCGTGGCTGATTAGATGAACGGTCTTACCACCTGAGGCCCTACATTTGGTTTCACAGGCTCCTTGTGTGTAGTGGCCTTATTTTTTTGCTTGTGTAGAGCTTGTTTACCTCGTAGAGGCGACTAGGGGTCATCAAAGATTTTGCCTGGTTAACGGAGTTTGAGAGGGGTGCATTATTGTAATGTGGGAAGCTGGATGGTCATATCGACGAATTGCCGCCACCTGGGCTGTTCTGCCCAGACTTCTAGAGGGTGTTGGGACAGGTCTGATCAGCCAACAAGCACAAGCAGCTCCAACTGCTTCATTGTCCACCATCCAGAGACAGGTGGCGCCATCATTACATCCCCTGTGTCTCTCTGAAGCATTTCAAGGCGCTTGGCTGAATGACATTTGGTCTTACGGCGCCCATTATGTGAACTGCCATTGACACCTACCGTTATTTCAGTCTACAGTGGTGTCGTGAACGACAAAACTGGACTGCTACAGAGTGAAACCGGGTGGTCTTAATCGATAAAACCTGGTTTAGTTTGATCGCTGACGACAGCCATGTTTGTGTCTGGATACCTGGGGCTGAGCGCCTCAATCCCGCCTTTGCTGTGGAGCGGCACACTGCCCCCACTGCTGGTGTGATGCTCTGGGGGGCATCGCATGTGACAGTCAGTAACCCCTACCCTGTCGTATATTAATTTTTGGCCCAAAAGAGGCACTAGGTCTTATTTTTGGGAGATGTCTTATACTTCCCTAGCAGGCTCGGTCCAGGTCCCTCCCGCTGCTCTCCGAGGGCGCCAACATACTGAGCCGCAGCATTGATTGGCCAATTCATAAATCCCGCCTCCACAATGCAATGGCTGTGACTGGTTCTTCAACCGATGCTCAGTCAATCACATTGGTTCTCGAGCGCTGCTTAGACAATCAAAGCCATCGCCTCCTGGAGGTGGGATTTAGGAATCCTGTAACCAGGAAGTGATGATCTGTGGGTGAACGAGGACTGCAGGATGTATGGCGGAGCTCTGGACAGCAGTAGGAGGATCTGGACTGAGCCTGTAGCTATTCCCTTTTTTTTTTTAATGTAATGCAGCTATGGCTTATTTGCAGGAAAGGGCTTATATTTGAAGCCTCTCAAAAAACATATCATGGTAGATGTTATTTCGGGGAAACAGGGTAGTAGTGGTACGAGGGACAATGACAGCTCAGCGATATGTTCAGGACATCCTGCAGCCACATGTGTTCCTCTCATGGCGGCTTCCAAGAGGCATCCAGCAGGATGATGCTCGGCCGCACACACAAGGGGGTCACAGGAATGTCTCCACAACATTGTCACACATCCATGGCTGCCCGGTTGTCAGATTTATCACCAATAGAACATGTTTGGGACCATCTGGGACGCCAAGTTTGATAGTCTTAAAGTTTGCACAATCTAGAGGCTCAGTTACAGCAAATGTGGACCGATATGCCCCAGATACCATACAGAACCTGTATGCCTCCATGCCTGCCAGTACCACATCATGTATCCAAGCTAGAGGCAATACAACAGGATACTAGAGCCTCCATGTCCACACGTATCATGTCTTGTATCCAAGCTAGAGGCGGTACAACAGGGTACTAGAGCCTCCATGTCCACACGGGTATTATTGTATCTTGACGCCACTGGAAGTTAGGGGTTTGACAGGAGGAACGCCCCTCTTACACCGCTAGCTCCCGATTGGGTCAAGGCACGAATGTCCTAGCAGCACAGTGTGCATTGATGTGTGCCTGCCCTGCAGCCTTAGGCTGAGTTACTTGTGTTCTTAGCCTTACATTAGGAACTGTAAGTGCTGCCATGTTACCGCTGTACCATGGCAGCATTAACATCTAATCATGTACGGCTAGGAAGAGAATGTACTCTGCGTAAGGCTGCAGGGCAGGCACACATCAATGCACATGCTGCAGCTCCTGGGCAGCCGCCACCTCAGTGCTGCGTCACGGCAGCCGGCTCTCAGCTGTGTGCCGCCCCGCGCCTCTCTCCTCCCTCATAGCCACTCCCCCACTCATCGTTTCCAATGCTACCGCAGGCACCGCTTGTGGTCTGCCGGCGGGACAGGCAGCCGACTCTCTGCTGCATCCCAGGAGCCGGCCTCAGTGCTGCATGCTGCCCACTCCCCTGCTCACCTCTCCCACTATGCTCCATGAGGGCCGCTTACCGCTCGCAATGCTGCTGCAGTCCGCACTTGTGCTTCGCTGCCGGGGAAGGCCCTTCCTGGGAATCCTTAGTGGCCTTCCAGGACCTACAGGCCAAGCAGCTGTCCAGCCATTCAGGTACAGGGCGCGTCACCCCCCTGTCAAGCTTGACTCCACCAGGACTTCCTGGTGGCATCAAGATACAATAATACTGTCCACATGTATCATGTCTTGTAGCCAAGCTAGAGGGTACTAGAGCCTTCCGTCAAGTGTTCCATTTTTCGAAATACAATATCAGAGCAAAATGATAATTTAATCATTTACATCAACATTATAATCACACATATACAGTTTAATTCTGACAACTAGGAGCTTGTGTGTAAAAAACAATCAATGCGTGTAGTACGGTAGTATGTTTAGTAGATTGAATGTAATTGAAGTTATCTTCAAGCGCATCCAACTTTTCATATTATGCTGCCGTGATAGGGAAACCTCTGTCTGGCCATTATATAACTTGTATCCTGTATTTCTCCCCATATCCCCCTCTGCAGCCTGTACCTCTCATTCTCAATTCTCTCTGGACTTGGGGAAGGAGCCTTCTGTTTGTTGTATTCTATAGACTGTGCACAGAAAACTGCCCATGCTGGTATCTTACTGCCTGTAACACACAGACATGATATATCATAATATAAAGACAGTACTAAGTAGCGAAAATGGGAGGAAATAGCAGCAGATAAGGCACCATTAGCTCCTGCAGTAAGTCTTATGCGAGTGTCTCTCCCTACTCCTCCCTTCCCTCTGTTCTCACGGACTTTAATGAGCACGATGACTCCCCCCATCCTCCACTTCTTGTTATTTCTGTGGTAGGACAGCGAAACATCACTTGACAACAGGCATTGGACATCTTCCAAAAGCCTGAAGGCAGAATGCACACGGCTGGGTCGGATTCCGCATGCGACTGGCCGGTGACCCCTGCGTACCCGTTCGGATTCACACGTGTGCAGTATGGATTAGAACGCGATGATGCGGATTCTGCAGTGATTGTGGAAGGGCCTCAGATTGGATGGCTGGCGCTGACTTCCATGGAAGCCATCAGCACGGCAGATTCTGAGCGGTGGCAGGTCTGCTGGGGTCATTGTGCCCCCACATGTCCTTAGGCCGCGCTCACACTTGGCATCTGTTGCCGTGGTTACTGAATCAGTGAAAAAAAATGCACGTATTGTTAAAAACTACATGCTGCTCCTGAACGAGGTTTTTAGAAAAACACATACAATTTCTGGCTGCGGTTCAAAAACACCAAGTGTGACTGCAGCCCTCCGCATGATCTGAGTGGAAGCATATACTGACAGCAAGCAGAGTTGTTAAACATGAGAATCTGAAATACAAACTATTCTAAAGCTGCGGCCATCAGTCACATGACGGGGCACGTGACGCATCCCTGACACAAGGGGCTGTCTGTAGACCCCCAACAACCAGCAGGTAGAGAAACCCACCGATTACATGCATGTTCATTGTTTCTGTGAGGCAGGTTATAAGGGGTGCAGGAGTGACCGTCATCCCACGGAAGGAAAGTACCGGCAGCCTCTTGCCAACCAGACGTGGCTGATAACAGAAAACAACAGCTTGAATTTTTAAGTGCAATGACAGAGGAATAGATCAAAGAAACGTCAACAGAAGCTGCAAAGAACGAAGAGACCAGTCCGCACTCATCAGGCGCCGCCGTCACTCACAGCAGACAGGTGAAGTGCCACTTACCACAGCCGGGCCGAGCAGTACACCACGTGACCTAACTGATGAGCTCTTCAATTTCCCGCCACTTCTTTCCCATCCAATCACCTTCTTGCCTCACACAGGCCGCGCACACAAAGGCCTCCCTTCACAGAGAAACCGTAAACCGCTCACTCCAATACCGCACTCACTGCCGTTTATTTATCCACCCGATTAAACGCTTCATATCTATATTACAGCTCTCTGGTAAACGCTTCTATAGTGATGCCAGTACTTAAAATGGCGGTTTATAGACGCGTGTAGCGCCCGTCTGAGGCGTCTGCTGATTGGTTGGCTACGGTAACGTCATGACGTCGGTCTGAGGTAACTGCGTAGTATCGTCTAGTCAGCTGAGGGCTGCAGTGACACATAGTAACAAACAGGTTGTGAGCTCCGTCCTGTATATAATATAGATACACTCTTGTCAGAACTGCATTGTGCAGGAGGGTCTTGGACGTACATTAGGGAAAGAGTTGTACAGGCTGTAATTGTGAAGACCCACCTGCTGGGTAAAACTGTTGCAGGAGTCTTAGGACTTGTTCACACGAGCATATGCAACTTTAGTCTGTGACAAACAAACTACTTTCCCCATGTGTGCTTTCTTACACCCGTGTTACATCTCTGTGTCGTCCGCTTTGTCACAACCCATAGACTTTAACAGGTGACTTTGGTACGTGCTGTACTTATTGTACATCTGGGAAGACATGAGAAGAGGACATGCAGTGATATATATTTAGATTGTCTTTAGGATTTTCACTCCGGTCATTAGTCCATGTGCAAAATCAGCTGCAATAGCCTAATTGTACGCAGGTATGTGAATAGGCCTTTACATTCACAAGTTCCCTTAGGCCTCATGTCCACGGGCAAAATAGGATTTAAAATCCGCAGCGGATCACCCACATGCGGATCCGCACCCCATAGGGATGCATTGACCACCCGCAGGTAGATAAATACCCGCGGATGGTCAATAAAAGGGAATTTTTAAAAAATGGAGCATGAAAAAAAAGTGACATGCTCCATTTTCGTGCGGGTCTCCCACGGGGACGGCTCCCGCAGGCTTCTATTAAAGCCTATGGAAGCCGTCTGGATCCGCCGGAGACCCAAAATAAGAATAACTTACCCGCAGCGGACTGGGCAGATCTTCTCTTCTTCATGGCCGGATCTTCTTTCTTCGGCCGGGCGGATGTACACGGGGCACGAGGGACCCGCTACAGATTCTCCATGGAGAATCTGTAGCGGGCCTGATTATCCCCGTGGATATGAGGCCTAAGGCCTCATGTCTGCGGGGACAGATCCCAGCGGGTGTCCCACACGCGTGATCCGCGCCCCATAGGGATGCATTGGACACCCGCAGGTAATTAAATACCTGCGAATGTCATTGTCCCCTGAGGCGCAGATTGCGTCTGCGGGAAAACACCCGCAGCATGCTCCATTTTAGTGCGGGTCTGCCGCAGGCTTCTATTGAAGCCGTCCGAATCCGTGGCACACCCGCAGCTGAATTCCTGCTCTCCAGCGCGGGAGAGCAGGAGTTCCAAAAAAAAAAAAACAGTGCAGGGCGCATGCGCATGGCACGCTGCCGGCGTGCTGAGCACATCCGCCGGACCGAAGAGAGGATATCCGACCGTGACGGAGGGCAGATCCGCAATGTCCAGACAGGTAAGTAATGCTTACTTTTAGGCCTCATGTCCCTGGGAAAGGAGGGACCTGCTGCAGGATTCTGCATGAAGAATCCGCGGCGGGCCTGATTTTCCCCGTGGACATGAGGCCTTAGATGTTCCCGATGACAGACAGAAAAACCCGTGATGTCACCTAGTGCTTAGTGAGGACCACAGTTTCACGGTCATACAGTATATTTTCAATCACAAGTCCTGAAACCTTCCCTGATTAGTCTTCTTCCACACTTGTAGTCTTGCATCCAGTGTTGGCTCCATCCCTGCCATCTGCCACAGGCGGAATCCACGTGAAAGACCCGCAATTCAAGACGCCCGTAGGGATACACGGGCGTCCGCAGCTGAATTAAAGCCTGCGGATTTGTTTTGCAGACCTTTTGGCCCGGGAAACAAATCGCAGCATGCTCTATTTTGCTGCAGTTCCAACACGGACGGCTTCCTTTGAAGTCAATGGAAGCTGTACGATCTGTGGGAAAGCAGAAGTTTGACAAAAAAAAATAAAACCCTATACTGCGCATGTGTGCTGGCTGGGACTTCCACACACATAAAAAAAGAAGACCTGGACAGGTAAGCAGGATCAGATTCCACTGCGGGTGCCTGCATGCGGTATCCGACCTGCCTGCAGACAGGAGGCCTCAGGCCAGGCTCACGTGACGGCTCGGATTCTGGCTGTGCGCCTGGTCGGTGGCCCTGCGTACGTCACATAATTGGATTGTGTATGATGGCGGAGGCATGCAAGCGGTCATGCACAGTACAGCTTTTGTTTTTTTTGTTTATATTTCCCGCGCTGTTGCTTAGTGATGACGCGGATACCCGCAGCCCATACAGAATGTAACCACACACGGGCTGTGGGTATATCCACGACCATAGAGCACAATGGACTCCATAGTCATGGATTCTGTGGTAAAATAGAGCATGATTTTTCTTCCATTGGTAGAATATGCAATTCGTAGCCGCAGCTGTGAAGGAAGCTTTAAAAATACACGCCTGTCAATGTCCACGTGTTACCATGGATTGTTCGCGCAGACGGCGATCGCGGAATCCGCAACTCAAATCCGGTCATGTGAGACCAGCCTTATATGCATAAAACTGCATAATGACTCTACCAAGTTCAATTTGTGAGACGGAGACCGCTTTATTGTCCATTTCAGGCAGTTTTTGTCCCTGGCAGGTTTTTACACTGGATAGAAAACTGTTAACCTTGTAAGCGCCAACCTGCATAGAAGATGGACTGCAGCGAAGAAAGCGGCGTTGGATCCAAGAGTGCAATATGAAAAAAGTCTTACTGTGAATTTTATTTTTTTTAGTGTCCCGACAAGAAAGCAGGGTATTCGCCATGAAAAGGGCGGCCTGGCACAGGAACTTGTCCCTGCTGCCCCCATGTATTGCATAGGAAGTCTGCAACCTATGTTTAGTATATGCAGCTAATGCCAATATACAATGTGCTAACTACAGATGATAGTTACTGCAGCTTCTTATTTTACTCTGTTTCTGCAATTGCAAAAAAATGTGACTTTCGGCGCTACCAACTCTGTATGCAAATTAGCATGGGACCGTCCAATGGGCAGTCACAAAAAGGAAGTCGCCCATCCTCTCTCTCCTCTTGCATACCTGCAGGCACACCCCTCACACTGATGATTGACATCTCCAACCTGTCCATATGCGCTGGTGACCCCTTTTTGAATATCTGCAGCACATTGGCGATGCATCAATACAGTGGAGTTCTTAAGCATTAAGAAACAACGGTCTGTCTATCACATTACCAATTTCCCTTAGAACTCAGGGGTGTATGCCATTGAGGCTTTTTACTGGGGCCTTTAAGGGGATTTATTCCAATGCATGTGCCCTTTTACTGTCAATATGACCGCTGCATGTAGATGGTTAGTAGAGGAAGGAGGCTCCCTTTATCACCCGTTGGACCCCCGCAATGTGATTACGAGGTATCGATGGGTTGCTTTGGCATCTAGAGGCTTTAATATGGCCTCTGAGTCTGTCATCCAAAAATCAGATGGAAGAATTGTCCATATGCATGTACCCGAAGGAATGGGCACATGGGCTTTTGTTTACTCCCACAAATAGGGGGGGGGGGGGAAATCACAGCATGCCCTATTCTTGTCTGATTTTCGGATGAGTATAGCACATATTAATGTGCAGTCGCACATCAGACGGCATGAGGTTTGGATGCCAGAGTACTGTACGATCATAGCTGCGCCTGAGAATCTAAGGTGCAACTTTTTTACAGCCATGTGCATAGACTTAGTGTGTAAGACACACACAAAAAAAATCATCACCAATTTAGTATCCTTGTGTTCATAATGACCCACAAAAACAAGTTAGCAGATTATTTAAAGTGGTTCTGGACATACAAAGATGGCCACACTGTTTCTCTGACTACCTGATGCACACTGTGCGCTGGTAATCTAAGGGTCTTTCTTCAGATCCGATCTAGGAGGGCAGCTGAGCAGACTCACCCTTGACCTCTGCAATGTTCTGCGGCGATCTAGTCCAGAAAGGACCTGACACTGCCTTCTGTACATGCGCGCCAGACATACAGCGTCACGTGCAGAAGGCCGGGAGGCCCGGGAGATTTGAAATCTGGTTCCGCACTACTGAAGGTAGCTACGAAGCAGGAGATATCACGGGCGACCGTGGTGAGCAGTCCCCGGGCCCGTGATCGCCATTATCCAATGGATAATGGTGATCACGTAAAAATGAAAAAAGTTATAGTTTCAGCTGTCCTCATAGATTGAATCCATGAGAGCAGCTGAAAATACTCACCCCCATCCTCCGTGATGTCCCATGGCAATCTGCACCTGGCACAGGCTTCTGCGTATGCGCAGGCGGCCGGAGAGCCCGGCAAATTTAAAATATGCCTGCACCCAGCTGTCAAAGATAACTGAGTGCAGGAAGAGGTGACTGGGGACCGCTGTACGTGGTTTCCGGTCACATAATCACTGTTATCCATCAGATAACAGTGATCATGTTAAGTTAAAAAAAAAAAGTTTAAAAAGTTCAAGTTTCATCTCCCCTAACGGATCGTGTCTGTGGGGGTAGATGAAATGACATACCTAAGGTCCCCGGATTTGTCCCACGATGGGATCTTTATCCGCGGGCCTTACCCTGGCTTCTGCGCATGCTCCCATCAGCAAAATTCCAGACGCATGTGCAAAAGTTGAGGATTACCCAGGAAATTTTAAATCTCCCCACTGCTGGCTACCAAAGGTAACAGAGCCAGGAGATGTCACTGGGGTCGCAGTGAGCAGTCCCCTGGTCATGTGACCACCGTTATCTTGTCAGGGAAATTTCTGCGTACAGCACCAATCAGGCCCACCCCAATGCCCCGCTGCCGGCGGTAAAGAAGAGACACCACACACACGGAGGTCTGGTATAGTTCCTCACACGGGGACATGACTGCGCTGCCCTTTATTACAGATTACATGGGATCTTATACCCTTTGGTCTCATCACTAGGAATGGGTGATGGTCTCATTGGCTCAAATTCACCGCATAACCATATATGTAAAGTCCGGATTTCCGGCTGAGACAGTGAAAGTTATATACGTAGTTGAACAGTCGTTATCTAGATACGGCGCTTCTGGGAAAACAGCCAAGCACACGGCCTTCGCGTCCGATTCTTCCTTGCGGTGTTTAAGAAACATTTTGTCTTCGCCTTGCAAGGCCTTTGGAATATCTGATGTAAGGCGACATATAAGTTTTTTTCATTTTAACTTTGAATAGAACTTGCATACAGGTATAAAAGCATAAAAAACATATGGCAATATATACATATACCCTCACAACACCCCCTAAAAACTTATATGGAGATCAAGCACCAGACCTTGTACTTTCCCTCGGTCGCCCCTCCCTTGCGTCAGGGTTTCCCCACTGCCCGTAAGTCCCTACTCCTAGGAGGGGGGATCCCTACCTCACCTCAGAAGGAGGCCATGGATTCCCTGGGCTCATTTCCGGGCATCCATACCCTCTATCTGTACAAGTTAACACCCCTCAGGGTGCGCCCACGCCGGAACCTAAGGTCTTCTGCACTATCCCTAGGCAAATGGGAATTCCACTGACAGTCCATCTTAGGAGATCGGGGCAGGTGCAGTACTAGTACATTTCTCCATTCTTCTGGTAACGTACGTGGTTGGCACTATCGGAAATGGCTCTTCATCTTTTTAAAACAAGGGAAACGTTGGTGTCACATTGTCCAGTCCCTTACTCATACTTTTTGATCAAAGGGATAATACACATACAGGAAGTTACATACCCCACCTCTTTCTGCTAAAATCATATCCAGGGCCACTCTATTTTTGAACGCCATGGATGCAGTGGGCCCTAACTGGTCAGCTAACCCTTGCAAAGCATCTCTGGTGTAGTTTACAAACCTCTGCTGATTGTAATAGATATAATTCATCCAATCTACATTATTATTAACAGTGACAATAGCAAATAAGGACTCAAAACCTGCTTTAACCTGATCTCTAGAATTAAATTCATCTGGCACCCCCCTTGGCACTCCTATTGCATCTATGTATACATGTGGATTAAAGTTACCACCTGGAACGTCAACTACTCTCTTAGCACGATGCAGTGTTGGATTCTCACCCTCAGTGTAGGCTTCATATTGCACATTTGATTGTAATAATTTGTTCTGATCCCTGAAACACGGGGCTAGTGTACAGTAGTCAAAGGTGTGTGTGGCTATGTGTGTGTTAGAGAAATTGTACCACAATGTCACTGTGACATCCACTTCCGCCCAGGTCCCCAACCCTGCCCATAGCCTGTAAAGGATATGCAGGATCATGAGTTTTTTCAGTGCGAAGTGTGGATCCAAGTGGGCTTTCCTTCGAGCTTGACTGCAGTTGGGGTGGTGAGCAACATCTGGTAAGGACCTTCAAACCGGGTTTCTCTCTCAAACTTTTTCACATAGACCCTGTCACCTGGTTTCAGATTGTGACACTCGTCTGTAGGACCTGGGAGAAAAGCAGAGACTGCAGAATGGATTACTAATAGAGATGAGCGAACACCAAAATGTTCGGGTGTTCGTTATTCGTAACGAACTTCCCGTGATGCTCGAGGGTTCGTTTCGAACAACGAACCCCATTGAAATCAATGGGCGACCAGAACATTTTTGTATTTCGCCGATGCTCGCTAAGGTTTTCATGTGTGAAAATCTGGGCAATTCAGGAAAGTGATGGGAATGACACAGTGACGGATAGGGCAGGCGAGGGGCTACATGTTGGGCTGCATCTCAAGTTCCCAGGTCCCACTATTAAGCCACAATACCGGCAAGAGTGGGCCCCCCCCCTCCCAACAACTTTTACTTCTGAAAAGCCCTCATTAGCATGGCATACCTTTGCTAAGCACCACACTACCTCCAACAAAGCACAATCACTGCCTGCATGACACTCCACTGACACTTCTCCTGGGTTACATGCTGCCCAACCGCCCCCCCTCCCCCCCACAGCGCACACCAAAGTGTCCCTGCGCAGCCTTCAGCTGCCCTCATGCCACACCACGCTCATGTCTATTTAGAATTGCGTCTGCCATGACGAGGGACCGCAGGCACACACTGCAGAGGTTGGCACGGCTAGGCAGCGACCCTCTTTAAAAGTGGCGGAGCGATAGCCCACAATGCTGTACAGAAGCAATGAGAAATAGAATCCTGTGCCACCGCCATCAGGAGCTGCACACGTGGGCATAGCAATGGGGAACCTATGTGCCACACACTATTCATTCTGTCAAGGTGTCTGCATGCTCCAGTCAGACCGGGCTTTTTAATTCATAGACACAGGCAGGTACAACTCCCTATTGTGAAGTCCCTGTCGACCCACAGCATGGGTGGCTCCCTGGAACCCACTGGCGGTACACAGAAATATCCCATTGCATTGCCCAACACAGCTGAGGTAGTAATGTCGTGCTTAATGCAGGTGGGCTTCGGCCCACACTGCATGCCCCAGTCTGACTGGGGTTCTTTATAAGTGTACAGATGTAGTAAAAACTCCGTGTGCACCTACAGCATGGGTGGGTGCCAGGAAGCCACCGGCGGTACATAGAAATATCCCATTGCATTGCCCAACACAGCTGAGGTAGTAATGTTGTGCTTAACCCTTTCCAATCCAATTTGTATATGGTTTTCCTAGGGGGCTTACTCTTTTTCTGCTGTTATACAACGGCGCTATATGCTGGCTAAAGCCAGTACTGCATGAGCTGACACGTAGGATAGGCTCCGACAGCAGAGAGGCTGGCAATATACAGTAAGAGAACCCCGACGGACGTCTACCAACAACGGAGCTGTACAGCCTTAAACCCTAATGTCTTCACAGGTCACACAGTGGACTGGAAAGGGTTAATGCAGGTGGGCTTCGGCCCACACTGCATGCCCCAGTCAGACTGGGGTTCTTTACAAGTGGACACATGTAGGTTTAACTCCCTGTGGACCCACTGCCTGGGTGGGTGCCAGGAAGCCACCGGCGGTACATAGAAATATCCCATTGCATTGCCCAACACAGCTGAGGTAGTAATGTCGTGCATAATACAGGTGGGCTTCGGCCCACACTGCATGCCCCAGTCAGACGGGTTCTTTAGAAGTGTACAGAAGTATTAAAAACTCAGTGTGCACCTACAGCATGGGTGGCTCCCTGGAACCCACCGGCGGTACACAAAAATATCCCATTGCATTGCCCAACACAGCTGAGGTAGTAATGTCGTGCGTAATGCAGGTGGGCTTCGGCCCACACTGCATGCCCCAGTCAGACTGGGGTTCTTTACAAGTGGACACATGTAGGTTTAACTCCCTGTGGACCCACTGCCTGGGTGGGTGCCAGGAAGCCACCGGCGGTACATAGAAATATCCCATTGCATTGCCCAACACAGCTGAGGTAGTAATGTCGTGCGTAATACAGGTGGGCTTCGGCCCACACTGCATGCCCCAGTCAGACGGGTTCTTTAGAAGTGTACAGAAGTATTAAAAACTCAGTGTGCACCTACAGCATGGGTGGCTCCCTGGAACCCACCGGCGGTACACAAAAATATCCCATTGCATTGCCCAACACAGCTGAGGTAGTAATGTCGTGCGTAATGCAGGTGGGCTTCGGCCCACACTGCATGCCCCAGTCAGACTGGGGTTCTTTACAAGTGGACACATGTAGGTTTAACTCCCTGTGGACCCACTGCCTGGGTGGGTGCCAGGAAGCCACCGGCGGTACATAGAAATATCCCATTGCATTGCCCAACACAGCTGAGGTAGTAATGTCGTGCGTAATACAGGTGGGCTTCGGCCCACACTGCATGCCCCAGTCAGACGGGTTCTTTAGAAGTGTACAGAAGTATTAAAAACTCAGTGTGCACCTACAGCATGGGTGGCTCCCTGGAACCCACCGGCGGTACACAAAAATATCCCATTGCATTGCCCAACACAGCTGAGGTAACGTCAGCTGTAATGCAGGTGGCCTAAAAATTAATTTGATTACACTGTAGGCGAGGGCCCACAAAAATTGCTGTATCAACAGTACTAATGTACATCCCAAAAATTGGCCATGGCCAGCCAAGAGGGCAGGTGAAACCCATTAATCGCTTTGGTTAATGTGGCTTAAGTGGTAACTAGGCCTGGAGGCAGCCCAGTGTAACGAAAAATTGGTTCAAGTTAAAGTTCCAACGCTTTTAAGCGCATTGAAACTTATAAAAATTGTTCAGAAAAATTATTTGAGTGAGCCTTGTGGCCCTAAGAAAAATTGCCCGTTCAGCGTGATTACGTGAGGTTTCAGGAGGAGGAGCAGGAGGAGGAGGAGGAGGAATATTAGACACAGATTGATGAAGCAGAAATGTCCCCGTTTTGGATGGTGAGAGAGAACGTAGCTTCCATCCGCGGGTGCAGCCTACGTATTGCTTACGTATCGCTGCTGTCCGCTGGTGGAGAACAGAAGTCTGGGGAAATCCAGCCTTTGTTCATCTTGATGAGTGTTAGCCTGTCGGCACTGTCGGTTGACAAGCGGCTACGCTTATCTGTGATGATTCCCCCAGCCGCACTAAACACCCTCTCCGACAACACGCTAGCCGCAGGACAAGCAAGCACCTCAAGGGCATACAGGGCTAGTTCAGGCCACGTGTCCAGCTTCGACACCCAGTAGTTGTAGGGGGCAGAGGCGTCACCAAGGATGGTCGTGCGATCCGCTACGTACTCCCTCACCATCCTTTTGCAGTGCTCCCGCCGACTCAGCCGTGACTGGGGAGCGGTGACACAGTCTTGGTGGGGAGCCATAAAGCTGGCCAGGCCCTTAAAGACTGTTGCACTGCCTGGGATGTACATGCTGCTCGATCTACGCACATCCCCTGCAACATGGCCCTCGGAACTGCGCCTTCTGCCACTAGCGCTGTCGGCTGGGAATTTTACCATCAGCTTGTCCGCAAGGGTCCTGTGGTATAGCAACACTCTCGAACCCCTTTCCTCTTCGGGAATCAGAGTGGGCAGGTTCTCCTTATACCGTGGATCGAGCAGTGTGTACACCCAGTAATCCGTAGTGGCCAGAATGCGTGCAACGCGAGGGTCACGAGAAAGGCATCCTAACATGAAGTCAGCCATGTGTGCCAGGGTACCTGTACGCAACACATGGCTGTCTTCACTAGGAAGATCACTTTCAGGATCCTCCTCCTCCTCCTCCTCCTCAGGCCATACACGCTGAAAGGATGACAGGCAATCAGCCGGTGTACCGTCAGCAGCGGGCCAAGCTGTCTCTTCCCCCTCCTCCTCATCCTCCTCATGCTCCTCCTCCTCCTCCTGTACGCGCTGAGAAATAGACAGGAGGGTGCCCTGACTATCCAGCGGCATACTGTCTTCCCCCGCCCCCGTTTCCGAGCGCAAAGCAGCTGCCTTTATGGTTTGCAGGGAATTTCTCAAGATGCATAGCAGAGGAATGGTGACGCTAATGATTGTAGCATCGCCGCTCACCACCTGGGTAGACTCCTCAAAATTACCAAGGACATGGCAGATGTCTGCCAACCAGGCCCACTCTTCTGAAAGGAATTGAGGAGGCTGACTCCCACTGCGCCGCCCATGTTGGAGTTGGTATTCGACTATAGCTCTACGCTGTTCATAGAGCCTGGCCAACATGTGGAGCGTAGAGTTCCACCGTGTGGGCACGTCGCACAGCAGTCGGTGCACTGGCAGCTTAAAGTGATGTTGCAGGGTGCGCAGGGTGGCAGCGTCCGTGTGGGACTTGCGGAAATGTGCGCAGAGCCGGCGCGCCTTTACGAGCAGGTCTGACAAGCGTGGGTAGCTTTTCAGAAACCGCTGAACCACCAAATTAAAGACGTGGGCCAGGCATGGCACGTGCGTGAGGCTGCCGAGCTGCAGAGCCGCCACCAGGTTACGGCCGTTGTCACACACGACCATGCCCGGTTGGAGGCTCAGCGGCGCAAGCCAGCGGTCGGTCTGCTGTGTCAGACCCTGCAGCAGTTCGTGGGCCGTGTGCCTCTTATCGCCTAAGCTGAGTAGTTTCAGCACGGCCTGCTGACGCTTGCCCACCGCTGTGCTGCCACACCGCGCGACACCGACTGCTGGCGACATGCTGCTGCTAACACATCTTGATTGTGAGACAGAGGAGGAGGAGGAGGAGGAGGGTGCTTTAGTGGAGGAAGCATACACCTCCGCAGATACCACCACCGAGCTGGGGCCCGCAATTCTGGGGGTGGGTAGGACGTGAGCGGTCCCAGGCTCTGACTCTGTCCCAGCCTCCACTAAATTCACCCAATGTGCCGTCAGGGAGATGTAGTGGCCCTGCCCGCCTGTGCTTGTCCACGTGTCCGTAGTTAAGTGGACCGTGGCAGTAACCGCGTTGGTGAGGGCGCGCACAATGTTGCGGGAGACGTGGTCGTGCAGGGCTGGGACGGCACATCGGGAAAAGTAGTGGCGACTGGGAACTGAGTAGCGCGGGGCCGCCGCCTCCATGATACTTTTGAAGGACTCCGTTTCCACAACCCTATACGGCAGCATCTCAAGGCTGATGAATTTTGCGATGCGGACGGTTAACGTTTGAGCGTGCGGGTGCGTGGCGGCGTACTTGCGCTTGCGCTCGAACACTTGCGCAAGCGACGGCTGAACGGTGCGCTGAACTACACTGCTGGATGGGGCCGAGGACAGCGGAGATGAGGGTGTGGGTGCAGGCCATGAGGCGGTAGTGCCTGTGTCCTGAGAGGGGGGTTGCATCTCAGTGGCAGGTTGGGGCACAGGGGGAGAGGCAGGGGTGCAAACCGGAGGCGGTGAACGGCCTTTGTCCCACCTTGCGGGGTGCTTGGCCATCATATGTCTGCGCATGGTGGTGGTGGTGAGGCTGTTGGTGTTGGCTCCCCGGCTGAGCTTTGCGCGACAAAGGTTGCACACCACTGTTCGTCGGTCGTCAGGCGTCTCTGTGAAAAACTGCCAGACCTTAGAGCACCTCGGCCTCCGCAGGGTGGCATGGCGCGAGGGGGCGCTTTGGGAAACACTTGGTGGATTATTCGGTCTGGCCCTGCCTCTACCCCTGGCCACTGCACTGCCTCTTGCAACCTGCCCTGCTGATGCCCTTGACTCCCCCTCTGAAGACCTGTCCTCCTGAGTAAGCGTTGCACACCAGGTGGGGTCAGTCACCTCATCGTCCTGCTGCTCTTCCTCCGAATCCTCTGTGCGCTGCTCCCTGGGACTTACTGCCCTTACTACTACCTCACTGCAAGACAACTGTGTCTGATCGTCATCGTCCTCCTCACCCACAGAAAGTTGTTGAGACAGTTGGCGGAAGTCCCCAGCCTCTTCCCCCGGACCCCGGGAACTTTCGAATGGTTGGGCATCAGTGACGATAAACTCCTCTGGTGGGAGAGGAACCGCTGCTGCCCAATCTAAGCAGGGGCCCGAGAACAGTTCCTGGGAGTGTTCCCGCTCCTGAGCAGGTGTCATTGTAGTGGAGTGAGGAGGCTGGGAGGAAGGAGGAGCAGCAGACAGAGGATTCGGATTGGCAGCAGTGGACGGCGCAGAACTGCGGGTAGACGATAGGTTGCTCGAAGCACTTTCTGCCATCCAGGACAGGACCTGCTCACACTGCTCATTTTCTAATAACCGTCTCCCGCGTGGACCCATTAATTGGGCGATGAATGTGGGGACGCCAGAAACGTGCCTCTCTCCTAATCGCGCAGCAGTCGGCTGCGACACACCTGGATCAGGAGCTTGGCCTGTGCCCACACCCTGACTTGGCCCTCCGCGTCCTCGGCCGCGTCCACGTCCTCTAGGCCTACCCCTACCCCTCAGCATGCTGTATTACCAGTGATTTGATTTCACAGGCAGGAAATAAATTGGCGCAAGACTGCAGGCCAAATATAATTTTTGCCCTTTTTGGAAAACGAAAGGCCCCACTGCCTCTAGTGAATGAATTATCTAAGTTTAATAACTGTGCTGTGTCCCTGCTTATGTGTCACAGAACGTGAGGGTAGCAGAGTTATTATAACTCTTGGAGAGCAGGTATTTTTTTTCCCAATTAAGGAAAGCAAATGGCGAACCCAGCAGTAAAGCGTAGCTGGGTGCGTATGATTTAGCAATGTTTTTCACGCAGCTCACACGTCTCCACAGGCGTAAGGACGGACACAGGCTGGACAAATAGATTTGTTTTCAGTTTTTTCCCACCAACAGGCAGCACTGCGTATATTCAATGAACCTGAGAAGTTTAATAACTGTGCTGTGTCCCTGCTTATGTGTCACAGAACGTGAGGGTAGCAGAGTTATTATAACTCTTGGAGAGCAGGTATTTTTTTTCCCAATTAAGGAAAGCAAATGGCGAACCCAGCAGTAAAGCGTAGCTGGCTGCGTATGATTTAGCAATGTTTTTCACGCAGCTCACACGTCTCCACAGGCGTAAGGACGGACACAGGCTGGACAAATAGATTTGTTTTCAGTTTTTTCCCACCAACAGGCAGCACTGCGTATATTCAATGAACCTGAGAAGTTTAATAACTGTGCTGTGTCCCTGCTTATGTGTCACAGAACGTGAGGGTAGCAGAATTATTAACTGTGGCAGAGCAGGTATTTTTTTTCCCAATTAAGGAAAGCAAATGGCGAACCCAGCAGTAAAGCGTAGCTGGGTGCGTATGATTTAGCAATGTTTTTCACGCAGCTCACACGTCTCCACAGGCGTAAGGACGGACACAGGCTGGACAAATAGATTTGTTTTCAGTTTTTTCCCACCAACAGGCAGCACTGCGTATATTCAATGAACCTGAGAAGTTTAATAACTGTGCTGTGTCCCTGCTTATGTGTCACAGAACGTGAGGGTAGCAGAGTTATTAACTGTGGCAGAGCAGGTATTTTTTTTCCCAATTAAGGAAAGCAAATGGTGAACCCAGCAGTAAAGCGTAGCTGGGTGCGTATGATTTAGCAATGTTTTTCACGCAGCTCACACGTCTCCACAGGCGTAAGGACGGACAGAGGCTGGACAAATAGATTTGTTTTCAGTTTTTTCCCACCAACAGGCAGCACTGCGTATATTCAATGAACCTGAGAAGTTTAATAACTGTGCTGTGTCCCTGCTTATGTGTCACAGAACGTGAGGGTAGCAGAGTTATTATAACTCTTGGAGAGCAGGTATTTTTTTTCCCAATTAAGGAAAGCAAATGGCGAACCCAGCAGTAAAGCGTAGCTGGGTGCGTATGATTTAGCAATGTTTTTCACGCAGCTCACACGTCTCCACAGGCGTAAGGACGGACACAGGCTGGACAAATAGATTTGTTTTCAGTTTTTTCCCACCAACAGGCAGCACTGCGTATATTCAATGAACCTGAGAAGTTTAATAACTGTGCTGTGTCCCTGCTTATGTGTCACAGAACGTGAGGGTAGCAGAGTTATTATAACTCTTGGAGAGCAGGTATTTTTTTCCCAATTAAGGAAAGCAAATGGCGAACCCAGCAGTAAAGCGTAGCTGGGTGCGTATGATTTAGCAATGTTTTTCACGCAGCTCACACGTCTCCACAGGCGTAAGGACGGACAGAGGCTGGACAAATAGATTTGTTTTCAGTTTTTTCCCACCAACAGGCAGCACTGCGTATATTCAATGAACCTGAGAAGTTTAATAACTGTGCTGTGTCCCTGCTTATGTGTCACAGAACGTGAGGGTAGCAGAGTTATTATAACTCTTGGAGAGCAGGTATTTTTTTTCCCAATTAAGGAAAGCAAATGGCGAACCCAGCAGTAAAGCGTAGCTGGCTGCGTATGATTTAGCAATGTTTTTCACGCAGCTCACACGTGTCCACCGCCCGTAAGGACGGACAGAGGCTGGACAAATAGATTTGTTTTCAGTTTTTTCCCACCAACAGGCAGCACTGCGTATATTCTATGAATAATAACTGTGTTGTGGCCCTGCCTATACAATTCTTTCCCTGCAGTATCAATGGAGGGTGCAATGCTCTGCAGAGGCGATTTTGAGAAGCCCCAAAAAAATGCAGCACAGCTAACAGCAGCCTGGACAGTACTGCACACGGATAAATATGGCCCTAGAAAGGACCGTTGAGGTTCTTGAAGGCTACACTCACTCCTAACACTCTCCCTGCCTATGCAGCACTTCTGTCCCTAATGCCAGGTGCAACGCTCTGCAGAGCCGATTTTGAGAAGAAAAAAAAATCCCACTGCTAACAGCAGCCAACACACAGCTATCAGTGGCCCTAATAAGGACCTTTGGGGGTCTTGAAGCCTACACTAACTACCAATTCTTTCCCTACAGCAGCTCCGGTACAAACAGCACTGTCCCTCATCTAACTCACACCGCATCTGAGGCGAGCCGCGGGAGGGGCCGACTTTTATATTAGGCGAACACCTGATCTCGCCAGCCACTCACAGCAGGGGGGTGGTATAGGGCTTAAACGTTGCAGGGGGAAGTTGTAATGCCTTCCCTGTCTTTCAATTGGCCAGAAAAGCGCGCTAACGTCTCAGGGAAGGAAGTGAAAGTAACCAGAACACCGCATGGTGTTCGTCACGAATAACGAACATCCCGAACACCCTAATATTCGCACGAATATCAAGCTCGGACGAACGCGTTCGCTCATCTCTAATTACTAACAATTCCTTGAAGAGGCCTATGACAAAATTAACAAGAAAATCATTCCCCAAGCTCATCTACTGTGGCATGGACCCTCCTGGGAAAGAACTAATGGAAAACACTCAATTCAAGATTTGCCCGTTTTCTTCATTGCCTTTTGTATCTACTTTCCCACTACTCCGTGGATGGTAAGGTGTGTGAAAAGCCTGGAATATACCTAAAGCAGACATGATGTGTTGTATTATTTCACCTGTGAAGTGTGTACCTTTGTTTGACTCAATCACTTCCAGTACCCCGTATCTGCAGATTACCTCGTTCATGAGCTTCTGAGCGGTTACCTGCTTATTTACTTTGGTAACAGGGTAGGTCTTTCCAACCTGAAAAGAACTCAACAATAACAAGCACATATTCATACTTCCCAACAAGTGGGAGCTGAGTGTAGCCAATTTGCAATCCCTGAAATGGGTAGAGTGGCCCCGGCAAGTGTTATGTGGCAAATTTACTTCTGCCCTGTTGCTTTACGGCAAAGATCATGCAAAATTGGACAAATGATGCAGCAGCTACAGAAAACCCAGGAGCCACCCGTCCTTGTTCAAGCGTCGACATCATTGCTGCTTTGAGAGGTGCGTCTTTCCATGCATCAGCTGGGCCATCATGGGGCACAGGGACCGTGGTAAACAAGTTCTGTTGACTTTTCACCATACGCCGTCCCTTTTTAGTCCATTTTTCCTTTTCTTCCTTGCTGGCTTGTAACTGTAAAGTCCAAAGTTTAGTCAAAGTCCAAAGTTTAGTCAAAGTCCAAAGTTTAGTCAAAGTCCAAAGTTTAGTCAAAGTCCAAAGTTTAGTCAAAGTCCAAAGTTTAGTCAAAGTCCAAAGTTATTGTTAAATTCTTCTTTTCTTCCATGGCTTGAGGGCCGCTGCCTTTGCTGTGTGGTCTGTGATGGCGTTGCCTCTTGTTTCTCCGGTGTAGGAATTGGTGTGAGCTCTCCACGTTGTCAGGTAGAAGTAGGGCCTCCATGAGACTCTGCACCGCTGCACCATTCTTAATTGGCTGTCCTGCTGAGGTAAAAAACTGTCTGGCCTTCCATGTTGGGCCATAATCATGAGCTATGCCAAATGCATACCGGGAGTCAGTGTAAATGGTTGCCGTCTTACCTTCAGCCACTCTACACGCCTCAGTAAGGGCCTTCACTTCCGCTTCTTGTACTGAGACATGCGGAGGCATTCTGCTTTTAGGATATCTTGTTGTGTGACCACTGCATATCCAGTGTGGATCGTCAATCACCCCTGGTACCATCTATAAAAAACAACTCAAAATATGCATTGTTAACAAGGGCTTTCAGTAACTTTTTAAAACTTACATTTTCTTGTTGCATCAATGCTAGACAATCATGCTGATATTCTATTTCAAATAGATCAGAATCTTGTTGCAAAAAAATTTAAAAATGGCTGATTTGCAATACCTAGATCACCTATGCCTTCTCCCCCCCCCCCCTTTGAACCAGGGTACTCAATTGGAAAAATAGTAGCCGGGTTCAAGGTAGTATAACATTGTAAAAAGATTTGATGGATGCAGATAAGGCCTGTAAGATGTTAGCACCAATAACAGAGACATGAGTTACATTGGGACAGAATAATCTACAAACCTCTATCCATATTTGAAATGTGATATCCTTTAAGTGAAATCATTATTAATCTGATCCTGCCTGCAATGTCTTATCAAATTTGAGAGAGAAAAAAAAACAAAAAACTTTTACTAGCTGCTCAAGATTCTCACCCCCTCCCTTGTGGACAAGAGGTTACGTACTTTTACATCATCTAGCTCCACCCCCTCGATACTGGTTGCTTGCGTCTTTTTTTCACACCTTCATTTAAGCTCCACAGTCTAAGCCTCCACATCTCAAACAAGTAAAGTCTTATGCATGGGGGGGGGGGGGGGGGGATAATGTTATCCCCAGTCAATATCCGCATCACACTTTTTACATTCATCACAGCCTGAACACTGGTCATTAACTCTCATCCATCCATGCGTTCAAGTCTGCCCCGTCACCTCCCATTGAAGGTGTACCAGTACATACAGATGCACAGACAAAAAGTGTGACAAACATACATACATCAGTTTAAAAAAAAAATTGAGGTGAGTGCTATAATGTTACAAAGTACATGATTCTATTGAGATGAGATTGTGAATGAGCGCTATTTATGACAAATTATGTGAAAAAGTTTGAGTGACTAAGACATTCTATCTTTCTTATTTACTGAAGCTATTATATGCTATATTAAACGCTAAAGTATTTTAAAATGCG
This sequence comes from Eleutherodactylus coqui, assembly GCF_035609145.1. Classification (NCBI taxonomy): domain Eukaryota; kingdom Metazoa; phylum Chordata; class Amphibia; order Anura; family Eleutherodactylidae; genus Eleutherodactylus; species Eleutherodactylus coqui. The sequence continues at coordinate 152,021,166 of NC_089842.1, read as the reverse complement.
TGGGTATCTTTCAGCCCCCCTTCCTTTCCTTCTCTGTGACCCTGAGCTTAGAGTGAATCTGAAAGCCCCCACCTTTGCAAAATAACTGTTATCTCTCTACGAATATGCATTCACCGACTGAACAGAGTTGTTTTAGTTTAACTATTCCCTGCATTTGAACTCATAAATAACCCATATGCTGGGACCTTCTGACAGCGCAACATGTTCTGCATTTTCAACCCCTGTATTCTTAAAAGCCCCCACAGGATGTGAGTGGGGTATAACTTTCTTACACCTGTATGAAAGAGACCAAGACGTGTCCATTTGTGACCTCAGAACCCAGTAAGAATATACCTTAGAAATTGCTATATTTCCTGTCTTCTAAGACGGTATAATTCATTAGATTAATTTCAAGCTTTCATTCTATTCAAGCAAACAAGGCTACTTTCCAGGGTTAGTATTGCATTTTCTCTCGCTCTGTTATCTCTTGACCTTGGAACCTAGACACAAGCTGCAGCTTCAAGTAAACAATCCTTCTCCCACTAAAAGCGAGCTCAGTTAACCATTTGCACACATATATATACATATCTATACACACACATACATCTATATCTATCTAGTATTATACACCTTTTCCTCTCTCTCTCTGCCAACAAATCACATGCTTTGTAACTTTCCGTTCGACTTTGCTTGTTTCCCCTGCTTCTCTCCCTACCTAACTGCCAATGTAACCTTCAATAGACACTCTCCCGACACCCTCTTGATCACTTACTGTACTTTCCAACATTTCACTTACAGATACTTTCTTAAACAAATAATGTGCACATACTTAACTTTCTCTGACTGTCTCTCTGCTCCTCATTTTAGCACTTTCTAGCAAACCTTTGGTCTTTCAAGGCGCCCTTCTTGGTCCTAAAGACCTCCTCCCAGTCACCATACTGTAATCTACCGTGCGGATCCTTGTTACACATTTTCATAAGAGTTTTCTTACATTTTACAAATTGGGACCCTTGTCTCTCCGCCATCAATTGATCCGCACGGCGGCGGCCCATAAGGGGATCCGACTTCTTTAATAAGGTCTTGCGCATATTAGAACAACAACAACAACAATAATAATAACACGCTCCATAGAGTGCATCCTTCTGACCCGAATTGTTAGCCCCTTATATACGGCAAAACAACCGAAGGCATCTCCTTCTATGGAACCAGTCCCATAGAGTGCATCCCTCTCAGCTAAACCATCAACAACTAAAACAACCGAGGGTTCCTTCGTCTGTGAGACCAAATGAAAAGAAAAAGAGAAAAAAAATTCTGCAGATACAAGAAATCATTATCATTATTCAACTTCGCTATCATTAAAACGCTACGACTTCAAAGTACAAATAGACTACAGACTAGTTCCTAGGTGAGTTGATTGGTGCGCTTATCACAGTCAGTGGTCCGTGACGGCAAACCCGAAGCCCACACGAGTTACCGTGTAGAACTCTTAACCCAACCCGTCCGGTCACAAAACACAGATAGTCCCTCCTGCTACAAGACTCTCAGCGTAAAACACAACATAAATATATGCCGGTCTTACCTGGAGTTCTGTGAGTTGATCAGGCTCGGTTTGCAGCAGGACGGCTTCCCCGTGGCGTGGATCTGGGTGGACAGGGCTGCACGGCTCCGGTTTTACCACCCCACCTTTGGGCGCCATTTGTCAGGGAAATCTCTGCGTACAGCACCAATCAGGCCCACCCCAATGCCCCACTGCCGGCGGTAAAGAAGAGACACCACACACGGAGGTCTGGTATAGTTCCTCACACGGGGACATGACTGCGCTGCCCTTTATTACAGATTACATGGGATCTTATACCCTTTGGTCTCATCACTAGGAATGGGTGATGGTCTCATTGGCTCAAATTCACCGCATAACCATATATGTAAAGTCCGGATTTCCGGCTGAGACAGTGAAAGTTATATACGTAGTTGAACAGTCGTTATCTAGATACGGCGCTTCTGGGAAAACAGCCAAGCACACGGCCTTCGCGTCCGGTTCTTCCTTGCGGTGTTTAAGAAACATTTTGTCTTCGCCTTGCAAGGCCTTTGGAATATCTGATGTAAGGCGACATATAAGTTTTTTTCATTTTAACTTTGAATAGAACTTGCATACAGGTATAAAAGCATAAAAAACATATGGCAATATATACATATACCCTCACAATCTAATGGATAATGGCGATCACGTAAAAGCAAAAAAAGTTAGCTTCATGTTCCCTAACCGATGCGATCAGTGAAAGGAGATGAAACTTCTTAGCAGAGGCCTCCGTTTTTCAACCCCAACGCGTTCCTCCTCCACAGACCTTCCCCGGCTTTTATGCATGCGCCTGCCAGACACATGCACAGAAGCCGGTGAGGGCCCGGGAAATTTAAAATCTCCTTGCTCCCGGCTACCAAAGGAGGCCGAGAGCCTGGACCAGTCACCTGTGGCCTCGTTGAGCAGTCCCTAGTCACGTGATAAAAACGTAGCAATCTGCCTTAGGCCGGACTCATACGACCGGATAGCAATTGAGGATTCTGCAAGCGTTTGAGCCGTAGTAATATGTGGATCAAACAAATGCATTGGATTACACAATTCCACTCACATTAACGGGTTGGAATTACGTAATCCACTCGCAAAAAACAGAATGAAGCAGGTTCTATTTTACTGCAGATATCTGCAACATAGAGCCTATTGTGCTCTATTGTTGTGTATATATGCAGCCCATATGTAACTACATGGTGTATGGGCTGTGGGTACCCATGTCATCACTAAGCGGTGGCAAGGGAAATACAAACAAACAAAGGTGTACTGCACGTGACCACCTGTGTGAGTACACAGTTACACACAGTACATTATGCGGCCGTACACAGGGCCACGGCCGGGCTCACAGCTGGGATCTGCTGCGGGCCTCCACAAGCAGATTCCACAGACGGACGTGTGAGCCGGCGTTATTCAGAGTGCTACATATAATACATAATTTACAAGAAGTCCCCGGTAACACTTTTTTCAAAATTTTCCCAATTTTGGCGCTTGTAATAAATTCTTTTTATCTATTTTTACCATCTAAATGAAGTACAATATGTGGAGAAAAAACAATGTCAGAATCACTTGGATATGCAAAACCTGTACGGAGTTATTCTATGTAAAGGGACACATGTCAGATTTCCAAAATTTGGCCTGGTCATTAAGGCACAAACAGGCGTGGTCACTAAGGGGTTAATATACATGATTTGGTACAAGTCTTAAAGACTGATTAGTTAATGACATATATTCAAATAATAAAGTGTTTATAAATGCTAATAAGAATAATTACATATTGTCAAACAGTATCAAGGCCACATATAAGAATAGCACCCAGCAGTGGAACAAAGGGGCACCCCAACGCGTTTCGTTTCCTTTACCTACTAATATACCTCTCCAAGTAATCATATAACAGGAAAATGTTTCTGGAAATAGAAAGGTGCGTGCGTGGGAATTTGCAAACTCACTTGAATGAGACTAAGCTGCAACATATGCACAAGGGTAGCACTCTTTCTGGAAATTTTTCTAGGTATTTTTCTATTTGTATGCTCATTAATATTTTCGCCTTCATTGATATTAAAGGGGTTCTGACATGAATAATTTTTTTATGCTTTAGCAGCCATTGTTCCCTGGTCTGCCTAATGGACCCAGGGAACCCATGGTTTAATGGCTGCTAAAGCATAAAAAGATAACACTTACCTGTTCTCCTGTTGTTGTTGACATCGGGGGGGGTCATCTCCCGGCAGCATATTAGCACTTTCTGCTTAGGTTAAGCAGCCTGACTAGAGCCACCTGATTGGTGCACGCTGTGCAGTCACGTGGTGCCGAAGAGCCAATCAGGTGGCTCTAATCAGCAGCGCTGCTTAACCTAAGCAGAAAGTGCTAGTATGCCTCCCGGCAGGCAGTCTTCTTTCTCCAGCAGCCGCGCCGCTCCGGGATCGCGCGCATGCGCAGTGGAGAGGTGCCCTCTGACAGGAGTCAGGACGGGCCGCGTCTCCACTGCGCATGCTCAGCACTCCGGAGTTCAGCCGGACGGACGGGCCGCCCACAGCAAGCACTGCTTGTGACGTGCTTGCTGTGGCGGTCCGTCCGTTGACCTCGGAAGTGCCTGACGGACGGATCAGAGCAGGAAGCGGTCTTTTTGACCGCTCCTGCTCTGCTTTAAAGGCACAGAAGAAGATGCCGGCTGGAGGGGACATGCCTGGCGATCGGGCCAGGCCAGGCAAGGTGAGTACAATTTTTTTTTTTTCATGTCAGAACCCCTTTAACAATATGGACATGTACAGATGTAAATTGCAGTCTGTAAGATAGGGATCCATATTACAGATGCATATTTGTAGGCCCTTTTAAGAAAAACTGTTCTTTCAGGTGATTTTTTTTTCAGAATAAGCTGGTGTGTGTACGTATGTGAGGGATAACATGATTTCTGACCTTTTATAGGACTTCTTTTTCTTGCTCTCTCACAATGGAAGATTATAGTGTTTTTTCGTTGGCCTCTGGCAGGCCAGAATTTTTTGGTATGCCTTTTTTGCTGTATGGACTAGTGTAGTCTGCTCAGTTACTCCATTCAGAGGCACCTAGCAAAAACCTATGAGCAATGGATGCTGATATATGACAGAAAAGCCTCCAATGTGAAAGTACCCATAGTGATCATTACAGGAAGCAGGGGCTAGGAGAAAAGGCATCTTATAAGTGGAGAAAGAAGCATTGTCTTATCACTTGGTCCATCGATTTGTGGGGGGAAAAAAAAAAAAAAAGGTAGACTTAAAGGGGTTGTCCTGCGCCGAAACGGGTTTTTTTTTTTTTCAACCCCCATTCGGCGCGAGACAACCCCGATGCAGGGACCTAAAGAAAGCTTACCGGAGCGCTTACCTTAATCACCGCGCTCCGGTGACTTCTATACTTACCGGTGAAGATGGCCGCCGGGATCCTCTTCCTCCGTGGACTGCAGCTCTTCTGTGCGGTCCATTGCCGATTCCAGCCTCCTGATTGGCTGGAATCGGCACGTGACGGGGCGGAGCTACACGGAGCCGGCATTCTGCACGAGAGGCTCCATAGAAGAAAGCAGAAGACCCGGACTGCGCAAGCGCGGCTAATTTGGCCATCGGAGGCCGAAAATTAGTCGGCACCATGGAGACGAGGACGCCAGCAACGGAGCAGGTAAGTATAAAACTTTTGATAACTTCTGTATGGCTCATAATTAATGCACAATGTACATTACAAAGTGCATTAATATGGCCATACAGAAGTGTATAGACCCACTTGCTGCCGCGGGACAACCCCTTTAATTTTAAAACACAGAAGTACAAAAATAAAGTGGTGGAATAGTTACAATGACCTACATTTATATTTAGGATATTGCAATATCGAACAAATACAGATCCTAAATACAGTAGTGTAAGTAAGGTCGAGTTATCCAGCAATCGGAGTTCAAAAATATAGACTTGTTTAGAGAGGGCTTTAAAAAACTTTTAGGCCTATCCTCATACTAGGTCATCAATATCTGAACAGTGGGAGTCCACAGCCCGGGGCACCCATCAGGTTATCTGGTTGAAGAGGCCGCGGCACTCGTGTGAGCCCTATGACTTCTCCAATGTTTATATTAGCCAGGCAATTTGCTCTTACTCAGCGTACCGTACTTTCCATAGCAGCCATTCTGAATACAGCAGCATTGTCTGATTCACTTAATTGGGACATCGCTACAGTACTTAGAATGGCGTTACAAAGCATCACGACCCCTGCAATCAGCTGATCAGCAGGGGTCTCAGGCAGCAGACTACTATAATATTTTTAAAAGGGGTTTCACCAAAATTAGAAGTTATCCGATGGTTAGGAATAACCTCTTATTTTTGCACAACCTCTTTGAAAGGGATAACTAATCTGGTAGTGGGGTATCTGACCATTGGGACTCCACTAATCACAGGGACAGAGTTCCAAATGTTCCCACAAGAATAGTGTGGCGGTTGAGGATGTATGCTTTACTTCATTCATTTCAATGGGACTGCCAGACGCCCAAACATTTGAACCCGGCTATCTCCAGACGTTTTGGGAAATTAATGGACTGCCATCGCACATTCTTGACCGCCACTCCATTCATTTGGGGAACATCAGGACCCCCTTTTCTCATGATCAGTGAGGGGTCCAAGCAGTCAGGCTCTTGCCGATATTCTGCAGATAGCAGATAACTTTGAATCTTGGGAAAACCTTTTTAGCCAAACATATTCAATTTAGTGGCTGCTGAATTATGTAATCTAAGTTGACTGGGCTGGATTCCTAATAAATGTTCATAACGCATCGTTTTAATCAGTGTTTTAAAGAAATGCAGTTGAAATTTTAGAAGGCTTGCAATGAAAACGTAGCACTTTGATGACTGGTATTCTTGAGTTTTCATAGTATGTTTTAAACACTAGGTGGCAGCAAAACTATTCTATTGAATCAAACTTGTTAAAATTGGTTTCTGAATCAAAACATAGTCATTTCTACCTGAAGCTGTGACAGCATGAGATTAATTCAGTGGAAGGCTCCTTTCACAAGGAGTTATATTGGTGCAAATTCTGTGCCAAAATCTGTGCCATTTTTCAGTCCCATTGAAGGAATTGGCACAGATTGTTAAATCCGCTTCACAGAGAAAAATAATTTACTTGTTAATTTTTGATGTAGTTTCTGTAGGGAATCCACTTGCAAGCCATGTCTGGCGGCCATGGTGCTAGGTGGGTTACCACAACACTTTCAACTTTTACCAGACACAGCGCCACCTTTGTTCATGCACTGTTATTGCAACTCAGCACCATCTAAGTCAGTAAGCCTGAGCTGCAATGCTGGACACAATGCATGGTGAAGGTGGGAAGAAAATGCAACCGCAAGCAAAACGACCATCGGGTACAAAAATAATAATTTCCTTTGTCCAATTAGCTAGTTTTTTAGGGTCAGCAGTCTGGGTGAGATAGCGACGACTTTGCCTATTATTGTTTTGACTGCAGATTATTTCACACTAGTGATCTAAAGTACTTTCGCTTTACATTCAGGAAATTGCAGCATTTTGAAGTGATGGCATGCTCCCTTAGGGCTCTTACCCACTTGCGTTTTTTTTTAACGCTGCGATATTGCTGCGTTTTTTTTAAAACGTGATTGTCAATGAGACTTTCTAATGTTAAAAACGCATCGCATAAAAATCGCAAAGCACAAATTTCTGATGCGTTTTTAACATTGGAAAGTCCCATTGACAATCGTGTTAAAAAAACACTCGGAGCAAGAACAGCTGTATGCAAAAGACAAGCGGGGTGTCCCCTGCATCTTCTGCATCCTCCGCTGGCAGCGCAAGGTGATCGCTCATCTTGAGCAATCATCTTGCACTGTAAATGACACAACGATGATCGCTCGAAAGTCGCTTGAGCGACATCTATTGAGCAATTATTGTTGTGTCTAAATGGGCCTTTAGACAGTGCAAACTTAAAGCACCTTTACACGGGGATCGCTCAAACAATGAGCGGCATCTGTTTACATGAGCCAATAGCGGTTTGGTTTTTAGTTTTTCTAAAAGCCAAACAACTCCAACAAGTGAGTGAGGTCTTGCTCAGTGCCCTGTCGGTAGGTGCGTGTACACGGGACAATTATCACCTGAATTTGCTATTTCCAGCAAGAATTCAGGAAATCACCCCATCTAAACATGCCTTTAGACAAGACAGTCTTCAAATACACTAGATTTATCCCAGTCCCTTTACTGAATAAATTTGACTCTTCTTTAGACTGTCTAGTCTAATTATGTACTACCTATTACTTGGCTTAGTTTATACTAGAGTTTTGCTCATTTTTTGTTGTGGAATGTTGCATTTAGGTCACACCCCACTCCCAGAAAATGAGCCCTTTTTTGGGATCAGTGAAAGATTGTCTAAACAGATCATAAATGTGGCGCAAAGCATGTAAAATAACTTTCTGGCATTATTTGCACTAGGAAGCTGGTGCATTTTCAATAGTAAATCTGCCCCAATGTTGTATTGACTGATGACTTAAGCTACCTTTAGTATGGGTTCTGTCCCTGACCAGTGGCTCTGCAGCCACATGTCACTCGCGACCGCCTGCTGTTTGGTATGCTATAGGAGAAATGAGTTGTGACTATGTATACTCAATCGTTATAATATAACATCCATTAACAATATTACAACCATATTCGATGTCCAGAACAATGGCAATTTGGGTGGTATAATACCAGTGTATCAAATTTCTAACAAGTATTTACCTGCAAATTAAAATTTTATAATTTTGTGTTTCTCTACATTTAATATGTTTAAAATATTTGACTGGAATGTGACTTCTGACCATTAGTCAAAGTTGAATGTGACTCACATGGTATAAAATGTTAGGGACCACCTTGTTATGCCTTACTTTCCACACACTGTGCCTATATAGACAGCTATCACGCCCAACAACTCCCATGTACATGCACGCTTGCCTTGGCTGAACATGCATGTGTTCAGAATATAGAGAGGGGAGAGACAGCAGCATATCTCCCAAAATAAAAGTATCTGGCAATTGGAATGCAACTGTGCTCTTTCCTTATCTCCCCTGACATTGCCCATCAGAAGAGTTGGGAGGCCCTGATACACATTAGACGATCTGCCAGGTCCACTGAAATTAGCGGGTTTGACTGATTTGACTGATATACATTTTAAGTGCATAACCATCTGTTATAGCTGGCAGGTGTGGACCTACTATGCCAACATACCAGCTAGGCCGTGATCCTGAACTAGTGAGGTTAGCAGCTGAGCCCGGTGGACGTAGGTGTTGGAGCACGATGCTGCGAGTCCGCCCGATCCACGAGCAGGAGAGGTACAATGAATACCAAGTATAGATGAAGACTGATGTCCTCTGAGACATCGGAGGATGGGAGATGGGGGGGGGGGGGGGGGTCTCGCCCTAAACTGCAACAGGATTAGGGAAAAAGCCCTGCCTAGAAGGAAGGTGATCGTTCTGACAAGCATGGCCCTGTGGTCTTCACATGGGGCCTGTCTATCCCTGACAGGGCACAGGAAAGGTGAACGAAAATTAAATGCACACACAGAGAACAATGAACGTAAACAGAAGGGACTCACCACAGAGATAACTACAGTACAAAACAGGAAGGTACTAAGGAAAACAAACACGGGAGAAGTACGAGATGGAGAGCAAGAAAGCACTTGGAAATGGGAACCACACTGGATACACCAGCACTAAGGCCTCATGTCCACGGGGAAAATCAGATCCGCTGCGGATTTGTAACGCGGATTTGGGCTGCAGATGCAGTGCGGGTGCACTGTAATTGTCTTTTATTTTTCATGCGGAGATCAATTGAACTATGTGCTCTGTGTGCTCCCGCATGCGTGATCCGAACTAAAATGGAGCATGTCCATTTTTTTTCATGCTCCAGAAATTTTTTAATTACCATCCGCGGGTATTTATCTATCCGCGGGTGGTCAATGCATTCCTATGGGGCGCGGATCCGCGTGCGGGGAAAATGCTGCGGATTTTAATTCTTATTTTCCCCATGGACATGAGGCCTAAGGCAATGAAACAAAGATCCTAGCACAGCTAAATAGGAAGCTGATGGCTGATGCTTTGCAGCTGATCCGAAACACTGCATGGATTAACCCCTGCACTGCTGGAAAGAAATGTACAGCAATTCAGGTTACCGTGAAAACTGGACGACACCTACGTCTGCCAGAAATAACCGGAGGCAGATAGGTGTGGGGCGCAGGCCTAATACGAACCTTATACTAAATTCCACAATAAGAACTGCTGGTTGTTGTGCTGCATCTTTAACTGATGAAACTGCTGTCACAGAAGCAGCCTTGGATTTGATCAATATGATCTGTAGCAAATCTGGGCTGGGTAACCAGACAATGGCGCAAAATTACAAGCTGGTCTACAATGGAAGAGTCCTAGAACAAGCAATTTGGAATTCTGGAATGGACGAAATTCTAGCGACGAAGCGGCATAACCTATACTGTGTATGTGCTCTAGCACATCCGCATTACAGATTAGGAGGAATCCGGAGAGGGCATGCAGGGGACACCGGCCAGGCACAGGGTCGGATTCCGCTGCGGGATCCCGCATCTGACCCAGCCGTGTGCATTTGGCCTATGAAATAAATAGTGTTTTTTCTTTTTTTACTCATGTATTGGGGAAACATTTGTGAAATGTAATTAAAAAAGTGGTGACAAATGACCCACAAAACATACAAACCAAGATTTACCATGGATAAAAAGTAAATGTATCACAAAAAACAGTCTTAGAATCAAATACGTAATACTATTCCACCACATAAAATGACATATGTCAGATTTGAAAAATTAGGCCTGGTCACATAGGTCAAAATAGGCTTGGATGGCGAGTGGATAAAATTGATCAATGTAGTGTAGTGGCCCAGAGTTAGGGCCCTCACAGCACTTGTTCAGCTATCTCATGTGGAATGTCTGTGTGTGTCTTTGTAAATATTTCAGTGTTGCATAGCTTGTATATGTCTGTACCCGTCAACCTAACCCTCTCTGAGTCATGTCACTAGTCCATGTCTGGGTTAGGATTGGTCAGGGGTGGGGTTATGTTTAGTCAAGCTTGAGAGAAGGGAGGAGAAGTTAGAATGTAGTCGGACAGGAAGGATGTGTGAAGCCAAGCTTAGTGTTAGGGATTTGATGTGGATCCACTGTGTTGCCCAACCAGTAGATGGAACAGACTGGCAAGGCAGACAGCCAACTCTGGAAACCCGGATGCTCCCCGCTGGAAGGTGTGACTTGGAATGCAAGGTGACCAGGGGATCTAGCCTTATGTTGGAAGCAGGAGATGGAAAGTCCCTGCATATCAACAACAGAGAATTCACCCTGACAAGGGCAGCCCTGCACAGGGAACCTAGGTGCTGATTAACCCTGTCAGGACTGATCGCCAGGAAGTTAGATAGCACCACGCCGCCTGCAGAACCAAGGTGTGAGCAAGTTCAAGACCAGGCTGGAAGTACTTGAGCAAACTGAAGACAAAGCATAAACTGCAAACACTAGAGCAAACAGGAGCAGCTGCGACATGTGCATTTATGAAAGCTCATACACCAACACTGCAGCAGGGGCTGTCAGGCCTGAGGACTCCATATAGCGGTGAAGAGATGAGCAACAATCTGCAGCTAGGTAGAAAAGGCAGAACCAATTTAACCATGACAGTGCTAGGAAAAAAGGCAATCACAGATTAAGAGCATGACGCCCATGTCTGCCAGACCTAAGACTTAGGTTCAGACCAGCCAGTCTGAGCTAAGTTCTTTTTCTTCTCTGTAAGTTCAGCCTGGGTTTAGCTCGGGAATCCTCAAAGAAAAAGGGTAAAAAAAGATGAGACGTGGAGCCAGCCACTAGAGAATCTTCTTCGACCCTGTCTAATTGAGGAAACAAGCCAGGGCAGACTCCGCAGATCCGGGAAGGAGGCCAGGCCTAGAGATCGTGAATGGATATTATTCCAACTAGGCTAGGTCAGAAGTTGGCATGTCTAGTAAAACAAGTGAGAGACCGTTAGCTTCCCTCCATTTCCCCACGAACGACCGTCTAAAGCAGCCACCAGATCACTTAGACTGGCGGGCACATCTTCCCAAACAGAGAGTTAAGGAATAGAGATGAGCGAGCACCAATATGCTCGGGTGCTCGTTACTCGGGACGAAATTTTCGCGATGCTCGAGGGTTCGTTTCGAGTAACGAACCCCATTGAAGTCAATGGGCGACCCGAGCATTTTTGTATATCGCCGATGCTCGCTAAGGTTTCCATTTGTGAAAATCTGGGCAATTCAAGAAAGTGATGGGAATGACACAGCAACGGATAGGGCAGGTGAGGGGCTACATGTTGGGCTGCATCTCAAGTTCCCAGGTCCCACTATTAAGCCACAATAGCGGCAAGAGTTGGCCCCCCCCTCTCCCAACAATTTTTACTTCTGAAAAGCCCTCATTAGCAATGCATACCTTAGCTAAGAACCACACTACCTCCAACAAAGCACAATCACTGCCTGCATGACACTCCGCTGCCACTTCTCCTGGGTTACATGCTGCCCAACCCCCCCCCCCCCCTGCACGACCCAGTGTCCACAGCGCACACCAAATTGTCCCTGCGCAGCCTTCAGCTGCCCTCATGCCACGCCACACTCATGTCTATTTATAAGTGCGTCTGCCATGAAGAGGAACCGCAGGCACACACTGCAGAGGGTTGGCACGGCTACGCAGCGACCCTCTTTAAAAGGGGCGGGGCGATAGCCCACAATGCTGTACAGAAGCAATGAGAAATATAATCCTGTGCCACCGCCATCAGGAGCTGCACACGTGGGCATAGCAATGGGGAACCTATGTGCCACACACTATTCATTCTGTCAAGGTGTCTGCATGCCCCAGTCAGACCGCGTTTTTTTATAAATAGTCACAGGCAGGTACAACTCCGCAATGGGAATTCCGTGTGCACCCACAGCATGGGTGGCTCCCTGGAACCCACCGGCTGTACATAAATGTATCCCATGCCCATCACAGCTGAGGTAACGTCCGATTAAATGCAGGTGGGCTTCGGCCCACACTGCATGCCCCAACCTGACCGGGCTTTTTAATTCATAGACACAGGCAGGTACAACTCCCTATTGTGAAGTCCCTGTGGACCCACAGCATGGGTGGGTGCCAGGAAGCCACCGACGGCACATACTGTAAATATATCCCATAGAATTGCCCATCACAGCTGAGGTAATGTCATGTTTAATGCAGGTGGCAAAAAATTAATTGGATTACACTGTAGGCGAGGGCCCCCAAAAATTGGTGTACCAACAGTACTAATGTACCTCAGAAAAATTGCCCATGCCCAACCAAGAGGGCAGGTGAAACCCATTAATCGCTTTGGTTAATGTGGCTTAATTGGTAACTAGGCCTGGAGGCAGCCCAGTTAAAATAAAAATTGGTTCAGGTGCAAGTTTCAACGCTTTAATGAGCATTGAAATGTATAAAAATTGTTTAGAAAAATTATATGACTGAGCCTTGTGGGCCTAAGAAAAATTGCCCGTTCGGCGTGATTACGTGAGGTTTCAGGAGGAGGAGCAGGAGGAGGAGGAGGAATATTATACACAGATTGAAGAACCAAAAATGTCCCCGTTTTTGATGGTGATAGAGAACGATGCTTCCATCCGCAGGTGTAGCCTACGTATTGCTTAGGTATCGCTGCTGTCCGCTGGTGAAGAAGAGAAGTCTGGGGAAATCCAGGCTTTGTTCATCTTGATGAGTGTAAGCCTGTCGGCACTGTCGGTTGACAGGCAGGTACGCTTATCCGTGATGATTCCCCCAGCCGCACTAAACACCCTCTCTGACAAGACGCTAGCCGCAGGACAAGCAAGCACCTCCAGGGCATACAGCGCGAGTTCAGGCCACGTGTCCAGCTTCGACACCCAGTAGTTGTAGGGGGCAGAGGCGTCACCGAGGACGGTCGTGCGATCGGCTACGTACTCCCTCACCATCCTTTTACAGTGCTCCCGCCAACTCAGCCTTGACTGGGGAGCGGTGACACAGTCTTGCTGGGGAGCCATAAAGCTGGCAAAGGCCTTGGAGAATGTTCCCCTGCCTGCGCTGTACATGCTGCCTGATCTCTGCGCCTCCCCTGCTACCTGGCCCTTGGAACTGCGCCTTCTGCCACTAGCGCTGTCGGATGGGAAGTTTACCATCAGTTTGTCCACCAGCGCCCTGTGGTATAGCATCATTCTCGAACCCCTTTCCTCTTCGGGAATGAGTGGAAAGGTTCTCCTTATACCGTGGGTCGAGCAGTGTGTACACCCAGTAATCCGTAGTGGCCAGAATGCGTGTAACGCGAGGTTCACGAGAAAGGCATCCTAACATGAAGTCAGCCATGTGTGCCAGGGTACCTGTATGCAACACATGGCTGTCCTCACTAGGAAGATCACTTTCAGGATCCTCCTCCTCCTCCTCCGGCCATACATGCTGAAAGGATGACAGGCAAGCAGCATGGGTACCCTCAGCAGTGGGCCAAGCTGTCTCTTCCCCCTCCTCCTCATGCTCCTCCCCCTCCTCCTCCTTCTCAACGCGCTGAGATATAGATATGAGGGTGCTGTGACTATCCAGCGACATACTGTCTTCCCACGCCTCCGTTTCCGAGTGCAAAGCGTCTGCCTTTATGCTTTGCAGGGAACTTCTCAAGAGGCATAGCAGAGGAATGGTGATGCTAATGATTGCAGCATCCCCGCTCACCATCTGGGTAGACTCCTCAAAGTTTCCAAGGACCTGGCAGATGTCTGCCAACCAGGCCCACTCTTCTGTAAAGAATTGAGGAGGCTGACTCCCACTGCGCCGCCCATGTTGGAGTTGGTATTCCACTATAGCTCTACGCTGCTCATAGAGCCTGGCCAACATGTGGAGCGTAGAGTTCCACCGTGTGGGCACGTCGCACAGCAGTCGGTGCACTGGCAGATTAAACCGATGTTGCAGGGTCCGCAGGGTGGCAGCGTCCGTCTTGGAGTTGCGGAAATGTGCGCTGACCCGGCGCACCTTTCCGAGCAGGTCTGACAAGTGTGGGTAGCTTTTCAGAAAGCGCTGAACCACCAAATTAAAGACATGGGCCAGGCATGGCACGTGCGTGAGGCTGCCGAGCTGCAGAGCCGCCACCAGGTTACGGCCGTTGTCACACACGACCATGCCCGGTTGGAGGCTTAGCGGCGCAAGCCAGCGGTTGGTCTGCTCTGTCAGACCCTGCAGCAGTTCGTGGGCCGTGTGCCTCTTCTCTCCTAAGCTGAGTAGTTTCAGCACGGCCTGCTGACGCTTGCCCACCGCTGTGCTGCCACGCCGCGCGACACCGACTGTTGGCGACGTGCTGCTGCTGACACATCTTGATTGCGAGACAGAGGTTGTGTTGGAGGAGGAGGAGGAGGGTGGTTTAGTGGAGGAAGCATACACCGCCGCAGATACCACCAACGAGCTGGGGCCCGCAATTCTGGGGGTGGGTAGGACGTGAGCGGTCCCAGGCTCTGACTCTGTCCCAGCCTCCTCTAAATTCACCCAATGTGCCGTCAGGGAGATATAGTGGCCCTGCCTGCCTGTGCTTGTCCACGTGTCCGTTGTTAAGTGGACCTTGGCAGTAACCGCGTTAGTGAGGGCGCGTACAATGTTGCGGGAGACGTGGTCGTGCAGGGCTGGAACGGCACATCGGGAAAAGTAGTGGCAACTGTGAACCGAGTAGCGCGGGGCCGCCGTCTCCATCATGCTTTTGAAAGCCTCCGTTTCCACAAGCCTATACGGCAGCATCTCCAGGCTGATCAATTTGGCAATGTGCACGTTTAACGCTTAAGCGTGTGGATGCGTGGCGGCGTACTTGCGCTTGCGCTCAAACAGTGGCGCTAGCGACGTCTGGACGCTGCGCTGAGAGACATTGGTGGATGGGGCCGAGGACAGCGGAGGTGAGGGTGTGGGTGCAGGCCAGGAGACGGTAGTGCCTGTGTCCTCAGAGGGGGGTTGGATCTCAGTGGCAGGTTGGCGCACAGGGGGAGAGGCAGTGGTGCAAACCGGACGCGGTGAACGGCCTTCGTCCCACCTTGTGGGGTGCTTGGCCATCATATGCCTGCGCATGCTGGTGGTGGTGGCTCCCCAGCTGATCTTGGAGCGACAAAGGTTGCACACCACTGTTCGTCGGTTGTCAGGCGTCTCTGTGAAAAACTGCCACATGGTAGAGCACCTTGACCTCTGCAGGGTGGCATGGCGCGAGGGGGCGCTTTGGGAAACAGTTGGTGGATTATTCGGTCTGGCCCTGCCTCTACCCCTGGCCACCGCACTGGCTCGGCCTGTGCCCACACCCTGACTTGGGCCTCCGCGTCCTCGCCCGCGTCCACGTCCTCTAGGCCTACCCCTACCCCTCAGCATGCTGTATTACCAGTAGTACAGAAACAGAACGCTGTAATTAAATGTGCCACTTATTGGCCTGTGGTTGGAGGCTGACTTTGCTTACGGAACGCACAGCAGAGCCAGGAAATAATTTTGCGCAAGCCTGCTGTAACACTTAGCTGGCTGCGTATGAATTAGGAGGACAACTACCCCCAGCACAGACCCAGTACACTGAGGACAGTCACAGGCAGCCCAAATAGATTTTTTTTCCCAAATGTTTTTGGAAAGGCCCACTGCCTATATTCAATAAATATGTCTTCTGTCCCTGCCTCACCACCACTACTGGCCCTGGACTATGTATAATTACTGCAGGGCGCAATGCTCTGCACGGCCGATATAGAAAAAAAAAAAAAAAGTGCAACACTGCAAAAAGCAGCGTCCACACTACTGCACACGGTTAGATGTGGCCCTAAGAAGGACCGTTGGGGTTCTTGAAGCCTAAAATACTCCTAACACTCTCCCTATAGCAGCTCCGGCACCAACAGCACTTTCCCTCCTCTATGTCAGAATGCATCTGTGGCGAGCCGCGGGAGGGGCCGATTTATATACTCGGGTGACACCTGATCTCGCCAGCCACTCACTGCATGGGGGTGGTATAAGGCTTGAACGTCGCAGTGGGAAGTTGTAATGCCTTCCCTGTCTTTCTATTGGCCAGAAAAGCGCGCTAACGTCTCAGAGATTAAAGTGAAAGTAACTCGAACATCGCGTGGTACTCGTCACGAGTAACGAGCATCTCGAACACGCTAATACTCGAACGAGTATCAAGCTCGGACAAGTACGTTCGCTTATCTCTATTAAGGAACTAATGCCTGATGTGTTACCAGCAAATCTACTGAAGCTGTCGTTGTCTGTAACATCTGCAAAGTGTGAACTTTTTCATAATATTTCGAGTGTCGAGTTAACCGTGTGCCTCCAGTTTTACCAAAGTTCTTCGAGTCTGGATCCTTTATTTTCATCATTACTTGATTCTCTGAGGCACTGGCATCACATGAAACTTTGCCTACTGTGGTTTCTAGCCACCCTTGTGTGATTCATCTACTGCTCGGGCCTTCGTTCCACGCAGAGTAACCACCACCGTGACTAAGCCTAAGGTATGACAAACCGCTCAAGTTACATCTGTCGTCTCCAGCTCATTGCAGTAGCATGAGCAGATTTGAAAAATTCTGTAGTATGAACCAGATTTGGATATTCTGCCACAAATGATATGGCCCTGCAGCACAGCAGGTGAGAACAACAGATGTAAGCTTATGAGACGCCTCACAAGTATGCAACTGCAGTTATGGGATCTACACAGCTAATAAACAGAGTTTTTATGATGACTACAGCAAGACAACCAGATACACCGATCGAATCAGAGTGACTGTCACTACTTTAATCTGTCCTCCGCAGCCCACCTGCATAAACCTAGTGACTGATTCTTTTTAAAGTATCTGCAAAGTGTAGCTATATGGTGAGACTTTATAGCTGTGTGGGTGTCTGTGGAAATAAAACACAAGTAAATATTTCTAAACCCCATTAGTGCTGTGTTGCATTGGAATTCAAGCTTTTGTTTTGGTACTTTGCATTAAAAGCCACAGAAAGAGTCCAATCACAACTGGCAGTGCAGATGAAAAGTTTGACATTTCCTGCTCTAGACTTCCTGTATCTGTTTTTCCTGGATATGAAAGAATATATTTTTTTAAATGCTGAATAATACAGAAGGCGACAGCCTGGGTGGCCACCTCTCAAAGCCCCTGCACGTGCATCTTACTCAGGCCGTTACTCAAATACCATGAAAATATGCTGTCGTTTTTCCTTTCTTTTCCTCTTCTGTTTGTTCTTAAAACTAACAATAAACAAACGGTAGTTGGAAGGAACTCTGTTCTGTTTTAATTAAGTAGATGATTAATTTGGCATGGCAGCCTCTACCAGCCAGTGTATTGGGTCTGTTTGTATAGGTTAATAATTATTTCATTATTATTAATATTCCCCTTTTTCAAGTTGTGGTTCTTATTTCTTTCTGTTCTCATGTCTTTGTAGTTTATCCTGAATATCCGAGTTTATTACTGGTCATCGTGTGGGTTTTATTGCTTATAAGTAGAGTACACATACATGTAATCCTTTAGGAAGCTGCCTGTTTTGGACTTCAGGAGACAGCCCCATTTTTCATCTATGACATCTGTCACTTTGTTGTAATAACTTTGGAATCCTTTAACTTAACAGTGATTGTGAGACGGGTATTTTGTGACACATTTTACTTTGTTAGTGGTATATTTTGGTCAATAGGTTTTGTATTTTCTGTAAATTTCAAACCTTTTTTTAAAATAAAATTTGGGAAAATTTACTAATTTTTAATATTTGAATTTTCTGCTTGTACAACATACTACTGAAATGTAAGGGGGGTGGGGGGTTAAGGATTTTTATGTTTTTAAAAAAGTTTTGAAAGCCATGTTCAATAGTTTTTCACAATTAGACACAATAACCATCTGTCATATAACTTTTTACATTGTCTCTACTATTTTAGTACAATAACAGCTTCACTTTTACAGTTAGGGCCAGAAATATTTGGACAGTGACACAAGTTTTGTTATTTTAGCTGTTTACAAAAACATGTTCAGAAATACAATTATATATATAATATGGGCTGAAAGTGCACACTCCCAGCTGCAATATGAGAGTTTCCACATCCAAATCGGAGAAAGGGTTTAGGAATCATAGCTCTGTAATGCATAGCCTCCTCTTTTTCAAGGGACCAAAAGTAATTGGACAATGGACTCTAAGGGCTGCAATTAACTCAGAAGGCGTCTCCCTCGTTAACCTGTAATCAATTAAGTAGTTAAAAGGTCTGGGGTTGATTCCAGGTGTGTGGTTTTGGATTTGGAAGCTGTTGCTGTGACCAGACAACATGCGGTCAAAGGAACTCTCAATTGAGGTGAAGCAGAACATCCTGAGGCTGAAAAAAAAGAAAAAATCCATCAGAGAGATAGCAGACATGCTTGGAGTAGCAAAATCAACAGTCGGGTACATTCTGAGAAAAAAGGAATTCACTGGTGAGCTTGGGAACTCAAAAAGGCCTGGGCGTCCACGGAAGACAACGGTGGTGGATGATCGCCGCATACTTTCTTTGGTGAAGAAGAACCCGTTCACAACATCAACTGAAGTCCAGAACACTCTCAGGGAAGTAGGTGTATCTGTCTCTAAGTCAACAATAAAGAGAAGACTCCATGAAAGTAAATACAAAGGGTTCACATCTAGATGCAAACCATTCATCAATTCCAAAAATAGACAGGCCAGAGTTAAATTTGCCGAAAAACACCTCAAGAAGCCAGCCCAGTTCTGGAAAAGTATTCTATGGACAGATGAGACAAAGATCAACCTGTACCAGAATGATGGGAAGAAAAAAGTTTGGAGAAGAAAGGGAACGGCACATGATCCAAGGCACACCACATCCTCTGTAAAACATGGTGAAGGCAATGTGATGGCATGGGCATGCATGGCTTTCAATGGCACTGGGTCACTTGTGTTTATTGATGACATAACAGCAGACAAGAGTAGCCAGATGAATTCTGAAGTGTACCGGGATATACTTTCAGCCCAGATTCAGCCAAATGCTGCAAAGTTGATCGGACGGCGCTTCACAGTACAGATGGACAATGAACCCAAGCATACAGCCAAAGCTACCCAGGAGTTCATGAGTGCAAAAAAGTGGAACATTCTGCAATGGCCAAGTCAATCACCAGATCTTAACCCAATTGAGCATGCATTTCACTTGCTCAAATCCAGACTTCAGACGGAAAGACCCACAAACAAGCAAGACCTGAAGGCTGCGGCTGTAAAGGCCTGGCAAAGCATTAAGAAGGAGGAAACCCAGCATTTGGTGATGTCCATGGGTTCCAGACTTAAGGCAGTGATTGCCTCCAAAGGATTCGCAACAAAATATTGAAAAAAAAATATTTTGTTTGGGTTATGTTTATTTGTCCAATTACTTTTGAGCTCCTAAAATGTGGAGTGTTTGTAAAGAAATGTGTACAATTCCTACATTTTCTATCAGATATTTTTGTTCAACCCTTTAAATTAAATGTTACAATCTGCACTTGAATTCTGTTGTAGAGGCTTCATTTCAAATCCAATGCGGTGGCATGCAGAGCCCAACTCGCGAAAATTGTGTTACTGTCCAAATATTTCTGGCCCTAACTGTATATTAAAATTTATTAAAACCTGTGTTGTCTCTTTTGAAAATTATCTCTGTCTGACGTATTCCGGACGGGGTATATAATAATAGTAGAGAATATTTAGGTGAGGCATAAAGCGTCATATTGGTTCTAAACATTGGAGAAAACACCTGGTTGTGTAATAAATAGAGATGAGCGAGCACCGAAATGCTCTGTACTCGAGTCGAACTTTCTGTAATGCTCGAGAGCTCGTTTTGAGTAACGAATCCCACTGAAGTCAATGGGGGACTCGAGCATTTTTGTATAGGATCGATGCTCCGCATAGGGGAGGATTTGTGGAACACCTGAAAACATCAGAAAGTCATAGAAACACCACAGAAACGGATAGGGAATGGCAGGGGCAGCATGCATGGCTGCATCTGAAGCTCCCAGGTGCCACTATTAAGCCAAAATGGGGGCAAGAGCCTGGCGGTCCACCCCCCTATTTACTTGGGACAGACCCTCATTAGCAAGGCACACGCGCTGGCACATCTTAGCCAAGCACCACAGTAGCTGCAACCAAGGACAATCACTGCCTGCGGGTGACACCGCTGCCTCTTCTCCTGGGTTACATGCTGGCATTGCTGTAGAACCCCCGCACAACCCTGCATCCACAGCACACACAAAATTTTCCCTGCGCAGTGTTTAGCTGCCCTCATGCCACGCGCTCGCTTCATAGCCACACCACCCTCATGTCGCTTTTATAAGTGCGTCTGCAATGAGGAGGAACCGGAGACACACACTGCAGGGGGTTGGCAGGGTCAGGCAGCGACCCTCTTTGAAAGTGTGGGCAACAGCCCACAATGCTGATGAGAATTGATGATAAATTGATGTACAATCATCATTCCAATCCCGTGCCACCTCTGTCACAAAATTGTCAGGAGCTGCAAATGTGGGCATAAAAGGGACTCAGGTGCCAGCACTTCTACACATCTCCACAATGCAGCTGCCCATATTAACACCAAAGATTGGTTTGAAGCAGGAGGTATCGCCAAAGTAGCCACCACAGGTATACAGTGACCCTGTGAAAGTCTCATGAAATAACTTCCTGTGAATGTTCCAATCTAGTATCTCGGATAACTGTGGTAATTTGTAGCATGAGATAATACATGCTGACCAACGCAGATCCACAGACCCCAAGCAGGAGGTGGCATGATAAGCCGAAGAAACCATGACCGAGGTAGGACCCGCAATACTGTGTGTGGGAAGCACGTGAGTGGGCCCTGGGTCAGGCTCGGTCCCAGCCTCCACCTTGTGTGACCCAAGGTGCCGTGAGTTACATAGTAATGGGAAATCCATGTGTTCCCACAAAATTAATTAGGTGTCAGATAGCTGAACACCGCAATGGAAAAGCCTTCTGCCCCCTACCCAAGTCATTCAGTGTATTTGTGCCAGATAGCTAAAACACTGCAATGGGAAATCTTTGTACACCCACAGCATAGGCGAGCCCATGAAACCCAAGGAAAGTATTAAACATGAAGCAATTACAGTGCCCAAACATGGCAGAGTTTCACCCCGCTCAGGACCTCGGCCTCTGCACACACTTTCAGCAGTCGAGGGCATAAAGAGGACTGGGATGCTAATACAGCTGTGAACGTCTCATTAAATCATTTACAGTTGCTTTCATTGCTCCAAAGACTGGATGAACCACAAAGAAGTTCCACAGGCCAAACCTGGCGCAGTTGCATCCCCCCCAGGACTTCGGCCTCTGCCCACACCCTCAGGAATCGTGGACGTAAAGCTGAATCGGATGCTAGTACAGCTGTAAACGTCTCCTTAATTCAGTTACGCTTCTTTTGATTGGTCTAAACCAGTGTCTCATATAACTGTGGTAACACGAGAGCAAATTCATGTTGACCAACGCCCATCCCCAGACCCCAAGCAGGAGGAGGTGGTGACACTCTGCATTCTATCCAAGTCATTCAGTGTATTTGTGCCAGAAAGCTAAAACGCCGCAATGGGAAATCTTTGTGCACCCACAGCATAGGCGGGCCCATGAAACTCAAAGACGGTATTATACAAGAAATCAGAATGCCCACACATGGCAGAGTTTCACCCCGCCATGGACCTTGGTCCACACTTCTGCCCTATTCATTCTGTGTATTTGTGCCAGATAGATAAAGCAACGCAATGGGAAAGCCATCTGCACCTTACCCAAGTTGGTCAGTGAATTTCTGCCAGATAGGTAAAACACCGCAATGGGAAGTCTTTGTGCACCCACAGCATAGGCGAGCCTGTGAAAATCAAAGATGGTATTACACATAAAGAAATCACAGTGCCCAAACATGGCAGAGTTTCACCCCGCCAAGGACCCTGGCCTCGGCCCACATTTCTGCCCAATTCATTCTTTGTATTTGTCAGATAGCTAATCAATGCAATGGGAAAGCCTTTGTGCACCCACAGTATAGGCGAGCCCCTAGAACCCAGGGACAGTATTAAACAGGAAGAAAAGAGAGTGCCTAAACATGGCAGAGTTTCACCCCGCCAAGGACCTCGGCCTCAGCCCACATTTCTGCCCTATTAATTCTTTGTGTCAGATAGCTGAACAACACAATGGGGAAGCCTTTGTGCACCCACAGTATAGGTGAGCCCATGAAACTCAAAGACTGTATTACACAGGAAGAAATCAGAGTTCCCAAACATGGCAGAGTTTCACCCTGCCCAGGACCTCGGCCCATACTTCTGCCCTAGTCAGTCAGTGTATTTGTGCCAGATAGGTAAAGCAACACAATGGGCAAGCTGTCTGCACCCTACCCAAGTCAGTCAGTGTATTTCTGCCAGATAGGTAAAACATCGCAGTGGGAAGTCTTTGTGCACCCACAGCATAGGCGAGCCCATGAAACTCAAAGAGTATTACACATAAAGAAATCAGAGTGCCCAGACATGGCAGAGTTTCACGCCGCCAAGGACCTCGGCCTCAGCACACACCCTCAGTAATCGTGGGCCTAAAGCGGACTCTGATGCTAGTACAGCTGTGAATGTCTTATTAAATCATTTACAGTTGCTTTCATCGCTCCAAAGATTGGATGAACCATCAAGAAGTTCCACAGGCCAAACCTGGCACAGTTGATTCTTCCCCCCCAGGACCTCGGCCTCTGCCCACACCCTCATTAATCGTGGGCCTAAAGCGGACTCGGATGCTAGTACAGCAGTAAACGTCTCATTAATTCAGTAATACTCCATTTGTTTGGCCCAAACCAGTGTCTCAGATAACTGTGGTAATACGAGAGCAAATACATGTTGCCCAGCGCTGATCCCCAGACCCCAAGCAGGAGGAGGTGGCATAATAAGGCCGAGAAACCATGACCGAAGTAGGACCCGCAATAATCTGTGTGGGAAGTACGTGAGCAGGCCCTGGGTGAGGCTCAGCCCCAGCCTCCACCTTGTGTGACCCAAAGTGCCGTGAGTTACATAGCTATGGGTAATCCATGTGTCCCCACACAATTCATTCTGTGTATGTGTCGGGCAGCTGAACACCGCTATGGGAAACCTTTGTGCACCCACAGTATAGGCGGACCCCTGAAACTTTTCTGTTGCAAGAGTATAGGCGAACCCCTCAAACCTTTTAGTAGCGAGTGTATAGGCGAACCGCAGTAACAATTCTGTAGCAAGAGTATAGGCGGATCCCTGTAACATTTCTGTAGCAAGAGCATAACATTAAGCCTGTTGATGAACAGCAGCTCCAACATTGATCTGTTATTGATGGGCAAATTTTATGTATTTTAGCTGGAGTCCTGTACCATTGTCATATTGACATTTTAGGAGTTAATATGAATGATTTGGTCCAGAGCTCCCCAGAAAATGATCCGCCCAGTGCGCTCTACCAGACCCCAATCCAGCTAGGAACTGATTCCCTCACGTACCTGTCCAATAACAGATGGTAGGCCAAAGAAATCACATGTAAAGGAGTTTCTGATGATATACACATTTTTTCGAAAGGGGTGAGATTAGGAAGAGGGGTAAGGGTGTTAATAAAGCTTAATAACAAAGACCTCCCCCATTCAGATCTGAGAGCACTCTTTACCCCAGTGGGCTTCTCATGTCCCCCACCCTAGAGAATTGCACCATTGGGAGAAATAACAAATGTGTGTGTTAATGTAGAGGGAAACTGAGGGTTCCCCACGAGGGGGGTCATGGGGCCCGGTATAGTTGCTAGTCGACCCCTTCTACCCATTCTTCTTCAAACATTCAATAAGATCGACATTAGAACTGAGGCCCCAATTTGTTCCCAATTCACTCTATAGGGGATTCAAAAGACGCCTCTTATCTGAAAGGGATTAGAGACCTTTTCTATTGCTACCCAAAATTTTGTATTAGTATAATGGAAGAGGTCAAGACAACAATTTCAAATAATGGCTTTATGATTAAGGTCTAGGTCTGGTAAACATGCTCCCCTTGTACTTTAGGTTTGGTCACTGTCTTATAAGTGATGTGCAGCAGAAAGGTTCTCCATACAAAGCTAGTGGTCAGTTTCCTGATCCTCTCAAAGAACTGTTTGGGCATATCCCAAGGAATGGTCTGAAAGATGTTTAAATATTTTTGGAGGAATATCCATCTTTTATGCATTAACCCCTTCAGTCCTGGGTTTCTTACCACCCTGTCAGACCCACCAGGGCAGGTTTTCTAAATGGACCAATCATTTAATTTCAACTAATTTTCCAGTCGCGTTCCAAGAGCCATAACTGTTTCCTTTTTCCATTGACACGGCCATATGAGGGCTTGTTTTATGCGGGACAAGTTGTATTTTTTGATGGCATCATTTTTGGGTATATATAATGTATTGCATAACTTTTTTGCATAAAAATTTGTAGGGAGATTGGGGGAAAAAAAGAAATTCTGCCATTTTGTTTTTTCGATTTCATTTTTATGGCGTTCAGTATGCAGAATAAATAATGTGATAACATTATTCTGAGTCAGCACGATTCCGGCGATACCACGTTTATACAGTTTTTTTATGTTTTGCTATTTTGGTAGATTTAAAATATTTTCTTTTCTTAAAGGTTTGCTTTTATGTGGCCACATTCCAAGAGCCGTATTAATTTTATTTTTCCACTGACAGAGCCCTAGAAGGCCTTGTTTTTTGTGGGATGAACTCCAGTTTTCATTTATCTAATTTTTTGGAACATGTAAAATTAACAAAATCTGTAATTCTGGCATGTTTTTTTATTTTAATTTTTCTTTTTTTTTTTTTTAAACACATTTTTATTGAGTTTTCCAAATAAAAAAAACAGGTTACATACAAACAAGATTGCAGTGATAAAGATCACAAGGCTGGGAGTGCTTCTCCTAGCGACAGTATTTTCAGAAATTTT
This sequence comes from Eleutherodactylus coqui, assembly GCF_035609145.1. Classification (NCBI taxonomy): domain Eukaryota; kingdom Metazoa; phylum Chordata; class Amphibia; order Anura; family Eleutherodactylidae; genus Eleutherodactylus; species Eleutherodactylus coqui. The sequence goes on along the minus strand of NC_089842.1, from coordinate 151,995,734 downwards.
ACATTTTGCAGTAAACTACATTGAAAAAACAGATTTTTTCCTTTCATAAACAATATAAACTAACTTTATCTTGGTGGGCTACATAAGGTGTCATGATCGCCTTCATTCTATATAAACATAGAATAAAACATAACCTAAGTGGGAAGGGGACGGGGGTAGGGAGAGAGGGGTAGGGAAGGAAAGGGGTAGGTGATGTTATGCGCTTGTGTGGGGTTGCCCCCTCGGTCTTACTTTGCGGCCGCTGCATCCTGCCAGGAGGAGGGGGCTTGTGTTAGACGCAGTCGGTCTGCCAAGCGTGGTCCACGCCCGTGTCCCTCACACCGTCCGTTCCAACGTCCGGGGCCTCCCTCACGGTACAGTCCAGTTTTTTGTTTCAGTGTTATAAGTGTAGTTATGGTTGAAGGTCCTCTGTTTTTAGGCCTATGTGTTTCCCTGAGGTTCTCGTTCCAGCCCCGGGAAATTCCCGACGCCGCGAGGCGGGCCTCACTGGGGAATTCTTTTCCACAGCTCCCATTCCTTTAAAAATTTGTCCCGAGTATTAGTTTTCCAACTCGTTAGCTCCTCTAGGTTGTATATTAGGTCTACCCTGTCTCTCCACTGTGCTGTGGTAGGGGGGGATTTTTGTAGCCACTTAGTTGGGATTAGGGCTTTCGCGACGTCTAACAGTAGGGCAATGATTTTATCCTTGAGGGGGTGGAAGTTATCCGTCGGTATCCATAGGAGCACCATTTCTGGTGTTAGTTTTAAATTTGGTTTAACGGTTTTGATTGCTCCTTCGATGTCCTTCCAAAAGGAGCCTAATGCCGGGCAGTCCCACCATATGTGTCTGTACGAGCCTGTCGCGGTGTCACATCTCCAGCACTTCTCGTGGGGAGCTAATTTGTGCGTATATAGCCATTGGGGTGTTCTATACCACCTTGCTAGTATCTTGTAGTGGCTTTCTTGTAAGAGTACGCAGGGGGATAATCCGAAGGCCAGTCTGAGGATGATTTTTGTGTCTTCCGCGGAGATGGTGATGTTAAGTTCGCGTTCCCATGAGGTTAAATAGGCGGGCTTATATCCTGTATAGGGTGAGATGTATTTTTTGTGCAGGTTTGAGGTGATCTTATTTTTAGAGGCGCCTTCCAGGTAGAATTTCTCGAACGGTGTTGAGGGCCTAGTCGATTTATATCTCTTGGCAAAGTCCTCTATTGTTTTAGTAATCTGTGCTTTTTGTAGGAAGGGGATATTTAAATCTGGGGCTAAAAGCTGAACAGCTTCTCTTGCTCCTTAGTGAATTATGGGTTGTAGGTTTCCTAATTTGATTCCTGCGAACCTCTCCCAGACGCTCCTAGACACCGGGTCTGGCTCAAAACCTAGTAGTTTACTCAGAGTGTTCATGGGCGTGATTGGGGAGGGGTCCGGGGCTATCTTGGATCTCAATGAATCCCAGGTCTCGCAGGGGGCCCTCATCAGGGGATTAAATCCCTTGGAGCTGTAGCTGCATCGTGAAGGGTGCCAGAGGTCGTCTAGTATGGTGTCTCCATGAGCGTATTTAGCCAGGTTTAGTAGCAAAGGGTCTCTTGTCGGGTGTACTAGGTCCAACCAGTAGCTGAGTTGGATAGATCTGTGTATGTCTGGAACATGTGGCAGGTCAATGCCCCCCTCCCCTCTCCTTCTGGTGATCAAAGTGTAAGCTATACGCGGTTTTTTCTGTTTCCAGATATACTGAGAGAAAAGTCGTCGAAGGGATTGGAAGAAGGACCCGGGTATGTAGATCAGGAGCATGCGCATTTTGTAGGTTACGATGGGAAGGACATATGACTTGACAATGTTCTTTCTTCCGAACCATGAAATATATGGCAAGTCATATGACCGTAGGATGTTTTTGATTACCGGGAGAAGAGGTTGGAAGTTGGATGTGTAGAGGTTTTCAGTTTTTTTGGTAATTTTAATGCCAAGGTAGTCTATGGCGTCTTCCTTCCATGTAAAGGGGGAGTTGGACTTTAGTGTAGCGCTGACTTTCCGTGGGACCGATACATTGAGGATGGTCGATTTTGAGTAGTTTATTTTGAAGTCCGATATGGTGCCGAATGATTCCAGCAAAGAAATCAATTTGGGTATGCCTATTGCCGGATTAGAGATCAAGAACATGATGTCATCTGCGAAGGCGGCTGTGGTGAATGAGAGGTTACCTGCTGTGATTCCTCTAATTTCTGGGTGTGTTCTGACTTTGTGTAGCAAAGGTTCTAGGGCCAATACAAAGAGGATCGGGGAGAGCGGGCACCCCTGCCGTGTTCCGTTGCGAATCCCGAATGCGGGTGATAGAGTGTTGTTTACTCTCAATCTCGCATGTGGGCTACTATATAGAGACAAGATTGCCGATATCCAGGCGTTTGGAAAGTTAAAGTTGGCCAACACTCTTTCTAGGTAGGTCCAATTTACTCGATCGAACGCCTTTTCGGCGTCAGTGCCTATTAATACCAGTGGGGTTTTTTGTAGTTGGGCTAATCTTATTGCGTGAAGTATTCTGTGGCAATTGTTCTTTCCTTCCCTACCCTTTATGAACCCTGCTTGTTCCTTGTGGATCAATTTGGGGATGAGGTTTTCCATCCTCTTGACCATGAATTTTGCCCATAATTTCATGTCTTGATTGATGAGTGAGATTGGCCTGAAATTCGTACAGGACGTGGGATCTTTGTTCTCTTTGTGTATGAGTGTGATGTGTGCCTCGAGGGCTTGTTTGGGGAGTTCTCCTCCTTGCAAGAGGGAATTAAATAGCTCTTTTAATTTGGGGGCTAGGGTTGGTTTGAAGGTTTTATAGTATCTGTCTGAGAGGCCATCCGGCCCCGGACTCTTGCCTGCCGGGCTTGAGTCGATTAGGTCCTCGACTTCCTGGTCAGTCGCTGGTGTCAGTAGGGCTAGTGCAGATGTCTCATCTAGTTTTGGTAGGTTTGTTGTATGTAGGAAGGAATTCTTTCTTTTTGCAGGGCTTGGTCTGTTGGGCTTGGACGATCCCTCAGATTGTACAGTTTTGTGTAGTAAGAGTGGAAGGCTGAAGCTATATCCTGGGAGTTGGTGGCAATCTTACCCGACTGATCTTTTATCGCGCTGATGTGGTTTCTTTTCTGTGATTTTTTTAATAGAGCTGTCATGTATTTGCTGCCCTTATTGCCCTGGATATATACCGATTGTTTGAGATGTAGATGATTTCTGTTGAATCTAGAGCGTAAGAGGCATCCCAACTCTCTCCTTTTGTCTGTTAGTTCATCTAAACTTCTTTTTTTTTGTGAGAGTTTCGCTATTCTTTCTAGTTTTGCTATTTGAGAGAGTAGGGTGTCAATCTCACGATGCTGTTTTTTCCTAATTTTAGCTCCAAGGGCGATGAGTAACCCCCTCATGTAGGCCTTGTGGGCCTCCCAAACTATCGGGGTTTTTGGATCAGTCCCGCTATTGAGCTGAAAGTACTCTTCTAGGAGTTCCGTAAGCTTAAGTCTATCCTCTTCTTTATCTAGTATTGTATTATTCAAGCACCAGGTTCGCTCCCCCGGGCCTTCCGAAGAAATCCTAACGTCCATATGGATGGGCGCGTGATCTGAGATCGTTATGATCTCGATTTTAGCCTGTCCTACCTGTGGCAAGAGGGAGTTAGAGATAAATAAATAGTCGAGTCTTTGAAAAGACTTATGGGGTTGCGAATAGTGGGTGTAGTCTCTGGTCGTGGGGTTAAGTGTTCGCCATGCGTCTGTTACGCCCAGATCCTCTAGTTCTTTAATTAGCCTGCTGAGTCGTCCCTGCGAAACCTGGGATCTGCCCCTAGAGGAGTCGAGGAGGGGATTAAGAGTTATGTTTAGGTCCCCACCCAAAATTATAGCTCCCATGGCGAATTCTCTAAGGATTTTTATTTGCTTGGTGACCCACTCTGTTTGACGGGTATTTGGGGCATACAGATTTGCTATTGTTAGTTTCACCCCGTTGAGGGTGCCTTTTATGAAAAGAGTCCTACCTTCATCATCTGAGTATTCCGCAAGGGTCTCGAAGTGCACCGACCTGTGGAACAAGATCGAGACCCCCTTGGAAGCCGAAGTGGGATGGGAGCAGTGGAAATGCTGTGTAAACTGTTTCCCCGGGAGGGAGAAGGGCCTATCACCCTTGATATGTGTCTCCTGTAAGAGGAGGATTTTTGTGTTGTATTTTTTTAAGAGCTGTGAGATCCCATACCTTTTTCTCGGCGTGTTGAGGCCCCGGACGTTGAAAGACGTGCACCTTAGCTCCTCTGTCAGCGACATTGGCAGTGGTGTGCTGCTGGACATCTGCAAAATGAGGAAGAGATTTTAATCCGAGGGATAGTGGTTTGGCACGGGGGTGTATCGGTGGTTCCTGTTCCGCCTTCAGGTGGTGACCGATCAGGGGCGCGTGACCAAGCCGCTCTTTAGTGAGACGGGTTAGCCACTGACGTTCAGATGCGCAATGAAGCGGCGTAGATGGAGGGATGGGGGGTAGGTGGGTGAGGTTGGGGTGGATATGGGTTTTTTGGGGAAATAGGTTTCACTACAAGAACAGAAACCGTAAAGACGGTAATCAAAACGCTCCCTCTCTGTATGAGAAAGGGCTGCAGGCGAGTGGCAGACTATGATCTGCTCTCGTCTATTTTTTCGGGGGAACGGGGGTAACTGTCATAAGTTTTAACTTTGAACAGAAAAACTTGCCTGATCTGGGTGAGGCAAACAAGCACCCCTTATCAGGGTGTATAGTTATCATTATTCTACCTTCAGGAGAGTGAGAACGGGTAGGGCAAGTGGGGAACGTCGTCCCGGGTGTCTCGGGTGGGGGACTAGAGATGGGGGGAGGGGGGGACCCGGTGCGGCGGCAGGGTCCCCCGTCTTTTCACCTGGTCTGAGACCAGGTCATGGCGGTTGTAGTAGAAGGTCTGTGGTCAGCAATCATGGAACATCGACTGTATTTTCCTCCCTGGGTTTCTTCCTGTGGCTGTTCCTGGAGGAGTTTGCATGTGTCGCTATTCTCCAGCTCTCTGTATCCGGTAGCTGGGGTAAAGCAGGGATGTCTGGCAGCGGGACCCAGTTTGGTAAGTCTATTGGCTCTAAGTCCAAGAGCTGCCAGCTGCCCCTCAGGTCTTCCGGCGATCTTATGTTGAGCCTTTTGCCTTTATGTGTTATCCCCAGGCCAAAGGGGAACAGCCAAGCGTATTTGATGCTTTTGGCTTGTAAGGCGTCCAGTAGTGGTCTTAATAGCCTTCTCTTGGCCAGGGTGGTAGGGGCTAAGTCCTGATATAATTGGATTGCGGCCCCTGCATATTGGAGGTCTCGACGGTTTCTTGCTGCCTCCAAGATGGCTGCTGCGTCTGGGAACGTCAGCAGCTTGCAAATCAAGTTTCTAGGAGGTTCCCCTGAAGCTGGTTGCGGGCGTAGGGCTCTGTGTACCCTCTCTATCTTCATCTCCTTTGCTCTCTCAGCGCCCACCAGTGAGGCAAAAATCTCTAAGGTCACTTTTGAAAGGGCTTCCGCCGCCCACGACTCCGGGACCCCCTTAATGCGAACGTTGCTTCGCCGACTGCGATTTTCCAGGTCCTCCTGCATAAGGAGAGACCTGTTGAGCTGTTGGTGTTGAGCTTTTAATATGTGCTCCATCTCCAGTGCGTGGGAGGTGATCGCTTCTGAGGTGTTCTCCAGCTCCTCCACCCTCCTCCCCATATGCCTCAATTCTTCTTTGATGCCTGTCAGCTCTGTCAGGACCGGGCTCAGAGCGCTGGAGATAAGCTCCCTCATGAAGCTTTTTGACACAGCTCCGTCTTCCTCTCCCTCCGAGGACGACTCACCCTCCCTCGCTGTCGGTGGTGCTGAGGCTGCTGCGGGCGCCATCTTGCCTGAGGAGCGCGGGGAACTCGTGGTGCGCTCTCTCAGGTACCTCTGCATATCAGCTTGTC